>NC_134458.1:136756535-137385701 GCF_047948215.1 Lycorma delicatula | reverse complement strand
TTATCCCATCTGCCTTGATAACGTTCTTCCATCTGCAATATATTTTGTGGGATCTTTCTCCTTGTTTGTCGCTGATGTCAACCAAGTTTAAAGGAAAAAGTCCAAATGAGAATGTAAAAAATGAATTTTTTAATGACATTCTGCAGCTTAAATTTTTGAAGTTCACTAAGAGTTCATTTATAAGATGTTCAGGTTTTCGGTTTTTTTCTTTCCAAGAAAACCAGTAATGACATCTTTAAATGACTTCTATGCTGCTAATTCTTTAGGATTCAGTTTGCAGTCTAATATATTTTTACGAATAAATTTTCTTATTTGTCACCCAATGAATATTCCCTCTTTTAATATGGCTTCACTTAATAGTAAAAAAACCTTAGCTAAATATTTAAAGCTGGCTCTGTCTTTATCTAATGCTTATACAAAATTCTTCATAGACTGATTTCTTTTTGGCCAGTCTTTAACAGCGTTTAGTCCAACTATCCTGCAAAGACAAGAAACACAAATATTTTGTAAAACCACTCTCGAGGCAAAGAAGAAACCCTGTTGCTTTTAGGTCAGCAATGATTCACCATGAGTGTTCATCATACTTAATAGCTTTTAAAGTTTTTGACATACTTTCATGTATTTCTTTCATTCCTACAGTATGTGCTACCAGTATAGAAGAAAAATTATTCGAGTTATGCAACAACACTGCCTTTAAGCTTCTTTTTGATGAGTCTCTAAATAAATGCCAATCATGAATGATATATTCAGTGTCTTCTTTCTTTCTTTTTCCTGTTTAGCCTCCGGTAACTACCGTTTAGATAATACTTCAGAGGATGAATGAGGATGATATGTATGAGTGTGAATAAAGTGCAGTCTTGTACATTCTCAGTTCAACCATTCTTGAGATGTGTGGTTAATTGAAACCCAACCACCAAAGAACACCGGTATCCACGATGTATTATTCAGATCTGTGTAAAAATAACTAGCTTTACTAGGATTTGAACGTTGGAACTCTCGACTTCGAAACCAGCTGATTTGGGAAGACGCGTTCACCATTAGACCAACCCGGTGGGTTATATTCAATGTCTAGTTCAGACATCAGCCCCCTAACATCATGGCAGGAACAATTTAAACCTGTACTAAAGTATTTCAGTAAATTTTTGTTTCGATTTCTATAAACGGAAATTTTAGTATCCTTGTTTAATAAATTTCATTCTCTAAGACCTGAACTTAGGAATTCTGCATGTTGTTTTGACAAATACAAGTCACGAATTAGGTTGCTCAGTTCTGCTTGTGTGATGAGGTGGGTTCAGTATTTGATTCTACCAGAATGTAATTAATATCTATTGAAGTTAAGGATTCATTGGTTGAGCCTTCTGGGGAATCAGTAATTGCTTCCCAAGAAGTTGGAGCGATTGGAATTGGTAAATCAACACCGTGAAGTACTGGTCTCATAGCTGAATGTATATTTGGGTATGCAATACTGATTTTATTGTTTGAATTGAAACTAGTAACATTTTGTAAGCAAAGATAGCAATCATCATAATCGTTAGTAGGCTCATGCCAAATCATAGGTACACCAAAAGACAAATGCTCTTTTTTTTTTTTAAGCACTGGGTTAGTTTAACATAGCACTTGATGCATGCTAGATGTGGATAAGATTTACCTTTTTTTCCAAGAGACAATCAAAATAATGATTGTAAAGCATTCATTGACTTTTCATGGTGAATTTTTCAAAAACATAAAAAAAAATATTTGGAGAATTTTATGTTGACCACTGATAATTATCACTGGTATTAATTGTAATTAATTTCATAATTAATACTGAACTTTGTTCCATACTATAACTTCTTTTTTAACAGAATATCATATCTAATGGTATTAAATTAATCTGTTTTTCATTATCTCACTCATTTGTAAAGTAATTTTCAGCATAAAATATTCTAGAACCAAGTAGATGTCAGTATAAAAAGCAGTGTTTATTAAGTGAGAATGTACGATTCATGATGGTGATTCATATTATAATTAATTTTTACCTCCCATATTTTCTGTGTTAATTGAAAATCCATAAAAATAGATGCTATAAACATTTTAATTTTTTTAAAAGAACATTGATAAAATACAGTTTTTTTCATGTGGTTTTAAAAATTACATTGTCTAAATGGCAGCCAATATTTTTTATATATAATTTTAATTGAGCTTTAAAGGCTTGTATCATTCACATAGTTATTTGTAGCCATATTTTTGAAACTTAATGGTATGAATAGTGACTTCAGGTCATCAGTAGTTCTTAGTTGGTATTTGAAGACTTAAGCTTTCAAGGAGCCCCAAAGAAAAGTCACATGGTGCGAGACCTGGCTAATGTGCAGGCCATCGAACATCTCCACATAAGTGCCCTGGAAACATGTTTCATCACAGTATCAGCTGTGGCTCCACCTGGTCATAAGGGCGGGGGGGTTACCGGGTTTGAATGTTTAATTACTTTTTAATATTAGGCCTACATAAAATAAACATACTATAAATTTACACATATATATTTGAGTATCTTTTTAAAAGTCCATCGTATTCTCTCCTCTAATTTCTCATTGTCAGAGTAACAAAATCTATTGACACAAGATCCAGTCCACTGCTCTTCCTTCTTCAATAATTTAATCTCCGTACTCGGAGCTGTGGCACGTACAGTACATCACTCAACGTGCAATACAGTAGCTGTCATTCAGCATTCTGAGAAGCAGCAGTGCTCTCACAGGCGCGGTGGGTGTCAAAAGCATATACCCCTCCTCGTTTACTGAAAGAGAGAAAAAACCATCAAAGCCTTATTAAGAAGGTACGATAATAATACCGACCTTGTTTTAAAATAAGGCCGACACCATATAAACCTACTTGTTGTGAAACATATTTCGCGACAGCTCTGCAGTCGCTGCTGCGACTGCAGAGAAATATGTTCATATATGTACTGCTGTACATATATGAAATGATGTACATTGTAGAGCGGTATTCACTCGTTAGTCTGAGTTCAGATTTTGTTGTGGAACGTTCGTTTAATGTTTTGTGCATTCGCAGTTCTTATTTTTAAATAGCAACTTCACATTATCGTTCCGTGTTCTTTAATATGTCTAAGCTACCTCAAAGATCAATTTTACAATTTTTTAGCAAAAATTCGCATGCCGGTAGTGATTCTTGTAACGTTAATGAAAATTTCATATTGCCAAATAATTCTTCGCTGCCGCAACATGACGATGCTGTCGCAAACGTTCTTCCCGAAACTAGTTACACACCCTCCTGTGAAAACTTGGCTGGTATTGATTGTACATTGACATAGTGTTGACGTGCCCACTGAATCATTTAAAAGTGATAAGTGTATTGTTCTGGTTCCGGAAGCTTCTACATCTTCAACTTACAGTGAACCACACTCTTATGATATTTGCATTTATGTAGGAAAAACCTTGTCTAATGAAAAAAACTGGATGTCTGACAGTATCTGGGAACCAAATCCAGTGCTTGTTTTTCCAACAAAAGGAAAGAGAAATCTGCGATTTCAGTTTAAATGGCTTTACTGCTGGAAGTAGCTTGCATATTCTGAATTTAAGGGAGGGAATTTTTGTAAATTTTGTGCACTTTTTGCTCCAAAAAATGGTGTTGGAGCGGGCAAGTAACCCTTAGGTCAACTTTGTAGTGAGAAATTTGACGACTGGAAGGATGCCGTCGAGCGATTTTCAAAACATGAGAAGTGTCTTTATCACAAAGAAAGTTTGGAGGAAGCCGGTACTTTGACCGAAATTTCATGTGGGAAGAAAAAGTCTATAGATGTGCTAATAGATACTGCAACAACTCAAAAGAAACTAGAGAACAGGAAAAAACGTATTCCTATTATTGAGAGTATTTTTTTTTGCAGCAAACATTGTATCACTCGCAAGGCCACAGGGATTCGGGATGAATAGAGGTTGAGGTCGACCAAGAACCAGAAGAAAATGATGGCAATTTCAGGGTACTTCTTCGGTTTCGAATTAAGACTGATACTGTATTAAAAAATATGTTGACGTGTCGTGTTGGAAATGCACAGTATACCAGTCTTAGAATACAGAATGAAATAATTGAAGTGTGCAATGACCTGATTGTTTGAAATCTCGTGAAAGAACTTATGACTGTAGTTGCTTCTATATTCTCGCCGATGAGAAGTTGGACATATCAGGCTTAGAACAATTACCACTGTGTATTCATTATGTTGATAGAGAAAATTTCACTTAGAAGGAAAACTTTCTACAATTCGTACCATTGTATGATGTGACCAGAAAAGGAATCGCAACAGTTGTATTGGACAAGTTGCATTCATTAAATGTAAACATAAATAAGATTCGTGGTCAAGGGTATGATGGAGCTATGTCCATGTCAGGAAAAGCAAACTGAGTCCAGGCATATCTGAAGGAAATAATTCCATCAGCTTTATATATCCACTGCTCAGCATACAGCCTCAACTTAGCTGTATAGCTGTATCCCATGCTTGTGAAGTAACTACCATTATAAACTGTATGGCTACAATATAGAGTCTGTATGAATTTCTTAATACCCCTAAAAGGCAACGTATTTTAAAATCGGCAATAAGTGAAATGGAAACTACAACTTCACGCTGTGAAAACCTTGTTAAACTTTGTGCAAAACATTGGTTGGAAAGGTATAATTCCGTGGCTGCAGTGGTGGAATTGTATGACCCTATTATTGAACCCTTCAAAGGATATTAGAATGGAATGACAAAGACTCATCCTCACAAGAAAATTCACTTTTATGTGTTTTAACTGACTTTCATTTTGTGATATCACTGTTTTGTTTTCTATTCAGAGACTGTTTTATTTAAGTTTCCCATTGTGCATATTCCTGCAGAATTCAACTATTGATCTCATGGAAGCAGTAAACTTTGCTGAAAATATTAACAGTGAAATCAAATGTATATGCAAAAATGTTGATGAAGAATTTTCTAAAATTTTCATTTGTGCTTCTAAAGTCTTGAATAGATTGGAGTTCTCCATTCAAATCCCTTGCATGGCAGTGCGAGCGAAAAACCGTGTAAACTTGGGCTTATCATCAGTGATGCCAGAACTTTACTTCTGTGTCTACTTTTATTCTATTTCTGAATATCTTCATGCCCCAACTAGATTCGCATTTCTTGAAACACAAGGAAATATTGAAAGGCTTTCAGTCCCTTTTACCTACGAACCCAGATGTTCTGCCCTTGCCGTCTCAAGTTTCTGCATTTATTTTGCTTACATAATTCTACATAAGAAGGGGTTGCCAGGAAGACCTGAATAATGAATTAAAATTATGGTAAAAATTGCACGTCTTGAGAAGGGAGACCAACCGAAAACAGCTGTAGATGGGTTAACTATGTACAATCCCAACATAATGATAAATATATTCACTTTTTTAGAAATACTAGCTGCACTCCCAGTGTTCACATGTACAAATGAACAACGTTTCTCAACATTACGCCATCTAAAAACATATTTGTATAATTCTACTGGAAATACACTTTTGAATGGATTAGCACATCTTAACATACATAGAAAGTACACTCCAACTGTAGAAGATGTGTTAAATAATTTAATGAAAAAGAAGTGTTGTTTGAACATTGTATTGTGATTGCTGAAATTTCCGAATGTAGTAACAAAACATAACATAATATAGTATTTATGATGTACGTAGGCCATATTCATTATAAATACTATAATGTATTTATAAATATATGCATTGTAATATAATGTATTATAAATATATAGTATTTATAATATATGTAGGCTACATACATTATAAATACGATAATAATTTAACTACCAGCATTCTTTTTAACAATAATTTTTCATAACAATAATACACTACAGTAGAGTACTGACTTGAATGTTTGAGACAATTGCATTCAATTATTTATTCAAATTCCTTTATAGAATGTGGATTCATCAGTGCCAGTTTCATTCTTCAACCTCGGTGAGTTCGATATTGACATGTGTTTAAATTTATATCATTATATTTGATTGCTTCCATGAATTTTATATGTTATGTAAAGTGTGTAATGTCTATATGCCTACAAGCACCCATGATGATGATGAGGTAGAGTGTGTATACGAAGAGATTGATGAAGCAATTAAACACGTAAAAGGAGATGAAAATTTAATAATAGTTGGAGATTGGAATGCAAGCATTGGAAAAGGCAAGGAAGGAAATATAGTGGGTGAATACGGGCTGGGCAAAAGGAATGAAAGAGGGGACCGACTTATAGAGTTTTGCACGAAGTATAATTTAGTAATTGCCAACACCCAATTTAAAAATCATAATAGAAGAATATACACTTGGAAAAAGCCAGGCGATACTGCAAGGTATCAGATAGATTATATCATGGTTAAGCAAAGATTTAGAAATCAATTCGTTGACTGCAAAACTTACCCTGGAACAGACATTGATAGCGACCATAATTTGGTGATAATGAAATGTAGATTGGGGTTTAAAAACCTGAAGAAAAGGTGTCAGATGAATCGGTGGAATTTAGAGAAGCTTGAGGAAGAGAAGGTAAAGAAGATTTTTGAGGAGGACATCGCAAGAGGTCTGAGTAAAAAAGATAAGATAGAAAATGTAGAAGAAGAATGGGAGAATGTTAAAAAGGAAATTCTTAAATCAGCAGAAGCGAACTTAGGCGGAACAAAGAGAACTGGTAGAAAACCTTGGGTTTCAGACGATATATTGCAGCTGATGGATGAACGAAGAAAATATAAGAATGCTAGTGATGAAGAAAGTAAAAGGAACTACCGACAATTAAGAAATGCTATAAATAGGAAGTGCAAACTAGCGAATGAAGGGTGGATTAAAGAAAAGTGTTCAGAAGTGGAAAGAGAAATGAACATTGGTAAAATAGACGGAGCATACAGGAAAGTTAAGGAAAATTTTGGGGTACATAAATTAAAATCTAATAATGTGTTAAACAAAGATGGTACACCAATATATAATACGAAAGGTAAAGTCGATAGATAGGTGGAATATATTGAAGAGTTATACGGCGGAAATGAATTAGAAAATGGTGTTATAGAGGAAGAAGAGGAAGTTGAGGAGGATGAAATGGGAGAAACAATACTGAGATTTGAATTTAAGAGAGCATTAAAAGATTTAAATGGCAGAAAGGCTCCTGGAATAGACGGAATACCTGTAGAATTACTGCGCAGTGCAGGTGAGGAAGCGATTGATAGATTATACAAACTGGTGTGTAATATTTATGAAAAAGGGGAATTTCCGTCAGACTTCAAAAAAAGTGTTATAGTCATGATACCAAAGAAAGCAGGGGCAGATAAATGTGAAGAATACAGAACAATTAGTTTAACTAGTCATGCATCAAAAATCTTAACTAGAATTCTATACAGAAGAATTGAGAGGAGAGTGGAAGAAGTGTTAGGAGAAGACCAATTTGGTTTCAGGAAACGTATAGGGACAAGGGAAGCAATTTTAGGCCTCAGATTAATAGTAGAAGGAAGATTAAAGAAAAACAAACCAACATACTTGACGTTTATAGACCTAGAAAAGGCATTCGATAACGTAGACTGGAATAAAATGTTCAGCATTTTAAAAAAATTAGGGTTCAAATACAGAGATAGAAGAACAATTTCTAACATAATAATAATTATGTTGAAATTACAGGAACCAAACAGCAACAGTAACAATTGAAGAACATAAGAAAGAAGCCGTAATAAGAAATGGAGTCCGACAAGGATTTTCCCTATCTCCGTTACTTTTTAATCTTTACATGGAACTAGCAGTTAATGATGTTAAAGAACAATTTAGATTCGGAGTAACAGTACAGGGTGAGAAGATAAAGATGCTACGATTTGCTGATGATATAGTAATTCTAGCTGAGAGTAAAAAGGATTTAGAAGAAACAATGAACGGCATAGATGAAGTCCTACGCAAGAACTATCGCATGAAAATAAACAATAAGAAAAAAAAGTAATGAAATGTAGTAGAAATAACAAAGATGGACCACTGAATGTGAAAATAGGAGGAGAAAAGATTATGGTGGTAGAAGAATTTTGTTATTTGGGAAGTAGAATTACTAAAAATGGACGAAGCAGGAGCGATATAAAATGCCGAATAGCACAAGTGAAACGAGCCTTCAGTAAGAAATATAATTTGTTTATATCAAAAATTAATTTAAATGTCAGGAAAAGATTTTTGAAAGTATATGTTTGGAGTGTCGCTTTATATGGAAGTGAAACTTGGACAATCGGAGTATCTGAGAAGAAAAGATTAGAAGCTTTTGAAATGTGGTGCTATAGGAGAATGTTAAAAATCAGATGGGTGGATAAAGTGACAAATGAAGAGGTATTGCGGCAAATAGATGAAGAAAGAAGCATTTGGAAAAATATAGTTAAAAAAGAGACAGACTTATAGGCTACATACTAAGGCATCCTGGAATAGTCGCTTTAATATTGGAAGGATAGGTAGAAAGAAAAAATTGTGTAGGCAGGCCACGTTTGGAGTATGTAAAACAAATTGTTGGGGATGTAGGATGTAGAGGGTATACTGAAATGAAACGACTAGCACTAGATAGGGAATCTTGGAGAGCTGCATCAAACCAGTCAAATGACTGAAGACAAAAAAAAAAAAAAAATGTAAAGTGTCTTACCTATTGTATACAAATAACTGTTGACTAAAATATATGATTATTGTGTAGCCTAAGTGTAATAATGGCATGCAGCACTGGCACAAGCATTTTTATTATACAAAATTAAATAGTTAAAAAAATTGTAGCCTAAGGCTGTGAAAAAAATACGTTACAGAAGATTTTATTAGAGTATTTATGAATGTTCATATTTGAACATTGTAAAATAAAGATATCGTAACATGATATAATAATAAAATAACACAAAATTTAAAATACCGATGTCAATTGTAAACAATTTTAATAATGATCCTCCCCTTAACAAAACTCTGCACATGCCACTGCTACTGATGATCCCCTTCACTACAATGATGCCTGTGTAGTGTTAAAGCAAAATCTGGGAGATTATTTTACTGTACTCTATATACGGAACCCATCAGGGTAGATTTATATGTTTACTTCATGAAAATTTGAGGTTGTTTGGTTTTGTTGGTTCATTAAATAATGGTTTTTAGGCAAATAACATTCCTTCAATTGACTTTGCTACCTGAATCTGTGGATGTTCCGCTTCACCCAAGAAATTATTTTGTTTTATGAATAATAATTGTGTCATTTTCTAAAAGGGCAGTAACATTTTATGAAATCTAAAAGGGATATTGGTATCTCATCTCTTCTTTGATTTTACTAATCATTCTTACTGATTGCCTTGCTATTTATAAACATTATGAAGTATATTTACTATTTTTTACCTATAATCTTTTTTCTTCATTCTGAAGTAAATTAGTCATAGGAGCTCAACATCTCCAGTCTACTCACAATATAATTTTATTATATTTACTTAAAGAACATGAATTTTTTTTTTTTAAATTTTGTTAGGATCTTTTGGTTGTACCAGTTAATTAGTTGACCAAATTACACTCATAGACAAAAATATATTTTTTTAAATTTTCTCTAACTGTGATACCATTTCTTGAATTGCTTTTTTTGCGTACATTACATATCTGTAAATACAATTTTTCTATCACCCTTAATTTTATTAAAAAAAAATTATGGGAAAATATGGTTAAAATCTATAAAATTTATAATTTTGCATGGCCATATCTAGAATGATTTTGCTGATGCATTTCTTTTATAAATAGCCTCAGGCACATCCCGAATTAATGTTCAACAGTAATCAGCTAGCATGTTAGAATTCCATTTCCCTTCATAGTGGCTTTCCATTTCTAAAATTTCTTGGAAACATTCACCGTGTTTGTTACTTATGTCTCTGAGGTTGTCCGGGAAAAAATCCAGATATGAGTGGAGGAAATGTATTTTCAAAGACATATTACATCCCATAGCTCAATATGAAGTAAGAAGTTGATTAACAATATCTTAGTAATTGTTGGATTTTTGTATGGAGAGAAAATTTTTACAGACGTTTTTAAATGAAGCCCAATCAGCACTTTTTTACATTATTTAACATTGAGTTAAAGACATCATCTTTGACCAACTCTCTTAATTGAGGACCAACAAATATTTCTTCTTTAATTTTTCCTTCATTTAAATTCAGAAATTTCTGCCTGATGTACAAAAATTCAGGACTATCCTTCTTCATTGCTTTTACAAAATTTTTCATTAGTCCTAGCTTGATATGGAGAAGGGGTAAAAATATTTTTTTGGGTTCAACTAAGGGCTTGTGAACAATGCTTTTCCCATTTGGAGTTAAGTTGTCTCATTTCTTCCACTCTTTGGTAACAATGTTTATCCCTAGCTCGGCTGTTCCATTCACAAAGAAAACACATACTTAGTATAGCGTAACTGCTTGCTTAACAAAATAGCTATAACTTTCAAATCACCACATATATTTGTTACCGTTGTGTAATAGAATCACTTTAAAACTATACGTGGATGAATCTATGAAAAGGCACCAGTCCTCAGGTTTATAAACTTGTTGTAAGTGCAACATAAGGTCATAAATATTTGTGCAATAAACCAAATCATTTTCATCAATAAAGTACTAAGAAAGTTTTTTTTGTCGGCTTGGAAACCCAACATTTCTGTATTTTTTTGAAGTAAATTCTAACCTTGTAGTCTTGATGCTAACAGTTCAGCTTGATATTTTGATAAATTTAAATCCCTAACCAAGTCATTTAATTCACCTTGTGATATAAGATGTGGCTTATTGGAAGATAATTCAAAATCAAAATCATTGCTGTCTTCTTCAGTACTGTCTGATTCTTCATCACTGCTTTTGAAACACATTCACAGGTGGCTCAGGAACTGGAATAATTTCACTATTTGGTACAGGCCTGATTGTAGATTGTAATGAAGGATATTTTACAGTATGCTTAGATCTTTAAGAAATTCCAGACACACTTGTTAGACAAAAGTAACAGTTGGTTACATGATCCTTTGGTTCACGCCAAACCATAGGCACACCAAATGGCAAAACCTTCTGATTACCTTTCAGCCATCCTCTTAAATATACAGAACAGTTAATGTGTACTATATAAGGAGCCCACGTCTTATCTTGATCACCAATTTTACACTGAAAGTACAAATGATATGCTTTTTTAATTAAAGGTGTAATGTTTTTTCTATTTGATTTTACGGTAAACTCACCACATACATAACAAAAGGTACCCACATTATTTACACAATTTTGAGGCAGTATGACATTGCACTGTTAACAAACTTAAGACAGCAATAAGAATTAACAAAATGAATTCATTCCTAACTCCAGTGCTTAATACAAACAACACAGCTGTATTTTCAGCTACATGTTTTTACTTGCACAGACATGATTAATCTTGTCCTAGATATAGATATATCTTAGTACAAGATATATCTATAGATATAGATATATCTTGTACTAGATATACTGTCATAATATGTGACTATAATTTGATTTAATTCTTTATCTAGTATTGTTTATTTATAGCTTACAAATTATGTTAACAAAGTTAAACAATAAAAAATGAGCTATCAAAATACAATATAGGAGCTTAAAATGATAACTATATGTTGAAAAGTGAAAATAATCCTTTAATTAAAATTAAAAAATTTTTCAAAAACGGTGGGTGATAGAAAGATTTTGAGTTCATATTCGTTTTCAGCATCAAAAAAACAGATTAAAATCATTTATCGCGTGTTAGGAAAAAAAAGATTCTGTTTATCAGTGTTTTTGATTGGTGACGAAAATTACAATCCTGCTTTCATTCCACCTCATATTAAATATGTCAAGTCTTTCTGAAATATGATAAAATATGTTTCATTGCATCTGTTGTTAGAAACTCTAAATTTTATAAACATAATGATAAGATCAAGTACTATTCTATATTCCTTTATTTCTCCTCAATAAGTCTTTCTGAAACATGATAAAAGACGTTTCTTTGCATCTGTTGCTCTCCAAAATTATATAAATATAGAGATAACAGCAAACAGTTTTCTATAATAGCATATCTAATGGCCAGCGTTGTATTAATTTCAAAAATAATTTTTATCACTGTCCCTGATTTAATAACAAAAAAGTTTCCTTCTACGTGTTTCTGTTTAATTATTTGATACTTACAGTGTAAAATCAACTTACATATGGTGTTAAAAATAATTTTATACAAATTTGATAAATTCAAACCTAAAATATACTGATAGTTTTAAAATTACATTAAACAAATTAATAAAGAAAAATATTACCCTGTCTCCAGAAGAGGGTAGTTGTAAATAATAGTTTTAAAAGAACATATTAACCCAAAAATTCAAGAACACTTAAGAATAAAAACTTTCTTTCTTTTTCTTGTTTAGCCTCTCAGAATTTGCATTCAGGTATTATTTCAGAGGTTAAATGAGGATGATGTGTATGAGTGTAAATGAAGTGTAGTCTTATACAGTCTCAGTTCGACCATTCCTGAGATGTGTGGTTAATTGAAACCCAACCACCAAAGAATACCAGTATCCACGATCTAGTATTCAAATCCGTATAAACTGCCTTTAATAGGACGAACGCTGGAACTCCCAACTTCCAAATCAGCTGATTTGGGAAGACGCGTTCACCACTAGACCAACCTGGTGGGTTAAGAATAAAATCTTGTTCATGAATTTGACAATGTTTTACTTTTAATGTTTGTTATAATTTACAAAATTAAAATATTTTAAAAAGTCCATTTTCTTTTTATAGTAATAAATCCATTTCTTTTTTATGGTAAGTAGTTCAATTTGTCATAATACTATTAAATTCATCAATTTGTCTTTATGTTTTTCATGCCATCTAATAAATTTTGTAAACTTTTCCTATACATCACTAGATTATATTATTTCCTGAACAAAACTCTGACTATTTATTGTAGAAAGTATCTTTATTTTGAATATAAGCAATGATTTCTTTTTAATCTAAAATTTCTTATCCAGAATCAGCAGTGTCTTTTCTTATCCACTCTATTAAATATTTATCAGATGCTTTCAGTACCCAGTAATCCAGATACACTTGTTATAATTCTGACATAAAATAGATATTTTAAATTTCAATGGCTTGCTGCTTTTACTTTCGTGTATACAAGAGACAAATCATCCAACATGACCTCAGTAATGTTTTTGAAATATTATGTTCAGCCTATAGAGAATCTATAATTTTATGATTCTTGCTATACATACGACTATACAGTTTTTCTGATAAAAATCTCCAGTAGTGTTGTTTTACATTTTTAGTCACACTGATCCAATGATTGAATCAAACTATAGAGTGGCTAAAAAAACTTACATTCATTTAAATTTGTGATAAATTTATGTTTAATGATTCTACTTTTATCTTGAACACTTTTGTTACTTTACTGATTGTAATAACTGTATATAGTTTGATTCACAATTCACAACTTTATGTAGAAGGGTCTGATTATACTCTTCAGTTACAGTAGTGTTTTATATATATATATATATATATATATATATATATAGAGAGAGAGAGAGAGAGAGAGCAGGAATATTTGAATGATATATTGCTAATTAGTTGAGAGATGCAAACAAAGCGGCAATAATTACAATAAATCATTATCTCATCTTAACCTCCCTCTTTCATTCCGTTCTAACCAATTCCTTGTTTCTCAACCATTTTCCCCTTCTTCACTCTTGTTATTCCCACTGTATCCATCCATTACTACTTACAAAATCCTCCCCAACATATGAACACACTTGCATACTCGTTTACATCTATAAAAATATATTATATAATAATAATATAGATCAGTCCCTTTTTCTAACTGTAATAACGTATATCCAATAAGTCAAGCATCATATCCACAAGATCTATTACTTTATATCACAGCTCACATTGGACCTTTTCTTGGGGATGGTTTAAATAATTTTTAATTGTAAATGGTATTGCTAAGCCTCATACATTCAGTGAGGAGTTCTTTTTGCCTCTGGACATTATGTGTGTTTATGTATAATTTTTATAGTATATATATTACATCAACTGATGCTCTTTATTAAAACAATTGCTTTACTTTTTAAACTGAAAAGTAATTAAAAACAGATTAATAAATTAAGTACTTATAGCATGAACTTGTTCTTGGTAAGTAAGTACATTTCACTCTGAATGTTCAATTCTGAAGGAAATATATCTGTTCACCAAGAAAATGTTTTGCTGAATCTGCATTTACTCACACAAAATATTTAAATTTGTCTTATTTTGCTTGTATTCAGGATTAGTCCTGAATATATGTATCAGATAGTAATCTAATCTGAACAGCGGCTGTATTTCTTCAGATCGATTACTGATTTTCTTTACCTTTCTTATAGCTTTCTCCTTGGATAGATACCAAAACTATAGTATCACTCCTCACTTATTCTATCTATCTTGGCACCTTTTATTAGCAAGCAGGACAGCCATTAATTTATTGGGGCTTACTGGGACAATGACTCTAGAAGATTCCTTTGAGATTTTTATTTATTTGAGTTGTACAAAAAGCTGAACTAATGGCTGAGATACCAGCTAGAAAAAGCTGGACATTCTACTTTCCTCTGCAAGTTCAAAATTTATCATGTAGTTACTCACTTAGCTTGGTAGAAAATTATTAGGCCAATGATAAAAACAAAATTAATTTATGTAGGAGAAACTGCAAGATGCTAATAATTTTTCTTGGTTATCAAAAAAATAAGTCTTTAGTTTAAATAATTAATCCCTAATAAAATAGAAGAGCTTTTCAGTTTTATGTCTGTACGATCCAGTGTAATAATATTTTTGAATTAACCAATTTTGTAGGATCGAAAAAATTTCTTAAAAGTTCCTAAATCTATTTTTGACACCAGCAGATTTCTTTCTGCATAAAAATTCTACTGGTTTTTGCAAGTCTACTTTTGAGACCTCTTTATTTCATCTACGTTTTGTAATTTTGCTACCTAAATAAAAGAAATTCTGCAACTTTTATTGTGTTGTGCCTTATCTTATCCAGCCACTTCTTTTCTTTCTTTCTGTTCCATGTTTTACTATCTTTGATTCAATCTTATTTAGTTACAGATTGAATTTTAGCAAGAAATATGTGTAATTTAATAATTCATTTCTTCTCATTCCTAGTTTTAGCCGAAATAAATATCGTTTGTAAATCTTAAAAATATCTTTGCTCCTGAACTATTCTGCAGTTAGATTTTTCTTTTAGCCCTTTATTCCTCTTTCCAAACACAAATTAAAAAAATAAAAGAGGTAGGCAACATCCCTATCTCAATATTCTTTTCTATTATAACTTGTCTTTCTTCATTTTCTACTCGTGTTATAGGAACCTGATTATTGTACGTATTATAAATAACTGTCTTTCTGTATGTATCAAGTTTTATTATTATTAAAATTAAGAAAATTTTTTGTTATTTTTTTAAAATTTATAAAAATTCTATTTCAAGGTATTATTTTTATTTAATATACTACACAAAATCTTCTTGACAATTGATCAAAGTGAAATGTGGTTTGTGTACACTGTACCCATCATATGCTATTTCTAGTTTCTTTTTTTTTCTTTAGTTACAATTAATTGTGTTTTTTGTGAACTTTTAACAGTAATATGCATTATAAGATTTAATGTTTTCTATTTATTTTAATTATTTGTTTCACTGAAACTTGTTAAAATAATAAGTACTTCAACTAGTAAGCATTATGAGATGTCACATATAATAATACTTAAATAATTTTGTTTGTGAAACTCCAAAGATGAAAGCACATCGGTAACATGACATGATACAGGATTGTAAATTTATTTTAATAACTATACTTTTCATTGGTAAGCTGTATAATGTCTGATCACCAAATATATATATATAATAATGATAATGATAATTATCATTAATGATAATGATAATTCACCAAATTAATTGTTTTTGTGGTTCCTTATAACAGAGAATCTCTGTTAAAATAACAACTGATTATAGTATTCTTAATCGGTTGTGCTGTGACATATTTTAATGTTGTTTACGATACGACTATGTTAACTACAATTACCAATCCTTTCTCCAGTGTCTGCACCAAAAAGGACAAGTTATGTTATTATAAAAAGCTAAATTTATTTTTCAGTAAATTTCCTTTGACTTAAATTTTTGGAGAAAAATATTCCCAATGAGTCTTGTTGATAAGGATTTTTATAAAATTGTAAATCGGTAAAACGTAGTTCATTTCCCATTAGCAGTTGTCAACAATAAACTGTGTTGCATTTAAGGTAATTTATTGCAACAGAAATTATTGGTATGTAAAATTCACTGTATAGTTTTGCCTAGGTCATACTAGTTTAATGTACGATTGTCTGAAGTCATCTGATGATGCTCGGTTATGTCAGTAAAATAACTTAGGTAATTTTTCATCATATTCTTCTTGATTGTATGTGTTAAACAACATTATAACAGAAGTTCGCACAAACATGCAGAATTGCTGTTATCCTTGGCAGTGATATAGATGAACTCGATACAATTTTGAAAACTGCTAGACTGTTGTCAGAATTTTAATTCAATTTTCAGCATTGTTTTTCTATAATTCAGATGGATACCTGTGACTCTTAGATCTGGGCTGCTTTCAGTTTATGATGTTGCAGATGTTATTTATTTTTGGGATGTTTCCCAAACCTTCAGTAATTTTCGTTTTATAGTTTTGCTTTAGACTTGGCTCTCCAAAGCAGAGTATTATTATTTTTTTGGTTAAGCTATTTTTATTATTTTTTTATAAGAGAGAACTAGTCTTTTTTCTTGTAGCATTTTGAATTATTTTCTATATTTTATAACAGTTAATAATTTTTTTACAGTCATTTAAATTTTGTATTTGCACTCATTTCTGCTAATAACTCTGATCTAATGGCAGTTGATTAACAACGAAATGTTAAATAATGTTATTCTCTTTTACATTTCTTTCCAATCAGTAATTTTTTGCAGTTTATTTCAATATCTGTTTAACACAATATTTTTCTAGTAAAAGCTGAAAATTAAAATATAATTCATTAGAAATTAAAATAATTAAAAATTTAAACTTAAAAGTAATTATAAACAGGGTTTGATTGCACCTTTTCTTTCTCTTTTTATGATTATCCCTTATATTCGGGATAAAAGCCTGGCTACATACTTTGAAGAATAAATAAGCGATTTGAAAATTGTCGAACTTGAGCAAATTCTTTCAGAAATGATCAGTATAGGTGTAGGTGGGTTATCATTATATACATTTCATACGGTGTTACTTTCTATATTGTTTAAACCAAATTCTGGTTAAACTTTAAAAGTGCTATATTCATATTTATGTCCTATATATGTTTGAGTCAGCCCTTTTAATTTCAAGAGTAGCGTCTCATAGTAGCTGTATTTTCCTGTATCTGATATATACTGTGAAATTTCTTTGTTGAAAATTTTGTTCGTTTATGAAATAATAAAGGAGATTATATAAGGAAGCTAAGAAAAAGGTTAGAAAGATAACCTTACGAAAGTATACACGTTTTGTAATATACTTTCTTATGTTTTCTAAATATATATATTTTCTAATATCGTCTTAACTGTGTGTCAGTATCGATTGGAGACGGTAAAAAGTTGAAGAGTTACAAATTTAATAAAACGAAACGGCTGAGTGAAAGCGAGACGAGCAGGAGTATGTACGTTACTCTGTATAAGACGGTAACGAAAGAAAAGAAGTACTGGCTTTGTAAAGTATTTAGCGGGATGGACAGGAAGCTCGGATCAAAGCGAATATTCTCCCTTTAGCGCTTGATTACCTCCCCCTGTACCCTACACCGACAAACTCCGAAAATCCCCTTCTACTACTCATCGTCTAAATAGAACTCTCCTCTCCTTCTACATCCACCACCCGAACCGCTACTGTTTTCTACCAGTAATGTTTCTAGCGAGAAAAACTTATCCGTCGCGTGTGTGTTTGTGTTGCGTCTGTATGTGTGGGTAACCCTTTAATTACCGACAGTAAATTAAGGGAAATGTTCGATTGAACGTTGATAAGGGCTAGGAGAAGGGTGAGACAGCGGAAAAGACTGAAAATTTACACCCTTTCAGGGTGCAAATCCTGATACCGTGGCGCAGTAGCATCGGGTAATGAGAGAGTTTACAGGTTGAGGAGTATACGTTCAAACTCAACCTTTTTTCGTTCGATAATTTTTTTCTTTTTCTGTAATTACTAATGCACCTTTAGTTTTATTTATTTTTTATTTAAGTTTGTTTTTCTCTGATTTTTCTTACTGTATCGCTTGTTTTTATAAAATAATAAGTTTAAGCTTTTTCTAAATAAATAAACCGAATTAACTATTTCGTAGGTTTTATAAAATTAAAAAAGATGAAATTGTAATGTAAATAATTATTTTGCCGAGTCTTAAATAAAGAAAAATATAACAAAATAATACTAAAAACCGTGAATAGTATTCATATCGATTTATTATCGGGAGAGAAAATCAGTTTAAAATTAAATTAAGAACGCTACTAACGTGATGATAAGTTAAATATTACTAAGTTAATATCGAGAGAATGTAATACTTCAAAAGAATAATTTTCCGATTTCATCCAATAATTAATTTATTATATAAAAGATTGTAATAAAATTTCAATTATAAATACATTTTTCTTAGGAAAGAACCACTTGGGTGAAGAGACGCGACATGAAGCCTATGTTACCGTTTTGACTAACGCTATTTTTAAGTTATCTTAAAGCGGTCTATTCTTATAAAAAAAAATTATTGTAGATTTCTTTTATTCATTAAAATGTTAAAGTAGACCTGATGTATTTAAAGGTTATTTTGGATTTTTATAATATTCCGATTTTGTTAAAAAAAACACGGTTTTTTGTTTTAATCGTAATTAAAATTGAACCAGTCGTCAGAAAGCAGTGAAATTTCAGTGCATAAAGGATAAGTCGAATATATACTAATTTTTTATGCGTTTGAAAAAAAGAAACGTTTTCTTTTCTAAATATATTCATTAAATATTTCATTCAAATTGTGAGTGAAATACACCAAAAAGAATGAGCTTTTTTCTTTAAAAGAATAATTCAAATGTAACCACTCACACGTACGTACGCGCGCTCGCAAACACACACACACACACACACACGCACACACACACACACACACACACACACACACAGAGAGAGAGAGAGAGAGAGAGAGAGAGAGAGAGAGAGAGAGAGAGAGACACACACAAAAGAAGTCGCAAATTCCTGTACTGAAATATTTGTATTGAATAATGCAATATCGGACAACACGTGTGTTCTCACGTTGCTATGGATTTTGTAACAGTTTATGAATTACATGTCTAAATTTTATATTTTGACGTTAAATTTATTTAGTTTATTTTTAACATAGAATTAGAGAAGTTTTCTGATTTACTGAAAGATTACAGGTAGTTGAAATTTGTTATTTTATAAGTGAATGTTAAAAAATATGTATTAGGTTGCAATTTTTGTGGAGTGTAACGATGACGTTTGATTTGCAGCTTAACGTGAACAGTGACAAAGCAAAACAAATTAAAAAGACGTGATTATTGAAATTACATATTAGACTAGAATTTAGAAAATCGACTGGGTTAATGTGATACGGAATGAAGAGGTTTTAAGACGAGCCGTTAGAAAAGAGTTTGCATAGATCGTTGTAAAACCTAAAAGATTGGTATCCTATTTATATATGTACTCAAGAGTAGTGAATTTGATTCTTGAAGGAAGTATTGAGGATAAAATCAGTAATGGAATACAAAATATTAGAATATATGAAACAGATAATTGAGGATTTGGGAAGTAAACGGTATGTTTACTTCCCAAATCATCAGTTAATCTGTTAAATACAATTTATTAATTGATTAATGGTGTACTTTGGTGGTTGCGGTTCAATTTACCAGCTATTTCAGGAATAGTCGGCCTGAATTTGTACTATACCTCGTTTACATGTATTACAAATTATTTTCATCTCATTGGGACATGGGATTGCTTATTGTTCAGAAGTTTAATAGATTGTAAAGTGCACATTATGTACGGAAGATAAATAATAACGAACTATTTACTAAAAATTGTTATATATTATAAGCTCTTTTTTTGTTTTTGTTATCTGATTAAACAGATTTGTTCATTCTGCTACAGTCACACTAGTACAGAAACTCGCACAATCAATTAATTATACGTATAAAGGAATTTTTATCCGAAAAATAAGTGCTAGAGTTTATTAAAAAACTCTTAAAAAGCTTGCATTTTATATTAAGAAATAAATTATCACAGGCTGTTTCAAGCTTAGAGGCGCAGCTTACCTGATCGGAAGGGTCAATCATCCGCTTCAGCACGGTTAGTCAATCTATGTTAGTTAAATCGGTTTATTTAATTAAAGTATGGAAACTTTATAATTATGTAACTTTATAAAAATCATTGTATTTTTATCATGTATTTTTATAAAAATCTAATCTAATAAATTAGACGAACATAGCAGCGGCTGTTCCATGTTAATCGAAACATTTTAATCCTTTTTCAGTTATGACTGCAAGTTAATCATGAAGTAATATTTTTTACGATGGAACTTTGATGTACTGATCAAATTCCAAATGAAGACGAATTAAAAATGAAAATTTTTGGTTGAAATTTTAATATAATATTACATGTTGGCAGAACTGTTTCCCCATATATATATATCTCTGATATTGTACTGACTCGATGATTTCGGTCAAAGTACGTCTGAACTTGTAAAAAAAAGAAAAAAATTCATTTTATTTTTGTAAAATACAATGGATTTCGAACGAAAATATGTCATTTTAAAGCGCACAGCCAATCCCTTACTCGTAACAGCTGGTAAACTTTTAATGGTTTTTTTGTATGAAAAGATATATCGGAATGTGTTGATCGACGATGTATTTGTAGGATAATTTCTAATGGGGTATAAATATCATTCAGACGTAGTGGAAATTTTATACAGAAATTTTTTACCGTTACTTAATTCTACTTCGAAGATGATTAAAAAATTTACTGCGTAATTAATATTTGTGAAATTTTTGAAATCATTTCATTTTTTTATAATATATATATATATATATATTCCCGGCAATACAAAGTCATATATATATATATATATATATGTATAGGTGAACAATCGGGAAGATTATTATCACCCGCTGCTCAATTACAACTCGGCCGCTACGCAGATGTTAAGGAACACAAAGATTTAATCAAAAATGAAACTCAAATAGACATTAACATACATATAAAAGATAATTTTCAAAGCACCAGCATATGAGAAAGAAAAAAAAAACACATTAAAGGGTTGTAAAAGGAACCTCTACGCAAAGAGGAAGACAAATAGAATTTTGCGAAGTTATTGGTCATTCAAACCGTGCAAATAACAGTTTTTCATATCAGTTATCAAAAGGTAAAGGTGGAATTAAAAAAAGCAGAGTTAAAATTATTTTTGTAGTAACAAATATCATTATTAGTCAAAAATTTGAGGTGGTATCAAAATAGCTTCATAGTAGTAACAGCTGAGAAAAAAATTGTTCTGATAGGCAGTTCTGCCAACATGTAATATTATATTAAAATTTTAACCAACAATTTTACTTTTTAATCGTCTTTGTTTGGGGTATTATTATTACTGATATTATTGAACATAATCTAAAATAAATCAGGATGTAGGTGTAACAAGATATCTCTTTATTAAAAAGAAAAGAAAAAGATAAATAAATAATTTTTACGAGTAAAATTTTACCGGTAGTCGTACAGCTTAAACAAATTAAAAACACGCCATGAGCACTATTAATACTCTGTACTGTTTGGAACTTTCGCTATAATTCCGCATAGTATACGAGTATAAAATCCGTGATAATGTTTAACCGTTACACGGCAGTCGTCCAAGGAACATATTGGAATATCATCAGAAATTACGAGATATCCGTAAATTAACCTGGTGTGCCCGAAGTACTGCCGATGTGAACAACTTCTTTACGGCAACAGACCCGCACTGACGATCTCCACGGCGATACAAAGTCTTTAATATATCGTAGATCATTTCTCTCAATAGCCGATCACTCATCTCGTGTTACTTTTGTCGACCGACGTTTTACGAAGTATAATATATAATCAGAACTTTTCGTGAAGGTTGATCCGAGTACAACTAGTCTTTGGGGTAACATTATTTCTTACATTAGTTTGGACGAAATGTATTTACGGTTAACAAGAACAGAACCAGTTCTGCATCCGAAGTAATCGGATGCAGAGTAAAAATATCCATCCGACAGTGCTGTAAATATGCTGACCGGGTAAGTGCGCAAAAGATGATGATGGTATTCTATGTCTTCCGGTCAATCCTGAAATATAAGGTCAAAAGCAGTGCGACATAGGTGCATATGTACGCACATACATTCATAAATATGTTGTTTTTTTGGTCTAGATGAATTAGCTGGATTCAAAAATGTAAGAATTTGTAAAAATCCCCATTTTTGATATAATCGGGATACTTTCCCCTTTAATATAGTCATTCTAACTGCATTCACCGGGAAAGTAAAATTATGGTACTGGAGAATCTCAAAATAATTTCATTATATAATTTCAAAGATTCTACACAGATGCTGTTAATTTTACCATAGATAAAGATAATTTATTTTATGCACGAGTATTTAGTTTTTAAGTAAATATAGCGGCTGTAAATATACTGGATATCTGAAAAAGAATTCCAGTGTTTCAAGAACGAATGTAGTTTTTATTTTGCAGCATTCAAAAGTGTTTTATGCTTAATAAGTATGTGGTGAGTGTTTTATGGACACACACCAGGTAGGCTTAAAACATTTACCGAAAACACAAAAAGAATTCCACTGTCTTTCCGACGAAGTCCAAAACGTTCAGTATCTATTAGCGGTCAAATATAAACATTCCTAAAAGCACTATCCGTGATTTTGTTCGCAAGCGATTGAAACTTTCTGCTTATAAACTGCAGCTGTTCCATGAAATTAAACCGAACGATAAGCCACGAGGAGTTTAATTGGCATTGACCATGTCAGACTTCATTTCTGCGGATGAAAATTATCTGCACCGCATTTTATTTTTTTGATGAAGCAACATTTCATATTGATGGAGCCGTAATTGTCGAGTATGGGGATCAAAAACTACACGAATTGATGGAATTCGTTCACAGCTGTCCGAAAATGAACGTCTGGGGCTTTATCAGGCACGATCAAATTCTTGGGCCGTTTTCTTTTCCACGAGCAAATTATTACGGCATAGTGTACTCGAACGTGTTAGAGAACTTTGTATTTCCGTAGATAGAAAATGGTGAGGACCTAATTTTTCCAAAAGGATTTCACCCTTCACATTATTCAGATGTCTTGCATACGGCAGGTTTCCGGAAGTCCGGACAAGCAAAGAAGCCCACCGTCACTTGGCCACCGCGAAGTCCCGATTTGATGCCGTTGGATTCTTCTTTTGGGGATACGTAAAATACATTGTGTACAATACAAATACAAAAACATCCAGTTACTCTAGGACCTGTGCCAAAGAATAACACTGGCTGTGGAACCTGTTAATCAAGTTCCTGTTAGACGTGTTCGCCAGAATGTGGAATGAGGTGGACTATCGATTTGACGTCTGGATGACTTAAACGGTGCTCGTATTGACTAAAATTAAAAGGTAAAAAAAAACCGTACTCTTCGTACTTTCATGTTATAAAACACATACTATATTTGTAATTCTAAATGTAATAAAGTAAATTTAATTTAAAACCGCGGAGTTCTTTATCGGATACTCGATAAGATATTTTAATGATATTAGTAAATCGTGTGTATGAAATATTTTAAAATTACTTTGATCAGGCTATCAGGCCGATTAGAATAATTAAACAGTCAGTATATATATATAATTTATATATATGCGGGTACAGATTTATTTGTAGCGGTTTTAAAATTAATTAGATACGATATTTAATTATGTCGTATCATATTTATACATCGTGTAAATTAGATGTAATATTTACACAGGATGTTTAATATTTGTATATACTACATGATGTAGGTTTATTACACCGTGCTAAATTTATATATAGTATGCTGTTAAGATCGGTCGGTCGATCATGATGGAAAGAATATTCATTCGTGGATAAAATGTTCCCCTATTCTGATTTGTAGAATCGTTTGGGGAAAGGGAGTCGAAAAGAAATATCGATTTATTATGTTTGAACGTGTATCGGATGAATATGGATGTAAATGATCCGATTAAATATTGGTGATAGTATTACATATTTATTGCATATTTGTTTTAGTTATTGGATAATAGTATAAATATGAAGCGGTATATTTTGCAAAAGGGGGTGACTGCGTTTCAGTACTGTTGAGGAATCGGTGGGAGGGATTCAGTAGAAATAATAGCGCTAGAAGTAATAGTAACAGTAATAGTAGTATTAGTAGTAGTAGCAGCAGCAGGAGCACTAGAAGCAGCAACGGTGCCCAATTAATGTGAGCTTATCTACATGGGCCGCTCTCTTGCGAGGCGGACTCCTATACAGTAAATATGGCGGGGTGGGACCAAAGTAGGCGATTCGTATGCGGGCCGCGGGATCTGTCAGTCAAAATGGGTTCTACTCGCAGCACCCCCGGGGGCTCGTCTCGAGAATCAGCGCCGTTAAAACCCGCGCACACACTGATGAGCCCGCCAAGGAGGCATCATTCTTCCACCCTTACCATCATCGTTCTCTCTTCGCGTCCCTTTACCGTATCTTACCGTCTCGCTTTCTCTTCTGTTCTGTTATTCTCTTCGTCCGTGCAGTATTATCTATCTCTCTCTTTCGCTTTGACCCTCCTATCTTCTCTTACTCTTCTTTCTGACACTATACTGTTGTTTCTCTTCAGTTATACTATAGAAAATACATCTATATAGTGAAAATCAGATACTATTATTATATTATTGTGCCTCTATCTCTTTCTATATGTTTTCATAAATTTTTCTTTTTAGAGTATTTTATAGTTCTCATCTCTTTTTTATTTCTTTTGAACTATTTTTATACATCTATCGATTTTGAAGGGTTATATTCAACCTGGACTCTTTTTATGCACTACGATATATTGACTATACGTTTTTTTTTTGCACGGATATCTACATCGTACATGTTTTGTTTATGATTTTTCTTCAAATAAAAGAGTAGTTAATTTATTTATGTGTACGCGTGCACGAACGTGTATGTACATGTGTGAGTAAACCGTTTTATCATCTTATATATATATATATAAATGAATGCTTGTCCCGTATGCGTTCCTATACCATACATCCGATTGCGATGAAACTTTGGTGAGTTATACGTACGCCCGCGAAGGTTTCTGAATTAGTTTAGACCCGCTAGGTGGCGCTGGGGTCGAAATATTTCGACAAATTGTATTAATGGTCCGATTTGGCTCATACTCAGATACGTGTTACTTACATGGAAAGAAATACCTTTGCAAAAAATGGACCCGCTAGATGGCGCTGGGGTTGAAATATTTGGAAAAATTGCATTTATGGTCCGATTTGGCTCGTATTCAGCACATATATTAGTCAAGTGAAAATAAATATATTTGCGAAAAGTGGAAAAAGGGAAATAGGGAGAAAGGAGAAAGGTAAAAGGGAAAAAGGAAAAAAGTGAGGAAGGAAAAAAGGAAAAAGGGAAGATGCAAACAAGGGAAGATGGGAAGGAGGGAAAAAGGGAAAGGTTAAATTTTGTGAAGTTCCGTAACGTTCAGTTTTTTAATGTTTTATCATACTTTCATTTGTGTTCATTTAATCTATATATAATACTCGAATCTAGCAATAGCGAAGCATTGGCGGGTCAGCTAGTATTATATAAAATAAGCCATATAATATGTATATTTTTTATAATTATTATTTTCTTCAATTGTACATACAAATTTATTAATTTTTTTTTATTTATTAAATGTAATTCATACGTTTTAGTAACTATTATTGATACATAAATATCGTTTCTTTATAGTTTATTCTCTTCCACAAAACAGCAGCATATACAAAAATTCAAATCTCAAATTGTTGGTGAATATTTTCCGAAAATTACAAATTGTAAAGATAATAATTTTTACAATAAATAATAAGTA
The DNA here is from genome assembly GCF_047948215.1 of Lycorma delicatula. Taxonomy (NCBI): domain Eukaryota; kingdom Metazoa; phylum Arthropoda; class Insecta; order Hemiptera; family Fulgoridae; genus Lycorma; species Lycorma delicatula. The sequence goes on along the minus strand of NC_134458.1, from coordinate 137,359,570 downwards.
ACTAAAATAAAATTGTAATTATTACTTAATCGTGATAATGATTATTGTCGGTATAAATTTTTACTTAAAAATATTTAGTTTTACTTAAATAATTAAATCTTAGGTGCATAGATTTGTGGAAAGTTAACGATTATTAAATTTAATTAGTAGTGAATAATTGATAAAAACTTTCTTTGATAAAAGATGTGCTGCTATCTGTGTCATGTTATTAAAACTACTACCCGTAAATGAGTTAAAAGCTGTACATTGTACGCACTGTAATGAATGTTTAATTTTGTAATATTGGGTATATTTTTTAATACCGATGCTACAAATAAAAAAAATTATAATATATATGTATGCGTTAATAATATATATATTTTTGTTCTAAGAAATATTAAATTATTAATATGTATTTATAAATATAAATCTGATCGATAAATGTTTGATAAATAAAAAAATATGGAAATACTGTAATAATATTTAATTTTTTTTAATAGTAATCATTTAAATATTGAAATTATGAAAACAAATATGACGATTGACCATTGCCGTGTAGATAAAATGTCCCTAATTTATTTACATTGTTTAAATTTAATTACTAAGTTTGCTTTATCGCTACAATAATTTTAGCGACTTTTATGGTAAATGCTATGAGTGAAACTATTAAATTATTCATATTTTTATTGGACAGTTATACACGTGATGTGTATTTTTAAAATATCAAAAATCTTTCTTTGATCTTAGAGGATGACATTTCTGCGAGAAGTGTTATTAATTGTTTTTTGCATCGACTTCTGCTACGAAATTTTTTAGTCGTGAAATCTTTATACCTAATAAGTATGATAATGATACTAATGCGTAATCCGAAAGCGGTGCGCGCCAGCGGGGCAGTAGAAAATTAGCATTTACTTGCTGAGAAAGAAAAAAGTACGGTAACATTTGATCATCCGTTTGAAAGATTTACTTTTTTGCTAAAAGTCGAAAAGTCTTTATCAGAATTTCCTGATGGCAGTTTTAGTGTACTTGGTGACGGATTAAAACTGTAAAGTAATATTACAGCAAGTAGAGAGTATCCAAATTTATTCAGCTTTGACTTTTTTTAATAACTATAAAAGTTAAATATAAAAAAAAACTTAAGTATTAAGACAATATTTAAGTAAAGCGACTTATTGTTCGACTGTGTTTGACTATTTTTGTGTCTAGATATTCTGAATTCTTGTATTTGTTGGAAGGACAGTTGTGTATCCTAGAATTCGAGCCGTGCCGTGATCCGTCCATACAAACAATATTAATAAATAAATAATTAAAAAGCGGTTTTGCATTATGTACAGATCATACAAAGATAGATAACAAATTTATAATAAAAAGCTACATTTCCTTATAAAAATTGATTTTATTTACAGAAAATCTGTTTTTAGTGAGCGTAATAAAAACGTGAGCATCTTTTCCCGCGGATATTAATGTAGCTTAATTAAAATCGAATTTGATTAACTTTTCAGTAGAAAATACTTAAATACAAAAAATAAGCGAACAAATTTTATATAAGTTTTTGGGATTAGAAGAAATTGATAAATTTTTTATAGTTATTGTTCTGTGAAATTATGAAGTTTACATATTAATGTAACATACAAAAATAAAGTAACCGGTATTAAATTAAAGTAAAAAATTAACCTATTTGTTGAGAATCGGCCAATATATATATTTTTGTACACCTTGTAAACAGAATAATATAAAATCCAGGAAGATGAAATTTCATTATTCAGATTTTCTAGATAAAAATGTTGAAAATTATTTAATAAGGCATTTAAAATGTTGAAGAACGAGGAAAATAGAATGATACACAGATTAAAATACCAAATATTGTCTTAACGAAACCAAATTTATTTTTCCTAATATGCTGGAATTATATTGAGGTTTAAAGATTAACAGAAAGAAATTGAGAAAAAAATGAAATTCATTTTAAAAAAAATATAAAACGACTCAAATATTATTTTAAATTAAAAAGCTTAGTTTTTATTTTATTTTAATTTTTTCTGGAATCATGTCAATCGAATGGTTTAATGCTATTTTCTATTCCTTTCTGTTCTATGCTCTTCTGTATTAAGTTTTTACGTTATTTCTTTTAAATTTGATTAAATATCTAGTTTTTATTAACTTTTTTAATATTATTTCACTAGTCTTTCCAAAGCCCAAATTCTTATTACTAACTAATATTGCTTACCATTCAAAGATAAAATGCTTACCATCCGAATGAGGGTAAAATATCGATGTTTTGTGTGTGAAATCGATGTATTATGTCTTTGTATTTTGTTAATTAAAATTTAGTTTGTTGATGAGTTGACTGTACTACCGTGTTTTTCGATTTAATTTCCGGTCTAGCGCTATAGAAAGGGAAAGTAGAAGGGAAAGTATTGTAATCGGTCCAATTTGGGCATATGCGGTTTCACCACATCTTGATGTTTTGACACCTAAGGGACCCAAAAAACCAGATGGAAATTTTGCGGATGTTCGTATGTACGTGTGTATGTGTTCGGTGTCTCACATCTTATATTTCCAGAACTACTGGACCAATTTTGACCAAAATTGGTCAGATTACTTCTGTATATTGATGCCATTAAATTTTCAACTTAAAAGGTCAAGGGGGTGAGGCTGTAGACCCAGGTCACCCTCAGTATCTCGAGATTTCGCCTAATTAAGGTCTTAGTTTTCTTAGGCAAATTTGTTAACAATTAAAAAATAATAACATTGGAAAAAAGACATTTTTAAAAATCGCACCCCCACCCCAAAAAATGCTCTCTAAACTAGTGGGAAAACTGCGTAAATACTTCCCTTTTGTCACCACAAGGAGCTCTATTGTAGCACTGACGTACAGCTGTTGTAGAAAAATATTATATTTAAATAAAATGATAAATATTTTAAATTAAGTGGTTCGTGTATGTGTGTGTAAGCCGCGAATCAGAAAAACCTTCACGTGACGGGCAAGTGCTATAACTGTGTTGTCAGCTTTTTTTTCATACTGCTTCTACTTAATATTAACACAAATCGATTTAAATAGCTTTTACTTTTGAGTAAGCTCGTACTATCGGCGCACTTAACCTTTCAAAGGTGATAAAAATACTATTCTACATGTAAAAAATACCATAAAATCTGTCATTGTTATATTTTACCTTTTTTTTGAATAAAAATTAAAACTTTGTTAAAAAAATTTCTCTTTCGTTACAAATTTAAAATATTCAAAAAAAATAAAAGGACAAATTTATCCAAATACGATAGAAATAAGTTGTTAAATTCCGTTGATTTGGAAAAACTGTTGATTTTTACAATTATTGGTTTAGAAAGGAAATGTTTCAGATTTTTGTGTTATACGATTTAAGCAGAAATGTTGGCTGTGTATTCTGGTAAATCTTAGGGCATTGTTCATGTACTTCATTCTTCATGTATTATTCTGTGTCGCCTTATGTCTAAATTTAAAACGAATATGCTAGGCGAATTTTTACGTCTATTTTTCCAAATCTACTTTAAAAATTAGGTTGTCTGCTTTACTAATTAAAATAATAATAAACTTATGAACCGTAATCCTGAAATAAATGTAATTATTACTTTTTATAAAAATTAAAGTAAAAACAGCTGATAATTCGTGTTTTTGGTTTTAGGCCGATTAAATTGATCGTTTTTATCTATTAATTTTTGGAATTTAGCCTGACTTTAATAAAAATAAATGAAATTTCGAGCAAAATGTCAAGATATTTAAGTAAATTGACGAACGAGTTTTTGAAAATATTTTCGTAAAATACAATTTTAAAGAATATAAAATTAAAAAGTTTATTAATTTAAAAATTAAGTAAAAAAAAAAAAATTGTTTAAATTTATTTAAAATTTTTAAAGAATGCAGATTTAAAAAAAAAATACAAAAAACGAGTATTTTAACGTTTTATGATCATTGAAAATAACTGTGATATATTTAGTCTAGAATACAACACTTTTGTTTCTGAGCATTGAATTTCTATTGTATGGATAATTTTTAACCTTTATTATCTTAACACAATTATTTATGATTATTATATTTTTTATTGTGAACTGTTAAGTAAAAATGAATCCGGAATCTATGATTTAAGAAAAATTTTTAAATTAAATTATAAAGAATTAGAAATGAACAATTCATTGTCAGTGAATTGTGTAAAATATAATCATGTGAAATTGTTTTTTTTTATGGAAATATACACATGTAGTTTAATAATTTAAAAGTTCTTGAGAATTTAAAAATCTTTATCAGAGTGTTATTTTAAGAAAATTAAAATTATACAAGCTAATAATACATCATATCATTAATTATTATTTAGTATTTCGATATCTGAAATAAGTTATGAAAGCATAGATCCAAAATTCAAAAATAACTTTTACCTATTTGTACCTGAAACACGCATTTAAGCAGACGATTATCTGGGAATCAAAATAAATAAGATAACTTTTTAAAATTTCAAAGTGATCTATATATTCTCTTTAAATGTATATTAATAACTCAAAAATGTTTAAAAAAATAGTGAATTTTCATTGCTACAAAATGAATACCACATTTTGTGGTATCAATAAAATAATAATTAAAAGGAAAAAACTGAAGTTGCTAAAACAAAAAATCCGAATTATTAAAAAGAAATTTATTATCTTATATATTTTGAATTTTTGAAATCGGTTTTATTTTAATTTGTAAAAGTTATTTCATTTTAATTATTTTTCAAAAAGCTGAAGGAATTTAGAAATATGGTGTTAAGTCGAACGTGAGATAAACTTATCTGGATTATGAAAGTAAGTATTATTATTTTTCAGGCGAATAATTAATAAATATTTTTATGAGTATTTAGAGGATTTGAAGACTGGTTTTATTTGGTTGTCTCCATTATTTCTTACTACGGGTTTGTAGCGTAATGATATGTAACTTTAATTCATCTCGATATTAAAAGTATTTTCACCCGAAACTTTCAAGAAAATTAAAAGGAAAAATTTACGTTATAATATACACATTCCCAAATTTCAGACAATCTTAGTTCAACCTTTGTAATGTTATTTAACGTCGTTTCTCTGCATTCCTTTGATTATTTTTGTAAAGGTGCATGATTTTCATGTTTTTCGTTTTTGTGTACGGTTTTATCCATTAGAGCGGCAGTTTTTTTTAGATCTACCCTTATTTTAAATAAAAGCAAAACTAAAAATATTAAAGAAAAAATTAATCGATTTCAAAAATTTGACATTTAAAAAAAAATTTACTTTTTAAAATCGGTTTTTTACTTGTTCTAAGTCATTTCGACGAATGAAGTATATATTTCTGTTGAAAAAAATAATTAAATTTTTATATACTGATTTTACGTTTGAAAGTATAATATATGCATTTCATAAGTTATTTCTGGAGAACGTTGGTCCGGACGCACTTTGTTTTCGAATTATTACTTAACGAGAAATCTAGCTCTGAATTTTTTCCAGCTGTAAAATGAGGCGTTATTTAACTTTTGGGGAACAAATTGTGAGACAAAATTGGTTATGTGATCGATTTTTGACGTGAAAGTTAAAAAACATATGCCAGTCATAGAACTGCATCTTCAGCGGTTTCCGAGAAGAATTTTGTAAAGACTCAAAAAACACATATTTTGGTTTGGTTTAAATTTATTTCATTAAATTATCAGTAAATAAAACTTCGTTACAAAATTTGTAGATAATTTTTTTCTAAGAAAATTAATATAAGTGAAGTCAATTGTAAACAAATAAAAGAAACTCTAATTAAATTTAAAAGAAAACAGACCGAAAAACAAAATGGCTGAAAAATTGTATAATTTTAAACCAGACAAAATTTTTTGATATTCCAAAAAAAAAATTAATTTTTTTCTCTTATTTAAGACTGCAAATAAACAAGTGTTTTGTTTATATATATATTTTTATTCATATAATTTTATTTATTTGTACAATTATTGTGCAATTAATACAAACTTAATAATATACTTATTTTAATCTAAATTGTTGGTCATTACAACAATTTTCTTGAAAATTATTGGAAATAAAATTCTGACACCCATTTAACATTTTTTCTCATGTAAAAAACATCAAATCACAATCTTTCCCCTTAGTCTATTCGCCATAAATTTCAGCACGGGTTCATTTTCCATCGGAGAAAAAAATCTGGATAACATTGTTTGCTAGCTGTATCTTGAAAAGAAAGTATTTGTAGACACATTCTTGTATGAACTAATAGTAGCTTATAAAATTTATCCGAACCTTCAGAAATATTTTTCATTATTATTATAAAGATTATTGTTACACAAGCGAAATGAAATTGAAAATCACATCATCTACTACACTGATAAGCATTTCCGATTACTAAAATTTAAATTATAACTTTCCACGTAATAAGGAAATACATTTATATATATATATATAATACTCATGCCCATACAGAGGGTTTCAGGAAATTTCTGACATTCTGTATACAGTATTACTCTCATCAAAATAATGACAGCTTCATAATAAACATGCAAACATTTATATTAGCAAAACATTTTCCCCATTTTTCTGTTCTAAAGACTAAAGGATAATGCTATAGAAAAACTCTTATGACAAATTATTCAGCGTATTAAGACGTTTATATACAATCTTTTGTGAAAGATTTAGTTTTTCATATTAGAACAGCATCTCTAGTAGTTTCTGAAATTATTGTAAAATCCAGTAGTTGAAAAGCTTGTTTTTTTATAAGTTTGGCATAAATTTACAATGTTAAATATTGCCAATAACCAAGTATACTTCAATATTAAATTTTTAGAGAATTTAGTTTTGAGAAAATTAATATAATTAAAGCCAGTAAAAGCCGAATAATATTTTTTTTTAAAAATCCGTTTTTATTGAAAAATCAAACTAAAAAAAAAAAAACTTTGAAAATCTCGTGTAACCAATGAATTCTTTGTATTATGGTATATTTATTTTTTATTTGTCTTTTAGTGCACTGTTTAGCTATTAAGAGCGCTCATCTACATAATACTAGTGATCTATGTTGTAATTCAAAGTATTCTATAAGTTATTTCTTAAACATTTTTTGGCTTAACCAATATTAATATTATTCTGTTATAATTATGTATTACTGTATTGCACTTAACAATTTAATGAAGATTCAGTTAAAATAAAATTGAGAAGATTAAAAACTTTGTCTTTAATAACTTTAGTGTACTACTTTTCGTCTTTACAGTATTATTTTCTGAATTAAAAAAAAAAATACTGTTACTAATTTGGAAAAATGGAATAGAAAAACGGCTATAAATTCGTAAACGATGAATACGCAGGTACACATTTTATCTACGGGTATTACAGTATTAATGCTGGAGTAGCTGTTTAGAAATATGGTCAACAATTTTTTACCTGATTATTCCCAATAGAGTGACATTGGTAGTAAATTTGGAACGGGAAAGTAGTAGACGTGAACATTGTTATATGATAGTGCGTAGTCCTTCAAAAAGTACATAAACATTATCTGTACTTCGCAAATTCCGTATGTTAGCATTTAAGAAACTTTATTTCACGGTTTTCATCCATTTCATTTTCAGTGCGCACAAATTCTGAAAAAAGTGATTAAGGTCAGGGAATTTGTTACTGCCAATAGTTATCGAAAAGTAATGGATTAACGATGCAAATATTTTTCATTGACCAAGGAAAATTTAAATGCAATGGTACTAACAATGTAAGAAAAAATCACATTTGGAATGACAGTAGTACTTCGTTTCTTAATAAATATATTAATTTATTAAGAAACGTTTTTTAATAAATATTTGGTACGGTGTAATATGAAATGATCTGATTATACTTCTTAGTTGTCGACTCTCGGGGTATGCCTATCTGTTTTTCAAAATGAGCTTCCTCAGTTTTTAGTGGTATTTTTCTGATATTGCGAACACATATATTTCCAGCAAGACGGAACGCCAACTTATTTTGATCGCCGCGTTACTCAGTATCTTTGTGAAACATTTCCAGATAGGTGGTTACGGGAGAAGGCCCACGATTTGGTCAATCAGATCTCCCGATTTGAATCCTTCAGATTACTTCTTACGGGGACATATGAAGGAGTTAAGATATGCCAAAAGATCGTACAGTGAAAATAAAGTTTTTCTCAGAATCATGTTTCCTGCCTAAAAAAAAAACTCCCAAGAATGTTGGTAAAATCGCGCCCGTAAATCGTTGTGCTGAAACGTGAACTAACATTGGAAGTAGACACTTTTAGCTAATGTAATATCACTAAGTTAATTAAATGATATTTAGATAATAATTTGAACCCACCGTGCTGGTCTAGCGGTGAACGCGTCTTCCCAACTCGGCTGATTTAGAAGTCGAGAGTTCCAGCGTTCAAGTCCTAGTAAAGACAGTTACTTTTATACGGATTTGAATACTAGATCGTGGATACCGGTGTTCTTTGGTGGTTGCGTTTTAATTAACCACACATCTCAGGAATGGTCGACCTGAGACTGTACAAGACTACACTTCATTTACACTTACATATCATCCTCATTCATCCTCTGAAGTAATACCTGAAAGATAATTCCCGGAGGCTAAACAAGAAATAGAAAGAAAAAAGAAAGAAGATAATAATTTGGTCTTTTTATAGAATTCTTTTTTGAGTAGTAGGTCTACCTTTCAACTCATCATCGGTAATGAAAAATTGGATTTTTAAAAGCTATATGCGGTTTTTTATCGATTGACTTTAATTACATCATTTTTTTCGGAATTTGAATCCTCCGCAAATTTCATCTGAATGTTTTATTTTGTTATTTGCAAATTAATAAAGAAAATTTACGTCATTTCTTGGCAACTATTGGAGCTACTATCATGGGACTCATTTAAAAGGTTTTCATGTGAAATTGCATATAAAACTCTGTTTCATGTGAAATCGCATTTTGATAAATAATTTATGTCTGTAGTTTTAGAATAATATTATGTTACTTAAATAATCTGAAAAGAAATTTGGTTAAAATCTTCCGCTAGCCGTCCGTAACTCTAGAAAAAAGCGATTTCAGACCTATGTTTATATGAACTTTTGTCATTTAGATGACAGGAATATGTCTATAAAGCATGAGAGAAACTTCCTTAAAGTAATTGTTTAATACAAGCTTTATAAAAAAGGTAGCCCAATATTTCGATAGTGTAATCTTGACATTAGTAAGAAACAAAGTTGTATAAACATATGCCAGGAAACTCATTTTAATCTCTCTGTCTGGAATTTTGTGTTTTTTAAATAGAGATTTATATTTCCAGTTTATACGTAGATTTATATTTCCAGATTTATACGTAGTTTAGTGAAATCTAAAACATACCTTTAATTAATATTAAGGAATTTAAATTTAAAAATTGAAATTTAAATTACGAAATAAAAAATATGGAAATTTTATGTAAAATTTTGGCTTCACAAACTAAAAGCATTTCTTAGATAAAATTCCAAGCGCTTCATCGTGAACAAAATTACAAATTTTTTTTTTTAACTCTAACTTCAAGTAGTCGAACAATGGTAGTTAATCTTTGCTCAAATTACAAAATAATTTCTTTGCTGTTTCTTTATTTCTTCCACTACGTAATAATGTCAGTCAATTACATTCAAATAGTTGATGTTAATCAAATACCGCTGTATCAGTGATGTTATCTTCAAAAAACTGTAAAAATACTTTAATTAATCAAAAATACTGTACTTTTTTATAAATTTATTTGAAAATTTTAATTAGTTCTTAAACCATAATTAGTCTTAGTATTTTGAACAGTATTATAATATATTGTTGTGATCAGTATATATTATATGTCATTGTGATTATTTTTGAAAAGTTTGACATTAATGTTTTTTTACTAATATACAAATCGTGTCGAACAATAGGGTAAAAAGGCATTTCCAGATCTATGTTTTTAGAAACGTAGGATCACTTAACCGAGATATTGGATGCTCTGTTTATATACCTGCACACGCGCGCGCGTACTAGCATCCCCGTCGCGGCTTCGTCTGCGCTATGTTTACTTGAGTTTCCCATTATGGTCAATTTTTTTTAATGTTTTTCAGTCAGATAACCAGAGGCAGGTGCAGCCAGTCGTACGAACAGTATGTGGCAGTGGCTGGGTTGGTTGAGCCGCCGCGAAATGAAAAAATCTCGACTGTAGAAAATCGAGATTCAAAGAACCGAAAAATGGTTTTTAGATATCTATCTGGAGTTATTTGCTAGCCCAGATTTAATGACTATCTTGTTTATTATAGTCAGAAATGGGGAAAATTTGCAATTGTTCAACATTTTTTTACCTTTTCAAGGTTGAATTTCGATAAATCTAGAAACTGGTTTTCAGATTATACACACCAAATACAAGTTGATTTCTTCATTTGTTACCGCGAAATTTAAAAAAGTTGTAAATTTCATTGTTACTCCATTGGAAGCTTTTAAACTAGGAATTTCAAAATAAATTTTCGTAGTGTGCACTTATACTGTAAGAAGAAGAACATGTACACAAATTTTCATCAACTTATTCTCTGTAGCTTTTACTGGGCGTTGATTACAAATCACTCACGATAGTTGTTTTGTATATATTTAACAGTTACTTTTATCCGGATTTGAATACTAGATCGTGGGTACCATTGTTCTTTGGCGGTTGGGTTTCAATTAACCCACAGGAATGGTCGACCTGAGACTACAAAACTACACTTCATTCATACATATCATCCTCATTCATCCTCTGAAGTAATACCTGAACGGTAATTCCCGGAGGCTAAAGAGAAAAATATGTATAATTTACCTCTTCGAGATGAGTAAGGTATAAGAAAGTATAAGAATAATAAGATGAGTAAGGTATAAAGTATAAGAAATAGAAATCGTTCGTGGCTCCTGGTTTTGTGATTTAAATTGTACAATTATTAAAACGCTATTTGCATATACATTTTAAATCTTCTCTGATATAATATTTTATAATTAATTTTAGGTAGACCATTTAATGAATATTTAGTTAATTATAATATGTTTTTTTTTATTATGTTAAAATATATCCTAACAATAATATTGAGTTATATTTCTGATTTTTTTCGACAAATAGGGTTTGGAGTATGCAAAAATACGTACGTATGCTATTATAATATCTATATTCATGCTACACTATTACGGTATAGGCAGGTCTAAAGGAATGTAAAGGCTGTACGGTTCAAGCCATTTCAAGTACGATCGTTGAAATATTGAAAGTAGACAGCTAACTTCTCCCTTCATCCTATTTTCTTCTCCTATCTTCATCCAAAACATTTTTCCACCTTCTTTCACACTATTACATTAACCTTTTTTTACTTTCAAATTGACCGCTTCATAACTTCGGCTTTCTTTTTACATTTTCTCTACTACTTACTCATTCTTTAACAGCGTTTCTCTATGTTTCGTTTTTTTATTCTTCTCCTCTTTATATTTACCATCCTTTTAAAACTGTTCGTTCAGCAATAACATTTGTTATTCTACTTTTTTCTTCCAATCTTTCCGTATACTTAGCTATTTATGAATTACGAAACTGTATTTTTATTTCAGTTAGAATTGAGAGAAATTGTGTTATTTTTCATTTTATAGTCCATTTGGTTCTTTTCGATTCATATAAGAAGAAGGAACGATTGACTATAGTAATTGAGTTTAAGTGTGATTGTAAAGCATTTTTGTAATTGGATACGGAGCTTCAATTTTATTTCTGTTTTGTTTATTATTCTTTTTCATATTTATCCTCTTTTCTATTATTGAATGGAGTAAGATTTTAAGAACATTCAATTGAATTAAAGACAGTTTTAAGTTACATTAAAAAGTATTAATGATGAGGAAAGGCAAGCTGCAGTACTACAAAAAGAATGAAGTAAGGATATAGCCTGTATCTTCTACCTTTTAGTCTAAAAAAAAATTAAAAAGAGATTTGTCAAAAAAGATATTAAAATAATATTTAAGACAAAAAAGATCCAGGGACAAATGATAAAAAAATATTATGATTCGCAGAGAACATTATTCATTTGGCTGAAACTAAGGCTAAATTAGAAGAAATTGTACAGCTTCATTAGTGGGGGAGTTACAAAGAGAACAAACTTAAACAAAATGTAATGAATTTTGACAAAACTGAGAATAATGGAAGGAAGTTCAATGTTAAAATAGAACAGTACTATATTAAAAGATCCAGAATTTTATTATTTAGGTAATAAATGTTTGGACGAAGTATAAAAGATATTAAAAACAGAATAGGAAAATACAAAAGGGTCTTTTTGCCGAAAAGAGTTCTGGTATCAATTGAAGTTGTAGGAATTAAGAAGGAATATTAAAATTATTCTATAGTGTTTCAAAGCAGCAAAACACGGGCAATCGGGAATCCAGAAAGTAAAAGAATAAAGCATCTTGAAATGTGTTACCAGAAGATTGTTGTAAATTAGGTAGGCGAGTTGATACTGTAATAAGTGCTTTAAGACGAATTGAAAAGGAGAGAATTTGATTAAAAAATTTGTAAAAGATAGAAACAGATTGGATCATATAATGCATCATCCAGGCTTAGTGAATTTAGAAGTAGACTGTTACGAGCATTTTGTCGAGTCTCAGCATACAACTAACTAGTCTACAACCCAATCGATCCTCTAACAAACATTTTATTTGCTCTTACTTTCTTTCCACCTTGATATCACATCAATTAACTGAGACTTCTTTCTTATTTTTCTTCTTCCTTTCATCGTACTTTCCACAGCCTCCACTAGCATACATTATCTTATTAGCCAATATCCTATTCAGTTTATTTATCTGTTTTGATTATAGAAGGAAGTGTATAAAATATGGTGTAAAGAATAACAATACGGTGTACTAAAACTAGATTATGTCAAATAGGCAGTTTATGATGGAGATTGTAATAAAAGGTATATCGAAAATGAATGATTGATAACGAATAGAAACGACTGTAGAAGTGTATCATATAAGTTAGATGACTCAAGGCTAAAACGTAGAAAAAAATCTGACATAATTTTGTCTTGAATTGGATCTATAAGTAATAGAAGCTTCGTTTGTTTCCTTCCTGTCTTCTGGTACTTAAAACATAGTTTTAGTGTTGAACAAGGATATTCCTCTAGTTAGGTTTGAAATAAGAAATTATCACTTACATAAATCTACAATAGCGAGAAAAATGCAAAATTTCTACAGTGTAACAAAAAAGGTTTTTTCAAAAAGAAAAGATGTTTAGAATTATTTTTTTTTACTATCATAAGAGACAAAAATGTTGAATTAGTGTATTTTTGTTAAGAAAGGTTTCGCATCTAAAAAATGATTGAAAATTGAAAAAAGTGGCTTTAACATTTTTTTTTTTAATTTCGAGTACGTAATTTTAATTTATAAAAATTAGTTCAAGGAAAATTGTGCATTATTAAAAAAAATCATTAATTTAGTGATAGGTTAATTTGTTTTACACTACTTTTCCTGAAATTTCAGACTATTTTGGTGCCCGCTGAATATTAAGAGGAAGTAATTTGATTTGTCTTCTATGAGGGTAATGATGTTCTTTGAGCATCCAATTTCTTTAGCGAACAGATTAAAGATGCCGACTAGTTGTGCCGAATATAAGTTGAATTTTTGAGATTGGCATGCTGTTTTGCAATAGTATAGTCAGCTAAAGTGAAGAAAGCGACGGGAAACCACCTCACTTATAATTTTCCCCAGTAAGTCTTTGCAAAATGTTTATTACTTCCAAAAATAAATGGATATGCCGATTCTTGTAGTGATTTATGACTCGTATTTCTCCAGTATAACTATTTATGTTGTTATGGCAAATAACAAATGTACGGTTAAGCCCTGAAAATAAGAACTGGTATAAGTTATTGAAAATTTACTTCTAAGGAAATTAAATTTTTATTTTTAAATTATGATATTGATAAAGTACGTAGTTTGAGCATCTTTATTTTTTTAACTCGCACAATCTTCTTTTTGATTAAAATTTCTTATTTGAGCAGTTATAAAAGGTGTAATTATACATTTTTTAATTACTTGCATTAAAAAAATCCAATTTAAAAAAATATAATAATGAATCCTGTTTGGTGTTCAATAATGGAAAATAGTGAAAATTAAAATAAAAGTATCAAATGACTAATAGTCATGAAAAAAATTTTCATGGAAAAACTAATTCATGATCAAATATAAAAGATCGTTTTTATTAAAATCTGTCATACAGGATACCAGAAATAATCTTGATAAAGCTTTAATGCTTTAATTTTGTTTGCAAGATTAAATTACTTCTTTTGTATCTGTTTTTAAGCAACTGTTATTTCTGTAACCATTTCTTTTAAATTTTTTACCATATTTACCGTATAAAAACAATCGTTCTGCTTTTTTTGTGCTAGACAAGGATTCTGCTCTTAAATTCAGCTAAATATAAAACTGAATGGTTTACCGCTGACCAGTCCTTGGATGTAACGAAAAAAAGCTTAAAATAAATATTCATTTTTAAAATTTAGTCATTCAAATTCAAGAGCTATTGACTTTTATATACGGGTAATTTTAAAATTATTTGCATATCATACAAAGGTTTAGGGTATTTTCTCAATTATTTTAAAATCAATTACTAAACATTGCAAATTTTGATCACAATCTATATACATACCGATTAAGACAATGCAGTTTGTACAAAATATTGCTGTGTCAAAAACCACCGCTATTAAAAAAGGTCAATCTTGGTCATATACTTAGAAACATAGATATTAAAATTGAAATTTATTTTTGTGTTTTAACGTTACTAATTTAGAAATATAGTTTGTTACCTACCTGAAAACTTATTTCTTGCCGGAAACGTTTTGTCTTGAAATTGGTTTGGTATTTAGTGGCAGTTCTCTCAGTTCAAAGAAAATTATATAATATAATATTATTACTATGCGGAACATCAGTAGTAAAAGTCCGTGAAAATTTAGCAATAGCGCTTGTTATAAACCCCACAAAAAAAACTATCTAGCCTATCCAGTTCTGTGTCTTTAAAATGACTGTCAAATCTTCTAGAAATTGTCAGTACTTACAGAAAGAAAAGCACTTATAAGTAAAGTATTCGGACACACTTCAATTCTTCGCTCTTATATTTTACGATGTGTTTTGTAATCTCTTGGCACATCGATCTGGAGTAAACTCACGGTACAAAGGTGTTTTTGTACCGTGTCTATCGATGAAAATAAAGCATTTCCTGTCTAACTAGATAAAAAAATCGTATAAAAATCGGTTCACGTTGATATAATTTTAAGGAATATTCAATTGAAACCACGTTCAGAGAGTGAAGTTGTTCATCTTGTTAATGTTAAATTCCGGAGTGCATTAGTGGTTATTTTTATAGCCCGATGTCATGGATTTTTAACGAAGAAAATTAAAAAAATGAAAGATTTTAGAATATTTAGGTGGGAAAAAGTTGGAAAAATAAGTTGGTCGAATACAATAAATAATTAGATACTACAGTGAATTGGAAAATGAAGAAGAATTTTAGCGAGTGATAAAGAGTGGAGCAAGGAGCAGAACCGGTTTGGAGTCTGGCTAACAAGTTATTTCTTGACTGATGTTTTTAAGTTAATGTGGAAGGAAAAATTTCCGCAGGATATATCAGATGATAAATTACATAAAGATTAAGGTGAAAGTGATGTGTAGAGAAGAAGAAGAACCTACCGATTAATAAAAAGGCGTAGAGAGTATCTGCCGCGTTGCAGACAACTCAATATGTATAATATATATATTGAGTATCTGCCGCGTTGCAGACAACTCAATATATATAATATATATATATATATATATATTAATACAGTTAAAATGTTTAACTGTATTAGTTTTGTCCATCTTATACATACCTATTTTCTCGTAGGATAAGGAGAGATGGAATATTTTTTTATTTTATATATATATATATATATATATATGTGAAATGTTTTCCAAAAGTTAAGTTCGCTTTCGTAATTGAATAAATAATATGGCAACAGTGAATTGATCCACGGTAATGCGGTTTTAAAATAACTGATTATAACAGGATTGTAAGAATGTATATATATATATATATATATATATATATATATATATGGTATATATATGTAAGTTTATTTTCCTTTGAGAAATTTAGCAATTTAAAGGCGATACTATTCTAAGCTACTGCTGCCACGTCGGATTTTATAAGAGAAACAAAAGTGCAAGTTTAGCGGTGGGACGATTGCAGTATATATAGTCGTAGTACATTGTAAGTTGTATTGTGTACGCTTAGCAAGTTGTCCTGTTTTACATTCAGATATCTCCCGGGGAGCCTGGAACTTGGAGCCTGGAGGCTGCAGAACTGGGTCTACGGGGTTGCAGGATCGGGCCAAAAGGGATATAAAAGTGAAGTGTCCTTTTAAACATTCACATTTCCTTCGCTCACAGTTCGCTCAGAACCGAGCGGAATATCTTACATCTCATCTCGCGCTTGCCTTCTCAAACAAACTCCTTATATTCCTCCAAACTACGCTCTACCACCTCTGTACCCGCATCACAGTTATTGTATTTTCTCTAATACACCGGATTATACTCGCACACATTCGCACGACCGAGTAAAGTTTCTGTTTATTTCATTTTCTTGTCATTTCGTAACTAATACCGAGTTAGATACTAAAATATAAAAACACTTGGAACGAAATTCAATAAAACGTTGTAATATAAATTTTATATTGGAATATTTAAAAAAAATATAATAAATTTTCAAATTAACGTCTTAAAATAAAAACTTATTATAATACGGTTTTCAGAAGTTGTTTTCTCAGTTATAAACTTATTGCGGGTGAACATTATTTACAAAAATTCAAATATTTTCAGTTTCTAATTTTCTTTCAATATTATTTTTGCCGCAGTAAAATTTATAACTTGTTCCTTGTAATAGTATGAATTGATAAATACAAAAAGAAATTCGAATTTTTAAATTACGGGGTTTACCGGTAAAAAAGTTTAATCTGCGGCGATAAAGTATTATTCTTACGTTAACAACAGTCTGTTATTGATATATCAAGTTTGTATGTATTAATGACACGGTGTTTTAATATTCTGTGGTGAACTGATCCATCACCCTCGAACGTACATTTTAAATTTGGAATAATTTATTTAGGACTTTGTAATGTTCTTATAACAACGAATTTGTGCCCGTCGGCAGATTAATATCACCAGCGGATACTTTACTTGCTTTAAAATTCATTTTTGTTTACTTACATCGTGTAGAAAACCAATCCAGTA
Organism: Lycorma delicatula; assembly: GCF_047948215.1. Classification (NCBI taxonomy): domain Eukaryota; kingdom Metazoa; phylum Arthropoda; class Insecta; order Hemiptera; family Fulgoridae; genus Lycorma; species Lycorma delicatula. The sequence goes on along the minus strand of NC_134458.1, from coordinate 137,342,345 downwards.
GTGTGGAAGTTTGTTCCAGTAAGGATACTTTTAGATGTTCATTTTCTATTTTTATTCTTACGGGCTAAAAACCAGAGGTGTTATTGACAAAAAAAATAAATAATATAATTAAAGAAATAAATAGAATTACAGGATTTCAAAAGTATTAGTGGAAATATTATAAACAAAATTTTTTTACTAACAGCATAATTATAAAAGGAAATAATTACAATGATGATTGTAAAACAATCTCAAAGTTTAAGAAAGATCAAATCAAACTGGTGTAAAAATCCATCTTTCACAAAAATAAACTTAACTAATAATAATAATAAAAAATAGATGAAGAAATAAGATCAAAAACATTTTTAAAATAAATAATTTAGTCTACTTTTAAAGTATTTTGTTGCTTCTGGATTCATATATATTTATTTTATATATATATATATATATATATATATATATATATATTATGTTTATGATTTCAAAAAGTTACCACTCGTATGTTAAATAATTTAACTTAACATAAATAATCTTCACAACTTTTCCTTTATAATCGTAAGCTTTTTCATGAACGTACACAAATATACAAGTTACGAAAAAATTATCTGTCTAATGAACTCGACTGCTGTGTATACAGATTGAAAATAATCAGGTAGATATATAATGATTTCCTATATAAAAGAAAAGGGATAAAATTTATCAAAATTGTAGTAAAAGCATAACACATGTAAAAATTTTGTAAAATTCCGGCTGCTACGTAATTTAAAGCAAAATTTATTTTGTGTTCTAGTCTGAATTTCCGAAGTAATATCGCGTAACATGTGTAAAATCAGTTGAAGATGGTGTACGGTTTTTGAAGGGGCATATTAAAATATTATGAAATGAGGATTCCATACATTAACCTGGTATTATTTAAACATTTAAAAAAAAATAAATGACATCTTCACCGGTGTTAGATTCTCACTCTGAAGACTTCTACTATACCCTATTGTACTTTTAACGGCTGCTACACTTTTAATGAAAAGAAACTTTGTCAACTGTTCTTTACCGAGTAGCATGCAATGTTTTTTTAAAAATCCGTAATCAGAATGTATTTAATGAAATTCACCTGTGTGTGGAGCTTCTTTGGCGAGTACTTTGGACAAAGAAATGCTCGTTTGTATCTATTTATGGTTTTTAAAGTTCAGGTTCAGTAGAGATAGTGTTACAAAGAAAAAACTATGATGATAGTGGTTAATTATTTTACGAGATTAGGCTATCCGGGTTCGGTTTGTCTTGTAGGTAAGAAAAGATACCTACAAGATTGGCACGTCTATTGATTGGTACGTCTATTGTACCAATCATCAATAGACGTACCAATTAATCTATCTACCTAGTATTTCATAGGGAATTTTATTCGATTTGTGATAGTAAAATTTTAGTTTCTCGTATTGGACATTACCTAAATGAACTTAAACTAAACGGAAGGTTTTTAGAAAAATTCTAATATTTAAGAATCTATTGGAAACGAGTTTCATCGAAATCCTATTATCATTAATATTATATTTGTGTTTTTAATTTTAAGTTGTTAAAAAGTAGAAAGTAATATGTTTTTAATACTAATAAGTTAGCTTTAAATCATATTCAATATTAAACAATATAAAAACGTGCATTTATTGTTCTATTTTCATTTGTGTAGAACATATGTATAGAAACCTAATAGGGTAGTGTTTAAAAAACGTAATTGGATAGCTATGATTTTACTACAGATGAATATTTTTTAATGACTGAAGGTCAAATGGTGTATTTCAGTTTATTTTTCTTTAGAGTTTATTTTTAATTTCTTATAGGATAGACAGCATAAAATAGGAAAAGTAATTTCTTCTGTATTATATTTCCTCAAAAATCCTTGTGAAAATATTTGTAAAGATTTTTTGTCTAAATTTTTCTAAAAGTCTTTTTATTAAAAAAAAAAAAAACAAAAGAAAAAAAAACAATATTTTATCAGTGAATAATACAGCTTACAGATTTAAATTCTTATTTTCAAATTATTTTTTATTTTGAAAAGTTTTTCGATTGGGGTGTTTATTTAAGAAACATTAAAAGAATTTCTATTATGCTTTTCTTCCACTAAATGTTAACATAATTCTAACATTTAAATATTATGTTGATTAAAATTTTTTTACGTTAAGTCAGTGTTGTATATTTAGTCATATCCTTAAGGCATATCCTTATCTAGTATCGAGTGCAAAAAATCTACTACCGAACAAATTTGGTAAAGAGTTAACTGAAATTAATTTAAGAATTACGTTTTTTTTTTGTTAGTGGTAAAACTGTAATCGTTATTTTAATTAATTAATTTATTTTTGTTTATCTAATTAATAATAATGACAGATGTTGACTTAATATTATTTTCTATTAAATTAATGAATTTCGTTTTATTGTTTTGGTTGTTTAGTTAATACGATGCGGTTTTAATATAAATTGTGCGTGTGTATACGTATTATTGTAACAAGATGAATGCATATGTACACGTATCAAACCACCGGTTAGTTTGAAGTGGATATACCCATTTTAGTATTGTTGTGCAGCATTGACAGCACGCCGCTCGTATGGGTATATCTACTTTACGAGCCACCTGTTGCCTCTTCATTCCCTGCCTCTTCGCCCCTCACCCGTATCTCTACCATCCTCTTACACCGCCTCGACCTCCCCCCCGCACACTCTGTTAGACCTGACAGCCGGCCTGTTTTTTCCCCTTTCTCGACAAAGCCACTAACTGGCTGAATCAAGTGCTGTGTCATCAGAGATGAACCGTGCCCCCTTAACTCTACCTCACTCTCCGCTCTTCCCCTCTACTATTCATTCGCGTATACTCTTCCTCTACCTCGCATTTTCCCACCGTCACTATCTCATTCTACACTCGCTTTCCCGACATTTAACTCTTTTAACAAAGCTGTTCTTGTTTTTACCATGTTTAAACGTATCTGTTATTATTATTATAGTTATACATCTTTGCGAAGTAAATTTACGCCAGAATTTTGTTATATTTCATTTATAAATTAAACCTTAATTAATAATACGATATTCTATAATTATTTTACTAAGAAATCTACTAAACGACGTAAAGGATTTGAAATTACTTGTTCATAAATACTTTCCGTGGTAGTTTATCGCGAGATTTTTCTTTGCTTTGTCGTGATTGCTTGCTGGATTTTTTGTTTTCATGTCTACAAGATTTCTCTAAAGATTCTAGTTCGTATTAAGCCAAAATTTAACTGGACTTATTTCTTTAGTTGGTCACTTTTTATGCCCGTAGAAAATTGTTTTAATTCAAAAATTTTATCCTTGGGAGTGGATAACAAACAAGAGCGCTATTATTACAGTGAATTTTGTAAAAGAGATCTGTAAGACCGTGATGCAAAACCGTTTTATAATAAGTTATAGCTAAGTGCTCAGTATATTACGAGTAACAACATAATAAAACTTCAAGCTCTTCATCCCATATGGATCGTTAACCGAAATTAATTTATCTCAAAAAACATCCGTTTCGTGAAGAATAAATCAGCTTTTCTCAAGTCCAGATCAATGCTACACGGGTTAAACCATCGCAGAGATTTTAGACAGAATATTCTGTTAACACTTATTTTACCTATACTTTCCTAAAATGATAAATTTTAGTTCATAACTTAGCTCAAATACGTTAGCTCAATTATCTTAACGGTATTTCTCAAAATTTGCGCCTCTTTTATATTTCTGGTCATTAAATAAAAAAAATAAAGTAGTTTCTCTGAAAAAAAAACAAAATTTCCTTTTTATTAAATGACTGAAAAAGGGTTTTGGTAAGAGAAAAATTGAGACAATTCAATCAGGATGGTGGTGAGAAAAGTTAAAATATCACCATATTTTTGAAATTTATTTTTATTTTTCTTGCAGACTGGAAATTTTGAGAAGAAAAGTCTTTCTTTCTGCATCACTATCTGACAATTTTTTGATTATTGAAAGTTAACATATTGAATATTTTTAACAGAATAATTTTACCTAATTTATTATACGGAGACCTACAGTTTTTCCGCTTACCAGATTCTAAAACAGCCTGTTATCCCAGTTTCTTCTACAAGATCCTGGTTATCTTTCCTGGACTTCGTGCTATTTGCCACCATACATCTTTGGACGATATATTCTTCTAGTGTTAGGGCAGTACAGGAATACTCTTCGGGATCATATATCTCCTAGGTATTCATATCGTACGTGTCTCTTTAATTTTTGCAAATAACGTATCCGTGGCGCGAGTGGTAACGTCTCGGCCTTTCATCCGGAGGTCCCGGGTTCGAATCCCGGTCAGGCATGGCATTTTCACACACGCAACAAATCATTCATCTCATACTCTGAAGCATACCTGACGGTGGACCCGGAGGTTAAATAAAAGAAAAGTGTATCCAGAATTCCAGTTTGTTGTCAGTTTGTAGTGTGGAGAATCTTCATAACCCTTACTTCCTATCTTGACTACCTTTGTACATGACGTTAATTAGTTCCATATTTAGCATCTGTCTTTAATAGTAACTATAAATATTAGCAGTATTGTTGAGAAATAATAAAAATATTTTGTATACAACCTTGGCAGATGACTGATTTTTTTTTAGTACCAGTTGTTTGCTCTCATGATATTCTCATTCGTTTCTATGCTGTGTTTACATTTTAATCTCAACTTAATTACTTATATTCGTTATTAGTTTTATGTATTCCAGTCTTTGTCTCCTCTGCAGTTTATGTCTTCTACATACACCTTCTATTACCAAAATAACTCTACTTAGAGTCTTGATATGTGAATCAGTTCACTTTGTCTTTTTACAAGATCCTACGTTACATTTATTTCCTCTCTATTTGTCTTACTATCTCTTCATTTTGTAACTTTTAACTCACATAATTTTCAACATCCTCAAGTAGCATCACATTACAAAGGTTTTTTCCTTTCTGTTTTCAATTTTGTCAATTTTTCGCTATTATAAATGTTATTATTCTTTCTTTATACAAATGTTTTTGTTTTTAAGGATATCAATACCAGGTGCTAGCAAACTTTTCTCGTGACGAAGTTTGCTTTTGGTATTTACCTTATTTAACCCATTCTTTGTAATTTTATTCCCTAAATATAAAATTTTTAATTTTAAATATAAAATGTAAAATTTTTTTGCATTTTGGTAGATGATTTGGACAATATAAATCCTTTGAAATTTAAATGTGCAATATTTTTGTTAGGTAATATAAACTAATAGCTGTAGGGGTCCTCACCATCACGTGGTAGATAATTACTCAAGAAAATAGTGTATTCATTTCCAAGAATAAGTTCATTTTGCTAGACTTACTGTTGAAAGTGAGGTGGAATGTGATTTCTCGTTGGTTTTTTCAGAGAGCCGAATATGCTGTTTGGTATATATCGTGTAAAATAATAGATTAATGCAGTTCTTTTTGTGGGAAACGGTGTTATATTAAATAATCTCTTCAATTAGCGGTTGAAAATAATATTAACTACTAAAAAATAGTGCTAAAAAGAAAAAAATATTCGATCGCATATCTAATTGAAAATAATTTAAATTATGTTAATATTTTTGAAATCTTATTAAAATATACTAAATTAAGTAGCGATCGGATTTATTACGTTATATTTTACTGCTGTGGAGAAAAATCTCTTTAATATACTTTGTTTGCTAAGTTACACTTCATCGACCGGTCTCTTCTGTTATATATTTTAAAGCAGATTTCGTTATTTTTAAACTGCAGAATATATTTGTATTAAAATATATCTTAAGAGAATACATTTAGAACTAAATTTTAGTAATTTTTATCTATTTGTGAGACATCAATGCTCTTGATTAGTGTATGATTACTTTTGCAATCGCGGGTTCTTCTCTTCGTTGTCATATTATGTGTTTATATGTGATACTCAATCTTATCTTCTTAAATTTAAATTCTATTTCGTTTAATTTTAGCGTATTTATTAGCGGTTTTATTATTCTATGCTATTTTTATAGTGTGTATTATTATCTTGTAGAGACAGACGTAGTTACAGGAATTGTGGTTATTACGACTCTTCATACACGTTTACCTTTCTCATCGGTTCTAATTTACAAGAAAAGTGTACTTAGGCTGTTCTGTAACCTCATTTTAAAATCTCGTTACAGCATACATATTGCAATAATGATATTCTTGGGGACGTTGTTGATATTAATGTAAATAAGAATAAATAAGAAACTACGCTAACAACTGTTAATAGTGCGAATATGAAACGGTATTACGTTTACGGCGAAATCAAATACACCGGTGTGAATAACGGAATATGGAAGAGTGTTATGGGGTTTAATCAGCATAAACCAGATTCAATGTTGTGCCGCTAACGTTGTTCTCCGCTGCAGCTTTTGATGAGCGTGTTGATTTACACTTTGCCGCTGTACAAGTTCTGGAGGTGGAGTTGTTGAGTAGCGGTAGCGGCAAAAGGGATATGTGTTGGTTCGTAAAGGAGGAGTCGGTCGGAGGGGTGGTAGTAGTGAACGACGGGAAGGGGTCGGTAAGTCTCGGTCTGTCGAGGTGGAGCTACAGTTTAAGGACAGAGGGGAGACGACGGTCGGTGTTGAACTCCCGTTTCTCTCGCCACCGATTCCGCTTCTACTACTGAGCCTTCCTCTTCGCTCCTCTCTGCTACTCTTATACTGTTTATGGACCCCAATGTAGGAGCAATAAAACTGGTGCAACTCTCCTACCCCGCCGTCGTCGCCTCTCTCCGCGAGCAGCTACGGAATGAGCTTAATTTCGCTTGTGGTGAATTCTAATACAATACATGACTTTAATATCGTAAACTTGTAGCTTTTTCCTGCTGCTTCCGCTGCTCCGACTGAGGTGGAGATTAAAATTCACAGAGTTGTTGGGTCGTGAGGGGCTCACACAGAGGGTAGGTAGGTCGATAGGCGGGGGGAGGTTAGACGCCAGATAGAGTACGAGAGAGATGGAAACGGTAAGATAGCGAAACGGTACTAACGCCGCCGACGAATGGCAACGGCAAAAGCAGAAAGCCATTTCATCTTCTCAGGTAATTGTATGGATTAATTTATTTTAGTGGCGTGTTAAAAGAAGACCCGCGCATTAAGAATCTTCGTACGTTCATTCATTCTTCTACAACTGTATTATCTTATACTCTACAGATTCAAATGTAAGGGACGAAAGAAGAAACTCGAAATAACGGAATAATTTGTACTTCTTGAAGTCTTTCGACTAACTTTCTCTCAAGTATTTAATGTACGAATAATAAATTTTTATACGTTCATCGGACAATTTAATTTTTATAAACCAGATTCATCTTCATTTACGTTAACGTGGATTTGTACCTGCTATAACATGAATATGTGTGCATGTGAACACATACAGTATACACACAAAATAATAGTTACACAAGAATAAAAATTTAATAAAAAAAACAATAAATGAAAAAAGTTGAAATATTCGTAATTTTTTTTAGAAAATATTACTTTTAATTAAGATAGTCTTTTTTTTTTTAAAAATGAAGCCCAATGAAAATTATTGCTATTATTATTTTTATAAAAATAAGTAGTTATATTAAAACATTATTAGGAAAAAATCGAAAAGCGAAATCGTTCAAGAGTTGTATAAAAATTGATTGTATCATTAAATTTTAGAAATTTAAATTTATAAATTATTCTTTTCAATTCTCATTTATATTTATTTATTAACTAGATAATTTAAAGTTAGACTCATAAAACATGCAAATTTTGGAAAATTACGAGATAAGCTTAATTTTTTTTACCTAAAAGTAGTTTAAGGAGAATGTCTTAATTTCAGTTGTATTACCGATGTTGAAATTAGTTTTTTTTTTACATTTCAAGAAGTTTATACATCAGATATCTAAATCCTTAAGTGTTTTTATCTGCTCATTAGACTGATTGAATATTCATCAGCTCGAAGCTGGGACTAAACCATTTACTTTTTATCTTTATAATGACTAATCTTTAAAAGTTGTTGCTGTAATTAATAATTTATAATAATAAATTATTACATACAAAAAGGCACAGAAACATAAAGAATTAATACCTGTTTAAGTTTTTCTAAATTTTATAATAATAAATAACAGGGTTGTTTTGCTGCTATATATCAATAATAAATTTTCTTCCCAGATCTAAAAGTGTATAACAGAGGAAAAGTTGTAAAAATTTACTTAAAATTTGCTACTTTCATCCTTTTCGTTTGTGAATAGAGTTAAATAATTAACTTTTGTTTGTGCTTTTGGGGAAGATTGATTATATTAAAAAAGGCTTAAGTGAAGGGGGTAGATAGATATTATTAAGATTATTGTACCTATAAAAAAGAGTTAGATTTAATGAAAATTTTTCATCCGTATCGTTTTTTTTTTTCTATAAAAAAGTAATAAAATTCCCTCAGAAATAATACTATTTACAATTTTTAAAAACTTTTCCTTCCCCTATATTAATGAACTAAGAATTGGAATTTGTAAAAATTATTTTTCTCTAAATGAGTTACGAATGGAAAAAATGTTTAAAAATTTATTGGTTTGGGAAACACAAGCCACCTTCTGTTCGTATAAAAATTTTATAATCTTTTTTATTCTAAATTTCGAATCTTTGAACATCAAACTTTTGGTATTTTTCTTGAAAGGTTTGTTTTATCAAAGATATAAAGATTAATTCATCTTTTAAAATATTTTAAATTATTTTAGTATGATTTTAACTATGTTTCATGCTGCATTAATTCATATTCTGAATTTTTACTGATTTATATATATATAAATTTTTTTTTACTATTTTTAACACATAATTATAGAAGAAATTAACTTTTTTTTTTCTTTGTGGCGGAGTGGTCTCGTCTTTACATATTACCTAGAAGGTTCCTAGTTCGAATTCCGGTCAGGCACAGAATTTTTCATATCAGATTACCAAGCACGAGATTTAAGGTTAAATTGTAAATTATTCATCTAAAATATCTATAAAGGTCATGATATTAATAATAATTGTTTTAAACTTTATCACTAGGCTGTATTAAATTTTAAACCACCGTTGTTGTTGATTTTAAACTCTACGAAAGTACTGTGAAGTCCGGGTTACATTTCTGTCAGTTTTTTCTTCGTAGATATCATAATATAATCGGCATAATGATTGAAGATCATACATTAGATAAGGCTTTATCAGGGTATAGGCTTTTATATTTTACGGAGGATTTTAAAGGTCCCAGTAAAATATTAAATAAGAAAAAATCGAAGAACTATATTACCTAAAAATTAAATTTATGTTTATTACAAACTATCGATTTGAATTCTTAAAAACTGCTTTTCTCTAAATGAGATATGCTCGTACAGTTTTGCTTATTTCCCCATTCATTTACTGACCGTGATCGCGATAAAGTAATGGTTTTAATTAATTAAAAATGAAAATTCGTTTCGCATAACTTATACATTTTTTAAATATTTTTATTAGACTTATTTTTGTTTAAATCGATGAATATTTCAGTTAAATTAGTTTTTGTAGCAAGACAAATCTTTAATATGTATTTCTGTACATATCTGCCGTATACTTACATAAATTATATAATAAAAATTTTAACGGATTAGAGTGAATTTTAGACCGTTTATTGAAAAATATCAGCTCAATTTTATTACATTATTAATTTTTGTAAGCATTATAGAATAAGATTAAAAAAAGACAAGTTTTGGTTAAAAAACGAGTGAGATAAGGATGAATTCTTTCTCCATTGCTTTTCAATCTTGTACATAGTAGAAAGAGTACGGAATTAGGGGGAAATGTTTAGATTTGAGTAGATATCCCATGGAGAAAAAAACGATGTTAAAATTTTCTGATGACGTAGTTCTTTTGGTATAATCCAAAGATGAGTTAGAGGAATTAATGATTGACATAGGTTTAGTGATAGATCAGAACCTTTGCCTGAAGATCCTACCCTACTAAAGAGCATTTGTATGCGTGTCTGTGCGTGTGTGCGCCCCCTTAGCTGAGAACATGCTTACATGATTGAACATACTGCCCGTCAAAAAAGCATAAGATTTTTTCCTAAATGTTTATAAACAATAAATAATAGTAATAATAATTATAAAATAAATTTTACTACCATAATTTATTCATTCAATAGCAGGTCTTAAAACACAACTAATTTTCAATACAAATAAATCGATACTGAAGATACTATCGATTATCCATTTAGAATCGTATATATGATTTTCTTTTGGCCTTGTAGTTACAATTAAACATACAAGTAGGCAAAACACGTGGGTTAAATCGAATGGTAAACAATAATGGCCAAAATTAGAAAAATTTGAATTCCTATAGATCCTTCTTAGCGATTTATTGATTTTGAAGCCAACTTCTCTTTTGTTATTGTGTCAAGGAAGGTTAGTTTCGTATTACAATAACTTGTTTCATAAATTGAATATTATATTATAAAAATTTAATTAATTTAATTTATATGTAAGCTTCCAGCTCTCGTATTGAATAAATTTGCTATGGATATTATGGATCTTGATATTATGTATTTGCTGATATTTTTCGCTTTTCCTTGATCAATTTTCATCATTAAAAAAAACAGTTTTACACAAGAGGTAATACATTTTGGACACCTAATAATAACATTCCGAGACGCCACTCGCCAGGGCAACCCGCCCGGAGGGCCTAGCTGTGGAGGCATGCCGTAGGCATGCAGCTAGTAAGAGATTGAAGTAACCTCATAGATTAAAGTAATACGGGAGTATGAAGTGTGACAGAAAGACGGATAATGATGAATGTAATATTAAGATTGAGAAGCACAATATACCAGAAGAGAGAGAATTATTATATTATTTCGGTAATGAGATTCGAAAAGACGGTCGAAAATTTCAGAAAATATTTATGTGAATGTAAAGCCTTATGCGGTGAAATATAGACGATAAGAAAAGGAAGGAAAAGAATAGAAAAATTTAAAATAAGATGTTACAGGAAAATATTGGAAATCAATTAGGTCAAAAAAATTTGAAATGAAGAGGTTGTAAGACGATTAATAGGGTCCAGAAATTTGTGGCAAAATTTTGTAGACAAACTGGTTAGTATGCTCTGTATTAAAAACATTTAGTCTTAGTTAATTTGGTTATAAAATGGTGTGTTGAAGGTAAAAACTGAAGAGAAAAACAACGATTGGAGTGTATGAAACAAATAATAATTGTAGTTATAAGATGCGATAAGTATGTTGAAATTAAAAATTAGCACAAAAAAAGGAATTGCGAATAACATTAAACCAGTCAACCTTCTGATAAAAAAAAAACATCGGTTTTATCCAGATCGTAATTCACAAAAAATTTTTGTTGGTTCGGAACGTTTACCTACATTCATATTCGTCTTACTGTATCTTAATTTAATAATTCATCTTTGTTATTTTACGGATTGTAGAGTAATTTGTTTAGGATTAAATTTGTATGAGTTATGCATTCGTTAACGGCATATTATATTCAATTTATAATAAAAATTATTTAGATTGAATTTCGTCTGTTTAAATAAACCTTTTTTTTAAAGATGAAAGTTTTTTAATTAAGAAATTTTACATTAACCACGGGCACGATGTAACTTAATGAACCTTGTTAATCGATTGGTAAGACTTTACTAAAGACGGATGATGCGAAAAGTAACTGGAATTACATTTGTAATAATAACAAGATTCTTTTCTTGTCAAGTATTTTGATTTTTTATATTTTTTACATTATTTGGCAATGATAGAATCTGCATTACTGAATTTTGTGTTACATAATTTTTTTATGTAGGAATTCTCGTAGAGAACATCGCAGTACTAATATGTGCTCTATATAGGTCACTCTTTTAAAAGTTTTTAGTCTGCAGGAGTAGCAGGAGTGATTTCATCACAAATTGAGTGTTGATTTTTAAAATAAAGTGATCATTAATAAAAACTAAACTACGAGGATTTTATTTAATTTTTTACGTCGGTTTGGTTGAAATTTCTCTGTTATTTTTAATTTAAATGAGAGAGAGTCTTGATAAAAAAATATTATCAAGTTTAGATGCAGGTTTTCTTTGATTTTTTTTTTCTGAGAAAAATGCAGATTAAGGGGATATATTTTATATGTTAAGATTTCAATGTATCACCGCCTGGCAATTAATACTAATTGTAATTTTTTATACTTGTGAATAATGTTAAATCCAGAACGTATTGGAAGAAAGGTAGAAATGCTAGCATTAGGAAGACAGTTTTTCATAAAATCTTCAGCTGGTTTTTTTTTTCAGTGGGTTGTTTCTCAAAAGTAAGGTTATCATTCAAGAAAAGGAAATCTGTAAGTCCAATCTATTTGGTTGGAATTCTTATAAATTTTTCTTTTTTAAACATAAATTCGGTTTAATAATAATTTTTCTCTCCAAATTCTCTCTTAGAGTGATATAATGGTTGCAGAAGTACAAATAATTCAAATTATAAATTAAAAAAAAAATTTTTTAAAACTAAATAATGAAATTCAAAAAATTAAAAATTTCCTGAATATCATTATTATTGAACAGTTGCTTCTATGTAAGCTTAAATACTTTTATCTAAGAATGCATTATACAGAATAGCAAGTTAAGCAAAATATATTAAGTATACGAATTTTTATTTTATTATATGTAACTCATTACTCTTTTTTATTTTGTTACTTGTATAACTTGTTTGTTATTGTATATTTATGTAACTAAGGAAAATTTTGTGTAAAATTTTTTGTTTAATGTAAAAAAGGAAGAATAACGCAGTCAGATGTTTATCAAATCCTATTTAAATTTCGTGATAAAAATATAATTATATATAAATATATGTTTTTATTTACCGTTATATATTATCTATCTTTTATAGTCAAAATGGGAAATCTAAAGAAAACATCTGATATTCTTAGTTATTTTTACTGAAGTTCATTATTGTATGGAAAGGTTTATGGGTGTGAGAATTCAAGTTGAAATTCGAACAGGCGGAAACACACACTCATACACACAGAACTATAATTACTTATTTGAAAAAAAAATCAATATTAATGTAGCTTTTATAGGTTGTTACTTTTCTTTTTGGTGAATTAATAATGTACTGTTATTTAACCGGTTCGTTGTGCAACTATGCAATTTGCTTAACATATAGACAGTAATTTATCCTTTCAACTTATCATACCTGTGTTTTCACGGATAACAACCGATGTGTGCAATCATTATGCCGAAAATATTTATTTATTATTTTTTTTTTGTATTAATCTTTTTAAAAAATATTCTCACCTTGAAAATACTCATTGTAGGATTTTATAAACTAAAAAAAAAGTCGAGTAGAAATAATACGATAATTATTTTATATCAATTCAATCACTTTTGATAGGTAAATAATGATTACAATTGACATTTATTAAAAGCAAAATAGTAGGGGTACTGGCCTTCCGGGTTGACCCGGGAACTCGTTGGCTGTGCGATAATTCCATCGGGTCAAGTGTCTATCGTTTAAAACCAGGACTTCTAATAAACCTTTTAACGAAATGTATTTTTACAGTGTTGCTTGGCGATTAATCGATTAGGTTTTGGAATAAATAGGACGCAATTCCATATCTCATTTTAATCCTTAATTTTGAGGTTAATCTATCTTAAATATGCTGTAAATCCAATTACAGTTGGTTTTTTCGTCTCGAATAGACTGTTGCATTTAATTGAATTTTAGTGGCCAAAGTATACCAGTTAAGTATACCACTTGCATAATTCATTTATAAGTATTTCATCTTAATATAAGATTTGAATTAGTAATTAAAACAATAGAAAAGAAGTTATATGACGATCGAGAAATTAATGCGTTTGTCCTTTGGTAGTCTGGTGGAAATAAAAATAAATCTGCTTTTGTTTTCAGCGTCATCTTTTTCGAATAAGCCCTTAAGATTCTACGTTAATCAATTTAGAATAATGATTTATTTAGTTTCTTCTTTTTGGATACTTGAGCGTCATTTATATAAATTTTTTTTTTTCATATTAATTTAAATTTTGTACGCTGTATCAAGGAGGCCGTCCTTTTATATTTTTCGGATTTTGTGTTTATATCCTCACATTTTCGTCCAGCAATAAAATTTTCCAAAAATTTGTTTTCTCAAATGATTAAATGTTCAACATAGAACAAGTTTTATTGAATAGTGGGTGATAAGTCTGGGAAAATACTCTCTTTTGTTTAAGCTCTAAATATGCAAGATATCGAAACTTTTTTCTATATAATCTAAAATATTCTAAGGTAGCGTGCTACACTCTTAAATTCGTTATTTATAATACTTTTTTAATACATTTCTTTATTTAAAATTTTTTTAAATTAATTTTTTTTTTAATCTCAATGCCTTCTCAGTATATATTTTAATTTACCAATGTTTAAAAAAATGATTGTCCTTGTGTTTATTTGTCTATAATTTCACTTAATAGATTAGATTTTTTAATTAGTTTAGAGGAAATCAAATTCATCTTCTCTGCGTATATTTTCGTCACTAAATACTTTTTTGCAGCTTATGAACCAGACTATGTGATAAATTTATAGGGGGGGAAAACAAATAAGCCAATAAATTCATTCATATGTTAGTACAAAAAAGTTGGAAAGTGCTGCTAAGTATGTAGTATTTCAAATATTTAGTTATGAAGTGTGATACCGTATTGTCATTATTTATCAAACTGGTTTTCTGCGGTTGCTATTCTCTGTATCTGCGGTTGCATTCTATGTTAATATCCTGGTCTCAACATACTTCTTACATCAAAGATATTCAAGTATAAATTTCATATTAAAAAAGTTTTTTTTTATACTTTACTGATTGTACTTCTATCCATCCTTTTAGACAGATTTATTTAACTGGTTGGGCCAAAATTTGTCCCTTTTTACTTCCTTGTACGAAGTAAAGGAAGTATTGTGATCTCGAGAAATCTCGGTTTTCAGATTTCAACGGAAATATCCAATTCGACCGTCCCTGAATCCCTTTTGACTAGTTTCGGCGTGACGTCTGTATGTATGTACGTATGTATCTCGCAGAACTCAAAAACGATTACCCGTAGGATGTTGAAATTTTGGATTTAGGACTGTTGTGACATCTAGTTGTGCACCTCCCCTTTTGATTGCAGTCGACTGGACCAAAAGTGTCCAAAAAAAGCCCAAAATCCAAAAATATTGAATTTTGGTTTTTCTTTTAACTGCAGTAATAAGAACTCGTTGAGAGCTTTTCAACAGTATGTCATAAGTGGAACTTATTTTCATCGGTTCCAGAGTTATAGACAAATGAAATTTTAATTAATGGAATATTTGGATCTTACAAGAAGGTACATCGGTTCGAATCCGACTTCATATACACACATGTATATATATATATTTTTTTTTAAATTTAAATATATTGATTTATTAATAACTATTAACCTCCGATTGTAAAAAAAAATACAAGAAGTAATAATTAAATAATAATTTATTAGTGAAATAAAATTTTATATACTTTTCAATTTAGTTCAAACATTTTTACAGAGGTTAATTATTATTAATAAATCGATATATTTAAATTAGAAAAAAAAGTTAAAAAAAAAATGTGTATGAAGTCGGATTCGAACCGATGTGTTGATGGTTATTGGTCAGACACATTCTCACTTACACCACGTAACTACTTGAGCGACGCGAAACAAAATTAATACATACATATAAAGCGCTGATATCGCGTAACCTATAAATGGATATCGCGCGAAAATTCCGGCCGCGAAATTTTCAGCGGACGGATTGAAGGGGAATCTCGCCGTAAGTACGAGGCACAAAATCTTAGTCTCCCACGGTCAAACCCAGTAAATAACTTTCACGCTGGTCCATAAGGATACGCAAATTACCAAATCCGTCCGTAAATAAAACTTAAAATTTATAACCGCCACTGAATAACCCATGAAACCCGCCCGATAATAGAAAGATACAGCAGCAAGGGGCATTGTCCAGGCTCTGCGATCTGTAGGGAGAAATATTGAAACTCCCGCCATTCTTGCGTTCCTTCTGTCCCAAAATGCTGATACGAACACCACCAAAAAAAGTGATGCAATTGTGTAACTGTCCACTTTATTAAAGAATTGGAGGATCGTATCTCATTTTCAAATGAAATAAGTTTAAATGAAGCGCAGCAAAGATTGTGTATATGTAATTTAATAGGCGAACAAGGAAGTCATGTGATGTACACATCAAATTTTTAAAAAAAGGATAAATGTCCTCTTTTGTTAAAAAAGACGATTCGTATTTTTTACACCCGTCTAATTTTAATATTTTACTGAAAGACCATTTTTAAAGAACATATTTCTTTTTGCCTGATTTTCCGAATTATGTTTGTTTTACAGCCATAAAATCGATAGGATTCATACGAATATTAAAAATAAATTAAAATTAAAAAATAAATAATTAAAGAATAATGAATGTATAAAAATAGTTTTTACTGAATCGGATATTTTTGTACATTTTTACGTCACATGTAATTTACGTCAAAATTCGTAATCGTATACTAGTAGAGAAAAGATTATATTCAAATTAAATAATTTTTTAAGCGAGTTATTTTAATATTTATTTCATGTTTAATATAAGACCGTTATTAATGTATATTAAAAAGAATTATTTTAAACGTTAAAATTTTAAAATGATTTAACCATTAGTTTTAAATTAATTAACTTAGTAAATTAAATGTTTTAATTAAGGTTGTAAAATGTTACACTGTGTAACGAAAATACATTACAAATAAGTGTGAGCAAAATTTGATAAAGACAGGATAACATTAGAAACAATAAATCGGCTGCAGTAAACTGTCATCTGTAACCCAATAAAAGGGAGATAACAGGTTTACCCTGTTGGTAAATAGAGCAATAACAATAATTAGACATAACAACCGATGTGCAGCACCTCAATGCTTAAACTCGTACAAAGCTATTCTTCTGTATCACTGTAGCGATGAAACGCACCGGTGGCACACCTGGACCTTTAAGACATTTGCAAAACGATCACGTACACTTCTTGTGTATCGTTCTGCACAAATACACATCCGAATATACACACGTATATACATATATATATATATATGTAACATGTATATACAAAACATAGATAAAATCATACCATATATTGTATTGCATTGTACAGTGTTTCTCGCTCGCTCTAGGTGTATTGTTCTATGTTGTATTTTGGATATTAAGCACAAACTGTGCTCTAACGTCTTATATATAGATATGGAATCTAATAATATCACTCTCACACACACGATGATGTGATAACTTTTCTCCCTTTCTTCAAGTCAAATATTTTCCCCTTCATCTTGGTTTTCCCTCTAAAACATGCGCGCGCGCGCGCACACACACACACCCACACAAGCAAACACACAAGTAAACACACAAGTATACAGATTCTCATGCATAAACAAAACCCGTTTTCAAACAATACAATTACAATGATGTCAAATTGCAATATATTAATTATATATTGTATAGAGTATTTTGAAACATGTTGATGATATAATTGTTATAACGATACATAATATGTGTTAGATGATATAACCAAAATGTTTTCAGCGACTTGACTAAGGATATAAGCCACTTCAAAAATTTGCATAGCGATTACGATGGTAATAATCTCGGCCCCAGACTATCTAAAGAATGAATACTTCAATATTTATCGGTAACCCTTCTTATAAATAATTATTCAAAGTTCTAAAAAACTCAGATAGAAATTGAATTATGTTCATAGCAAGATTTAAAATAATTTTATCCTCTCTAAAATTTGTTAAAAAAATAATTTAATGAATAAAACATCTCTTCAGGGATAATAATTAAAAGATTTAAATACCCATGAATACAAAAAGCTAACTAAATAAAAATTTTGTTTATTTAGGGTTTCAGCCTCCTCTTTTTAATCGTTTAAATTTTTAAGGATCAGTATAATTTTTTCTATTCAGGATAGTTTTTCTATTAAAGTTATCAGATACAACTTTGCCGATTTTCAGGATTCTAGGTACAAAGGAAATTTAAGAATCGATGGTGAATGGGTCAGTAATTGAGTGCGTTCACATTTTTATGTGTACATAGATTATTAAATTTGATAAATAAACTACATATATTTTGATGTAATTATCACCCGTTCTTTCTTATCGATCAGTTATTCTTATTTTTCTTATATCTTATATTCTCTATCTTTTCTTTCTATCTTGTCTTCTCGTTTTGTGTTTTTTTTTTTTTATGTTAAGTTCCACTCGTTTGTCTTTTAGGTTTTCTAATATTCATCAATTACCTTTATTTTTGAAAATCAAACTTGTAAAATTCTAATACTAATTATTTTTGTATATTATGTTCTGTTTAGTTTATAGTATTTAATTGTATTTTATTTCCGAAAATGAAATTAGTTTGTATTATGATAACACTGATGCTTTACTTATATTATTCTTTGGACTTATTATTCTATTTAAGTATCCCTACACTGGATGTAAAAACCTTTATGTAAAAACCTTTACGTAAAAACCTTTACTTATTTTATGAGGGTAATGAAGAAATGTTAAAATCTTTATAATAAATTTTATTAATTCAGAAAAGGTTGCTGATAAATTACAGTTTGGTAGTTTGTCTTGCTCGGACTTAGTATTCTGATACAGTGCCGTTAATTTAGTTAACCAATAAATTTAAGTAATATGACATTTTTTCTAAAGTAAAACAATTATATTCAACCGTGATTTATCGAGTTTTAATTTGTTCTTTCGGTATAATTATTTAAATTATTGTAGTAAACTGTAATGTTGTGAGAATTGTACATAATTATTTATATTGGTTATTTAATAGGTTATATCCGAATCAATTTTATATTAATTTCATTCGCTTCATATGCTATTTCTCAGGAGAGACGTAATGAAAATACATAAAAAATGATTATTAGATTTCACACGAGACCATTGATTTACATACGTAGTAATTTATACATAAATGTATTATTGGGCGTACATTGGCTTGCATTGCATCATATCGTTGCCGGTCGTAATGGAAGTTAAGGCAATGTATATATGAATCTCATTTAGTGGTGCACTGTGCACGAATTTGAATTGTGAGATTTAAGTAGTTATGTCAAAGTTATCGGATAGTCTGGGGTTGTTGTGGTGGGTTTACTGATTGGACAGTAGGTGTAAACCGGGAGTAAACGATAGACCGGTGACGGAGAGGAGGGATAAACGATGGATCGAGGGGGGTAGACGGGTCGGAAAGCAATCAATTGAAAACGGGAACTGCAATAGCATAACTCGGCCGGCTAGAGCCAGCTAGCGGTAGCAGCCGCTCCCCTCTTCCGACCCCGACGGCACCGACCCCTGGCCCAGGGTTACCTGATGACAACAGGGCCTGCCAAATGGTACAATTATTGTTCCATTTACGCGCGATTGTAATAATAACAGAATGGCTATAATCCCGGTAGCAATTAACAAGGCACATGCCACCCATCAATTGGATTCTACCATTATTGCCTTGATTGATAGAATGGATTTTATACCACTGCTAGCTGTACCTCCTCCTCTTATTTTCTCCTCCTCCTCTTCATCATCATCATCATCATCATCATCACCATTTCTCTCGGTCAGATAGGATTAGGTACTGCCTGACTGCTACCTCTGTCTCCCCTATCCTTTATCGTTACCATGGTGACGTAGGACGGACTCATCTCTTGTCCATTATGCGGATCATCGTAAAATATTGGGGGTGCATGTTCTGTTGTCCTGTCCGGTTCCCGCAAGGAATTAACGATACTTTTATACCTAGGATAACATAAACAACCATTATACGTATATATACACTCTCGTTCTGCACCTCATTCGTATATATAAATATATATAAATGTAAACCTCGTCCGTCCGAGATATCCAAAAAGCTCTCCCTGTTCTCCCTCGCGGTGGGTTCATTGCTTCACTAGAATACATCCGCTTTAAATATATAGCTCATATTTACTGGTCTACTGCTGCGGTTCATCTGTATTAATCGTAATTTATAATCACGGTTTACTTATTACTGCTTTATTTCGTTGGGAGTAGATGATGTTATAAATAAAAACCAAAACAATAATTTAGCGAACATTTCTGGTGATTTTTAATTCTAAAAACAGTAGAAGGATGGTGTCAAATTTTCATACTTGTTATGTTGTAAAATATTATTGAAATTTAAATTAATTTAGAAAACATTTAATTATTAAAAAGTAATAATTTCTAAGTGTAAAGGTTTATTTAGAATAATAATTTTGAAGTTAGCAATTAATAACAATTATATGTAACCTTTTAAATGCATAACCTTAAAATAAAGAAATAGGTTTGTCTATTAATAGAAATAAGATGTTATGTTAAATGATTATTGAAATAAATTAAAAATCAAGATAACCCTCAAAAACCGTTTACAAAAATTAACTGCTTAAAATCTAAAATTCATAACAATTCGTCTGTTAAACGATCATCAGTACCTATTGATGATCGTTTAACAAACTAATTGCACTAGTACCTACTAGTGCAAAAAAGAAATAATAAAATTCAATAATTGAAAAATAAAGTGTTAAAAAAAATTAAAGAAACATGTATTTTTAATAAAAAATATAAATAAAATATTTTACAATTTTTTTTTGATATAAAATAGTAAAACACAACTATTGTCATTTTTTAGGCAATCCTCTTAGAAAGTATAAATTGGACTTAAAAACTCAAAATCTTCAACTTTGATTGTCCATCATGACTTAATATAAGAGGCTCAACACGCCTTTATGGTGTAGTAATGTTGATAAGTAAGAATTAACTCAAGGAAGTGAGTGGTATAAAAAAAGAGTGGTCGTTCACTAAAAGTTTTTAAGCAAATTTAAAATTCAGAAAGACTCAATTTAACATTCATTGGTCTCCTGTTCTTATTCAACAATGTCGTTTCTGCTTCTTTAATAAATTTCTTCCTCTAGTTTGTTCATTATGTGGATTAAAATATATTTCTTTCTAGTAAACTATTTTCATGACGAGTTTTTAGGCTGAGATACACCCGATTTCGTTGCTGGTCTTAAATTGATTTCAATATATACTTTTATCATAATATTGTCCTTTTTGTATAATAAAAATGATTGTTTATTCATTTTTATTGTTTATCGTATTTGTTAAGATATTTTATAAGCGGTTTACTTTTCAAATTTAAAAAAAGTCTTGCGCAGTTCTGCAGCAAGGAGACCGATTTTTCGTTAATTTAATTTTAATATTTTTTTAATTTGGTTTAATATTGATAACGATAGATAAAGCAAATAAAGAAACGGAATCGTTTCAACTTGCAGCATTATGACGAATCACACTTCTAACTTGTCCCACTCAACTTTTTTCTACTTCTAATTGTGCGTAACTCAAGAGTGACTCGGCCAATCTTCATCAAATTTTCACACGCACAACGTCATATATACTACTACAACATATTTAAGTTGCAATGAAATTGATTGAATAGTTTTGGAAATTTTTGAGCCACAAAATTTTATATGTAGACATTTTTATATGTAGGTTTGGAGTTTTCTTATATGTAAAGAGTATATGGGCTTTCTTGTTTAAGTTAATATGGTATTTTCGTATTCCTCATACCTAAAAATGGAAAGCAAATTCATTTTTATCATCACTCTCACAATACGACCGAAAGTAATGTATTTTTCGAGTCTGTAAAAAAAATTTTAATTTTTTTTTACTATTTATTTTTATTAAAATTAATTTTTATGTATGATAACATTATTTGGTTGAAAATTGTAGTGATACGCGTGTGTGTTTGCAGAAATTGTATCTTAGTTTCGTAGAAATATAATTAGTTTATAGGTGGTAAAAATAATACATAACATCTATATAGCAGAGGCTTTAATATTAAGATTAATTCGTTTAATAAAAAATAATTTATAATAAAGCTTTTTAGAAATGTAATTACATTAATGAGTTAAGGTAAAATGTTATTGTTTACAAAGGTTTGTGATAATTATAAGAAACAAACTATTTAATTATAAAATAAATTTATTTTAAAATGCGAGTAAAACACCAATTAAATTACCTTAATACTTATGAAATTATAATATTTGCACTAACACCTGGAGCCATTATTGGTATGATCGGTTATTACGTATAGAGAAAGACTGAATAGTAGAAGATCTAGCTGAAACTTGAAGCAAGTCCTGGGGTGAAGTTCTGATGTAGATGGAATTCACGATGCGGTGTCTTTTCTTCAGAGATGTGATTCTTGGTGTTTAAGATGACAGGAGTAGTATACCATTAAGTGGTGCTGTGTTTGATACTGAAGGACGTGGTTCTGGAGTAAAGGTACATATCAACGATGAAGGCGGTAAAAGGTTTATTTATAGGCGGCTACTTGAATACGCTGCGCAATAATTCTTTTTAAAAAAATTACAGTCGTGAATAATAACAGTATAAGTAAATTTTATTTATTCACTTTGATCGTATTTCTCTAAAAATAACATGAAAATATTATCACTGTTTTTTTTTTGTTTTTTTTCCCCCCTTCATCCCTGGGGACATCCACTCAAGTATACACGGTCCAGGGATGTGTCCTTGTGACTCTAAGGGGGTCTCCCCACCCACCGGCTGTACGTCCGGCACGGCAGATCAGCCCCCCCGGTTCCGGATCTTTTCTTATTGCTGCCCGCCTCTAATCCTCTGCACGTAAGGGAAGGTCCGGCTATGCCGTCCCCCCCCCCACACACAGAGAATCGGGTCTCGGTCTTTACTCTTTTATGCCTGCCTCAAACCGGCGGCGCCAGCCCCAGCAAGCACCGAAGCGCCCCCAGGAACCGACACCGTCGGCCGGGACTCGATCTTATCTTTATCACTTTTAAGCAACCCCAGGAGTTCCCACCTCATCACCGGAACCCGCATACCTCCGGGGTGGGACTGTTCTTCCTGCCCTATCTTCGCGCCTATCGTCTGTGATGCCTCTCCTCTTCCTCTTTAGATTTGAGGACGGTGCTCGCAAAATTGGAAAACCAATTCCAGTTGTTATTGGATTGCATTAGCCAGCTAACCAGGTTGTCAGGTGTCAGGTTATTATGCCTTATTTCATGTCTGAGACCCTCCCATCTTCAGCAGTTGAATACGGTGTGTTCCACGTCGTCTTCTTCCTGACAGTACGGACACCTTGACGTCTGCCTTTTCTCGATTCTATTAAGGTATTTCCCGAACGACCCATTTCCTGTCATCAACTGAGTGGTGTGGAAATTTAGTCCGCCTTTCTTCCTACCCAACCACTCTTTCAGATTGGGAATAAGTCTCCTTGTCCGCTCTCCTGTTTGAGCGGATGACCATGTGGTTTGCCAGTTGCTAACGAGTGTGTCTTCTACCTCGGATCTTGGCACACCTGTTGCCAAGAGCAACATTATCACTGTTGCCGTGGACAATTTGTCTAACCTGTATGGGCGCATTTCATTTGACGAACAAGATTTAACGACCAACGCACTGAGTGGGACGCTAATGTGTCCTTAATTAGAATTAAGGACACTTAATTAGATTACTTACTTTAGATTTGTTTTATGCAGGTCTGACCTGCATAAAACAAATTTCTATCTTACCATCTTACCAGCACCGAACCCTCTCACATCCCTTTATATAAACAAAGTTTCTTATTTCATTCAATAAAAATAATATAATCCCTGTATTTTATTATTATTTTCAACCAAAACATTTATATCATTATTACCTCCGCCCATATCTGAGTTTAGTGATTTTGCTTATTAAAGTGTCTAAAACTAATGCTTATTAAATTGTCTGAAATTAATCTACAACGGTATTTAATCTTTTCATTTTCCTTTTACGAATATAGTAGTCTAAAGGTAATAAATCTATCGTAAGTTTTTTCACTTTTATTTATTTTTCAAAATTAATGTAATGGATTTACGCAAATCCTTAAACGTCTTTTAGGACATTAAATGTGTTATTGTTATTATTATTATTACTTTTTTATTAAACTAACGGTAAATGGACTTTAAAAGTGTACACTTACTTGTTATTGAATAATAGATGAATTAATTATATCTTTTACTCAGTATTATTATTATATTAGTTTTTTGTAAAAATATGATTACTAGTTTTTAGTAAAATGCTCTTCGATTATCTATTCTTTACAGATACATTTATTTAAGACAAATTTATTAAAGTATCCTTTTTAAAAATACAATTTTTAGTATTTAAATTATTATCAATAAACGATTATATGACAAATTAATATATTTTTATGCGCGTATAATAAATCATTATGGGAATTTATTTCAAGTGGACTCAAGGATTGTGAAAACTAAAAAATCTTTCTTGAAATATTCACATAGAGTACGTTCAGGATTAAATACGAATTTTTCCGTTTAATACTTTTACTAGGTTCGAATATCGGTCAGGTCTTTGCATTTTTCACACGCTACAAAGAGGTACTGTAATAGAGGATCAGTCTCTCCTCACTATATGAACTAATATTTAACATCTATATTCAAATAATTTCTTTCTTTTTAATAAAATTAATATTTTTCCACATACAAATTAGTTTTTTTATCTCGGATAAACATTACAGACCGAATATGAAAGTGATTTAAAACATTTTTATTGATAGAGCGCGAGTATTTTTTTATGAAAATATAAAAAAAACTTTCTCCTTTTTAATCGAAAAACTTAATTTTTTATTTACATGTTATTAAATAAATTGATTAATTCGCTATGGTAACCGATTTATATTTAGTAGAAGTAGAACTTTATTAGTTACATTGTACGCAATAGTTATTGCATTTTATTTTAGACGACTTTTAGTTGTTTCGAGGAAGAGGAAAGGGCTATATTCGGTTAGGTGGTCGGAATGATGTGTCGTGTTAGAACATATAATAAAGGAGTTGCCAGGAAGAGTCAGACGGCAGGCGGTTTGCCATCGTTAGTATTGTACAACTAGAGTGGCAGTAGCATATGTTGTCGAGATACCAAATGAAAACGTAAAGGCGGCCGGTCCGGGTTATGAGCGCCACCAAAACCGAGCGGCTGTTGTAGTATGTAGCATCAAGTAAACTGTAGCTAGCAAGGGTTGGTTAACTCCCTATCTCTTAACTTGTCCTTCTAATGTCCACCGTGTCATGCCCCTTATTGCATCGCCTGTTTGCCTCATCCCTTTAAAACATCTCTTTCCCTTTACACGTATACTACACCACATACAAACATCTCAATTGTAACCGACACACGTTAACGACATCTCCATATGTTGTCCAACATACTTCCTATCGTGTTGGTAATACTTTTCAACTTCTCTTGTCTGCCGCGACCGCTATAAGTAACCGTAGCATCACAGGAACTAAACTGTTTACAGATAAAAGTTAAATACTCAATTACGGATTAATTTCCAAGAGTATTAATTAAACTATGTTTTACGATCCTTAATTTTAATTTAAAAATGCGATTAATTATCGTTTAAAATTAAATTTTATAATTAATATCAAAGAGTTATTTTTAAATTTTTAATCGACCGAATGAAGCGGTTCAGACAGTTTGAATTTGATGATTCCCCAAAACTAAAAATCGCAAGGCATCAAATTACGCGCCGTAAATGCGCTGACTATTCAATTTCTTCTCGATGTTTTATCGATTTACGAAAAGTTTGATTTGGTAAACTCTAATTTGAAAAGCAAATTGAGAAGGTTTCCGATATACTGCCAAACATAGGGTCGGCCGAAAAGCAAGGCAGAAGATATGGTCTGATTTAACGCGCTTCATCGATGTGAAGAAGCCATTTATTTACCTCATTATACGATCTGTATCATGAGGTAAAGAAATAAGATCGTGCTTCACAATGAATAATAAATATCTCGCAAAATTCTGCTATTTTATCAAATCCTATTCACAAAGCGTATGAAATAATCTCGCCGATAACACTTAAATTTCAATTCTTCTAGCATCTTAAATTTGTCCTGGCTATTTCCAGTCCAACGGAAGACTTTATAGTTACGGTTTGGGGGTCAGCCTCCGCAACAAGTTTCTTTTTCTAAAGTGCAATTAGTTTTAGATCGATATCTGATCGTGGAGTACCTCTAACTCCTTCAGGAGTTTAGCTTCCGTTTGTCCTCTAGCTGCCGTGAGAGCATAACTCGTTCTTCTTTTGTATACTCAAACACCATTTTATTCGCCATTCAAATATAAAAATGAATTGAATAACGATTGAATAGTGAATATATCAGCTGATTACAAAGTGGAAAACCGAAATTTCCCATCTGTTATAGAATACTACAGAATTTAATACTTACAGTTTTTTTTCACCTATATATATATATATATATATATATTTTAAACACACATGTATAGACGACTCAAGGCAGAAAAGTTAAGTACGCATGGAGAACCAGGGAACCTCGTTGACAGAAGAAGAACAAGAGGATGGATAATAAGCAAGAAGTGGATGAGAAGAAGAAAAAATAACTTGATAAATAAAAAGAAGAAATAGGAAAAATAGAGGGAAATTTCGAACAGGGGAGGAGTAGGGGAAGGCTAAGGAAGAGGATTAAAGTGAAAAAGAGAGCTAATTAGAAGAACGAGTGAAAGAAGAAGAATATAATAAATGAAGTGGAAGAAGACGTTTAAGAAAAAGAAGTCTAGTAGTTCTACTGTAATGTAGGTTGATTGTTTTGATTAGTATGATATTCCGGAATTATCATGTATCTAGTGGAACTTTATCGAACCGTGTCCGTAGAAGGCTGCGTCCGTTGTTGATATAATGTGTATACATTTGTAGCCTCTTACATCCTGGTGGTATACGGATGTTACTAACTACAGGTACACTATTACAGAAACAAATGAGGTGGTTGTCTACGGGCACCAAATAAACTGTAAAGCTATAAAAGATGTCTGGGTATTTCCAAAACACCCAGAATCAAACAAAGAATCTATAGTATAAAGAAGTAGAACTTTTTAATTAATCTTTTATTGTCGTTTCTAGAAAACTTAACTTTAATTTTTTTAATTTTTATCTATCTAATGATTTATCCACAAAATTTGTAATTAAAATATTATTGTTCAGAGGTGATATTATGTTAGCCATATACATTTTTTAGTCTTACAGAAAAAAGAGATATTTCAGTACGACGGATAAAAAGACAGTAAAGGTGGATGAAAAGAACACCAATTGGGTTCTGGGTTGCACCGGTAGAAACTAAGAAATTAATTTCAATAGATATATATATTCATATTGTTTAAATCATATTATTTTAACATTGCAGGAAGTTTTTTTTGTTATTTTAATGATTTGTGTGTGTGTGTGTGTGTGTGTGTGTGTGTGTGTGTGTGCGCACTTTGTATTTTATTGCAGCAAGTCTGTTTCTAGATACCATTAATAAATGTCAGTAAATTACTATGTATTATTTTAAACGAATGTATTACATTAAAGGGCAAGACGCCAAGTATCGTTCTTCGGTCGGTAGAGAGTGAGAGAGAGGAAGCAAATGAGAATAAAAACGTTGAAGGGATTAAAAAAATATATAATAAAGTATAGGAAGAGACGAATGAAACGAGAGAAAATCATTTGAAAAATTACGGTCGGAGAATATGAATGAATGGTGTTTGTTTGGGAAGGTTCGGATTTATTGGGAGCTCAACTAAACATTGAATATACCGCCCAGTATGAAACAGTTTCATTATAATCTGCCATTGATTTATATTTTTTACAATAAAAAACACACCACCACCCGTTAGAGAGCACTGTTCACCCATACCGACCGAAAAATCATCCGACCGATCTACCATTCGTTCCCGGATCGTACCGTTCGTATACGCAACGAAAACCATAAACCAGTTAACTGAAATGCAATGTTTACGACGCGATGGACGAGTCAAACCCTACTAACTACGACACATTTTTCGTTATTGTTTTCCATCGATAAATCTGTTACCGCTTGCCAAGTCTGATATAGTAAAATAATGGTTTTTAATTTGAAGCATGGCGTATGTACGTAAAAAATCCCACAACACACCTTCACATTTATACATACGAACACAACGAGTGATACATACATTAGTCAACCCTTTTCTCCTTTATACATTACTATCGTTATTTACTTGGAAAACGATGGTAGATTACCGATATCGATATCGGCAACAAACCATTGCCAGCAAACAAATTAAGTAATTGATTCAATAGGTTTTCACTTTGTGTTTATCTTGATTAACGTATGTGTGCCAATATATACGTAGAATGCAGACCGACAATTCTACCATGTTACATTATTACATAAAAACGAAAAGCCAAACTTCTCCCGCCCGCCCCCCTTCATTCTTTTCCATTTCTATTCATATTCATTATTATATTTACTGTTAGTGCTATTATTTTTACTACTAATGTTATTGTAATATCATTTTACTTTTACAAAAATTATTTTTTGTTCGACACATTTGTTCGATTTACTGTTAATGAATATTAGTGACTTAATCTTATATTTACTGATCTGTTCTTGTTTACAATTTTTCACTATATTTTACTGTTATTATTTTTTACTGCTAAATTCAATTAAAAACCGTACATATTTCCACGATATTTATTAATGTTTTAAAATTTTCATATTATAAGTATTTCTTTATTATTTATTGTTCGAATTTAAAAAAAAAAAAAACATAATTTATAACATTGTTATTTATTTTAGTGTTTACCTTATTGTAAGTTCATATTTCACTTATTCGCAGCCTGTGGAATTATGAATTTTATATTTTAAGAAAGATCGTGAACCTGGTTTTATTCGATCAGCGCTTTAACTGTTAGCTGTATTGTGCAATCACCGGATATGAAACAGAGTTATCGGACAAGTCCCAGATTAGAGCCGGGATTCTCACCGGTCTATATCCAGATCATCCCGGAACCGGATAGTTTTGGAATTAAGGGGATCTGATCTACATCCACAGAATCTAAACTGAGGAAGACAGGATTAAGAACAAGGAAAAGAGAAGATTGTGAAAAAAATTGACTACTCATGGAGGAATCTCAGCAGAAATGTATCTAGCGTTCTTTTTTTTTGTTTAATAAAAACCTAACAGATTCATTTAGTATTCGAATATTCGGCCAATACTTTAAGATAAGAGAGCTGAATCTATTAGTTTTTAAGCTAACCTATCTTGTGAACGTCTTTAATTATAAGAACGTTAAACGGTTATCTCTCAAGTTTTGGAGAGGATAATTGTTTCTGAATATTTTTTAGGTTAATTTTTATCTTTTCCAACCCTACATAAGAGCCGTACGTAAGAGATATTTTGTAGTGAACAATCTAGGGTGGATGTGTTTCAATAGTTTAGAAGATTTTTTAATTTACGCTTTCGACTGGAATTTTCCAAAACAAAAATTTTTAATATTTTTTACTTTTATTCTGTAAACACCGTCAGAAAGTATTAATTGATTACTTGCTACATTATTTATTGGTTTATTATATCATTTTTATTATTGCTTTTCTTCATTATTGTTCGATTATTTAAATTTTATATAATACTTTTTTGTATCTAATAAACATTATTTAACGATTTAAATTGTCAAATAATTCAGATTTTAGGCAAGTTTTTCGTTTAACCGTTTTCTTGTTTTCAAACTCGTTTTTAGTGTTATTTTGAATTTGTAAATCTTAAAACTGCCAAAAAAATAAAAATAAAATACGAACTGACGGACATATCAACAACATAAACATTTATTTTAACTAAAAACAAAATTTAGTTTTCTTTTGTTTTTTTTTCATTTGTGCCCCGATAATTCCAGAAATGAAACACCGATTTCCATGAAGTAATTATCAAATTATTCATTTAAATAATACAAAAAACACTAGGTATAATGCGATCTGGAGAAAATTTAATGGAGATGTCATTTAAAATAAAACTATAAAAATAATTATTTGTAATATAATAAAAATGTTTTTAATAAAATTGCTTGATGCTGAATTAAAAACAATACAATCAATCAATACAAAAACAATAGAATCTCATAACAGAATAATTTATAAAAACAATTAAAAATATTCACGGGAAAAAAATAATCATTTAATAAATATGAAAATTATTAATTAGGTAATTTAAAAAAAGTAAATTAATTCACTGGAAAATATTTTAAAGAATAGTAAAAAGACAGTACTGGAAAAATCTTAATAAAATTAAAAGATTGCATTATTAATTAAATTAATAAATTTGGTTTAAATTTTGATTTTATAGCACTAAAAATTTGTAAAAAAATTATTTCACTCTTCATTTATGATTTAGGCAAGTAATATTGGTTACCTGCCAATGTTTTTTTAAGTTATGAAAGAGGCTTGCATAAAGATTGGAAGAGGCTAGAAACTTCATTTCGTTGACACGTGAAAATAAGATATTAATTTTTTTGAGTCTTTGATTCAGTTCTCGAAAAAAATATGTAGATTTATTTAATAATCTGCAGAAATGGAAAGAAAATAAAAAAAAAAATTTTCAGTTTTTTTATCTATTAATTACTGTGAATTGCCTAATGGACAGTGTTACTTACCATAAAGTTTGAACGACTCATATTAATATTACGGTAATATTTTGTACCGAAATTTGTTTATATAAAAAGGAGAGTCAATTGTCAGTCTTAGGACTTTTGATATACTGGTTCTAGAACGCTCTTGCAGAGAACTTTTGGAAAGCTTTAAACTACCTTATTTTCGGGTTACAAAATTCTGCCATCAGTAATCGTGTAGTTTTTTATTTATCCTCTTTTATATAACGGAAATAAATAGTTATAGTAATGTGTTTTTTCTAGACAGATTATTTAAAAAAAAGTTCTACATTATACTTCTTTAATTAGCAAATTATTATTTATATTTGAAGTTAATTATTTATTATAGTAGTCAGCAAAGTTATAGTTTGCAGCTGTAAATGCGTAAATTTTTGTATTCAGTATTTCTACGAATAAGTTAATAGTTGTATTTAGTTGAATTTATTTGAATAAGTCTAGATTTGTAACTAAATGAGTATTTTATTGAAATGAAAGGTAACGGGTAGCAATATTGTGAAGGGAACAGATATCTTAGGTTGACTTAATTAGCCGGGCAAAAAGAGAAACTTACCGCTCCTCCTACTCGAGCCGGTATTATTGAGGAGGTAGACAGAAAATGAGAGAGTGTGGAGAGAAGAGTGAGGTAAAGCTAAAGCAGTTGAAGATGAAGAGTATGGTGAGAGAAGGGCGAAGAAGGGATGGAACTCTAAACATCGAGCGGCGGCCGAGGGGAAGGTGGCGTCTCGGCTTAGCTTAGCCTATAGCTTTGGATCTGGTTTTAATCCGGCAATTTATAGCTTTCAAATGAATTAGAGCTCTTCTTCAGCCGTATCGCGCTTATTGGAACATCATATGTTATGCCAATTACAATCAATTCCGTCCCCGCGCTTCGTCCCGTCTTACCCCGCTGCGCTTTGCTAACTCTCGGTTCCTATATAATCCTTTACGAAGTAATCTCTGGGAACAATTAAACCCGGTAGCAGCAGCAGCGAGCCTGTGCTGTTGCCGTTCGTTTCTCGCCGCTCGGATTGCGAAACTCCGTATAATTCTTTCTCATTTGATAATTACCCCCCTCCTCTTTTTGCTCTTCATCCTTCTGTTCATCTCGACCTCCCTCTCCCCTATTATTTTAACTGTGAAACCGACTCCTCTTATTTCCTATTCTTCGATACTTTTATAGCGATCCGATTGCTTCTCTCCGTGAAATATTGTGTCAGCGGTTATCTATATACCCCCTTTTTACTGACTATAACAACCCCTTGTGTTCCGTATCTTGTAAAACCCTGTTCGGTGATAATTTTAAAACTACCACACGCCAAACGATGCCACCATCATTTTCCCCGGTCTTTTTCTTTCTCAAACCTCTATCGTCCTTTCTTTTTCTACCTATGTATTTTTTATAAGAATTTATTGCGAGCGACCTCTTTATTTGCTTGCAGTCAACTGAAAAGGAAATTATTACGGTATTACAACTTAGCTAACTGGTTTTGTTGCCGTTTTCTAAACTCGTAAATAGTATATATATGTACGAGTTCAGCTCTTAAAAACTCTTAAGCTATAAGTTAATTCTGAAATTGCTGTAATTAAAATATTTTATTACATTATACTGTACTTGTATAAATCTTTACTGATCTATAAATCGTATTAACGGTTTTATATTATAGGAATATAATATCATAAAATTAACTAAATCTACTTGGAACTTTTTTGATTTAATTATCGTGAGAAATTTAAATTTATTATACCGTATATTTCCATTTGAAGTTTATCGTTTGCTTTATTATTGCCAGAAACTAGTAATAGGTTTTACAGAATTATTGTTACATAAAACTATTGAAAAATTAACTATATATTTGTAATATTTTATGAAATTCTTTCTAATCCTTACCCGTCTTGTAATCATCCTTTTCATATATTTTTTTAATAACTGGGCTTACTAATAAAAGAATTCTAACTGATAACGTTGTGAATGTAATTAAAGTTGTAATAATTCATTTTTAGCTTCTCGTCTAAGAGGTCATCTAAGAATCAATTTTTACTTCTATTCCGATTTTTATGTAGTGCTGATTGTTTCAGAATACCTTATTATTTGTGAAAAAATTAAAAATACAAAAATCGATTGACTTTGTAACAATTATTTACGTGTTTTTTTTCGCCATACCACAACGATATGGATTTTAAAGTTACGATGATTTATTTTTAAAAGGAATTATTCTGTATGCAGTAAGCGGTTTTTTAATTTAATAAAAATAATTTCGAGCTGAAACCAGTTTTAACATTTAGTTCTGTGCATAAATAAATAGTTGAGCGGTAAATGAATAGTAAATTGTATCCGAGCAGCAAAATATAATTCTTTATAAATATAGTAAAGGTTCAACTACTTATTGTTTTAGTAATTTTTCTTTTCCTCTATTTTTAGCGCTTTCGCAGAAATTCTTATCTTCTTCAGAATATATATTTGGAAATTTAGATTAAAAATAAGGTTAACAAAATGAAAATATACACAAATAAGTTTACCATATTTATATATAATAACATTTTATGTAAATTTCCACCTATAATTTCTGATGAAGCAGTGATTTTGCGAAAGTCTAAATGTAGAGAAAATTAGCAAAATAAAGCATAAGTAGATGAATTAATTTTTTAAAATATATATGTATTTCACGTAATTAGAAAATGAAAAATTTAATAAGTTTATTAAACGTTACGATTCTTTAAATATATCTTTTTAAAAAATATTTTTTGTAAGTAAAATTCTCTTGTATTTATTTTTGTAATGATAAATAAAGAGTTTTCAAGTAATTAATTCTAAAACAGATGAAAAAAAATAGTGTACTAATATATTGTATAATAAATAATACAGTAAATATAAAATATTGTACTTTATACTAAAGTATTCTATAATACTAAAGTATCTACCTACTTTACTCTAAAGCATTCTGGTACTTTAGATACCGGAACGTATCTTTTAGTAATAATCAAAATGTTTTAAAATTTTTAATTAATGTACGAGCAGCAACATTTCAATCGGGAGTAAAAATACCTTTTAAGTTATTCAGATCACTATATATTTAAAATTTTGAATTAATTAATCAATTAATTCGTACAAAAAACTTACGTACTGTTTTGATAAAATATTTAAGTTATTTTATATCAACAAAACAGAATGAAAATTATACAAAGACACTTGAGAACTAACAGTACAGTTTTAAATGTAAATAATGTTTTATTTTTAGTACTTTTTGAAATATAAAATTTATTTTTCATTTTCATTTAATTATTTTAGAGTAAAATTATATTTTTTCAGATGTGACATGTAATATGTTTGATCTAATAAAATTATTACGTTTTCCTACAAAATGGAGATTGTAATGTATGTTAAAGTGCAGCAGATTTTATAGGTTTGTCCATTAAAAATATTATATTAATTACACAAGTGAATTTTTCCTTCCTTCTAACGACGTGCGAAAAAAAATCATAATGAGGATGTATTACTGAAATCGATTAAAAAGAGAGAGAAAAAGTTTACTTTTGTAATATAGTTAAAAAAAAGAAAACTTCTTGAAATGTATAGGAACTAATGTCAAATAAAATTAATTAAATGAACTCTTACAAATGGCAAATAAAATTACGCTTATCATAATTTGTTAATTCGTTCTAATTTAGTATTCGTTTACTTTACTCATATTAAATTAATAAAGAAACCAGCAGTGATCATCCAGCAGGAATTTTTGGCAACCGTCAGTAATTACGAAGAACATATTAGAATTTATACTGACGGTTCTAAAACCGAACATGGTGTTGGATGCTCGATATATGTAAATGAAGAAGCCCACTTTTGGAGACTGCCAGATGTGGCCAGTGTCTACACGGCAGAACTCACTGCAATTCAGCAAGCTCTTCGCTACACCGAACACTATTGCGAAGAGAGAGTGCTAATATGTTCCGATTCATTAAGTGCACTCGTTGCAATTCGGAACAAGAACATTAAGGATGTCCTAATTGCAAACATCCTGTCCATTTTATACGTACTAAAACAACGAGGACAGCGATGCGTATTTGTATGGACTCCGGGGCATGCTGGTATTACAGGTAATGAAATCGCAGATGAAGCTGCCAGAAAGGCAACAGTCTGCGATGATTTGGATGCATTTCCTGTAAGAGTGGCAGATGTTAAAAACCGTCTAACAAACATAGTAAGAAACAAGTGGAACGCTGAATGGAGGAGTTTAAATACAAAATTAAACTCAGTTAAAACTTCTCCTTATAAATGGAAAAGCGACTTTAAGTTGACTCGCCGTGAACAAGTAGCGGTGACCAGACTTAGAATCGGTCACACGCGATTAACAAATTTATATTTGTTAACCGGCGAAGTGAGACCAATGTGCGGTGTTTGTAATAAAACACTGACAATCAAGCATCTAATAGAAGAGTGTACCATATATGAGGACCTCAGAAAGAGGTTCTGTCTTACAAATAATATTAGTGCTGATCTGGATAATGGAAATGAAGAAAATATAGTTGCATTTTTACACGCCAGTGGACTTCTTAAAAGTCTATAAAATGGAAGTTTAAAGCTGTGGTAAAAGACACTCTAAGCGGTAGTTTTATATATACGTATAAGGGAGTCTCGAAGCGTGGCACGTATAGTGACGGGAGGTAGCCCTCTTGCCAAGGCCATTTTGGCTCACCTGCATTCAAGAGCAGTGAGTCGGGGTGTGTCCGATGATGGCATGGGGGACCCTCAAGGGTGGATTGAGGGCGCGAGGCTATGGGTGTACGCCGTGCATGCCTGGCCTGATATAAGAAGGATTCAACTGCCACGGCACCCTGGCACGACCCTGGCACCCTGACAACGGCGGTTCTGGTCGCCCCGAGGGTGCTTAAACAAACTATAAATGAGACTTCGTAGAAGAAAGAAAGATATGGTATTGATTAGTTTAATTTTAATTTTAAGTTCATGGTCTTTTGAGAACCTATCTCAAATTTTAATATTGGGGCCCTTTACATCCCATAAGTGTTTGTGATTGTCCTTGTCTTTCATGTTTTAATGTTTATTGTGAAGTTTGTGTTTTTAAATAAAATGTAAGGGCCCTTTACACCCTTACATATGACGATCCTGATGGAGATAATAATTTCTTTTAAAGAATGTGACGAGGGCTAATGACCTTAGCAGTCGATGCCCGTAAAAATTCAGTTAAAAAAAAAAAAAAAAAAAAAAAAAAAAATAATAATAATAATAATAATAATAATAATGATGATTCTTATTTTCTTATTTTTATTTGCTTTGTTTGTGCAACAGAACAGTTACAAAACCTTTGTATGCTGCACAATATCACATAAAGTCACAAAAGAACAGCCATAAGTCAACAACCCACATATAAGTTAAAAATACAACATTCAAAACACAATAATAATAATAACAATAACAATTAACAAGTCAAATACAAAAAATAATTAGAACTTAAAAAACGGTAGCTATGGAGTGATAATAAAAACACATAGATGAAAACATACAAAAACAAAAACACAATATTACTAATACATTCCAAATAAAACAAGTTATAAGCAATAATCCTTAAAAAAACAACAATTCTAAAATCATGAAAGTGAGCATTACACCAAGGACAATAATCCATCGCCACGTAACCCCCTCAAATTTTTAATGAAGGTTGCCTCATCATCCCAAAAGCTTAGCTTATCCTGGAACTCCACCGCAACACTGGTACACCGCTCAATCGGAGACACGGTGGAACCAACCGGCGTCACAAATTGCCTAAAAGACCTCACTGACCTGGCCTGGTTCCGCAAGATAACATGGTAACGCGTCGGAAGTTTATTGTGCAGAGCTTTATAAAAGAAAACCAAGTTAAAGTACGTTCTTCTATCAGATAACCTGGAAAGGTCTAATTGCCTCAACATATCCTCTCTACTAGCGCCAACAAAACAATCTCCAAACTTAAAACGCATCCAGTTCAAGAACCTATTCTGAGCACCTTCAACCAGATCAGAGGCAAAAACTCGCGTACTATTCCACACCACGGTCGAGTACTCCAAGCGACTCCTCACCAAAGACTTGTACAGCAGGTTACAAGTGGAAATATTGTTAAACCGTCCGCAAATCCAAAGGACAAGACCAAGGTCCCGGCGTGCTTTATTGACAATCCGAGCAACATATTCGTGAAAATACAACTTCGTGTCAAATAAAATCCCGAGGTCCTCAACCAATGTCTCAGCGACAATAGCGTGCGCCGCACGCTATTGTCGCTGAGTTGTTTCGTGTGTAAAAACGTCCAAGTTCATCATGTCAACAAAATCAAAACCCGATCGTGCTTTACATTTAGCATAAAATCCAATAGTTGCAGGAAGACTTCTAGTAGACCAGCACACTCCAGATACATTAAAATCGCCTACAATACAAATATCAAAACTTAAAATATCTACGTGCCTATACAGAAAATCAAAATATTGGTCGAGGAGACTTGAAGCTAAAAACGGAGCAACATACATAACACTAACCAACAAATTCTTCATCCCTGGTCGAATTAGCTCAACCCACACAGAAGCTGTGTGAGGACCTCGAGACGTATCCTGAAGCAGGAAACGTCTCGAGGTCCTTCCTCCTCAAACACCTAATGCTTGATTTTACAAGAATAGTTGAACCACCACCACGCTGAAGTAAAGAAGCAGCATAATGCCGGCCAGCCCGAAAAACATGGTAACAGTCTGGAAACAGATTGTCATCACAGTGCTCATCGCTAAGCCAAGTCTCAGTCAAGGCAACCACGTCGAAGTGAAAATCAATCAAGGACGCGAAAATTTCATCCTGCTTAGTCCTCTCTGGTACGAACACTCTGGTAGATCATCCTCAATTTACCCATCGCTACCGAGCTGCAATCCATC
This sequence comes from Lycorma delicatula, assembly GCF_047948215.1. Lineage (NCBI taxonomy): Eukaryota > Metazoa > Arthropoda > Insecta > Hemiptera > Fulgoridae > Lycorma > Lycorma delicatula. The sequence goes on along the minus strand of NC_134458.1, from coordinate 137,304,948 downwards.
CTCCCGTGAAGGAGGAAAAGGTGTTTGCTTTGTCTACAAACACTGCATCAGGCCTCAACAGACCATAAAATGGAGCCAACAGCGTACCAGCAGACCTGATCTCAGGACGAACTAAGCTGTCAAAATCCGAAGCACAAACTTCAATTCGAAACGATTCGTACCTAGTCTTCAGACGAACACACTGAAGATGTTGAAAGTTGTGGCCCCCAAGCAACTTGGTGATATCACCAACCCCGGTTGAAGAGTTAAACCTCGAAACAAAAAGAGCTTTAGTCTTGGGCTTAACCAAAACGCAGCATACGTCGCCTTTCCCCAAAACAGCATTTCGAGACCTCACCCTTTTCTTAGGGTTAGACGGAGCAATGGAACCCTCAAGAAAAGACTTCACTTTGGGGCCTTTACGCTTCTCATAGCCAACAACAAAGTTTTCTTAGTCACATCGTGGGAGGCTGCAGTCAAAACATCATTCACAGGGTCTCTAACCCTGTGTAAATAAGTCCTCTAGACTTATGTCAACTGTAGCAGAAGCAAGCCCCGCAGCATTTTTGAAATCCACATGCGTAGCGTTTCCGGAGGACCTCACTGCATCCTGAACATACCCAGCATCAAAACTCCGCACTCGTGTCATGTTCCCATTCCCCGTAGCCGCATTAACTACAGAAGTAGCACAGAGAGATGGCAAGGAGAGGTTAATATTATCGTCACCACAACGAGGTCTAACTGGATCAGGAATAAGGTTAGCAGGCGAAAGAGAAGAAGAACCAGAGGAAAGAACATCCTTGCGGAAATTTCCACCTTGAACAACCATGCCAGTTACGACTACACCTCTTATTTCGCTAATCCAAGACTTCAATTCAGAATTCTTATATCGAAGACGTTTAAGTTCAAACCTTATATCACTAAGTTCAGACTGGAGGGCACGAATTATTTCCAGAACTCCCGCGTCAACAGCAGACCGCAGAGATTGAAGCAAATTCTTATCAGCAATGATATCGCTCTGCTTATAACAGCTACCACAAACCACCTCGGGTGGATTCATTGAAAGACCCGTATCATCCAAAATACATTCAACACCCTTAACAGACAGGATATCGCCGAATAGAACCACTAACAGCACCATTATCAGATTCAACGTTGTGTCCAACAGAAGTTTTATCATCGATAATGACATGCTTCTTTATGCAAGAGCCACATTAAAAATTCTTGCTCTGAGAATACAATCTAACCTCCTCCGCCGAAAGTCCTAAACATTTTTGATGATACCGAATTTTGCACACCACACAACGAAAATACTTCTGTTTCCCAAAGAAAATGTCATCACATAGAGGACAAAGATCCACGCTGCCCGGCATCGTGAACAACGTATGAACCAGAAAATGAAAGAAAATCACTTAAAAGAGGTAAAAGGCCCAAATTTTACACTTCCATACTTTTGCAAAATAATAAAGAGAAAAGAAAAAAATAAATAAATAAATGTAAACAAACAGATAAACAGTCCTTAGCAACCAGCAAAATCATCAAAATATTGCAAAGAATGTTCTTAAATATCTAAGATGACAACAAATAAGTAATCAAAGACTAGCTACAAACCAATAGTCAAATAAACATTATCAGTATTAATGATAATGATAATGATAACGGTAACTGTAATGATAATGGTAATAGTAGTAAAAGTAATAGTAATAAGTATCTAATAAAAGTATTAATTAATTAATTAATGATAATTAATGCCCCCCTGGGCATCTTGTCTCCCTACTGAGCGCGTCCTCAAGTTGGCGGATAGAGGAAGGCCCTGTAGATATACAGGATAGGTGGTGTTCTTCAAAGGCCCACTCGCGGACCATAACAGGTACTTTAAATCCAACGCATCTGTTCCGGATTGGACGGCGTTTGGTCGGCGTCTGTTTCCAGTGTTAGGGACGGCCGTTTCTAGAGGTGTCGGAGCCTTGCCCGCAGGAGCTAATCCTGTTACCCATTTGTTTTGAAAATTAATGGAGTACAACGATGAATAAATACCGGGGCGGTAGGGTGTTGCGGGCTGACACCCTTCGGAGCCGTCGTGATGTTCAGTCTGGGGTGAGGAGTGCTGGAGCGAGTGGCGGCGCCTCACCTAATGGTACCACAAGGCCTGGAACGTTTTCTATGGCTTCTGTTGTGGTTGAAGTTCAGTCACCCAGTGGTGTAGAATCACGGGGTAGGAAGCGGTTTAAATGGACAGATGAACATAGTGCCTTCCTTTACCGTACCTACCTAACTATAACAAAAATGGAATCGGACATGAAACCGTATAGTGTTCAGCTGCACCAAGCGATGGTTGAGAAGTTCCCTGAGCTACGATATAAGTCTGTCCAAAACATCCTGGATCAGCGCAGATCCCTTTTTAAGTCTTCCGGCGGATGTGGTGGTGTTAATCCGAGCTGATGTTTGTAGGGAGTTAGGGTTGTTGTCCAGCCCATCTTCAGATGAAAGTGCTGTAGAAGAAGCGATAAGAGCCGACAATCCCCTCCGATCAATTTGCAGAGAATGAGATGCTGTATGGTGGTATGGATCCGTCAGCCAGACAGCGTATACCAAGGCTGAGGGTTAATCGCGGCACGAGGAAAATAGTGGACCTTATTAATGAGATTCTTGAAGAAAAAGTAAGATTAGTACCCTCCGTAATTGAGCTCCATGAGTCAGTGTACATCGGTGCGATCACGGCAGTCAAAGCGAATGGTCAGCGAATCGTCGCTCCTGCAATGCGTAAGAGTCCCCAGCGTCTACCTTAGGTGGAGAGATTATGTAGGAAAGTCGATAAGCTAAGGAAAGAGATTGGTCGTTTGTCCAGTTTCTTAACATCTGCTAACCCCAGTGGAAGGATCCGATCGGCGGCAGAGTCGATAATCCGAACGTATGAGAACCCGGAAAACACCACCGGCCATGAAGTCCTGGATTTGTTAAAGCAACGATTGATGATACTGTCATGTCGGCTACGGCGGTATCGGCAGAGTAACATGCGCCGGGAACAAGCTCACTTGTTCCGTACCAATCAGAAGGAGCTGTATAAGCGGTTGCAGGTTTCACTTCAGCAACAACCACAGGCGAACGCGTCCCCTACTAGTAAGGAGGTCTTGGTTTATTGGGGTCCACTTTGGTCATGATCCTCACAGCATAACAGTGGGGTAACGTGGATTTGTGACGAACGAAACCGAGCTGATAGAGTCCAGACAATGGTAGATCATTTAGTAACTCTAGAAGATGTACAGGAGGCGGTTAAAAAACCCATAATTGGAAGGCGCCTGGGATTGATGGAGTGTATAACTTTTGGTACAAGCGCTTTTCTTCTGTTCACAGGCGTCTTGCAGAATTTTACTCTGCCATCTTGCGAGATGCAAGTCTAATGCCGACCTTTTTCACCCAGGAGATGACCTATCTGATCCCGAAATCTTCTCCTGCAACGGTAGACCCGTCCAAGTACAGACCTATTACCTGTCTTCCTACAATATATAAGCTTTTTACTTCTGTCCTCACTGCCAAATTCAATAAGCATTTTGAGAGACATCAGATCTTGGCTGAGGAGCAGAAAGGGTGTCGTCAGGGTAGTAGGGGCTGCAAAGAGCAGCTAGTGATTGATAGCGTTATCTCTGTAACAGCAAAGAAGAGTCGGGGCAGCCTATATACTGGTTATATAGACTACAGGAAGGCCTTTGACTCGGTTCCGTACTCCTGGATGATAGAGGTCTTACGTCTGTACAAAGTCGATCCCGTTGTCGTTGAGTGCCTAAGTGTCGTTATGGGTAAGTGGTGCACAAATCTTTTGTTGACTATTCCAGATAAGAACCCCGTTAAGGTTGGAGTAACAAAGATCAACCGAGGCATTTTTCAGGGCGATTCCTTCAGCGATCTATGGTTTTGCTTAGTTTGAACCCTCTGTCTTCCATCTTACAGAAGTCCAAGAAGGGTTTTGCTCTTGGACAGTACAGTTTTAGCCACCTCATGTATATGGATGATATTTAGCTTATTTCTGACACTGAAAAAGGGGTCCGGCAACTTTTCAAATAGTCGAGAAGTTCAGTGTCGACATATGCATGAGTTTTGGTCTTGACAAGTGTAGGGTCAATGGCATGTAGAGAGGAAAATGCTCGCAGATTGAGGCGTGTGATGTGCCGCAGATGGATGCTCCTGCGCCCATGAATGCAATGCAGCGTGGTGAGACATATAAGTACCTTGGTTTCCTGCAGGATATTGGAATTGGCCATAGTCGAGCGAAAGAGGCCCTTACATCTGGCTTCAAGAAGAGTAAGAGCCGTCATGAGTTCCCAGTTGAGTGGTTCTAATAAGATAAAGGCCATCAACATATTTGCCGTTCCGTTGATTTCTTATTGCTTTGGCGTGATGAATTGGATGCGGACAGACCTTGAAAGGCTTAATAGAATGATGCGTGTATTGTTCACGCGACACCGCTCCCATCACCCACGCAGCTCCGTCGAGCGGTTTCACCTGTCCAGAAATAGATGAGGAAGAGGTGTTGCGGATTTGCGGAAGGTTCATGCAGAACAGGTGCTGAATCTCCGGAAATACTTCCTAGAGAAGAACCAGTCCAGCTTGCTCCACTGGGTTGTAGTAAAAAGTGACAAAAATCTAACCTACTACGCCTCAGTGAAAAGAAATTCCAGCCTCTTGAGGATACCTTCTCCGAGATCAGTGTGATGGATAGGTGGAGTTCGAGGGAGTTGCATAGGAGGTACTACGCGGCGCTTATAGATGAAGCAGTTGATCGAGATGCGTCTGTAGTCTGGCTAGAGTATGCAGAGTTGTTTGCTGAGACGGAGGGCCTTGTATTTGCTATACAGGATAGGGTCGTCAGCTACAGAAAGAATGTCGTTAAGGATCCTGCTATAACCATTGATCTGTGCTGTCTTTGTGGATCGATCAATGAGTTCATCGAACAGATCGTTAGCGGGTGTCAGTTTTTAGCTCCAAGAGAATATACAGCCCGACATAACAACGTGGCGAAGATGGTTCACGAGAGGCTTGCTTTGGACCTAGGTCTCCTTGCCGTTTCAGTCCCGTATTTTAAGTATGCTCCTCAGCCTGTATTAGAGGACGATCGGTATAGATTGTACTACGATCGTACTGTTCTGACGGACAGGACAATGGAGCATAATAGGCCAGACGTCGCTCTGACCAAGAAGCAGGAGAAGATCACCTTTCTGATTGAGGTCACAATTCCATTTTCCACCAATATAGTGAGGAAGTACACCGAAAAAATAGTGACGTATAGGGATCTTGCAGATCAAGTCAAGGATATTTGGAACCAGAGAGCGTAAGGGTAGTTCCGGTTGTTTTGAGCGTGATGGGAGAGATTCCACGTTCTCTGCATGATTCATTAAGATCCGTTGGAGTACCAGTAAAGCTGTTCTGACCAATGCAGTGGGCTGTGTTGCTGGATACATGCCGCTTGGTCCGTCGGTACGTCACAAGCTCGAGCGTTAAGATAACGCCTGTTACTGAGGGGGACGATCAGGTAGAGCTGCAGGCGGGAGACAATGGCCATTAACATCTGGCAGTTCATAAATTTTCATGTCTGGTATTTTGTCTTTCATTCATATATCTCACCCATAGTATTCAGTAGTTCATGTTCCCATATACAACGCATGTCAGAACAATAGTTATAGCTCTTGCGCCTCGCCTTTTGGCCGTCCAGGATGCTTTTTACTGGTCTTGCCCAAGAGAATAATAATAATAATAATGCCCCAGATAAATCTAACCCCACGTCCATGCTACATCTACGCACACGTCCGGGGCGGGCAACGACATGACACTTCGGTACCTGCACTTATGTCAGCCAACGGGATAATGGTCTTGCTCAGGAGCTCCGTATGGAGTACAGCACTGGCGGTTCCGAGCTGTCCGTACTGGTTGCGGTTGTGCTTCTCGGTTTTGCTGGTTGCAGCGGGAGTGGGAGGCATGACCGTGATCTGTTTGCCGACGTTCGGCGGAGTGCGGAAGGGGAGTACCCATTCCTCTTCTCGGTTGTCACTTCGGCCCTTACCAGGAATTCTCCCACGGGTAAGGGTATCGGAGCCCTTACTGCTACGTGCGAGCCCTAGAATTTTTTGTTTCGTGGGTCAGACAGTACCTGACTCCCCGGCCCGGGTTAAATTTGTGGGTGGCGGCTGACTGGAGGAACCAGGCAGGATCAATGATCTGGGGCACGCCCAACCGTCTCTCCGCCTGTACGTTGTGACATTATATCGGGCTTTTCATAGGATTATGAACAACTTATCAACCACATCTTCCGTGGCAGATGGTCTACGTAAAAACTCTCGTTCTGGAGAGCCTTTGTCTTTGCAGGCGAAGAGAAGGAAGAGTGTAGAATTTAGTGATAAAGAAGAGATAATAGATATGGAAAAGAAGAAGGAAAGTCGTAAGTTTAGACCGAAGAATAGTGGTCCAGTTCCAAAATATTTAGTTATAAAGAAGAAAGGGCAATTTTTCGAAAACTAGCCCTTTCGTGATAGCTCGTGGCATCACGGAAGTTGTTGGAGGACCAGTGAAAGAGATACGGAAAACTGCAGTGGGACTCTTTGTAGAAAACTGTCAAAGATGTTCAATCTTTGCGATTTTTAAAAGCCAAGAAGATAGGAATCATTGACATTAAGTTATTTCCCCACGGTACTTTGAACACTTCAAATGGCGTTATTGTGTGCAGGGATTTATTAAACTGCACAGAAGAGGAGATTGTAGATGAACTCCAGAAACAAGGTGTTGTTGCATGCCGTCGCTTAAACATGCGCCGGAATGGAGAAGTCTAACCCTCCGCATCACATGTGTTAACTTTCAATAAACCAAAGTGTCCGGAGATGATTAAAGCTGGTTTTCACAGGTTGGATGTGCGTCCGTCTATCCCAACACCTTTGGGTTGTTTTGGGTTTCAAAGATTCGGACATGCGGCGGCTCGTTGTACAAAGAAGCAGATATGTGTGTGTGGTGAACCATTACACCCAGATGACTCGTGCGGGGATCTTCCTGTTTGTGTCAACTGTCATGGACACCATTCTGCAAGGTCTAGGAATTGTCCTAGTTATAAAGAGGAAGTAGCTGTCCAAGAGATTAAGGTAGCACAGAAATTCAGCTACTTTAACGCAAAGAAAATTATGCTTGGCAGAACGCCAAAGACTGTGTCATACGCACAAGTTGTGGCTGTTCTTGCAGCTCCTACAGCTTCTATAAAATCACAAGATGTGCTGTCAGAATTGGCACCAGCTTTAGCTAACTAAGATAGTCGAACGCATCATCGAGGACAAAATGAAGAGTCGACCATTAAGAGGAAACAGTCCAAAGCCGTCGCAGAAGAGAGCAGGAAAATCCATTGAAAACAGCTTCGTAAAGCCCAAATTTGAGCTTACAAATAAAGTAGTAACTGAGAGAAAGACTGAGCCAACGATACCTAATGTAAAAGTGCAGGAGGAAAAAATTTCCACCGAGGGATCTGCGAAACCAGAAGTGATGATTCCTGAAAAGGAAGACATTAAAAAATCCAACAGTGTCTCCGAAAGCATGGAGGGAATTAGTGGAAAGGGGGCGAGACAATCGACCGCCCCACATATTGTAGCGGTGAGTACATCCAATCTTGACTGCGATGTACTGTTCACTGCGTCAGCGGAGCCGGTGTCATCCGACGCCGGCAGCAGGAGATCCTCTGAGACTTACGTCGGAGGAAGTGAAGACTCCATCGCTGATGGAATCAGATCCATCGATCCATTTTTATGTCGATATCCATCCCATCTATTGCGATGGATATCGACATAGAGGCATTTCGGAAGATTGAGAAAAGGAGTAAAAAGGATGGCCAAAAGGGAAACCGAGGCGATAGAATTTAACAAGAGATCGATTTTATATTTATTTGAAGAATTTATGTTAATATAATTTGTGTTTTTTAATTTTATATAACATGAAAGTTTAAAGATGTGTTTTTTATGTTCTCCGAACATCTTCTATTGTATGTGATATTTGGTATTAAGTGGTAAGGGCCCTTTACAGCCATGTCATTATGTGTTTGACACTATATTTTTATGTTAGTGTTTTCTCATATTTTGTAACTGTGATTTTAACGGTGTTTACTTGGTGTAAATTTAATTGGAAACGTTTCGTAAGAAATGGTTTTTGTTTCAAAGTGGCAAGGAAAATTTTCATCTTTGCCATTTTGTGTTTCTTTTGAGGTTTTAATCCCATGACAACTTTGTTTATTAGATGATTTTTATTGACAAGTCTATTGACTATGTCGCTAGTGTTTTTTAACCGGGAGAGAAAAGTATGTTTTAATTTTTTGATGTGGAAGGGGCTAATGACCATAGCAGTTGATGCCCCTAAAGCATCAACAAAAAAAAAAAAAAACAGTAATAAGTAAATAGAACAGACCGATGATTGGTTTAGGAGCAAGGTAATATATTAATTAGTTTTAAGCTGACTCAAAAAACTATCACACATTTTCAATGTTTTTAATTCATGGCTTAATACTTTTACAATAAAACAGAGATGTTAATCATATCCTCTCTAAGGAAGTGATAGTGTTCAATATAAAAGCGATGAGCGCTCAGATGAAAAACATAAAACTACAGTTCCCATTATGGTATATGGTTTAATTTATTTGATATATATGTTCATGTATATTTTGCAGAAATAAACAGGATTTAAAATTCAGTTGTGCAGGGTATATATAATAGAATTAATTTTAACGAAATTAAAAAAAAAATGTAATAAAAATTTACAATACACAAAGTAAAAAAAAGTTTATAATTTATAAATACAAAATAGAATGTAACTTTGTCACAACTATAAAACAATAAAAACCTATTTTAATAGTTAGACCCAAAGGTTTTATTTTACTGGAATCAAGTTTTTTCGATTATAATTACATTAGACATTTCTTGTGTTCTCTGAAAATATTTTCTTTGGTAAATTCGACATATGAATAAAATAAAAAAAATTACAACAAAAAATCATGTTTTTGAGTGAAATTTTTTTTTTTTAAATAAGGGAAATTTGAATACATGTAATTAATTTAGTATCTATAAATATCTACTACTAGCTCCCCGTCACATCTTCGCCTGCGCTTTATGGTTACCCGCGTTTCCCGTAGCGGTAAATCTTTTTATTTTATATTTTTTAGTCAAGGAACTGGAGAGGCAGATGCAGCCAGTCACACATACAGCAACGGTAGCAGTGGCTGTGCTGGTTGAGCCACAGGGCCTACATCGCATCCCTTAATAAAAATCGGAATCCAAAAAAACCCGAAATGGTTTTTAAATATTTATCTCAAGAGTATTTAAAAGCCCAAATCTACTGAATATCTCATTTAGTATAGTTGGGATTGGGAAAATTTACAATCATTATTCAGCATTTTTCTACCTTTCTTCACTCCCTTTCAAGGTCGAATTAAAAAAATCTAGAAATTTGTTTATTCGCATGAAGATTACACTCACCAAAAATTTCTTTATTTGTTATCCAGAATTAAAAAAAATAACAGGGTTTAAAAAAAAATCAAAAATCCATTTTAATCCTTGAAACTCGGAATTTAAAAAATCTAGAATTTTTTTAGATGTTCACATGAAGATTACACGCACACCCATACACACACACACACACACACACAAAATAAACCTGATATCCTCATTTGTTGCCGAAAAATTAAAAAAAAAAATAGTAAATTTTATTGTTATTCCGTTTTACCCCTTTAAACTCGGAGTTTCAAAAAATCTTTCCGTAGTGTGCAGTTACAACGTAAGAAGAATATATATACAAGTTTTTATCAATTAATCTTCAGTAGTTTTTGCTTGGCGTTGATTATGAATCACTCTTGATATGTTGCCTTCAATTTCAATAAGACCTCTATTAAAAATATCTATTGAAAAATATTTTTGGAGAGGCTTGCTGTAAGAATGTAGCATGAGAATTTAGTGGCTCGCTACCTCGCGGCCCGAATGAGAAATGCAGCAACGGTTATTTATTATTTACACGTTTTAATAAATAATTTTTAATTTAAATAAGTTTTCATTTTTAGATAACATTTCCGAATAACCGTCATGTAGTAGATCGAGAGTGTATCTGATACTTGCAAAAGTTAGTCTTCAACCTACTAATAAATACCCCGTTTGAATTTTGAAAATCGGACGATTGTTTGCAAATCTACTATAAGAGCACCACATTGCACCTCCTAAAACAGCATCCCAGGAGCACCCTTTTGTTAGAAGTTTATGGTGATGATTGGTCTAGCCTCCCACGAGGTGCTCGCATACCACACCTCACACGCAAGTCCCCGCGGGAACTTAAACAGAAATTTAAAAAAATGTTCGATTGATCGACTAGTTTTTTGTTTATCCCGAACAAACAAAAACCCTCTTCCTCACTATATAATAGTATAGACTATAAGGAACAGTATTTGAAATGAATATTAAAATTATAATTCTTCTTTGTTCCTCAAATAGTATATTTACAATCGGATTCTTAAGAGGAATCATAGGTAAGTTGTTTGATAAGCACGTGACAGGGGATTCTTAAGGAACCTTCATAATAAATAAGTCTATCCGTAACAAAAGTTATCAGCAAGCTGTAATCATAAAGTTTATAAGCAAAAGTAATATATCTGCCAACATTTCATAGTCCATAAAACCAAACGATTAAAAAAAAATCAAAAAATCAATTAACAAATAAATACTCAATAAAAAACAAACAAATAAATATTCAATAAAAAAAAAAAACAAACAAACAAATAATCAAACGGTAAACTAGTCGAAATAAGAACAAAACAACTTGTTGAACATAAAACAAAAAAATAAAAATAAGCAAAGAAGTAAACAAAAATAACATCACTAGATTTAGCTTTTCAACCTTTTCGACTTTTGGAGTTTTAACGTTTCACTCTCGGTCGTCCCCACTGTTACCAAGCAAATTGATCGCTAAGTGGTTGACGTGATTTTCTAAACGTTGTTGGTATTTAACGCTGTGCTGTCTCACAACCTAACAAACCGTCGGAAGTTTCAGATATTCATGAGTCTCATCATTGCGTGTGAACCATGGCGCCTCTGTAATTGTTCTCGTTACCTTGTTTTGGAAGCGTAGTATGATATATACGTTACTATTACTTGCTGCCCCACCATAACTTCACGCTGTAAGTCCAGATTGGTCATAGGACAGCTTTGTAAACAGAGCTTTATTGGATTCATTATCGTCAGTTTATTTGTACACCTCGTACCTGAACTATGAGGTGTGAGTTTCTCCACAGCAGCCGATGCAGTTCCCTACACTTTGCGTCCATTTATATTCTCATTCTCACGTGACACTTCCAGGTCAAACGCCGATCTAAGTGAAGTCCTAGGTACCGCACACTCTCTGTTTGTGGGATCAAGACACCATCAGTGTTCACATTGGGTTAGTCACTCCTTATCATGGCGAATGTGACGTGCTCCGATTTATCCTGATTAACTTTAACCCTCCGTTTTTCTGTCATACGCAGACAAACAAAAATTTTAAATACCTTTTTCGGGAATGTAATTTTATCTATAATTTGCTATTTTTAAAATGCGGTAGTAATTTAGAGATGTTTCTCATATAACTATTTATTTCTTGTTTGTTTAATTCTAGGTAATGTTGTCATTCGTGAGTGATAAAGTTAAGTGTGCGTTACGGTCGCGGAGTGTTGTGTAAATTATTTGGTACTGGTGCTGGTGCAGGAGCATCGATGCAGACAGTCAAAGAGTCTTCATAAAAATTTCTCGTAAGTAAAAGATAATATATATATATATATATATATATATATATATTGTAATATAAGTTTTAAATTCATAATACATTTCTATGTAAATTGATCTCATGAATTAAGAAAAAATCTAACTGACGGAACGGTTTTAAATAATTATTTATTTATTTTTATGTCATTTTATTATTACTACACGATTTAGTACTGAACAGATCACCAGAGTTTGCAAAAATGTAGAGAAAAAATTATAATAATATAAATTAATATGTAATTTAAATTATCATTAACATGTTTTCATGGTTTTACCTTACTAACATATTAACACAATAAAACAATTATCATTATTTTTTGTAACTGTAATTTTTGTTGATCTCAGGATGTTTGCAGTCTCAAATTTTTCTTTCGGAAGTCAGTGTGATTTATTTCATTAACGGATTAAACGCACAAGTTTTATATTTGTGTGATATATTCGCGTCACTTTATTCTGTGCTACAATGGTTCTTAAATAGTGGTTTAAGAACAGCGCTATACTATGAATGCTGCATGTAATGGTGTCATTCTTTTGAACTGGTAGTGTATTAAACGTTAATAATATTCTCAGAATCTAGTGAAATGTCTAATTTTCAAAATTTTTGGTGGTAATCCAAATCCATTTCTTTTATTAAATCGACGAAATGAGATTAAAATTAAAAAAAGGTTCTGTAAAACACTTAGATTTATCTTCTAAAGATCTTCTTTAGGAGATTTGATAGATTAGTGATTTTTATGATTTCTTAAATTATCCATTTCACTTTTTTTAATGAAAGAGATTAATTACTGTAGTAATAACAAATAATTTGAGTTTAATAATCTTTACAGTAAAAATTACACAAAATTTGGAGAAGTAAAATTATTTCATTTAAAAAAAAAATATTCTAATTTGGGGATGGTTCTATGAAAAGATAAGATGAAAATATTTTTCTTCGGGCTGACATTAAAATTAACTGGAAAAAACTTTTTATTAAATCAGTTTCATACAAATTCGTATAGTAATATATTGTAAAGTAAGTTATGAAGTGTGATAATTCTGTGCCTGTTATATTATTACCATTAGTAGAGATTATTATTAATTATTTTTAATTTAATTAGGAAAGAAAGTCATAATAAAGCCGTATTTAATTAGGAAAACAGGCATAAAATTGTTAGACTTCGTAATTTTTGCGATCAAATTTCAACAATTTAAGCCATAATCTCAGATCTTTATTTTGAATAAATGTCATTTTGTTTATAATAAAATGCTTAAAATTTTATCCAATAAAACTAATATTTAGGAAGTTATTTATAATTAACAAATTTAAATGACACCCGAAAAACTGTTTATGATGATATAGTGCCGCAACATGATAATATTTTTATAGTCGAAGAATAAAAATTTGCCTTTTTTAATTCATAATTGCGTATTAGTTTAAATGCATTCAATAAGCGAACTAGATTGTATTGAACTAGAAAAACACAAAATGTGTGCTTTTATTAAGCGCTTCAAACTATTTGTTTCAAATGTACCTATAAAAACGTATTAAAAATATTAATAAATTTTATTAGAGCGTATAAATAATTTTATTTATATTTATAAAGAACATGAAGTTTTGTTAACTTTCAATCAATTAGATGCGTATCACGTTAAAAAATAAATACCTTCAGTTAAAAACTAAGTATTAAATCTGAAAAAAAAACCACGCGTCTACTTGTAAACACTGCCATTCTTGATAGTCATACTAGATTACGCAAGAATGAGTGTTTGTGATAATTAGGGTATGGTCCCTGTGCCAGATTTGTCAGGGCTTGTAACCTGTCTCATAGAATATTTTCGGAATAAACACGACATCTTTTAATATTAATTTGCTTAGAGTATTAGTAACTGAATAATTTTATAATTATATTAAAAAAATTGAATCGATTTTAATTGATTTTATGTGAAAGTACAGGGGAACAACGATCATAGTCTAATAAATAAAATATGAGATATACGATTAGATGATATTGCACTCATAAAAAATTATTAGGCGTGAATGATGATTATAGCCTAAGCTATAAAGATTTTATTAAAAGAAAGAAAAAAAACGATAGAACGATTATAGTCCACGAATACGATAGTATAACGATTAACATATGTTCACTTGAAATGTAACATCAGTGACAAAGTCTAATGTGCATTGTAATTGTATAAATGTATCTAGTTGTATGTTATTCAGTCTTTTATGGGGTCTGTTTTGTTTTATTTATTTTTAATTGTTAAAGTTAATTTTTAAGCGAGTGAAATTTGTCGTGTCTGACCGGGATTCAAGCCCAGGACGTCCTGGATGAAAACAAGAGAGCCTGCCATGGAGGTTAGGGAAAGTTTTGTTAGCCTATACAGAAATGCGTATCATGAATATCTGGACTTTCATAATTATTATAGAACTTTTATTATGAAAAAAAAAAATTTATATATATATATATATATATATCTACTATGTCTGACGCCTTGAAGGAGTTCTGTATTAAACCAGCCATTAACAAATACTACGCAAGTAGCATCTTACGCCTTGAAGAAGTTGGAATAAATACAGCAATTAAATAATGTAATGCAATCAGTATCTGACGCCGCCTTGAAGGAGTCTGTATAAAACCAGGAGCAATAAAGTAAAATTGCAACTAGTATATGAATCGCAATAATGAATAATGAATTGCCGTTGAAGTAACCTTCAAGGAGTTTGTAAAGAGAACTAGCAATATAGTTATATTTTTGATGCAGCATTAAACGCCTTGAAGAAGTTTTTTAAAAAAAACCAACATTAAGCAGATGTATTTTGCAGGATCTGATGACACCTTCAAAGAGTCTGTATAAAGCCAACACAGTTAATGTATTCCAAGTTGCATATTACGCCTTGAAGAACTTTGTAATCTCTTAGTCTGAAGAATTTAAAAGATAAAAGAAAATACGATTAAACTAATAGTTAATTGTAACTAAAAAAAAAAAAAAAAAAAACTGTGATACTACTGAGTAAGACTGAAATTGAAGTTAATTTGTTGAAAGGGGCGATAAAATTTTATTATTGCTTGATTTGTGGTATATGCCTGTAACTTTTGTTATAAGTAGAATGATATTACAGCTTTCCCATTTAAGTAAAAATTGTAATTAACATAGAAATAATTATTGAGAACAAAATTTTTTTTCAATTTCGTTTGACACTACTTTTACATTTAATTTTTATTGCTGTTAAAACAGTGAATTTATGCGCAGTAAAAGATTACTCATTTTTATTTATTTATTCTTCTTGAAGTAACAGGCTCTTATCCGTTACTAGTACTTATACATGTATTTTATATATATATATATATGTGTGTGTGTATATACTTACATTCATATTAGTTTTTTCTCCGAGTATCTTGCGAGAATGATTGTTACGAGCTCGAGTAGTGTTAAAAAATCTACTTTGAAGCCAAAATTTTCAATTCGCAAACTGGATTTAAAAAAAAAAATACTTATACTAAATATTATTAGTAGTGTTATGCGTAACAAGATAAGTATCATCTTTCATGTTTAAGATATAAATTTTATCAAATAATGAATCGTACATTTAAACTTAACAAACCAAAACGTTGCCTAAAAAAGTTTCAGATGAGGCCTGATCTCGTATTCGGTATGATGTTGATAATTTATTTCACTTACAATTTTTTGGGTTCGTCTTATACGCAAAGTATACTAATCTTGTTCTGTGTGCGGAAAAAATAAAAATCTCACAAATCAATCGGCATCTTCGTTACAGTTATATTATAAAACAACGATTTGAAAAAAATTATGGTGAGTTTCGCACAAGAGAATACTCTTATCTCGAATGGAAAAAGGAAATGTGGGTTAATAAATGAAACCGTTTCTAAAACATCAGACGATATTTTTTTATAGGTGGGGATGCCTGAAAGAATTATCACCATTTGTGTATTTGACTGCTTAAAACATATTTTTAAAACTTTGAGAATCGTTGAGGTAGGTATATAATTATAATAAGTAATTTGTTACTCTCAATATTGGAGATGAAGGTACTTGAACATAAAAATAATTTTATGAGAAATAGAAACTTTATAATGGTCTCTTTTGATAAGACAATTACTGAATTGAATGAGGAAAAATTACAAAAAAATGCAAATTTGTGATCAAAATCTATTAAGTTTTTATGATTGAAATTAAATTTTTTTCTTTTTTTTAATTTTTTTTTTAATATTGCATTATTTTCCTAAAGTTTGGTTAAAATTAATTTGTTTGGCTTAGGTTTATTAATATTAAAAAATACAACTCGTCTTTTCGAACCTGAAATTTTAGTTTTAATATTAACGATTTTCATAGCGAAATAAATTGTACTTTTTATTATTATTTTTTAATAAATTGCAATATTACTAATTAAGTAAACTTGAAATGAGCTAAGCTTTAATAAATGTGGCCCAAAAAACTGAATTTAAAATTTCGAAGAACGATCGTACTGTAATTTATACTACAAATCAAAAAAAAATCGTATTTCATTGTTTTTACGAAATATAATACAACGAACTTACTCGAATCACAATAGGTATATGTATGGAAATAAAAAAAGAGAAATCTCAAAGCGTTTAAATACATAATAAGAAAACTATAGAATTTGAAACTTTTAAATCTCGTTTTTAAAATTTGTATTTTGAGACAGTGACTCCCTTCATACAAAAATGTAAACGTAGATTATTATTACTCGTATTTTATTAATAGAGTATAGAAAAAATCTTAAAAGTACGTATGTATGAATATGTATTTGATGTATTTGGCGAACCGATGTAATCGTGTACGCATGTGTGTGTATGTGTGCATCAGTGTAAGACTAGTTTCTCTGTTTCTGTTCTCCATAAGAGTTGCACAATACTCCCTCCCTTTTACCCTAATAGTGGGTGGTAGGGTGAATGGTTTATGTCGGATGAGAGGTAAGGGATTGAGACGGAGGAGGAGGAGGAGGTAAAGGAGGTTGAATAGAGGTTGGTGATAATAACTGTGATAATGATAAAGGGCAGTTCCAGTTGATATAACCCATTAGAAGTTGTTTCCTTCCCCGGTACTATTACTGCTTGCTACTTATGTACTTCTCTCTAGTTGCCGGTTGCTGGTGCTTACTATGTTCTTACACGTTGAGTCAAACCAATAAACTAAAGATCACAAACTCTGGCTGTTCGCTTTCCCGGCGTTTCGTATTCCGTTTTCTTCCTCCCTCCGTTCCACTTCTTCATCTTCGAAACCTTCCTTTTCCACCGCGACTAGCAATAGGCTATTTACGTTGGTACTATTCCAGTTATTAACTGCGTCAACTCATTGCCAAACCAAGTTATACTGAAGACGTACGGTAATTATTGTTCTTAGTGTCGGATTGTTATCTCTCTTTCTCTAAATGCGATTCCGTCTCTTTCTTCATCGTATCCCGTACCTCCTACTATCTCCCTTTATTCATTTTATCCTCTGCCATTTATCTGTTTATCTCTCTCACTCTTTCACTTCGGAAGATAGTTGATAACTAATTCGAGTGGATCGAGTGTAAGGCCGCTTGCGATCTTGGATCGGCTTTTACTTCTTCCCTTCCACATACCGGCAAAGATATCTTCTCCTACAAACATTGTTTTAACAAACTTCATCGGTGACGTCATTTTCATCAATAGCAATAATAATTATTATTATACTATTAAGTTACACGTAGAATACATTAGTTTACATACTACAGAAATTTATTTGAATTTTAAATATAATTATTTTTCATTTTGATTTAATGTTATTTCGATTAATTAATTATAAAAGGAATTTTGATCAATTATTAATCAAAATTCATCAGTTCATCAGTTAATAATCTAATATTCTGTATAAATTGTAAAAATTTGTATTAATGTTTGAGAATTGAACTATATAAATTAAATTTTTTTTAAAGTATTTTTTTGATTTATTTTATGACTAAATTAGAACCAAATGAAACACACACACACACACACACACACACACACACACACACACACACACACACACACACACATCTCTCTCTCTCTTTCTCTTTCTCTCTATCTCCTACACACAAAACATAATTTATTATAAATAAAATGCAGTATGATTTTTTTTGTGTTTTTACTGACTTTTCGAAGAGTACGGTATTAATTTCGGTCTATGGTTTGACTGAAGGGTGTAAATGGATTGTTTTTACTGTTTCAGGTATGAGGAGTACAGAAATACCACTTACTTGAAATCGGGTTATACCTTATGTACATATGTGCTTATGAATAAAATATTGTGGATCGAAAATCTCCAAAAATACAAGTTCATTTTCATTGAAATTTAGATACCCCATATTTGTGTACATGAAGTTTTTTGCATGTGAAAATTTAATGAAGATTGGTTGAGTCGTTCTTGAGTAACGCTCAATTTATGGTTGAAAAAATAGTTGTCTTTATGTTGACTGTGAAGTGGTGTATTTTGCATACGTACTTTTGCAGTGAATCCCAGTGATGAGTTAGTTAAAACTATTTTTTTTAAAACATTTTATAGATCAAAGATTTTTTTGTAAAATTTTAGATTGTAAATTTTAGAATGAGTTAATAATTTTTCAGAAGAAAATAAATTAACGAAACGTTTTTGCGCATAATTGCGCAAATTTTTTTTTGTGTTTCTAAGTGGTCAAATTTGTTACATAAATCTTTATTTTTAGGATTTATTTTGAAACAAGCAACCACAAACAAATGAAAGTTTTTATACAGTCTTACTTGAAATATTTAAAAGTTTAGAATGTAAAAGTCGTTGTATTACACCTGCATTTTTTTATTTGAGGCAACTTATAAGCGATAAAGTTAATGAGCCAGTTTCTTTAGTATAAAAAAAAATGCATTTACTCTTTAAGTACTTATTGATTTTATTTTCGTTTACACTGGATTCATGGGTAAAGATTATTCCTTTTCTATTCTGGTTAATAGGATATTAAAAATATATTTAATTCCTCTGGTTCAACTGCCGAGATCGATACTTTTCTCGGTGTTTTAAGATTTTTAATTTCCTTCCTGTCCTCTGATCATTTTGCACGTAATTGATGTTTTTTAAAATATTTTTTGATTTTTCAATAATATTTCAATGTCTTTTACCTTAAATTTACAAGGACTAATTTTTTTTTGAAAAATCAGTTTTGTAATGATACACAATTAAAATCATTGTTTCTTCAAATGTTTTTATTGTTTTTTAGAAAAGAATTAATAAATAGTAGTGAAATAGAAAATTATTTGGGCTGAAATTGAAAGGAATTGAAATTAACTGTCTAGCCTTTGGCGACAATTTTGCGAGTTTCTCGGAGAATCGTGAAACGTCAGCGGAACAAGTAAACCGCTTAAAAAAAATCGAAGTGAAATTAGGTTAAAAATTTCTTTCGCACAGACGGAATTCCACGATCAATATCAAAGATTCCCCCAAATCTCTAAATATGAGATATGAAAAAATCAACTAAGTCAATAAATTAAATATCTGGGAAATATAATCCAAATTAATGGTTTAGATAAAGAAGCCGATCAAACAAGATTGGGAAAAATGAAATTAAAACTACCAACCAAAAAAAAATATTTATAGCAAAAAACCTATAAAAGCAAAAATCAGACTTTATAATAGAATAATCAAATCATAAGGCTTGCACGCATATTTAAATGCAAACTAAATTTTAAATCAGGTAAAATAAATGCAGTAGAAAAAAAATAGAAAAATCTTGAGAAAAATCCTAGGAATAATAAAAATAGTTGAACACGAATATAAATTCAGAAATAATAAAGATCTTTACAAACAAAATAAAAACAGATACTTCAAACAAATAAGAAGAAAATTTTTCGATCGTCTTATAACAATGAATCACAAAAAATTGGCTCACAAAAAAATCATCACCCAAATTTATAACAAAAAAAAATTGCAATCAATGAATCTCAGTGGTTCATCCGAAAAAATAGTACAGGATAGAAGAATTTTCAGAAAAGGGTTTCGACCAGTAGAGGGAGAAAAAAGAAATATCTGATCAGAAGAGAGAAGGAAAAATCAAAGTGAAAGAATAAGTTATTGGAAGATCAGGAAAGAAAACTCCCAAAAAAAGAGAAATAAATGGAAAATTATGCTTCACGTGGTCCTTAGTCTGAAAAAAAATAATTAGTATGTGCATTTTGTTTTATTTTTGTAAGTTGTATATTTTTGTCACATTTGGTGCAACATATTTAATACTAACTTAATATTATATTCTGAATTAAGATATTTTAAGCCTGTTACAAAAGAGAATGAAATATGAGTTATAGGGAATTTATAGGGAGAAAAAGTGTTTAGTATTGAAAGAAATTTGGGTAAAATACAAATATATAGGTTTCAATATTTCATAGCATCGTTTTTATAATGAAAATAACATCGTTTTTTGAATGCTCTATGCTCTCTATTAGTAAGCTAGTCTTAAATAATAACCGTGTGTTTTTATCTGCTAAATTAAATTTTTTTATGTCAATTACTTTATGTTAAATTAAAATCTAATATAAACAGTACATATTTTAATGTTTGAAAATTAAATCGATAAATATTTATTTTGAGTCTGATAATTATTTAGAAGTAAAATTACTATTATTTAGTAATAAGGAAGAGATGCATTAATTAATGATAGTTTTTATCTTTTAAAACTATGAAAACATGCAGATATTAACTTTATAAAAAGAAATCACCCCAGATTTGATTCTGGAATATTTTTAATTGGTTCTGGAGATAATTCGTAATCAAATTTCTGAAGATAAATCTCCTTTTTTTGAATAATATTAGGGAATATAGTGAATTAAATAAAAATAAATCAAAACAAAATTCTGAGCATTAAGGTTTCACAATTACATTGTTGATGATGTTTCAAAATTGAAAAAAAAAAAAAAATAGAAATCTTTTGTCAGTTAGACTTTTATCGGAGTTATAATTTACTTTTCATACTACTTTCGAGAGATAGATTCTCATATCCATTTAGCATTACAAATTTTCTTATCACTGAATGCCCTTTAACAACTTCTACGTTATTTAATTTAAGTATAGTGCATGCGTTACACTGTACTAAGGTACTTGAATGTGTTTACTTCATTGCTGGATAAATATTTAAAAAATTGTTATGTTCTGTATTTTGAAATTTCTTTTTGTTATTTATGTCTTTTATTAGTTTTCTTCAAAATTGTATTAAAAATTTTTACAGTTTGAAGCAGCACGGCACTCTGTTACTTGTTTCTAAGTATAGTCTTCGCTTCTCAGCCTCTTGGTTAAGCCAAAGTGAAGATATTTCTTAGGACTAGTCTATTTACTGACTCTATTAAAGCACTTATTGTAGCCATTAAAACAAGAAAAGAAGTAACAAGATAATTTCTTTTAAATATAAAACTCGATGGCTGATTTGAGCTCGTGATCCAAAGTTAGGTTTATAACTTGCAAAATAACTTATGTATTCATATTGGGCTCAATCTTAGCTCGAATAGAATTTATTTTTTGCATTTTCTAAGAAGACTATTATTTTTTAGTAAAATATTATTAGATCTTCAGAAGATAAAAATTCATTTTTGAACAGACGTTATCAAAAATATTTTTCGGATTTTCTTAACGGTAAGTGGCCGTAATAAGCTCCAAGAATAAAATTCTATAATAATTTTTGAAAATTTTCAATTTTTCTTCAAATTGGCCTGTATAAAATATAAATAGTTGGATGTTTTAGTAATAAAAAAGTGGAATATTTTAACTATATAACAATAAGTTTTACTCAAAATATATTATGAATCAGTTTCTAAAAAATCAAAACAGAATACAGGAATTTTTTTGTATATTTGTTAATTGATATATATATATATATATATATATGCATACAGGATATTTCTAAAATGGTGAGCTGGCTATACTTTTCGAATTCTACTTGTAAAAACTAAACAAAAAATATCCTTAGAAAAAATGGCAATTTTTCCTTCGTTCTTCTACTGTCCGTCATTTTGTTATTTTTATATAAACATTTATATCTCAAGTTCAGATAGAGAAATCACAATAATATTTGGTAAGTCTCCTGGTAATAAAGTTTTAAAATTAACAAAATATCAGGGCTTAAATATCTTTGCAAATTACAAAATGGCGGCCATGTTTATATTTCAATCCGTTATATCTCCGTAAATATTAGTTTTATCAAAATAAATATTTTAATTTAAATAAAGAATATATTGTATATGTAATTTTGTGTCATAATTATTAGGTCTATTATTGTGAGAAAATTATTACTTAATTTTATACTAATTTACAATACTAGAATTAACAATAAATAAAAACATTTAATATTTACTGGAATTGAACATAAAGTGGAGGATATGAAAACAGATACAAAATTACATCAATTTTCTGCCGTAACGCGGCTATTTGTTAACCGATTTAAAAAAATAAAATGCCATTTTGTTCAAAATAAAAGGATTAATATTTTAGCAAAACATATATTTTGATAAAACTAATATTTACGAGGATATAACGGATTGAAAAATAAACACGGCCGCATTTTGTAATTTGAAAAGGTATTTAAGCCCAGATTTTTTGCTAATTTTAAAGGTTTATTACCAAGACGCTTACTAAATATTAATGCGATTCTTCTATCAGACCTAACAGTTTTACATAAAAATAATAAAATGGCAGACAGTGGGAGAAGGAAGGAGAAATTGTCATTCTTCCTAAGGATATTTCTTGTTTAGTTTCACAAGTAGAATCCGAAAAAGTATAGGCATTTCAGCATTTTAGAAACACTGTATATGTATATATATATATATATATATATATAGTGTGTGTGTGTGTGTGTGTGTGTGTGTGTGTGTGTGCGTGCGTGAGATATTTTTTCCGATTAATATTAATTTTGTTGAAAGGAAGCTTTGTAGTTTTCACTGCATGCTTAAAAAAAAATTTATTTGTGCATATAAATAAATGCAATACTGTTTTTTTAAAACAGTAATAGTAATCGGCTGACATTTTAGTTGTCTGCAATAGATATACGGGATGGATGGTTTGTCGTCTAGGGCGTTTGTATATGGTACTGCATGATATGATGTGATAACGCTCGTAACGTAGTAGAGTACACTAGTTAATTGGGAGATATCTGTTTGCTAATTGTGATTCTATGAGTAAAGGCGAGGGTTTGTGCGCGCGTTTATGTGTGCATGTATTTATGCATGTATGAGTGTACACATAAGTGAGGTGGAGATGGTTCTATACAATATGCATCTTCTTAACATCACCATGTTGTCCCATTTATCTGACGTATAACGCGAGTTGATGGGAAATTATAGTAACATTTGACAAATTTTTTTTTGTGACACAGGGGTTTTTAAAATAAATTACACTTCCTCGATGTACTCGAGCAATTTTTTCTAATGGTTTATCGTAAATGTAACTAAAAACAAAATACTTAATTTATAATATAAATACATTTAGGAATAAAGTATAATGTTTACTGTCATATTTATATTTGCGTTCATTTCGGATCGATCGGGTGTGATCAGTGTTGAAGATTGAAAAATGTAATTAAATATATATGCATATACTCGTGTATATGTATTGTCCTTTCTGCAATGATCTGGTTCATCGAGTCAATTATCCAGTGAACCATTTATAAGCATTTAGTCGGTGGTGTATGTGGAACTGGAAGATTTCCCCTACATAATAACCTACTAATATCTCTAACTAATTTGCGCCTAACCTATTGGCACTCAACGTGATTAACTAATGACATTAATAAAGCACATGACCATCCAGCGTTACCTCGTGATCTGAGTGAAGTCATATCTTAATGAATGAAGGCTACATCTTATTAAACTTCTTCGCGTGCGGCTACCCCGTTTTTATATTAAAATGGCCTTAATTTCATCAAAATATTATAATTCGACCGTTTTCTTTTATTTATTTTCAACCAGTCATTTTGTTACATTTTTACTCATCTTCGCTCGCAATTAGGTAATGCATTACCTAATCTTACCTTTAAATGGTTATTATCTTTAAATGGTAATGCATTTAAATATAGATTACATATAATTGGCAATGTGTAATTATAATTAATTTTTTAGTAGCTCCATATAAATCCATAATCCATTTTTAATTATAATAGTTTAACAGCAGAAATATGTTATCGTGCCTTTTAGGTACGTTTAATTTTAGAAAAATTTTGAGACGGATGTCCTCCAAACTTTTAAATATATTCAAAGTGATTATACTTTCACTCTGTAAATTAAAAAAAAATTATATGTATATAATTATCAGTTTTACTACACCACCATTTGGAGATATAATTTTTTTCCGACAAATGGGTTTAAAAAAAAGTTATCGGAAGAAAAAAATAATTTATAATATATTTATGAAACTTTTTTATTTTTATTTGTTCAGATTATATTGAAAATTAATGGCACGTCTAATACGATTGATTAATACAACCTGTCTTGGAAGGTGTTGGCCAAACTTAAGGGACTGATTCAGATCTTCAAAATAATCAAACAGTGTTCTGAGAAAATGCCCTACGTCGACCATTTTGTGGTTAATAATAATAATAATAATAATAATAATAATAATAATAATAATAATAATAATAATAATAATAATAATAATAATAATAATATTATTATTATTATAATATTATTATTATTATTATTATTATTATAATATTATTATTATTATTATTATTATAATATTATTATTATTATTATTATTATTATTATAATATTATTATTATTATTATAATATTATTATAATATTATTATTAATAATAATAATATTATTATTATTATTATAATATTATTATTATTATTATTATTATTATAATATTATTATTATTATAATATTATTATTATTATTATTATTAATAATAATAATATTATTATTATTATTAATAATAATAATATTATTATTATTATTAATAATAATAATATTATTATTATTATTATTATTATTATTATTATTATTATTATTATTATTATTATTATTATTATTATTATTATTATTATTATTATTATTATTATTATTATTATTATTATTATTATTATTATTATTATTATTATTATTATTATTATTATTATTATTATTATTATTATTATTATTATTATTATTATTATTATTATTATTATTAATTATTTTTAAATCAATCAGCGAAGAAAGTGAAAATGGGCACAAAATTGTCAGACTGCATAATCTTTGCGATCAACTTTCAAAGTTTTAGCCCCCTCAGCTGTTTTTCAATCGATTTGAAAAAAAAATAGTGTCATTTTTTTACAATAAAAAGCTTAATATTATATTCAATAAAAAAAGATTTCATAAAACTAATATTTAAGGAGATACAAGTATTAATGATTAAAAACTTTAATGACCGCAATTTTGGAAGTTTCAAAGGAAAAAGTTTGAAACTTAATTGAAAAAATACAAATGGTGACAGAGGGAAAGTGAAGCAAAATAGGGCATGTGACCAAATTAATTTTTTTTTTTATCCCGAAGCAGTTACCTGATATCCTATCTCATTGGACTTTACGCAACCGCTTTACCTTTTTCATAACTTCTCCCCTATCTGTCTGTTTTCCTTTACCTCATTAATTCTGTACAGCAATATTATCAAGCAGCGTTTTGTATAAAATGAAGTGTGTTACATACAACCGTTTCAACAATTATGTTCGAATTTTTTTCTAAACGGCTTTCTTGTCCTCTAAAATTTTTTTCAACTTTGATAAAATGTATTTTTAGAAGTAATACCTTCATGGTAAGTTATTTCTCCCTCGTTTCGTAGAAAATCTCGTTTGAACAATATCAAGCCATAATGTTTAATTTTGAAGTGTCTTAATAAAACTTGTCATCATTATTAAATTATTGTCTTATATTTCTATCTAAAATATAGATATATCTTACAAGCATTTCAGAAATTTAGAATAAATTTTCAGGATACGAAGTGGGGGGAAGTTACAAGAGCACGAATAGATTAACTAATAAAAATACTACTTTTTTCTGTTGTAATTGGTTAGATTCGTTAAAATAGTACAAAGAAATTGGAATTAATTTTACCTTGTCATATAAATAAGTAGATTCATCTTTTTTTTACAAAAGAGCAGTTTATTTTATTCCATTCAAACATTTTTTTATTAATTAAATAAATAATTTTTAATATTTTATCTTTATAATAATAGTAATAAAATGAAAAATAAATTAATAGTAATGTATAATAATAGTTTTAGAAAAATAATTTAATTGTGTTTTTTGAGTCATTAATGATAAGCAATTAAATCAAAAAGAGAAACCTCGTAAACGGTTGTAAAAGAAAAAAGAAACAAAAAGAAAAGAGAATACCGCAATATAATTATAGCAAATTTATAAGAATAAAACAATGTATATAAACAAGGGTGAATTTACTATTGGGTAAATAAACAACAGCGTTTCTTATTAACGAAACAAAAAAGAAGAGTTGTTGTTTAATGGAATAAGCAGTACAGTAATAGTTCTGTCTCTTTTTATCTTTATTTTTTTTCCGGTCGTGAAACAGACGGTGAACAGAACAGAAAACTGGAATAAAGTTGAAAAACAAGAGCCGGCGAGCCCGTAAGGGTGACTGAAGGATGGGGCAATAAATGCTATTTAAGTCGCGCGCAATCCCCAACCTCCTAAGTCGCTCCCTTTCCCCCTCCTCCATCTACACCAACTAGTACCGTGATAAGGAAGAAAAGCATTCACTCTCAGGGGATGATCACAATTTATTGAAACGAAAGTGTCTGTTCGTCGCTAGTTTATTGTTATTATAAAATAACTGAAGGGTAGACTAGAAGAGGGTGGTACATTTTGGAAAGGGGTAGGAGGGTGTAAGAGGGAGACCTGTTTTAATTGCTCCTCCTCCACTCAGAATTAGTCCCTTCTTCTGGCAAGATACGACGCTAATAAAAATTGGTTCGCGAATAAAATCCACTTCAAGTGCAACCAGTTAAAGAGAAGGATAGAAGAATGAGGATGGAGGGGATAGGGACACATCTGCTTGCTGTAAAAATCTCTCTCCTTCAAATTCCCCTAATTCTTTTTTCTCTTAACCTTCCGTTCACTCTGTCCTTCTCGTTTCACATTACTTGAAAACATTACCGTGTATTCATTGAAGAAATTGCGTTCAATCATGTAATTTTACACAGCCTTTTCCCAAACAAACCTTTTATGTATTTGAATGCTATATACTGTTCGGTTAGAATAATGTAATAGTAAAATAAGATGATAACTGTTGATTACAATGTACGGAACCTGTTTATTTCTGATTGTTACTTCTTTTATGATTATAAGAATAGCTTATAATGATAATAATTAACGCACGAGTGAAAAGTTGGTTACGGCACTCGCCAAGGCTCGTGTTTAAAACTTCGCAAGAATGCAGTAATGGTCAGTTTAGAGAGTTGCATATCGTATTTTTTCTACGGCTGAGAAAATATTGGGATTGTTGATTTAAATCGGTGATAGAATTCATTGTTTACGGAATATTTTTTTATTTAAAAAAAAAAAATACTAAACAATACATTTCTGTGGCAAAAGTTCCGCCTTTTTTTTGATATCTGTGTTAAAACATTTCTTCCTCAGAAATGTATTCCTTTCTTTTTCAGAATCTGACATAATTAACGAAATGATAATCAGTGTAATATAGAAACAGTTACCGATTGGTGTACTTTCAAATTAACCTCTGCTTGCTAACTACTAAATCGGTTTAAAATCAAAGTAAAAAACAGGTAGTACATTAAACAATACCGCTTCTGATTGGTCACTGGTTAAAAAGAGTAGGCCTTTTTGATTGGTTGAACACCTACATCATAATGAAAATCTGTTAAATAATGACCCTAATTGTGATACAGGTTCCAGCCGCGTAGTTCAAACGTTATTATACAGCCGTAGAAAAATAAATTTTGGATTTTTTAAAACTAGGGAGAGATGTGGTGTACAGCCGTCAATGGTCATTATTGAAATATCTTAAAACGTAAGCTAATGCAGGAAGAGACTTAAGAACCTATTTTCAAACATCTCTTACGTTTAGAAAAAAATTATAAATAGTTGATTAATTTTCGTTTAATCTCATTTCCAGATATATATAAATATATTCTTTTCCTTTGCATTTTATCACTTTTCCAACTCGTAATGTTTCTGGGATAAGATAATCGTTAGTGAAATTTAACCCCTTCTTAAACAATTAGCAGTTTGCTTTTATATCCCTTAGGGAATGCCTAAACTTAAAATAAACTAGTAAAGCAAAAAAAAAAAAAAAAAAAAAAAAAAACGCTCTTTTACATAAAAATTACGGAAAATTAAATTTTTAAATTAGAAGATACGTATTTCGATTTTTAAACGGTCTTAATTAATAAGTACAGAATAATTAACAAAAGTAAAAAAAAAAACTACATCTAGTCTGGTTTTAATATTTAAGTATTCGTAGTTTACAAAAATATTTATTTTAGATTTTGATAGTCTGAAGTTTTTTTATTAATAATACATATAGAAGTACTATTATGTAGTGTTTTGTAAATATTTATTTTTTTGTGTATTTTCAGTTTCATTTCTTTACTTAAGTGTATTTCTACTTATTCTTCTGTATCTACTGTTGGTGACTGATTAATTACTGAAATGCGCTTCCAATTTAAGTTACTTATATTGAATAGACTGTATTTAAACGGATTTTTCTTTGCATTTATTATCAATACATGATAAAAATAATATAAAATAGTTCTGTAGAAAATTTTATAAAAAAATAATTGCTTATATGATAATTCCTGTATTGATTCCTTTTATGAGGGAGTTGAATATTACATTTACTGTCTTGGAGCCGTTATTAATTTTTTTAAAGGTCTCCTCATCTTCTTGTGCAAAAAGAACAAAATTATACAATTTTAATAAATAATGTTTATCAAATTTCCTGTATTGTATTTTAGAAAAGATTAGTAAGTTCTGTTCCACTTCTTAGGCAATTCAGCCATTAGCATGCAGCCACCGGACAGTAAACAGAATTGCTGAACAGGCTTACAGGTAATCTCTCTTTATTAGATAACATCAAGGGCGTTTTGCCTCTACAAGTCCCAGAATCCTTAGGGTGGACTAAAACGGGTTTAATTAACCCCACAGAACCCATGAAGAGGATCAAGGAGAAGGAAAAGGAGTAGATAGTGAGAAAGGAACATCCGGAAGAACCCCTCTACTTTTTGTTTCTCCATCTTGGGACCGTGTATACTTTATATGTACACTGCTCCAAGGGAGATTCAGGAGGAATTCTTCACTCTTCCACTTCTTCCGTCATCCCTTTCTCATAATTTTAACCAATATAGTGTACACCCCGTGCCAAGATCGCTTGGTCTGCATCACAGTCCCAATTATATTTTTCGGGGTAAACACGCAAAATTCTCTCCGGCATGCTTCTCTATGATGCAGGAACCGGTCGCATAATAACCCCGTGTGTTCTGCGGTATCCTCTTTCCCGCTATAATCGCACTCCGTGGAGAATCTCAGCGTCCGCGTGCACAGGTATGCCTTAAACCACCCGTGACCGGGTCAGCTCGAACCTCATTTCTCCACGGTTCGCAGGCCAACCATCTGTGGGGGTCCGGGATCAGCCTGTGAATCCATCTACATTTAGTCGATTGATCTCATATCCGGAAGAATCTGCACAAGTTTTATTGTCTTTCTTAGATGACAGCTCCATGCATTCTTTTAGCAGTAAGCGCTCTTTATAATAGAATACACAACCGGTTATTAGGTAATTATTTTCTAGTGGTGAGAGAAGCGCATTATTCTAACACTGACGATGTTAAATACTTGTTGATAAAAAATTGCTGTTTCAGATATTTAAAAGCTATTCAAGGATAGCTTCCTAAAGAAATACCCTCCTTCATTCATAAAACTGTATGGCGCATGGTTGTATCCAGTTAAATATAAATCGTTCGATAAAATCACCCACTTTCGAGAATAAATTACACATTTTTTGCATTCTGAAAAATACTTTAATTGGTATCTATATTTTCAGCTCCTATTAATTTTATTTTCTAGATCGTGCTTACTTAAAATAAAATATACGTGTAAAAATAATCAGTGCAGAGACTGATGAGTCTTCTTCAACAGTTCGATTAATATTTTTTTTTTTTTTTTTTAAATTTAAGAGCTTACGAAAAAGCGATAATTATCTCAATTATTTAGATGGTACTTGGGAAACCGCAATAACTCAGCGGTGAATTAAAATTAGTTTTTTCTTTTGTACTGTATTGTATTGTACAGTAATATTTTCATTATGAAAAATATAATCGCAGAACTTTTTAAATAATCAAAGAAAAAAGCACGTGCGCATACGTATACACAAATATTATATCGGTTATATATGTATATTACGTATACAAACTTTGTCACATTACTTTAATTTTGTCTCTTGAATATTTTTAAGGATAATGTGGAAATTATTTATGATGCTTGGGTAAATTAAGCGTATGTAAATGTATATGTTTTCAAGCCGCGTGTAAGTTAGCTTGACCCCATTTAAGAGTTTATAATTTATGATACATTGTACTCGTAAAGAATGTTACGGAGCCGGATGTAAGTTATATCACGGATAGAAATAATGTAATATACGTTCGTGGATTAATTTGATATATATATTCATATAAAACTAAGTGGTATAGAGTATAAGGTGGAAAAGCATTCGTAAAAAGGAAAGTTAGAGGATAGGAAAAGAGTGTGAGACGGCAGAGGGGTTGGTATTTTAAGAAGGTTAGGGGTTGTTTGCATTAGTGATGTCCCTATGGTAGTCTTTTTGGAGGCATCCCCGTGTGTTTTTACCCCCTCTTACCCCCCTTTCGCGAAAAAGAATAAAGTTTAGTTGTTGGTTTGTTCGGGCTTTCGGATGGTAGTGTATAGAAGAAGGCGAGGTGACACTCATAATTCGGGCCGAGATGGAAGTAAGTACGTAAGTAACTAGCAAACCGAGCCGAAATAGAAGCTGCTAGGCATGATATAATAATGTGAACAAAAAGGGTTGATTCTTCTGGGAGCTATTATGAAATTGCAACACACTGTAGCAGAGTAATTCTCTGTATTTATAACTGGTAACCTGATCGCATTTTAGCCGGTTGAATTGTTCGGCGGTCTCTCTGGGCCATAGCCTACCGCACACCACACTACACTATTCCGACCCTCCTCTCCAGCAGAACTCATAC
Source organism: Lycorma delicatula (assembly GCF_047948215.1). Classification (NCBI taxonomy): domain Eukaryota; kingdom Metazoa; phylum Arthropoda; class Insecta; order Hemiptera; family Fulgoridae; genus Lycorma; species Lycorma delicatula. Next base: position 137,273,972 of record NC_134458.1, on the reverse strand, counting down.
CCCTCTTCAGAATCCCTTCCCCCTCGGCTTACAATATCACACCGCCACCACTACAGGTATATCCGTTAACCAAATTGACTTCTGCTACTGTTTGCATATTACACGAACACCCACACATTATTAGGCAGGCATACACTCGGCGCATCCACTCGCCTTCTTCTTTGCTCTCTTTCATGGATTATTTGCCTCATAAGGGCTGTTTCTCATGCAACCAACCGCTACTACTCCTGTCCCATCATCTCCTTCTTCTTCCTCGACAACAAACAAATTCTTTCTCCTACCAAATAATAATTTTTTCCTCTTTTCTGTTTTATAACCACATGATTTGTAGTCGCTGGCAAATTTTATTACTCTAAAATATAACGTTCCGTTTCCGTTAATAAACTAAAGAACTTTTTGATATTATTTCTGTGTTCTTATCTGTTGTACACATTTTTATCTTTTATTTTTTGTTTCAAATTTACATCGCCTAGTATTATAGTCTGTAACACATAGTTTTAATGTATTCTGCATGTTTATTAATTTTGTATCGAATTTGTATCGAATTATCTCAGATATATTATTGTATGTGTAAAAGTATTTCGATAACTGTTACACATACTCGGTTCCGTGTGCAGTCTGATAAGAACGAAATTGCTCTTGATGTGGGGATGTGCAATAAGAAAGATCATAGTGCATGGTTAACAGAGCTCAGTGTTCATATTAGATTTCAATAAGCGTCTAGAATCGAAAAGCTTATCCTTAAGAAAAAAAAAATCGAGTTATATAAATTAATAAAAATTGCCTATTTATACGTTTCATTTGTGTAAAACTTATACAGAAAAAAAAATTGTTGGTTAAGTTACATGTCTAAAGGATTTTTTGCTGTTTTCTCATCAACGCTAGTTCTTTTATAATTCTGTTAAGAAACAAAATAGTGTTTAAGTATATTTAAGAGAAAACTTTAACGTTCAAATATTTCTAAAAATTTGTATGATATCATTTCAATATGGGAGCATTTTTTTAAATTTCCTACTTCTGGATGAAAAGAAGGGAAGTTATATTTTTTTGCACCGAATTATGTGTTTCAAAAATGCTATTAAATTATGTGTATAGTTTAATAATCTATGTTTAAAATTGAATGAAAAAAACTTTATAAAGGAAAGAAGAGTTTCTATTAAAAGTAGTAGAAATATTAGTTGTCTGTTAAAAAATATTGCACTTATCTCGCATTTAAAATACAATTCAGGTCTAATCTTTGTTTATGCATTATTTTGATGCGACTGTCCTTTTTTTTTAGAAGACTATCAAGATATTCTTTTTCTTCGATGCATAGTGTACTCTATATATTGGATGCATACTCTATATATTCGCCTCCCTTGCTTGGTTTCCCTTACACTGCTCAAATGAGAAACATACACATCTTTTACTAGACTTAAAATTCCATACAGGACTTACGTTTATTTGTTTATTAGTATACACATTACGAAAATGAATTTTTACTTCTTGTATGCGATAACAGTTATTTATATATTAATGTTTTATTCGAAAAATACACATTTTATAGTGTTTCAACTGATTTATTTCATTTATTTACATTTTTTTTCCGTATTATTTTTCCGTAGTATCTACTGATGTTTGTTTAACAATCAAAATAGCTATCAAAAGTTTAGATTAAAAAAAAAAACATTTTTAAACGGTTTTTGAGCGTAATCTTGTTTTGCAGTTTATCACAGTAATCGCTTAGCTTTGCTTTGTATTTGTATTTTTTTCATTAATTTATTTTAAGTCGTAATTTTTTCGGAGAATATTTTTTCAGTAGTATTTACATAAACTTCGGAAAATATAATTATATATAACACCTGGAATTTTTTTACGGAGGTGTAAGCATGTTACTGATAAAAATATTTTAAGTTAAAATACATTTCGTGTGTTTCTTTAAATCTATAAAATTGTAAAAATGCCATTGATGATAAGGGAACGTCCTTTTTTTACAATTTACATTTACCTTTTCACTTTTTTACCATTTATGAATTATAATGGAAAGAAAAACTTCATATAATGTCCTGTATGAATATATTTAACTATAAAATAAACGTAAAAGAAACTGCTTTAAGTATTACCTTAAATAATACACAGTGTGCATAATGTGTATTTCATTGAGATCCAGTTTAATGTTTATATAAATGATTACTACATGTAATATGTTTGTCACGTGTATTTTGATTACCGGTAGGGCAGGGATTTTCGTACGTAATGGAACGGTTCTTTTACGTTTGTCAGTTCCATTATGAAAATCTTTATCCGAGTAATGACGCTTATTTAGCTTGTATATTAAAAATATAAATAAGGAATAAGCGGTTTTGATAACATTTTCTTGGTTCGCGTTAGTTTTTTTAAAAGGATGTTATAAAAAAGGTAGGAAATTTTTAGTAAAGGGGTAAGATCGTATTTATTTTATACGTCATTCAAATACGAGCGAATAAAGCGTTTATAGATGGAGGTCTCACGTACGCGCGCGTATGCGGGGCAGTGGCAATATGGCTGCTGCTGATGTCTGCTGGCGCGTACCGACAAGGCAGCCGTCTCTTAGTAAAGAAAACACATTTACTCGGTCTCTTCTAATCGTACCGGCAAATCAGCGGAAGGATAGAGCAGGGGAAGCTGTTTCAGTGATTTATTTCTATAGTTTATTGTCGTTTCATTCCAGGCAAGTGACTTTTATGGATGTTTCTGTTCTGGCGCGAGCCAAGAGATCCCCCTCCGTCCCGTTTTGGTCGTTCGTCCGCCGTATTCCGACACAGACTTAAGAAGTTTAAACAGTCGCTTATAAAACAGTAGTATACCCTGACTTCACTACAACTCTTAGCTTTGCTCTTTCTATGTGTTACTTGATCCCACTGATATACAGCGCGGAATACCAGAGACACTTCAGTGTACTGTGTGTATATACGATCTGCACTTCACTGCACTTCATTCTCGGCCGGATTAAACATTCTACTATTATTCTACCGCTACAGTCGGTCTTTTAAACTACCTCTTAAATTGTCTTTTTCGAAACTTTACTCCCCTCCCCCCCATTTTATTCGTTTTTCCCCACCATCTCGTGTACCATTATTTTCTTAATGTCAGGTATCCAGGAGCAAAAGTAAGGTACAAAAAAAATTATCAACCTCCCAACGTTTAATTTCTACAGAATTTTATATTGTTTTGAAGTTTTTTTTTATTAAATTTAGCCCCTATCATTTACTGATTAAATAGCTTTTAAAAATAAATGTGAATCCGAAATAAAAAAGTCGAAATTAAAAGAAAATTACATTATTTACGTTCTTTTTACATTTTAATGTGCTTTTTGAAGTTAACTGCTTATGTATATATCACGGATGTTTTGGTTTTCCGGCAAAAAATGTTATGTAACTTTTTTATGTGTTTGCAAAGATACAGGTTTAAATAAACTGTTAACACAGAAACCTGCCTATGTAATTCTATTTACGTAGTATTTATTGTAGAAATAATCTTCTTATCTATATTCTTGGCTATTTTCATAAATTTTATTTTTTTACGTAAAATTTTTATAATTCACAAAATTTGTGGTACTACATAAAACAGTTTTGTTTCTTGTACTTGAAAAATAATTGAGATGATTATAACTGCTGAACTTAATTTATCTTTGTTCTGTTCGGTTTCTAATCCGGAAGGTTATCAATTAACCGTTTTGCAAAAAGGTAAGTTTTCAGTTAAATTCGTATGTTAAACTTTTTTTTTGTATATTCTTTATCAGATTGGTCCACGATTTTTCTTATTTGATAAAAAATAACTGATCCGATTTTGAAAGTTATTTTAAAATGCTGTAAATAGTAAATTATTTACGTAAAATTATATTTTATTTACATACCCTATGACATTTTGATATTTTATAATAATATGTATACTATTTTATAATATTTACACAAAATTTAAGAAAATGACCAGAAAGATTTACTTAAAAACTTATACACATTTCCATTTTATAAAAACTTTTGCTCTAGCACGATGGCACAATAATTTTACGTCGTACCATTTCTATATTTATTATTTTCATACAAGCAGTGTCTTTTTTTTGTTAAGTCTACTCTTATCGTAATAATAATAAATAAGGGAAAAATTTAAAAAAATGTAAACTAATACAAACGTTAAAAAAATTGGACAGAGATAAAATAAAAAAAATAAATCGCATCTATTAAATAAAGAATAATCGCTCTTAAGTTCTTACCTGATTTCATATTTTTAAGACAACACCGAATTGAGTTTAATTTCTAACACCAGATAACATGATGGTGACTTAATTGTTTAACTAGAAATAACTGATTTATGTTTTTGAATATGTAATCATGCAATCCAGTCGTAGTAATAATAATTTTTTTTTTTAATTTTACCTTATGTGTTTATAATTCTTTAGTGAAAATAAAATTACTTTTGAAAAAAAGAGTAATTTTCTGTTTAATGTTGGTATATTTAATAATTTTTTTTTATTTTCTGAAAAGTTCTTCACCATTTGGTAATTCATACAGATATGAATATAGTTATTTGTGTGTGTGTGTGTGTGTGTGTGTGAGCGCGCGCAATCGCGCGTGTATGTATGTATATAAGGTATTTTTAACTGCAGCCTATATTTGCAAAATTTACATGTTTAGTTTATAACGGGGGGTACATGTAGTAAAATGTTGGTAATTAGTTTCGTCGCGGGGGAAGTACGGCTAGGGAGGTTGTGTGCTTTATTATATGGGCGCTAAAAGAGGGATGTGACATTCAGTACACGTTTCGCAACAGCAGTATAACAACGTATGTTGTATATGATAAACACACCCTGAGATGAACGAACATAAATAGGCCACAAATCAGAATAACGTACATATTTTCCCCCTCTTATTGCTCTTGTTTACCGTGTTTTTACTTTATTCGGTTATTCTTGATTTTTTCTTTTTACTATTCGTGTCATTTCTTGTCTTGTACTCTTCAATTTTTATTTTCATTTATTTGTTTCGATTATTTTTCACGCGATTTAATTTTACATTATGATAAGGGTTCCCTTTGAATCTTCTAACTATCCTAGTGTTGTTTATATCTGTCTGTGCGGTAGACATCTAATTGAACCGCTGAACCTAGAAATATCAAATGATAATACCTACCCATTAAAAAATTTTAACTGACAAAAAAAAATTCTGTTTTAAAATGATTTAAGTAATATCCTATTGTGTTTTACACAAATCTGCTATCCTACACTCGACTTTTACACATTTAACACTTTATTCAAGCATTTTATATTCTTTTTCAGCGACTACTTTCATTTTATCTCCTAAGTAGTAATTCTCCTTTGGACTACTTTTACTTGGAAGAAAAATTGTACCGTTCTTCTACGAGTATAATTTGTTTAATTGATAAAGTACTGTAATTCTTTTTCCTTGGTTTCGGAGTGTGTATCTTGGTTGGGTGTGTGTGTGTGTGTGTGTGTGTGTGTGTGTGTGTGTGTGTGTGTGTGTGTGTGTGTGTGAGTAAGTAAGAATAAGTGAGGGTATAAATAAATATATATATGTAGATACAAAGCGTCTTAAGGTTAAGAGGCCGTTATAGTTAGCTGGCTGTAGAAGATTCATTAGAAGCAAAAATGTCGTCCCACGACAGCAAAGCCTAGACCGCAAGAAGAAGAAAATGAAGATGAAAAAGAAGAAAAAAATCTCCACAACCAAGATTTCCTATCCTTCCTTCATCTTACAGTAATTAGCAGGTAACCGCCTCCAGCCATTATATGGAACTCTCTTCGCGAAGGGGGTGCATTACACTCTCCAAAAAACTAGGGCCTGATCAGGTACACACCTGCTAGACCGAAAGGCCTTCAATGGACGAACTGAAGGGGAACCGTGTCGGAAGAAGGACGCATATACTTTGCATACTTTTCTAATCTCTCAAGGAATAACCCTAGTAAAATTTTATCATACCCACGATCTATAACGGATCGGAACGCAGTCCCAAACTCCGCCCATTTAAAAAACGGAAATTTAAATAAAATACGTAACCGTTATTAGAATTTAAGACCTGCCAGATAAATAGAAACACCAAACACGAACGTACTGATCTCTAGGCTCTACAATAAATAGTAGGATAAAACATCCCCCGACACACTTGCGTTCCGTTCCAGTTGGCTATATATTTGATTAGACTTGAGTGGTGAGGGTTAGCAAGCAGTACCATGAGTTTTGTAGATAAGATACGTGTAGGGAAACCAGTAGGGTTTCTTTTTCTGTAAGGTAGTAATTCATTAGATTGGGGAGGGATGTATAGTTGACATCCCATTTACTTACGTGTCGGTTGTGATGGCAGTCAGTTTAAATGCCAATTTGTGCGATTGTTTTCCGGCTTTTTGCACTTATTTTTGGACAAACAATGTAAGATTAGCCAACTTCTGAGGGACTTCATTAATTTTTTTTATAACATCTTATTGTAACATTTCAATACAAATGTCTACAAATTTTCCTATTGCCTATTTATCACAACCACATGTGACACACACGCACGCGAGAGAGAGAGAGAGAGGGAGAGAGAGAGATGCACACACACAATTATTTTAATGAATTTCTAGTTCCTTGTACTGTGTAGATGAAAACTCTCTTGTCTTTTGATTTCTGGTATTACGAGTCTTTACTGCTGAATTATATGCTATAAATAAGGCTTTGAATATCATTAACCCTAAGTACCGTCATATCCTAATTTGTAGTGACTCGTATAGTGCTCTCCAGGGCTTAGGAAATTTTTTTTTCAGACATCCTATCGTCACCGAAATTTACAATGTAATCGCCGGGTTGAACCTTCGCAACACACAAGTGAGTTTCTGCTGGATCCCTAGCCACGTGAGGATTCCGGGTAATGAACGTGCAGATTGCGCTGCTAAGGCACATGCAGTCCACCACCCTTCACTATCCGTGTTACTGCATCCGACTTTATTAGCTATGTAAAACTCCCTGTTCGCGCAAAGTGACAGGATGAGTGGACGGCTACAGCAGATAACAAACTCTGGCACATTAAAGGTTCTGTGTTGCCATGGGATTTCTCATAGAAGAAAATTCATCGTGAGGAAGTGGTCCTTTGCCGATTGTGGATAGGACATACAAGAGCTACTCATATTCTATTGATAGCGGATAGGACATACCAATTACACACAAGTACCTCATGTCAGCTGGACATGCACCACTATGTGTACGATGCAACTGCCGCTTGACTGTGCGCCACATCCTTGTGGATTGCGTGCGTTATGCGGCTTGCGTCGCAAATTTAAATTTCCCAGTAACATTCGTCGAATTCTGGGCAATGACAAAGAAGTTTTATGACGCCGGGTAATTTTATTTCTTCGACGTATTAGTATTTTATATAGTATTTAATGTTATTGTTGATACAACTATTTATATTTTATATTAGTTTTATGTATATATATATATATATATATATATATATATATATATATATTCTTTGAATATTAGTTATTTTTAAGAACTTAATTTGATGTAATAGTTACAAGTAATTCTTCAGTTAGCTGTGAGAGTAGTGTGGGTTTTCCCTTTTTTGTTTGTTTTTTAATATATTAGTTTAAGTATTTTTTTATTTGTTTGATTTTTGTGTTTGCTTATTTTATGTTTTTTTTTATACTTTGTTTTTATTTTTCGGGCGTTGATAACGTGAACACGTTTTTCGCCCTCCCCCCCCCAAAAAAAAAATAATTCTGCCATATTTTACTACATTTGTAATAAACCTTATTACTTAATATTTTTTTCAAACAAGGACTAAATCATACATTTAATGTAATCATACATTTAAAAAAAAGACAGATGTTTCGTAAAGTTTAGTTTTCCAAAATATTTTGGGTTTCATATTTGTTCTACTTTTAAAGAATCAAGAGTAAATTATTACAAATAAATCTCTGTTGATTAAATCTTTACGTTGATTAGAAAGTATTTTTTAACTGTATTCAGAAAGTGAATAGTTAAGTTTTTTACTAGGCTAAACATTATGCTGCTTGCAAAACGAAACATCATTTATTTATAATTTTACTTTCTAGGTAACAATATTATTTTATTTCTGGTGTATTACGAGTATATATCGTATACCTTAGTATTTAATTATTCATTATTCTCCCGTCTGTCAGATTTCATTATATTTTTTAGTTTTATTTTTTCCAAAATGAATTTCTTTTTTAAAAAAAAATCTGTCATTTTAGTTTTTTACAAAAGAACAATGTCACCAGCAAATCTTAAAATGATAATGTTTTCCCTACTTGGATAATTCCATCTTCTTATGTTTTTTAGTGCCCTTTGTTTAAATTGAAAGGCAATGGAGACACAGTATATTCTTGTTTCGCTCCCTTCTTGAGTAGGTCTTTTTTGATTCTGAATATTATTTTGTAATTTAAAAAAATTTAATCCATTTACATTTAAAATTCTTTATCTGTATCGAAAAATGTAGAAGGGTTTAAATCTGCTTTCTAAAATAGTTGTAAGGGCCAGAAAGATGCCTCTCGTGTAACAACCAGTACTCTTTCTGAAACTTAAGTGAGCTTTATCTATTACACCTTCCACTACATTTTAAAATATGAATTTTATAAAATTTTTAATATGAATTAAAAAATGAGAAAGTTATCTTATCTTTTATTGAAATATAACGTAAATTCAGTGTTTAAATTATATATATATTGTACAGGAAATAATCATGTTTATTGTGATTTTTTCAAAATAGATTTAAAAAAGGGGAGGCTTTCAATTAATTCGACCCATGCGCAATTTTTTTATGTATGTTAAAGCAATTATTACCGAAGCATAGATTTCAATGATTTTTTTTTTTAATTTTTTGAGTAAGTTATGTTGAGTTTCTTTTAGGTATTAAGAGACAGATTTTGTAGTGGTCAAATGTCGACATGAATATATCTATTTTTTTTGTCATGATTATTGCTTAATATTTCGTTGTTACAGTTCAATGATATTATAATATATTTTTATTTTAATCTGCAAAGTATTTTTGCGCAGAACTTTAAGAAAATTATTTGGGAAACTTAAGGTAAAAAGATTACACATATTTCCTCTCTTGTTGATAGCTCAAATTTGTTTTGTTATTTTGTAGTCTATAATATTTTTGCCACAATTGACTGATTTTATTAAAGTAATTTTTGGATACGTGGACCAAGAGTTGAGTGTAAAATGTATTATAAATGAAATAATGACATAATTAATGTAATTATCATATTATCGATTGCAGAGAGTTATTATTATCTAATTAATTTATTATAAAATAAAGTGTTAAGCTTTATTCTATGAACAAAATAACACCTCATTTATCAGTTGATAAACAGCTAAGATATGCTTAAAATAATTAAAGTGTACCGCAAAAATTGTGCAGTCTGACAATCTTGCGCTTATTTTCACTTTCTTCACAAATTAAATTAAAAATAGTTATAATATTCTATTATAAACTATATATATATTAAAGTTTAGGTTAAAATACATTATTTCATAAGTTATCTTTAGTTGTCAAATATTATTTTTATTATCGCCTTAAAGTTTCTTGTATGTAGTTTTACGTAGTGTCTGTTGATGAAACAGTCGAAATGTCATGTTCGTTTAAATTTAAGTAAATTTTTTTTGTAGGATTTTTTTCTGGAGCGTAATCTTGTTTTCCAGATCATTTAAATAATTGTTTCCCATAGCTTTTTACTTGTATTTAAGAACAGTAATAATAAGAATTACATAGTAACATGTATTAGCTAATTTCTTTAAAAAAAAAATTTCTGGAGAATCTTTACTTACGTATCCCTCAATTGTTTTATTACTTACTTATTATCAGTACGTTCACTAATAGTAAGCATATGTTCGGATCTGAATTTATTTAGATAGATTGAAAAGATAAATAAACTTTCTAAATCGTAAGAAGTAATTTTTTTTTTAATTCTCTAAATTAAAATTTTTCTTGTGAAAGTTAACGGTTGTTAAATAGTTGGTTGTGAATTACATGCGATTAGTTTGTAAATTCACAGTTTTTTATTTTGTTTTCTATTCCTAATGTGTAAATTGTTATCTGTTCAACTTGTGAACAGCCCAATGAGATAATAATGATTTGTATGACGTGTAAATGAGATGTAGTCTTGTGCAAACTCAGGTCGATCATTCCTGAGATGAATGGTTAATTGATCCCTAAGTGCTGCCAAAGTACACCAGTAACCTAGTTTTTAGTAGAACTGACTCCATCGCTATCCTAGTGGTGGAGTCAGGTCAAAATTTAAATTTGAAAAGTTTTTATGAAATAATTTTTACTTTCCCGTCTAGATAGCGCTACAGCAGAGCTATAGCTCTAGAAGGGAAACTACTGTTACCGGTCCAATTTGGGCATATGCGGTTTTCACCGGTTCTTGACGATCTGACACCTGAAGAACCCAAAAAATCCGGATGGAAATTTACCGTATGTTAATGTTCTTATGTAGTGTGTGAATTTGTTATCTGCTTCTAAATCATCGTATATATCTACAGAACTACTGGACCGATTTTTACCAAAATTGGTCAGATTACTTCAATATATGACACATTTGATGCCATTAAATTTTCAACTTAAAAGGTCAAGAGGGTGAGGCTGTAGAGGAAGGTCATCCTCAGTATCTCAAGATTTCACCTAGTTAATGCCATATTTTTTTAGGCCCATTTGTTAACGATTAAGAAATAACAATATTTGCAAAAAAAGGTTTTTGCAAAATCCTCACCCTATTCCAAGAAATCCTTTAAACTACTACTTTGTTGTGAAATCAAAGGTGAGCGGTAGAATTAAATAAATGAATAATATTTAAAGTGTGAAACCTCGGTCTGGCTGGGTCACGAACCTGATCGCCCGGTTGACTTTGTAGCTAGTGCGTTAAGCCTCCCGGCTACACCAGTTTGCTGACCAAACAAGAGAAATTGTTCTATGTAAGTTGTGAAATCATATTATTATAGTTAGTGCTGACCGTCGCCGCTAGTACCGCCACAAATAGAATACGTTATGCGCGCGCGATTTAAATAGAATCATTGAATTAAACAAACGAAAAATATATATTTAAATAAAATTATAAATTAGGTTGTGTGTGTAAGTCTAGCATCAGAAACAACCCACAGTTGTAGGAATTTCCTGGAACGCGGCTTTAGCTGCGTGACGGGAAAGTCCGACAACTGTGTTGTCAGATTTTTTAATATTTTATGATTTGTAGCACAGGGACGAAATTTTTAAATGTTGTAATTAGAACTTTGAATTTCCCCTCACCAACTGACTTTTTGGTAATATAATTATTAAACAGTAATGCTATAGACTAGGGACCGTAATTAATTAAATGATTTTTCTTTACAATTTCTAAATGCGTTTTAATTTAACGCGTTAATAAATGTACTTCGTTTTACAATTTAGTTTTATTTCCATGTTGTGCTATTGTTTCTATTTTCACCTTCAATTTTTAGGTAACATGAAATTAAAAGTAGTATATAAAATGCGTTTATGGTTGTTGTAGTATTATAACAAAGTCAGACCTTCACAAAATAAATATTACTTTTACCGTAGTTGCTGGTTTTTTTGCTTATGATTAACTGTTTTTTAGTAACATTTGAAAACTATTAAACAAATTTTCATTAAATTAAAATAAAAAGATCGGTTGGTTATTTAATTTCAACTTAATATAATTTATCCTAACGTAAAACCTTAATTTTACCGAATATAATGTAAGTAGGTGGAAACAAGATTATGAAACGCAAATGAATTTTCTATCAGCCTCAATTTATAAGTAATCTTAAAATGTAAAACGTATGGAACGAAATTATAGTTTTCATAAGCGTAGTCATTGAGAATATCAATCGAAACCGTTCCTCATGAGCTCCCTTTGTCTTGTTTCTTTTTGTATTTCATATTAAGTCTGTAGGAAAAATTTGGATGGACGTAAAATGATGAAGAATGAAGAGAAAAAGAAAAGGATTATAACAAGGAAAAAAGAAAAAATAACGAAAGCAGAATAGTAGGAAGGCCGAACTGAAACAAAATGGTTGCAGAACAAAGTGATCTTCCTCACGGGATTCTTTACTGAAGGCGGCATCCCGGGGGAAACAGATGAGAGAGAGATGAGGGGGAAATATGATGAAAGTAGTAAATTGGTCGGAAGCCGGATGATGGGAGGTATAGGGAAAAGGATGATGGTCGGAGGGGATGTGAGAGAAACAGAAAGAGTACGAGTAAGGCGGTCGGGGGAGCGAAAGAGTGATTCAACCAAAGTAACCCATTTGAATGCATACTTGTCCGTCAGGCGTGTTGCCTCTAACCCCCTTGCAAGCGGCAGTATATTGTCATAAAAGTGTGCAGGGGGATCCCTAACGTGACAGCTGGGCTCCGAATATAAGCCTAATTAAAAAAGTACAGGCACAATTTATGATAGCCGAGATTATGCAGCCAGCTGTACTCATACGTTTTGTTTTCCTTGTTCTTGTATATTACGTTACATTACATTACATAGAATTAGTTAAAATATAGTCTAGTCACAAATTATGTACAATTTCTTTAATATTGATTCAGTTTTTTTTTTATTTTTACTTTAATCTCTTTAAAAGGTTTGTTTGTTTATTTATTCGTGTTTCTACATTTTAAATTAAGAGCACTTAATTCACTTTGTTTTTACAAATTTATTAATACGTCATATCTAGAAATCTGAAATTAAGAAAGATATGTGACATCTAGAATCTGAAATTGTATTAAAGGAATTGATTTTAGAGATTACACTTTACGTGTATAAAGAATATTATAGAAATTTAACTTCACTTCTATTCTTAAAACTGTGCATATCGTTCTGTCCTGTTAATATGTATATACAAGTTCAATTACTTTGAACCTGTGTTTGGCAGCATCAGTTTTTAATTATAACTGTGATTAAACATCTCTGTAGTACAAATGGTAGTGAACTTGCTTTATACCTTGAAGGAATCGGGTTAAATCCTAGCTAGTGTTTAGAAATTTACAACGACGAGACATCACAACATAGTTTCTAATGTTCTTAGTAATTGATTTGACTTTAAAAGAAATGTAAATAAAACTCTAACAACCTGATTGCATTTAATTCAAGATATTTAACATTTGATTTCTAGATTTTTATATAAATAATGAAAGAAAACTATATCAAATTTATAAAATTAAGGTTTTTGTTTTTTGACTACTTATACCATATAACGTATTTGTTCTCATTTGGTTGTAAATGTAGAATCTAAAATTAAAACAGACTGGACAATTTATATCGGTATGCTTACACAGTACTTCTTATAATTTAATACCGAGTTCAATTCCCAGCAAGAATGGGACATATTTTCCGTAATCACTACACTAAATTAATCGTAATGTAATTTAACGTAATCGGGCATCTGATTGTTGTAGTAATTTAAATAAATAATTGTTGTTTATTATCTGAATAGTTATTTTATATTCATATTAATTTAATCCCTTCTGATTTTCAGTTTTCAGATTATAAAATGTACGTTTAATTAGAAAGAGGTTGATGAAAATTGCACTCAATAACATACATTTTTCTTTCTATAAAATAAATTCTGTCAGGTGTCATAACAAAACGGTTTTAGTCAAACTGACATAAATCATAAATAATTACTAAAATTTAGCTCTCAGTAAAAAAAAAAGCGTGTAATATCGGGATTATCTTTCTTATAAAAAATAAAGGCGTGAAATAGTCTCCTACCAAGTCGAATACAAAGTTCTACAATTGCATGATGAGTTTACTCAAATAAGCTCAGGTGGAAATTAGCTATGCAAGTGATAATGCCATTCTGTAAACCTTAGGGATTGGCTATAGATCGAAAATTATTCACATGATCTCAATGCTGACTGAGCTCCAATTTATACCTAAGATTCTTTGGCATAAGAAAGACTGGGACAGGTTAGATAGTGTAAAGGTTAGTGGGACAGGTTAGATAGTGATTGGGTAATATTAATTATTTTTTGTCATGAAGGAGGGACTTAGTCATGTCATGAAGGAGTAAAGAGTTAGTCAAATACAAAAAATATCCGATAAATCGCTCGTTCTCTTATCCGGCTGGTGACCGTATATCTCTGGAACTTTAAGGCCGGGGAAAACAGCCATACTGCACGACTGTAGGGAAGTTGCTGAGTAAAGTTGCTTTGTTCACCTATCGCTGATAAGAATTTGAAGCTTCGGATCTTTTGTAAAGGTGGATAATCCATCATCTGTATATTTAACCGCTTAATGATGGGAGTTTAATCCTTAATTTATTTTAAATTTACACCAAAGTTAGGTTTATTTTAATTAAAATTAGTAATCCAATACTTTAGGGTTTAGATTTGCGTTTGATCGAAGGATGTAGCGTTTGACCTTGAGTAGGGTCAATTCATACTTTAACATATTATGTTTTAAATTTAATTTTTAATTTTTTTAAATTGGCAGCGTAATAATATTTCCTGTAAAATTAGTAAAGGTTTCTAGGAGTAGACATCGGGTCTACACCGTAAGCTGACCAAGAAGGGAGGAGGCGAGGTTAATATCAGTCATTATTGGCCTTTTTTATTGTCGTGAAATGCATTACTGTTGTTAGTCATTATTTTTTAAATTTTGAACTAAATTAAAATAATATTGTTAATTTACTTTCTTCGCATCATAACTCACTCTAGAGATATGCTGCAGGAAGAAAAGTACGGTAATTAATACAAAAAAATTGTGTATGGGGTTTTTGCATTTATTGACGTTTCACTACCCAGGACCCCAAAAACCAGGCAGGTTTGAAGCTTAATAAATTTTGACTGGTTAAACCGATTTGTATGAAATTAGGCACTCAGACTCGTATATGGGGCAATTCGTTGGTATAGTTTGGGATCAATATTTCCGGGGGAGTGAGATATAATAATTGAGATTATTTCTTTGGGGGTCAATTTCTCAAGATTTTACAAATATAACCTCACTTTATATTAAGCTCAGTACATGCGTACAGGCTTATCTCACCGTTAAAAAAACAATACCTTCTTCCTTTTCCAAAAATTGAAAAAAACTATCTGTTTATTTATGGCGTATTTTTAATTTAACCGACTTTTTTTAATATATTCCTACGCATAGTAATAATAACCTCCAAATAATAATTTTTAGTAAAATTAGGGTGAGGGAGCCGATCAAAATTTAAAAATATCAAGTTTTTGAATTTTTAAATTTATTTCATGAATTATTTTTAAACTGTATAAAATAAATAACCAATGGCCAGGAAAGTATAAAAGCCTTATATGTCAGGTTTTTAATATCATTAGAACAAATCTGTATTCATTTTAATTATGGTTGAAGTTGCTGTAAAATTTAAAAAAGTCTAAATATCGACTTTTACTAGTATAATGACTGTATCGATAGTAATAGATATATTTATGAATTTTTGGTATCAAAGAATTTTAAAAATGTTGGAAATTTAAAGAGTATAGTCGCTTACTATTCAATTCCATTAAATTTAACAATTTTATAGAAAACTGTATAAAAAAGAAATATATATATATATACACACAAACATTTGCATAGTGAGGGACGGTATAGATTGTGTTAAAATCGCTGAAGAAATATCGCACTCCTATATACATACATAAAAAGGGGAAATTAGTTTTACATTGGTCGCTTTGATAAGAATTTCAGGACACGTGATGAGGTGAGTTGCGCTCACGATTGTGCTGCCTCTGGTGATAGGTACAGAAAACTAAAATTGATGTTGACTTTTATGTGGACCATTTGAGCAGCTGCTGCTGTTCTGGGCCGGTCTTACTAATTAGATGTTATTTGAGTAATTCTGAAACCGTACCGTATAGGAAGTACGTAGTAGTAGATTCCACCCTTTCCTCTCCGCTGCTCACACCAGCCTCGAACTCCCCCTCCCATTAAAAGCTCTCTTGTCTTTCCTGATGAGTATTGGTACAAACGACCGTCGGAAAATAACGTAACGTGAAGGGCCGTTTTGCATTCTCTACTATATAAGGGTGTCGGTTATTGCTGGGTCGGGTTGGTACGACTGGCTAGTTCGTCGGTTAGATTGGTAGTTAACTTATATAAGTAATAATCGTAGCCGTTACTTTTCATATAAACAATAATTAATGGTACATGTTCGTATACGAAAAGTAACCCGTTCAATAATGTTTTATAACAAATTCTTATTATTTTTTTTTCTTTTGACCATTATTAAGTATTTTATATTCAAAAAAGATAGCTAAATGTAATGTATACAATTTATAAATGTATCTTATTGTGTGTAAAATATTGACCTAATATTTTGTAGCTATTAGCACCTTAAAATTTTACCCTATTTTTAATTCTTTTTCCCACATCTAATAAGAGTTGATTATTATCTACTAATAATATTTTAAAACTATATTTTAAAGAAAAAAATTGATGAATTTTAAAATTTGTTTATTTGTAGAAAAAATTAAAATTTTTAAATTAAAATGTTTGTTGTATTAAAATTAAAAAGTAAAATTTAAAAAAAATTAAAGTTTATCCTTTGGTAACTTTATCTTCCATTTTTAAATAAATCAGTCAAGAAAGTAAGTTGTAATAAAGTAGTAGATGTAAGGTATAATGGTATACAACCGAAAGGTCTTGCGAAAATATATGTATGTTTTTTTTACGTATAGCCTCGACTATAATCTAAAAGTAAAAAGAATGCCTTATAATCTTTTCGTCATAAAAAAACGAATTTTCTTGAAAATTATCAATTTTAAAGAAAAATCTTTAATTAATGCGGAATTTGGTGCTCAAAGGTAAATGCAGTCTGTTCATATCGCTTTTCGTGGTATTTATTGACTTGTGTACATCATGAGGTCAAACTCCGTGTACTTGAAAGGAATGTGGTTTCTGTAAATGATAACTCAATTTTACCGTCCGAACCAAAATCATCAGTTTCCAAAAAAAAAAAATTGCCTAAGAAATCAAGTTGTAACAGTAAGGGTTTTTGAAAATACAAAGTATAATTTTTTTGTTTTTATTTATTTATTTGTAAATTTTATGTTTACTCTTGTAAATCAATTTAGCAAATGGATGTGCAATCGTAATTTTTCTGTTTTCAGGACAAGAATAGAAATGTTATCTATTGTTTGAAGGATAGAGAATACTTTCTGCCTTTCAGTCAGGATTTCCGAGCTCATTCTTATGCAGTAGCATTTGTATTTATTTGTAATTTATTTTCTTTTCGATTATGGCCAGTTTAGATCTTGTTATACTCTGTTCTAATTCTTTCTTTTTTATTGCTTTATCTCTTGCCAGTAATCTTTATTTCCTTCGCACGTTCTTTGCATTCTTCCGACCATTTCATTTTCGGATTCTGCCTCCTGGCCTTTTGTTCTTGGAAATCCTCTAACATCATAATTTTGCTTTTATATATATATATATATATATATATATATATATATATTATTTTTTTGTATGGATTATTTTCATTCGATATTGCGTTAGTATGAAGACCATTCAATCGTTATATTCAAAACGATAAATATGCTGTGCAACGTAATTAAATTTAAAAAAAAATTTCTTGTACGTATTAATCAAATGAAAGTTATTTGTAGGTGGTTTTTTGTGAAAAAAATACTACTACTCCTGACAAAATATTAAAATTTCACGAAAATGGTGTGAATTATTTCTGTGAAATTCAATTAATTTAATCCAATTAAATTAAAAGATTCAATTCATTTATCACCTTAACGAATTAGCACCTCAAGTTTTATCATCTTTTACTTTAATGCATTATTGTTCTTCTAATTTGAATATGTATTCGTTTAAATTAATAAATTACTTTTAGTAAAAAAAATTTGTGTTTTTTGTTAAATTTCTTGATAAATTTTTATTTTATAATTGTTATAAATTTTTATTTTTTTAAATTATAATTTTTATTTTATAATATTTGTTTTTGTAATTTTTATTTGGTTATTGCTTTTTTTTCAAAATATAATATTATATCTTTATACACTTGTATTCTGCAACATATATTTTTTCTTGGTTATTTTTGAGTTCTTTTTCTTGTTTTATTTAAATGTGCAAAATTAAATACTATTGTTTTTTTTTTAATTTTTGGTCTGATCCTTGGTTTTAAGGTTGAAGATATAAAAGCCTGTGGTTTTAGGGCTTGAGCGATAATATCTTTGTCTGGTTGTTTTCCTTATTAAATTTCTACCTACCCTTTGATGGTATCTTCTTGCTTTTCCTATGTTATGTTATTTGCTCGCTATAATTTTAGTTATTTATTGTATGATATCAGTTAACGAATTAATTAATAACTACTACTAAGTATAAATGGACAAATGTAAATGTTAGCTTGTAATTCTTAGCGTAACCTCTTACTGTTTATGTATACAGAAAGTTTTGACTATGTATACGTAATGAATTATGAATTTTATAAATATTCCGTAAAATACAGTGGCTATAACATTTCCTTTAAGTAAATTACATTCGTAAATCATAAACGAAGACCATATTCGTAAGTAGTAATAACCTTTTAAGATTATAAACATGTGTACATATAAGTTAAGACATTGAGAAAGACTTATAGCTCGCCAGAAATACAGTAATATATAACGCAAATATAATGTTTGTTAACGTATCTAAAGGGATGATTTAGGAAAGGAGGTCATTTTGTGTAACGAGTAAATGTGTAAATGAAGATGACGTGTTTAGCGGTGTAGTGGAGTATAATAATAAACGGGGAGGGCAGCGAACGTAGAAAGGGGTGTAAGTAAAATCTTTTGCGTGTCCCCTCGTCCGGGTAAAGTTTACTTAACAGATTGTTGTAACTATAAATTAGTATATGAGATGTCACAGGAACATTTACTGTGGGATTAGTATATGATCAAATAACTGAAGTGCTCAAATACGTTCTGGAGGAATGAATATTTTGTGTACATATACCAGCACATAGTAGGCTATATCTGTATATTTTCGAGACGTATGTTAACGTTAGTGTACAGAACGGTAAAGGGTTGTGTTTTCATAGTGACTGCAGTGTATTAATGAAATTCCTACTTCTATTACGTTATACATAAGTTAAACCGCATAAGATTTCAACATTATATTTAGATTAAACATAAGAACTTATCACACAAACTCGCACGTGGTGCTCTAAGTGTATATACAATAACGTATATGAAAGTTTACATTCGTATAGGGGTTTTGAAATATTTTAGAAATTTTGGTAGAAAAAATATGATTTTTAACAAAGATTTATTAAATAAATTCATGTACTCTTAAATTAGTAATATTTGTAATGAATAACCTGCTAATGTTATTCACAAATAATAAATTTGTAAATGGTGTTCTGTTTAGATGAGCCTCAAATCTTTTTCGAATTCATCCTCAAGGATCGATGTGAAACGTTGTACTAAAGTTTAGCTAAAAGAAATTCAGGACCGGTCGGTTCATCGAAAGAGATTGTCACTTCAACGCAACAGATATCGGAGTGGTTTTAGTCTGGAAATAAGGAAACCTTTTGTAGATCATCACATATTTTTTGAGTTTCACAAGAATTGAAGTTCGTTATCTTATCGTAAGATTTCTCGGAAATGTTATTGTTCGTTTTCATGATGCGTGGTTTTCTTTTACTATTCGCACGTACTTCTGCCGGAAATTTTCGTTATTCGCTGTCAGTGAGTAGGTTTTCCACTTTTAAATAAATCTACAATGAAATATAAATTAGTTTTAGCTCATGTTAAGTATGATAATAAGTAATAAGATATTACTTATTTCTTATAAATGTTCTTCCCTAGTAGATGGGTTTTCTTTATATTGTACATCTCATGTTCAGTAACACCATCTCAGAATTGATAAAATACTTTTCTTTTTATCGTACGTTTGCCTGCTAAAAAAGTAAAATGAAAAATAATGAGAGAAAATCAATCAGAAAATTTATTCACTAAATTTGAACATTCTTGACTGCAATAAACATATGAGATCTTATTTTTAATCGTATTGGTTACAGTATAACCTGTTTAATTAATTATTTGTTATACTAAATAATTTTACACTTGTATTATATGTGTAGAACAGAAGCATATTTTTCATAATTTACCTATATTTGAGAAACTACCAACCAATCTGTTCCAAGCTATTCTCTTTATGTTTTTTTTTTTTTTTTTTTTTTTTTTTTAATTTGGAAAGGGTTGAGGCGTACAGTTTTCTTTATTAACACCATAACTGGATGAAACAGTATGTCTTATATGGTGTATAGAATTTTACAGCATCAATTTTGGTGTATCACTATTCTTCTGTAAGAAGGATAAGAAAGTTACAATTGATGCACATTCAGATAATTGAACTTATTCTCTCAAAGGCTGTTTGGAATCAAGTATCAGCTGGAGTTCCCAGTTGTTAATGATTTCTGTCCTAAAAAAAAATTAGGAAACGCCCGATGTATGTTGTCGAAATTATAAATTGTTGTAATTATTTAGATAAAATGTACAGAATGTCTCGTGAAGAAATAGAAATAACTTTAGGATATGATCTACTCATGAAAATAAGAAAATCCGTTTTAAAAACTTAGGTCCGAAAATCGTCTTTTTTTAATTACAATTTCGCCCTGCGCCTTGCTCTAACGGTTAAATGAAACTGTACTCGGAGTCTTGGTGTAGAAATTACATTAAATATTAATGGTTTTCTAGTATTTGGATATCTCTAGTAGTTTCCGAGAAAATCCCAGAAAATTAGAATTGAAAAACAAACGTTCTTAAGTTGTCTAATTTAGATGAATTGTCCAATAAATAAGATTTTGTAACAAACTTGCCAATTAATAAAACTTTGAATGCTCTCGGTCTTTAATCTGGGGTCCCGGGTTCGGGTCCTGGTCAGGCCTAGTATATTTTCAAAACCCTTGTTGAGATGAACTAATTCATCAAGGAAAAAAAATTGACAATTTCATAATGAGAAAATATTGTTAATTAAATTTTGTCAATTTAGTATTGTTAATTAATTATCATATTTATATATAATTTTAGTTTTGTATACACAATTTTTTATTTATAAATATATGTTATTACCATTGACCTCCCGTCAATTCTTCGCCCACGCTCTATGGTTTCTTGCGTTTTCCGTTACGGTTAATTTTTTTATTATTCTATGTTTTTTAGTCAAGTAACTGGAGGCGGATACAGCAGCCAGTCGCATCGCACATACAGTAACAGTGGTTGTGTTGGTTGAGCCGCCGCGCCGTACATAGTCGCACCACTTAAAAAATCAAAATTTAAAAAAAATCCGAAAAATGGTTTTTAGATATTATTCTGAAGAGTATTTGGAAGCCCCAATCTAGAGGATATCTCGTTTAGAAAGATATCTCGTTTACATATCTAGAAAAATGGTAAATTACAACGTTTCGATATGCTTCTCAATGAATATGGTTCTTGGAAGTGAAATTCAGAAAAAGGTTCTGTGATGTTAATTTATAAAATTGTATTATTTCGTAACTTTTCTTGGCCAGCCGCAATTTGTTGCTAAATTTACCTTTGAGAATCTTATTTACATTTTAGTTGTATTGTTATTTTAAATATTTACCCCAGGGTTCTCTACTAGAAGAAAAAAAAAAAGATTTTTTTTTTTTTTTTTTTTTAGATAGATAAACTCGTTCAAAATTAAAGCAGGTAAATTTTCTTAGTATTTTCATTTATTTAACTATAGCCTAAATCTCTCAGCAGAAATTTTTTTTTAAATTTACCGATATAACATAGGAAATTGTAAACAAATATAACTATTATTTTAATTAACATACAACTTTAACTCATTTTCTTCTAAGAATCATAATATTAGAATTATTTACCGCGTTCAAAATAAAAATTAATACAAAATTAACTATGAAATATATTGAATATAGCAAGTCAACTTTGTTATATATTGTCTTTGGTTTTAAAATTTTACACACGTTTGTATGCTTTTATATTTAGAACGTACTTTATACGTTGTAAAGTAACTGTTAAATGAATGTCTTATTTTTTTCTTTTTAAATAAAACTTGATTTTATAATCAAAGATTGCTGTCTACTTATATTAAATATTATTAAGTATAATCTAATAATGCTGAATCCGTTGAATTGTGTTTTTGAAAAAAAAATTGGGTGTATTTTTTAGTACTATAATCATTATTACTGGATAATTCTTACCATATTTTGAAATCAATTTGCTATACTAGATCCCTTATGTAGAATTAAAAAAAAAAACATAAAGTAAGAAAAATGAAATTTTGCCAGTGTTGTTTTAAAATTTAATCTTGTTAAAATTACTTCTTGTAATTTTGTAAAAGAATTTACGTATTTGTTTATAGATTGTCGCATCATAAAATTGTTATATCGCTTTTGTTTATAGGATATTAGATAAGCTGGAATGATAAATTATATTATTTTACGTAGCGTTATGTCAGAGGTAAATGAAGGTAGTACAACTTTATACTTTAAATGACATAAACGATGCGAGACAAGTTATGCGTATGTGTTGACAAGGGTTTGCGGTGGAGGGGATAGTGTGGGACGGTGAAGCGTCATGTTGTGTGTATGCACGGCGTGTGTGTACGTGTGTGTTTGATCGAGGTAGGATGAAGAAGGGATTAGACAGTGATAGAATATATAATATTATAATTTAATAATATAATATGTATTTGCATAATTGTGCGATACGTGAAGGAAGAAGCGGGGATTGTATGTCAAGATTATAAACAAGTACTGACTTAGCGTGTCCGATAAGGTTACGGGGAAGACATCTACCGTTAACTCTTGTCTAGACTAAGAGGTAACTACAAGGGATGAGGTCGTAAGGATGGAGGTGAGACGGGGATGGACTCATTAACGGAAAACGGTAGGGGTGACATTTTACAAAACGCTAAGAACATTGATTGAATTTCAGCGGTCGGGTAGCACCTGTCAACGGAGATGACGGTGGACGGGCGACAATCGAGTTATCTACGTGTCCGCTGTCCAACAGCAGCGTTCCCCTGACGGCAATCTTATTAACTAACGGCCATTAGTGTGTCCACTAGGAAGCGGGCCCTGGCTTCGGCCACGACAAGAGCGGACAGAACGACCTCTCCTGTACACTCTATCGCTAAACCGACTTCACTTCTCTTCACCGCTTACCGCGCTTCTCTTCTCCATTCTACATCTACTTTACTCGCATTAGCATTAACCGTCATCACTTATTGCATATGCATCTCACCGCACCGTACAACATGTCCGTCGGTCCACTACAGTAATTCAACCTTCTATTTTCTACCTCTCTTTCTTCATCCCCTTATACCTCTTCCAAATTCATCCACCCCTATTGTTACCGCACCAATATTTTCATTTAAAATTCTTTCCATTCGATTCACAATGTAAATCTAATCAATATATTTTCACTAATTAAATAATACATGGCAGCTTATATAAATAATTATATAGTATAACGTTATTATTAAATTTATTTAAACTCATATTTGTATTTTTTCTTTTAAATATTAATTGATATAACTTTTACTATTATACTATTTGCCGCGTTTCTTTAACTGTATTGTTTTATCTACTGTTTTTTTAATATTATTTATGAAATATAAAAAAACACATTTTTTACAAAAAACAACAAATTCATTAGTTTTATCCTAATTGTTGAAAATAACTTCAAAAAATTTAATTCATTTTTAAACTTCTTTATATTATTTTATTTTTCAAATTGGTTTCAACATAAAATTATTAGGTGTACTATAAACTAACATGATTTTGTTGTCTTAGCCATTTTGTTATTTTGTTTGATGATTTTGTTATCCATGCCAATTACCTTGGCGGAGTTATGATGTCTATGCTTCTCAACCAGAATTTTTCGGGTTCGAATCTCAATCTTGGCATTCTTTCAAATAATAAAAACTTCATTTACCATCTATTATAAAGGGAAAGAAAAATTAATTAATTAACTAAACTAATTCACTGATAAACATAATTTTTGTTTCCTAACATACGATGCTGAATTTAATCTGTTTTTTATGCTGAAAACGAAATGAACTTAGAATCTTTCTGTCAGCCACCATTTTTGAAAAAAAAAAATTAATTAAATGATTGTTTTCATTTTCCAATGTATAGTTTGCATTTTAGCTCCTATATTGTATTTTGTTAGCTCATTTTTTATTTTTTAACTTTGCTAACATAATTTGTAAGCTATAAATAAACAATACTAGACAAAGAATTAAATTTTGTCATAGTCACATATTATGACATCATATCTAATAATGAAAAGCGAGCCTTCATGGACAAGATTAATTATGTCTGTGCAAGTAAAAACATGTAGCTGAAAATACAGCTGTGTTGTTTGTATTAAGCACTGGATTTAGGAATGAATTAATTTTGTTCACTCTTTTTGCTGTTTGAAGTTTGTTAACAGTGCAGTGTTATAATGCCTCGAAATTTGTGTAAATGATGTGGATGCCTTTTGTTATGTATGTGGTGAGTTTACCGTAAAATCAAATAGAAAAAAACATTACACCTTTAATTAAAAAAGCATATCATTTGTATTTTCGGTGTAAAATTGGTGATCAGGATAAGACGTGAGCTCCTTATATAGTATGCACTAATTGTTCTGTAAATTTAAGAGGAATGCTGAAAGGTACACAAGACTATGTCATTTGGTGTACCTATGGTTTGGTGTGAACCAAAGGATCATGTAACCAATTGTTACTTTTGTTTAACAAGTGCGTCTGGAATTTCTAAAAAATCTAAACATACTGTAAAATATCCTTTATTCCAATCTGCAATCAGGCCTGTAGCTCATAGTGAAATTATTCTTGTTCCTAAGCCACCTGTGAATGTATGTTTCGAAAGCAGAGATGAAGAATCAGGCAGTAGTGAAAAAGATAGCAATGATTTTGATTTTGAATTATCTTCCAGTAAGCCACATGTTATATCACAAGGTGAATTAAATGACTTTGTTAGGGATTTAAATTTATCAAAAAATGAAGATGAACTGTTAGGATCAAGACTGCAAGGTTCGAATTTACTTCAAAAAAATACAAACATTTAGGGTTTCAAAGCCGACAAAAAGAACTTTTTCAGTACTTTATTGATGAAAATAATTTGGTTTATTGCACAAATATTGATGAGCTTATGTTGCACTTAGGACAAGTTCATAAACCTGAGGACTGGCGCCTTTTCATGGATTCATACAAATATAGTTTAAAAGTGGTTCTACTATACAACGGTAACAAATATCCTTCCATACCGATCGTTTATGGCATTAATTTGAAAGAGACAAACGATGTAATGGAAGATATTCTTGAAAAAAGAAATTATAAAAACTATAGCTGGAACATATGTGGTGATTTGAAAGTTATAGCTATGTTGTTAGGTGTGCAGTTAGTCTATACTAAGCACATTTGTTTTCTTTGCGAATGAAACAGCCGAGCTAGGGATAAACATTATGTTATCAAAGAGTGGAAGAAACGAGACAACTTAACTCTAAATGGGAAAAATATTATTCATGAGCCTTTAGTTGAACCCAAAAAAAAATATTTTTAACCCCTCCCATATCAAGATAGGACTAATGAAAAATTTTGTAAAAGCAATGAAGGATGGTCCCGGATTTTAGTACATCAGGCAGAAAATTTCGGAATGTAAGTGAAGGAATAATTAAAGAAGGAATATTTTTGGTCCTCAAATAAGAGAGTTAGTCACAGATGATGTATTTAACTCAATGTTAAATAATATAGAAAGTGCAGCTTGGGCTTCATTTAAAGAGTTTGGAAAAATTTTCTCGGCAACCAAAAATCCGACAATTACCACGATATTGTTAATTAACTTCTTACTTCATACAGAGCTGTGGGATGTACAGAGCTGTGTATATGTCTTTGAAAATACATTTCCTCCACTCACATCTGGATTTTTCCCGGAGAACCTCGGAGACGTAAGTGACAAACACGGTGAACGTTTCCACCAAGACATTTCGGTGATGGAAAGCCGCTAAAAAGGGAAATGGAATACTAACATGCTAGCCGATTACTGTTGGATATTAATTTGGGATGTTCCTGAGGCTATCTATAAAAGAAAACCAACAGCGAACTCATTGTAACACAAGTACGGCCATGCAAAATTATAAATTTTTCAGATTTTTACTATATTTTACCTTTATTTGATTTTGAAACGTAATTAATTTAAAACGAAGGGTGATAGAAAGATTGTAATTGCAGATGTGTAATGTACGCAAAAAAGCAATTCAAGAAATGGTATCACACTTAGAGAAACAGTATAAAAGCTTTTTTTGGCTATCAGTGTTATCATTAGGCGTCAGCCTATTATTATAAATATAATAACAATAATACTAATATAATAATAATTTATTTATATTATTATTATAAATAAATTTACAGTTAATATTTCTGTAGGGAAGAATTAAGATTTGTTATACTTGTAGCTGTTATGTATGAAACTACAAGAACGAAAAACCCTGGTTGATTCCGATGATGAAATCGGAGTAGTAGGTTAAAATATACAAAATTCCCCTTTAAAATTGAAGTTATCTTGCATTAAACATTTTAAAGTTTATTTTCTTAGTTTTTAATTTTCAATTTTAATGTCTTATATTCAGATGTGGAACCACATTTGAAAAAAATTACAAAACCTTAACAACTGGAATATCTTGAAAAACACTTCAGAATTATTTACTAAATTAAGTTCATTTTGTATTGATAGTATTAAATGTGTTGTGTATATTTTTTTATAAAATTATTTAAGTAGCATACAGCGGTAGCAGTTGGATGATTACGCAGTTATAACTCTATGTTGAAGTGCATTCGAGGAGCATCCTACATTGTCAGATAATAGTAAATTACTTACATGGAAGGTAATTGATAAAAATATCTATTAAGGATGTACGTCTTAGATCAAAAATATAAAATAAAAAATATGAAAAATGAAACGCTATGTATGTGAGTTAGGCTCTATAATGGGCAGAGATCCTAACACAGTCAAAAGTCACTCCCGAAAATTAACTAGCACCTGTACCAGGCTTGCGCGGAAAATTGAGAAGTAGAATGATTTTCTGTTGATTTCTTAATCGAATCAAAGATATGGGAGCATAATAGTGTGCTAGACCCACCGAAATGAATGTCATATTCAGCCCTGCAGGTGGCATCTTTACTCTTTTCATCACAGGGATTGGTTATGTAGTTAACATCATAACTATCAGAGAAAGGTATTCTGACTGGTTCCTCTTGTATTACAGGTGATTTAAATTTGTTGCGGCCATAAGAAAAAAACTACGTTAACTTGAGTTAAAAAACAAATTAATGTGTTCCCCGTTATGAAGTGAAACAATGCTTTATAAATTGATTAGAAAAGCAAAAAAATTTCTTTGTCCATTGATACAATTTTTTTTTGTTAATTCTAAATGCGTAATATATTACATCTGTTATCGGTTAAATTTTACTAAGTTTAAAACTAGCTTACTCGCTTATGCTTGGGTATAAACGCTTATACTTGCTTGTATCAAAATTTCGAAAAATTTCTCGAAATTACTTACATGACTATACTTTTTATTTATGAATTATTGAAGTCGATCGTTTCTTAAAGGTTATAATAACATATGAAAAACTGAATCGTTATTTGAATGTTGCATGTAAAGAAAATACAGTAATTATACTGTTTTGACAGCAAAATAAAAATTGCTGTTGACAGCAAAATAAAAATTGCTGTTGACAGCAAAAGGTTTATATTTTGTTGTCAACATCTTCAGCACTGCCCATCAGTTAAAGGGCTAATTATGGTCTAACGTAAATTTTACTTTATTTATTGAAAAAAAATTTCCATTTTTACGACTTACTTTATTTGTAAGACTTACTATAAATTACACATGGTATTGCTTTGTAATTTTAAGTTTTATGTAATTATTTTACAAAAAAAAAGTATTTTGCTTTAGAAGTTGAAATGAAATTTCAAAGAAAATGATTTGTGTAAGAGATCGGATATATAAATCTTATTTTACATGAACAATCAAGCTCTTCCCAATAAAATCCAGTAGCAATAACTCTAGTATTGTTTTCAGCTGTTTCATTATTTTCAGGAGCATAATTTTTTTTATAAAATATTTTAAAAACACATTTATGTTGTGTGCATTGCTCCTATTTGGTATTTTGGCGAAGATGAAAACTGAAACGTTTAACAATGAACTCAAAATTTATTTTTTTTTAAAATGATTGTATTTTACAATCGATACTTCTGAGGATGTTATAACATCCGAAAGCGCTCAAAACTATTTTATTATCATCAGTTTGTTGATAAGAAGTTTATTTTTATAATTAGGATTTATTTACACTTACAATCATTCTTTTACATGAAAACTGATATTTAAATGAATTTTGTTTAAGTAAAATAATAATAATAAAAAAAAACGGGTAAAGAATTAAGTTTTAATTAAATCAATCGAAAATATGTAATTTATTTTTAATATGTTTCTTTCAATTGATAGGATATACAAGAAATTTAAATGAACTTTTTTTCAGAATAATATTTGTAGTTTATTATTTTGAGTATTTATTTAAAAACTTCATGTTTTGTTATTGTATTACGCTTGTTTGGTTATTTAGTATAAGGAAACATTACTGCTCTCTTTCCTGCTCAGCCGGGATCCGTCTGGAAGAAGTGAAGTAATGAAGTGAAGTGTAGTGAAGGGTGCGGTGTAGGGGGACAGTGTTTCCCTAGGGTTCAAAAAGGAAGAAGGGCGTGGAGCGGGTGGTACGAGGGTAGCGCGGTGATTGATGGCTGACAGACGCTTGACAGCTGGAGCAATTATTTAAAATTATTGCTCCACTTTCCTTCCCTCATGGCGACAATATTCTTGGCGTTCCGAAAGAAAGAACGAGAGGGAAAGATACGGTCCATCGTATACACGACGAGGACAGAACGAGAACATGTTTTATTCCCCCGCCTTTTCTAGAAATCTCTGTCGGGACTTGATGGAATTTACGCGCCCTGGAACAAACTGCCTTTGCTTAATGCATTGCAGTGTGTGTGTCTGTCTGTCTTTCCTTCTCGCTCGCCCTTATTTCTTTCACCCTATCTCTCTACGTTGTACGCGTATGTGTGTTTGAAATGACTGTGGCTCCGCACTCGCAAACACCGACGGCCCATCACTAGCATCACTCACACACAAGACTAGTGCTGCTGCTACTGGTGCTGGTCGGTCAGGGGCCCTCCCCTGGGGCGTCTTCATCACTCAGTAAACTTTCATGGGACTCTTAACTCTAATACTAGGCGCCCGCCCGTCTTTCTCGCACTCGTTTCAACATAGACCATCTCAGAGCTCCACTACCATGGAAATTGTTATACGCTTTATATAAAGCAATTTAAGGAAAAAAAAAATTTTGATATCGATCATTACATTGTACCATTTTAAGATAATAAGTGATTTATAGTCAATATTATTTGTTTAGTAAATTATTCAGAAAAGATAGTTTTTTTATATCGGAAAAATATTAAGTCTGCAGGTAAACACGATATTCTGATTGATATTAATTTAAATAAAACTGCTCTCTATCACCTAGATGAATTATGAAGTAGATTACCTGATTTTTACCAAAATTTCAAGTATTGTGTCGCTTATTTAAATTTTCATAAATAGAACTGTAATCTTGATTATATGAAGCGATTGAAATTTTCAGGTAGGAATATGTGAGGGGTGTTTTTAACAGATTTACTGCGTTATAATAAATTAAATATTAATTAAATGGATTAGTTATTAATCATCGTATTTAATAAAATTTTGAATAACCAAATCAAAAAATATATAAATTCTTAAAATTTAAATAATTAAATGTATTACAATCTGTAAGAAAGATATCCCTACTTGTTTAGTAGGCGTGATTTAATAATAAATTGGTTCATATGTTTCTGTTTAGTATTTATTATTTTATAAAAAAAAAATTACTTTACTTGATTGAACTAGGCTTACTTGAAGTAGGCGTGATAAAGGTTCCATTCAGAAAGTTTAAATACAATAATATTACATTTATTTGTATGTAATAATAATTACATTAGATCTAATTTAATTTTATGTAATATTAAGTAGAAAGCCAAATATTTCATAAATGTAACATTTGTGATAAATAAAAAGTACTTACTTCGTCTGTTGATGTTTTTTTATGATGTGTATTCATGTATGTATATTAGGTAAGATAATTCCGGCGTTCTTCGGCGGTTTGGTTTCAATTAACCACACATCTCAGGAATGCTCGACCTGAGACTATACTTCATTCACATTCATACCTTATGGTGGTTCCGGAGGCTATACAGAAAAAGTAAAAGGTACCATAACCTCAATATTGTAGGTATCTTGATATGAGACAAGCTCTCTCGAATAATTTTCAAGAATATTAAGCATCTCTGGCCAGGTGTAGTACGGAAATTTATGATAGAAATGATTTCCTGTTATTTACTTAGTCGATTATATTTCTTTTATTTCAACATACTAACCGCATCGAAATATTCTACTGCGTCAAAGGTATCAACAGGCTTGAAATATAATTTTTGTATGTCTTCATTCTGTTTACCGTAGATTATTTCTGTGTAAAAAGCACCATTACTCTCAAAGAAAATAACTCTGCCTTGTGTTTTGTACCGTATTTTGCGTTATAGTCAATAGAAAGACGGGTGGAACTAATATAAAAGAAAAGATTAGTGTGTACCCTCCTATTAACAAATAGTGGTGCTCTCTTTTTCGTTAATTGACTATCCGTGGAACATATATTAATATATATTTATTTTACTTTGATCCTGAAAACGGAATAAAATATGTTTAATATGGCTCTAATGATTTTGCCTTTAATATAGCCCTCCCTCCTGGCTAAAGCTTTGTTATATTTGCTTCAAGATTCGTCTCCAGTTTGACAAAGCCCGTGATTAGGATTTCAATATGAGTTGAATTTCAGCACGAATATAAGTGACCCAAAAGTTGTAATTTCTAAGTGTAATATTTTCAAATTTATATATTCGTATATTTATCTCACAGATTCAAATTTCATTA
Source organism: Lycorma delicatula (assembly GCF_047948215.1). Classification (NCBI taxonomy): domain Eukaryota; kingdom Metazoa; phylum Arthropoda; class Insecta; order Hemiptera; family Fulgoridae; genus Lycorma; species Lycorma delicatula. The sequence goes on along the minus strand of NC_134458.1, from coordinate 137,242,946 downwards.
CCATAAGGAATATTTTCAACGACAACTAATAATTCTGGATCACCATCAGTTTGGATGTTTATATAATATGTAACACGTATTTGTTGTACTTTCGGTGTAGAATATTTAGACATTTAAAAAAATATGAAATAAACATACAACTCAATTACATTCTATACAAAAAAAATACGAAGGGTTACTTTACTTATGATTAACATTGAATTTTTGTCTAAAAACAGTTTTCAATACAACTTTTTTCGATATCTTTGGAGAAAGATGTCCACTTGTCCTTGCAAATTCCTGAACCTTTAGATAAATAAAAATCCCTTTTCTTCTTCCTCTACTTCCTTTTCAGCTGAATTTTCTTGTTATTTGATTTTCATTCATGTAAATAATACAAAAGTAATAAATAAATAATTAAATATTTAATAATTCGCTTTGAAATAAATAGAACTTTTTCTTTAAAACATCTTTTGGACCTATCAACAACTTTTTCAACACAGTAACCAAAAGAATTACTGCCAAATATCCCACTGCAAAAGGTTCTAAAGTTTTGTTTCGACTGGCCTTTGGGAAAAAGTTTCAGTTTCTAAACCAGTCAGTTAATATTTAATAACTTTAGAACGTTGCCACATATCGTCATGTTATTCAATAAACGAAAATCACTTTCCTTTTCCTCTTCTTATATTATTCATTAATAAAAAGAACAACGAATTTTATTTAAATATGAAAATCTTGAACTATATATTTTTTTTTAAATCAATAATTTTCAAAAAATTACAGGTTTTTGGTTATTATTAGTCCGTGAAACTTTACATTATAGATGCACCGTAAAATAGTTGTACCTGAATGTAATGTTTTCTTTTTATACAAAACGATATACCTGTCAGTCATCTAAATTATTAAAAAATATAAAGTAAAAAGATATCTATTTATGGAAGTAAAATGAGATTTTAATAAACGAATTAAATTGCGAAATTAATATAGCGTTTGACTGTAGATGGCTACTCAAATAAAACCGACATTACATAATAGAAACTGTCATAACTCTTCTCATTTTTTCACTCCATCCCCCTCCCTTTATCAATATCCTCTTTTCCTTACCCTTTTTCCCTCTCCACCACTGGGTCGTTGATTTTTACCTCATCACTTCCACTTATAATCTTTGACAAATATTATTCATTTCGTCGTCGTAATTAGTAACTGAGAAGAGGCATTCAGATTTCTTTCGTTTTAAAACTCATCTTGTCAAATTAAAACGAAATCCCAGTCAACATCCGTTCAGTAACTCCGTTATCGGCTCGGTCCCTAAGACGGTGCGCTGTACTAGCCGTCTATCTCTCTTTTTACTTTTACCATCACAACCTTTCCGACTCCCTCTTCTCTTTCTCTGTCTTATATTTGCATAACTCATTAACGTCTCACCAAGAAAAAGAGTAGTACTTCTTTTTAAAACCTACCTTCCCCCGCCGATCCGGCAAACCGACCCGTCCGCCCATCTCGATTTCTCCTTCTCCGCAAAAACTCACACTCAGTTTTTCCTATTCACTCACTCATTCACTTTTTTTTTTACTTTGCACTTAATTAAAAAGTAAGTTTCAATTACAATCGAAGATGTGAAAAAGTTAAAAAGTCGCTTCGCCTGACTGCCTCTCTTTTTACTTCTTATGCTGGCATGACTCGGATGGTGCGGAGCAGAAAGTTCCGTTAGTACGTTTTTTCTCAGCACCACTCTCTCAATGAGTTGAAAGTTTTCTTAGATTTTTAATTTATATCTGCCGGCTTAATGAACAATAATGTTGTACCGTAAATAAATGATTTTAAATTAAATTAACTCTGTTACGATTGATTAATTTACTTTTAATTTATTGGTAAGACATTTTTTATTCGATTCAAGGATGTTGAATACTAGTTTGTTATATTGAAAAAAGAAATAATTTAGTAAACATTTTAAATATATTCATTTATTTAAACGGAGAGTGGATTGTTATAATACCTAATTTTTTTCTTTTTAATTTACTGTTTGAGCTTTATTGATCTAATTAGGAATGAATTGATCGGTGAAGAAAATTACAAGAATATTTCGGGAATCGAATACAATTTGCTTAATGTTTATTAAATAAACATAAAAATTCATCGTGCTTATGAAAAAGACATTTATTTTTAAACTTTTAAGTGGTCATTTCGTATTCAGTAGAATTACAAGGAGAAGACTACGTCATTTAACAAGAGTTTACTATGTGAAATATACGTAGCACAAATATTTGTAATACATGTAACAAATATCCGTATTTCTTTAAAATTTCAAACAACTTAAAAACAGAGATCTAGATTAAATTGATTTTCTCATGAATGTATTCAGACGAGGATCATGGAAGAGGACGGAATTAAATAATCAGCAAGAATGGAAATGAAAGTTGAAGTTTGCCCTTCTAAATGAGATCTCTTAAACAGAGATTTAAACTAAAATTTTAACTTTTTTTCACTAAGAGAATACGAATTTCAAAAATGTTGAAAACTGAAAAATGAATGTGTAGTTAAAATTGGAAGAAAGCCTGAAATATTATTGTGTGAATTCAATGGATACGAGAGATACACATGCAAAAAAAAATAATAAGAAAGGAACAAGCCTTTCTCATGTACTTCTGTCTTTTTAATTAAGATTAATGTATATTTATAATAACAATTATGCTTTTGACCCTTGCTAAGAACATGAGATATAAGAAAGAGGTAACAGTTTGAATTGTTTTTATTAAAATAATGATCGTAATAGAGACATTTCCTTTAGTGAATGAACTGAAAGTATCACCGGTAAAGCTGAATACCAGTTAAATTCCATTCCGATTTCTGAAAATCCATTCAATTTGGATCATTGAAGAAGAAAGTCGGAAACGACTTTAATCGTCAGTTCACCTATTTGGAGATTGTCATGATTAACTAGTTAACCGTACTAAAAAAGGAAGATTTTTAACATTCAAAACTGGTAATAAAAAAGGAAAATGAAAGTAGATTAATGGGTTTTGAAATCAAAGTCTTGCCCGAGGTTTACGAACCGATAAGAGAAGACAAAAATGGCAAATGAAGGAAAAGAAAGAACGACTTGTAGGAAAAAATTAAGGACGACTTGTATAATCGTTCTAGAATAACATTCGTTGAAAGAAAAACAGAGATGAGATGGGTGATTAGGCGTGTAGTGAATGCATGAGTTTAGAGAAATAGCGATGTGCTCTATATTTAACTTGTATAAGAAAGAAGACAAAACCAAGAATCAAATGAACACAAAGATTGTTGAATGGTGAAGGCGCAGGAATGCTTACACTGGAGGAGGATTGTTGTGACTGCGGATCCTTAAGCTCTGCTGTAATCCAAACAACACGTAAACAAATCTGATTAAATAATTTCTCAATCCAATAAACGTCGAAGATAAAAAAGAGAAGTCTGAAATTCCTTTAAAATATTTCAAATCAGTAAAAAGGTATGAAAGTTGAAAAATTGATTTTTAATTTATTACGAATATTTAAAATTAGTGTTAGAAAATATATTAATCTCATATTTTGTTTAAAAAATAATGTTCTAAATTATCTATAAACTTTCATCGCTGCTTTAGTTTTTATTATGGTTTTTCACGCAAATGCAGCTATTACTAATATTATTATTTTTCTTTTTTTTTAACTATGTATTCTCACATTTAACTGTAAGAAGGAGATAAGTTGAATTTTAAAAATTTATGCTGCACAAGTTAAAAATTCTCTTTATGATATCTCTCATATAAAGTTAGAGGCAACTTGTCTGCGAAGTAATTTGGAAAGTTTTTCTTGAGCCCTCTTAACGAATCTTTATTCTTTTCTCTTAACGCGGTAGCTGCTAATTCATGCAAACCTTCTACCCCCTTGTCTATTCTTCACCCCCCCCCCCCCCGTTTACCGTTACTTGAACGCCACCCTCCCCCGTTTCCCTTACCGGTATAACATCATGTATATAAGGGTCTGCTTAAGAAACCGCCACCGTCGCCCGCCATCCACCCACCGGTTTCTCTCTTAACACATCTCTTTCCGACGGTGAGCGTTCCTCTCTCACCCTCTCATGAATGTATTCAGACGAGGATCATGGAAGAGGACGGAATTAAATAATCAGCAAGAATGGAAATGAAAGTTGAAGTTTGCCCTTCTAAAAAGAAATTACGACTGCTTAGTGTGTACCTGCAAAACAACTAAGTCTTCGTCTTTTACCGCGCTCTTCTTTCTTTCCCTCCATCCACTTTTCTTATTTCATCTCCTCTTCTATTTTACACTAAACACATCTTGTTGTAGAAATGTTGCAACTTCACATATTTATACAAAACTCCGCGCTCAGTGTTTTATTTTGTGTTTATAATACTAGGTAGATTAAGTTGAGAAAACGTCTCTCCTTTTGAGACTTAACTTATACTCTGTTTGTTTACTATCAAAACAATAAATGCTTTCTCTAAATGTATGTATATACTCGTGTATATATATATATATATATATATATATATATATATATATATATAATTTTTTTTATACAAATCTACTGTTTTAAATTAAATTTTTCTCTATTTTATAAGCGACAACATTAATATTGTCTGACCTAATATTAAAATAAAAACTCTAATAAGAGAACTTAAGTAACACAAACTTTTATCAGGTTATATTTATGTAAATATGATTAATTTTATGACAAATCTAAATAAATTTATAATATAGAACTAATTAAATTTTGTCAAATTTTCATTCCTGACTAAAGGAATACATAAAAGTTTGCGAACAATTCAAATTTATTTGGAATTTTCTTATTTCTTTGAGTTATATTAAATTTAAAAATTAGTAACGATACCACTGAATTTATCAAGCATTTGATAAAATTAAAAATTATTTTCTTCATCCCCTTAGACGTAGTTTTACGTCCCTTTAGTAATTTCACGTAGTTTTAAATTTATAGATTTTTCACAAAAAAATAATAACAGAAGTAAATTATATTACTGTAATAAATTTATATCATTTAATAAAAATTTTGATGAATTTAAATTTTCGGTAAGTTGTTTTGCTAAGATATATCTAATTATATTTAAGATATATTTAATTAATTTTTTGGTAATGAAATGAAAATATTAAATGTAAAAAAAATTAAATTTACGTTTTACCACTACGTTAAGGTATTACAAAATTTCTACTTTAATATCTCCTCTTTTAGGAATAAAATAAGTCAATTGCTAGAATTAATAAAACCTCTACAAAAATATCAAATATTTGGTGGTTCTTTTATTTGATGTAGTTTTTGCGTTCTTTTTTATAACTGCTTCTATTATTATTACTCATTATCCTTTATCTACACAAAAAGAGTTTATATTGAACTGCTCCAAAGTTTTGAGTTTTATCCTGTTAGTGGAGCGTAGAAAAAAGATTAAAATAAATAATTCAATTATCGTTAATTTTATATGAATTTGGTTATTTATGAAACACATAAGTCATTTAGTACAAATTTTTCAGGAGACAAAAAACTGTTCTTAAAAAGCGTTAACACAAAAAATTCATGTAAAATCTACTGCAGATTCCTTTTTTAACCACGTACTTACCTGGTATAAAATAAAGTTCCACTTACCAACAATTTTAAAAGTATATATATCCTAGTACTTTCGGAGCCGTTACTCCATCATAAGGTATTTCCCAAAAGATGTTAATTCAAATTCAAATGTATAATTTTATTCAAATTAAAACTGTTACGTTCATAATAGTCGGTCATCAAGAAATAAAATTAAATTGTACGTCAATAAGACCGCAATGTCATGTTCATAAGATGCTTGCGAATAGAGTTAATATTAAATGAAATATTACCAACCTATTAATAATTAACTATTACATCTTACGAACATGACGTTACGGTCTTATTGACGTACAATTATACATTTGAATTTAAATTAACATCTTTTGGGAAATTTCTGATGATGGAGTAACGACTCCAAAAGGATTCGAATATATACTTTTAAAATTGTTGGTAATTGGAACTTTATTTTATACAATTGTATTAATACGAGCGGTGCCAAACGCTCAGTAAATTAAATGTACTTACCTACTAAAAAAGTTGTTTCTTGGTGTTATAATAACATTTAAAATATTGGTGACTGACTGTCTAATGGGGTTTCATAAATAAACAAAATAGTTATAACATTATATATTTAAAGAACAAAGATCATCGGATAACAGTAAGTTCTTTTAAGTATTTTTTAATACTTATGTAATTAATATTATTATTAAATGTATTTACATTGTTCAAAGTGCACAAAACTCTAAATTAAAATATTATTTAAAGGGTAAACATGAAAAAAAAAACTGAAGTTGCTTATTATAAAGAAAAACTAGGATAACGCCTAACGATACAAAAGTGTCAGTATTATTTTACACAAAAATGAATGATAGAATAAAATTTGGGAGATTTGAAGTATAACCGTTTTTTTAAATTAATCTTCTTCGTTACGGTCTTTGCTTCTAGTTGGCCAATTTTGTATTATGTCATCAAAAAAACTTTTTCCATCTTCTGGTATGTACTGCATGCATTTTTGTAAATCATTGATTTTATCTTTAAGTATGTCACACATCCCTTCATAAGCTTTGTTTGATGGTTGGTCTGGTATACTGGAACCCTTGTTTAATTCGGAGGTACTTTTATTACACCCATTCACAAATTTACTCGCTTCGATAACTTCCTTTTTTTGTGAATCAAAGTTAAATTGATGATAAACAGAAATTTTAAATAAGTCCTTTTTTGGTTGTTTTTGTGCGATCGTTTCAAGTGATGTGATTATACCGCGGCCACCAACTTTTAAAATCTATAATTTTTTTGGTTTCAACTCTATTGATAAAAAATTTATTTTTTTTCGACGAGTGAATAAATAAGTTCCATCAATTCCATCATTGTATAGTACCTATCGCGCCTATTTAATTTTCTTTTAACAACTGCGAAATCGCGATCATTTGGCAAAAACGACTGTCTTGTTATTGGGAGAAGTAAACTTTTTTGGAATAGCTCACTGTCTGTCCAAAAGAGAAGATAATGAAGAACTGAACGGTTATTGTTTTGGCCTGCACAGTTATCACTGTACAAGTGCAATTTAGTAACGTTGTTTGGAACTCTGGAAAGAGTCAATGTACTCGTAAAGGAATGAAGGTACTTCATTTGAACCTTTACGGGCTTCTTCACGATACAAAAAGAACGTTGCGTTGTTATTCTTTGTGTTATGAACAGAAAAATGAAAAACTGATAATCGATGCAAGCAATACTTTTCCTGAATAGGAATACACAGCCAAGAAATGTTCGCTACTGCATTAAGATTATTATCTTTTAATTTTAAATTCATTCACAACATGTGTCTATCTGTGGACGACCAAAGCGATAATCAAAGTTTTCCTTGTAAGTTTTGTAATAGAACGAATATTTGACTTCCGAATCTAGATATTTTTTCTTAAATAATTCAAACATAATCTTAACATTAAGTGTAGCATCAAGGTACTTAATTTCTTTGCTGGAGTAATGACTGATTTTGAGAGGAAATGATTGAATATGGTTCATGATAGTGTATAGTAATATTATCCTCCATTTTCTATTAATCCTGTCTGATTAAGCTTCTAGGTTTTTTACTCTTCACATTAATTCTTCATTTTTTATTATGTCTGCCCATTTATTCTTTTACAATATCCTTCTTTTCCGCATTTATTAGTTTTCAATATCTGTCGATAGCATTATCGAAAATTTTTCTTTTTTTCTTGTTGACCTCGTCTATCATGAAAAGAAACACCATGTAAAAGCAGTTTTTCTAAACGTCGGATTCTTTCTGCAGAAACAGAATGCAAAACAATAAAAGTCTATCGACAAAGTTGAAGTTTGACACCACTTTGTTATTTAGTTAGTTAGTCCTCGTTATCTAGTTTTATCCATTCTATATAACTGTAAAATTTGTGTCTTCCTTCTCTCATCGTACAATTTATTTATTTATTTTTTTTTTAAACTTCCTCTAGTTTTCTTAATTTGTAAATATTATCTTCGAGTTTTGGTTGTGGAATTTTCTTAAAAGTTATTTCAACTTCTATAAATATTTTCCTGAGGAATTTGGTAGACCTTCTACACCAAATAAAACCACGGTTTACTAGTGTCTTAATTTCGAGCTTCTTTAAGAAAGAAACCTTTATTAAATAATTATTTACGTTGAAAAATGGTGAATGTTTATCGGCTTTTTCTTGATCAGCTACCTAAATTTTAGTTGTGTATTTTAGGATTTTCTCGTAACTATTAATATGAGTAAAACCAAAACTATTTTTACCTATTAATTTAATAATGTTGATTAAAAAGAAATTGCTTTCGTACATCTACTCCTTTTTATTTTTTCTTTAAATTAAAAATTCTTAGTTTTATTTTTCATTTAGTTGTTAATCTTCAGACTAAATTTTACTTTAGAGGTATCTAGTTTCCATTTATTTTTGATAAGAACTCTTAAAAATATTATGGAAGAGTTCTTTGTCTCACGTAGTTATATTGTAGATCTTATTGAAAGTTTGCTATTTTTTTTTTTAAATATTTATTTTGGTTTACGTTTTAGGTAGATTTCATAAAAAAGCTATCTATTGTAATGGATACCATGATTCGACTTCCGGAAAATTTTGACATATCTTCGCGTTTCACATCCCTCAGATCCCAAAACCACAGTCAGTTCAAAAGTTTATATATACATCTATATTTTACTTTCTTGTAGACATGATAACTACCGTAATTTTGCGCCAATCTCTTTCAAATTGTTACATAAAATATAACGATCCAAAATCACGGTTGAGTTCGTTAATGGGCAAAATCGGACCATGGGGATGGAAATAAGGACTTATCGAAAAAACAAAATATCGCTATAACTTTCTTGTTAAGTAAAATATCGAATTCGTTTAAAGTTCCTACTATTCTTTGGATAAGGGCCTTAAAATGTATCTAAATAAAGTCTTTTAATATCACCACCATTGGCCCAGGGGGTGGAAAAAATGGGGGTTCGAAGAAAAAAAATCATACTTTCCTTAATAGGCACAGCATCGAATCGGTTTAAAGTGGTCGTTAATCTTCTAAACATTACCTGAAACAACTTTTGATATGACCAACCCTTACGGCAAGGAATGACCAAAATGTTACTGGAATTGTAAGAAGATGCGGCTTGTCGTACGCTAAACATGTGAAACGTTTTTCACATGCAACTATTGTTGTATTGAGTAAATTTAAAGTTTTTCTTAACTTTAGGGTTTTACTTAGTACGGGTGAAATCTACTACCTCCGCCTTCCGGCGTACCAAAAGGGGTTTTTTTTTTTTATAAAGAATAATGTTACATCAGTAATAAAAAAATAAATTGTTTAGATTATATTTCTTATAGTAAGGATTGTAATTGTAACACGAAAATTATATCTACTATATATTATATGCTGGATTATGTAGTAGTATGAACATATTTATTGTATTACATGGAAATAAAAATGATTAAATTCCTGTCTGTGCGGAGAGCTGAAATGGAATTTTTTAAAGAAATCTCCTCAATGATTTTTACAGCTGGAAGGGAAAAACTGAAATAACACGGTTATCATAAATAAGTTTATTCATTAATGATTGTAGTTCGATCTCCTAACGAAATTGTGAAACGTTGAAATTTTATCGCTATACGGAGAAAACAATTAAGAGTAGGGATACCTGTAAGCAATATTCTTCAGTAATTTCTGCAGGTTTTCTTAAGTAAATTGTAACTTATAAAACTAAAGCAGAAAAGAACAAGCTTTATCGGGGTTTAAAATTTAATTTTTTTATTAAATGATTGGAAATTTTATAACTATTTATTTTTTCTTTCGCGACGCATTATGTATTTTTTTTTGTCTTCAGTCATTTGACTGGTTTGATGCAGCTCTCCAAGATTCCCTATCTAGTGCTAGTCGTTTCATTTCAGTATACCTTCTACATCCTATATCCCTAACAATTTGTTTTACATATTCCAAACGTGGCCTGCCTACACAATTTTTTCCTTCTACCTGTCCTTCCAATATCAAAGCGACTATTCCAGGATGCCTTAGTATGTGGCCTATAAGTCTGTCTCTTCTTTTAACTATATTTTTCCACATGCTTCTTTCTTCATCTATTTACCGCAATACCTCTTTATTTGTCACTTTATCCACCCATCTGATTTTTAACATTCTCCTATAGCACCACATTTCAAAAGCTTCTAATCTTTTCTTCTCAGATACTTTGATTGTCCAAGCTTCACTTTCATATAAAGCGACACTCCAAACATACACTTTCAAAAATCTTTTCCTGACATTTAAATTAATTTTTGATGTAAACAAATTATATTTCTTACTGAAGGCTCGTTTAGCTTGTGCTATTCGGCATTTTATATCGCTCCTGCTTCGTCCATCTTTAGTAATTCTACCTCCCAAATAACAAAATTCTTCTACCTCCATAAACTTTTCTCCTCCTATTTTCACATTCAGTGGTCCATCTTTGTTATTTCTACTACATTTCATTACTTTTGTTTTGTTCTTGTTTATTTTCATGCGATAGTTCTTGCGTAGGACTTCATCTATGCCGTTCATTGTTTCTTCTAAATCCTTTTTACTCTCGGCTAGAATTACTATATCATCAGCAAATCGTAGCGTCTTTATCTTTTCACCTTGTACTGTTACTCCGAATCTAAATTGTTCTTTAACATCATTAACTGATAGATCCATGTAAAGATTAAAAGGTAACAGGGATAGGGAACATCCTTGTCGGACTCCCTTTCTTATCACGGCTTCTTTCTTATGTTCTTCAATTATTACTGTTGCTGTTTGGTTCCTGTACATGTTAGCAATTGTTCTTCTATCTCTGTATTTGAACCCTAATTTTTTTAAAATGCTGAACATTTTATTCCAGTCTACGTGTTATCGAATGCCTTTTCTAGGTCTATAAACGCCAAGTATGTTGGTTTGTTTTTTCTTTAATCTTCCTTCTACTATTAATCTGAGGCCTAAAATTGCTTCCCTTGTCCCTATACTTTTCCTGAAACCAAATTGGTCTTCTCCTAACACTTCTTCCACTCTCCTCTCAATTCTTCTGTATAGAATTCTAGTTAAGATTTTTGATGCATGACTAGTTAAAGTAATTGTTCTGTATTCTTCACATTTATCTGCCCCTGCTTTCTTTGGTATCATGACTATAACACTTTTTTTGAAGTCTGACGGAAATTCCCATTTTTCATAAATATTACACACCAGTTTGTATAATTTATCAATCGCTTCCTCACCTGCACTGCGCAGTAATTCTACAAGTATTCCGTCTATTCCAAGAGCCTTTCTGCCATTTAAATATTTTAATGCTCTCTTAAATTCAGATCTCAGTATTGTTTCTCCCATTTCATCCTCCTCAACACCTCTTCTTCCTCTATAACACCATTTTCTAATTCATTTCCTCCGTGTAACTCTTCAATATATTCCACCCATCTATCGACTTTACCTTTCGTATTATATATTGGTGTACCATCTTTGTTTAACACATTATTAGATTTTAATTTATGTACCCCCAAAATTTTCCTTAACTTTCCTGTATGCGCCGTCTATTTTACCAATGTTCATTTCTCTTTCCACTTCTGAACACTTTTCTTTAATCCATTCTTCTTTCGCCAGTTTGCACTTCCTGTTTATAGCATTTCTTAATTGCCGATAGTTCCTTTTACTATCTTCATCACTAGCATTCTTATATTTTCTACGTTCATCCATCAGCTGCAATATATCGTCTGAAACCCAAGGTTTTCTACCAGTTCTCTTTCTTCCGCCTAAGTTTGCTTCTGCTGATTTAAGAATTTCCTTTTTAACATTCTCCCATTCTTCTTCTACATTTTCTACCTTATCTTTTTTACTCAGACCTCCTGCGATGTCCTCCTCAAAAATCTTCTTTACCTCCTCTTCCTCAAGCTTCTCTAAATTCCACCGATTCATCTGACACCTTTTCTTCAGGTTTTTAAACCCCAATCTACATTTCATTATCACAAAATTATGGTCGCTATCAATGTCTGCTCCAGGGTAAGTTTTGCAGTCAACGAGTTGATTTTTAAATCTTTACTTAACCATGATATAATCTATCTGATACCTTGCAGTATCGCCTGGCTTTTTCCAAGTGTATATTCTTCTATTATGATTTTTAAATTGGGTGTTGGCATTATGTAATATTTATGTAACCCATTTATGTGACGCATTATGTAATATTTAGCTCTATGTAAAAGTGTGTAGCTAGTACATCGAATTTACATTGATTGTATTGTAATCAGTGACTCTAGGTCTTTTTGCTATTGTGATAATCTATTTCCGGTTATCACTTTTTAATTTATTTTTCGTATATTGACTTCGGTTATAAGGCCTAAATTAAAAAAAAAAAAAAACAGTTGTGTTAGGATATCAGAATGAGCGAAAAATTTCACGTAAACAAATCTCTCTTCATTTTTCCTCTGTCCTATATTGTGTTTTTTTCAATAAGAATATATATCTTAAAATCGAATCGAGATATTTTATTAAAATTTGGTATAAATTATCCAAAAACATCTACAAAATTAATAAATTTCAACATTTTCCGTTTGAAAATTCCTAAATGGAGGCAATTAAAATAGTTTAAATATTACCAGCTCTGTAAATACTTATTTTATTAATTAAAATATTTAGCCTTTAATTTTGAACAAAATGATACATCAGTCACTTAAATTGGTTAATAAACAGTTGCGACATGGGTGTAACTTTTGAAGTAGAATTAAATAATTATGCAGTCTGACTATTTTGCGATATAAAATTTTATATATATATTTAAATAGTCTCAAATAATTTCGGTAATTTTTACACATTTTTCCGTAATTTTTACATTACAAGTAATGTTTATTACCATTTATTGGTTAGTGTAAGCAATTGTATATCTGTACAGTGATTTTTGTATTATTAGCATTATTCATGCTTGTTTAGACCGGCTATTTTCAGTGATTCAGTATTAAATTATGTACTCCTTATGTGAGCCACTGCTAATTCTTTATCGTAATTATTTGAAATTATTAAGTGGAATTTATAGTGACAGTAGTAATGGTGCAACATTTTAATCTTTGTTATTATTAATTCAGTATTTTTGATTTTACTATTGTAATGAACGTGCTTCATAAACATGACCAGCTGCGCGGTAATTTTTTGATTTCATATAATAGATTATTTTATGTTGTTTTTCTTTCTTTTTATATTTCTTTCTCTTTACTTTTATTTTTAAGGTACTTATAAATAATTTTGATAATGAAATTTCTTATGAAATTCACGATACAATTGAGGATTTTGCTATCTTTAGCTTTATTCTGCAGAATTACTCTTTAATAGCGGAAAATTCTTTAATATATTACAAATAAACATACGTAGCTTAAATAGAAATTTTTATAAATTTGTCTGTGTACTTCAAAATTGCGGTATTAGGTATGATGTAATAATGTTAACAAAAACTCGAATAACTGATCATGTACAATTTAATCGTAATCTAAACGGATATTTAGTTTATAATGGGCCTGATATCTTTTTCAATGAAAAAGTAAAGATAATTAATTAAGATAAAGTTAATTTTGAAGTACTCAAAGCAAATTCAATGATTTGAGTATTGAGAATCCACAAAATTCCACAAATATTACTCTGATTGCTGTTTATAGATCACCATCTTCAGTTGCGGATACATTTCTCAACAGTTTAAATGAGTGTTTACATAGCTTTAGGGACATTGATAACACTGTCTTAATCGGGGATGTGAACATCCATTTAAACGGAAACATACAGAGTTTATGAATATCAAATGACTTCGATTCATATTTAAATTACCCCATAAGGGTACAAGAAAATAGCGAATCTTGTATAAATCATATATTCTTTAAGAATACTAATTTTTCTTCTGAAAATATTATCGGATCGATCCTTAAAACTATGATCTCCGATCATTTTTGCACTGCCCTCCACCTCGGAATGGAAAATAAGGTAAACAACAATACTAAAGAGCAGCTAGCTATTTAATGAAATAGATTGTAGTATGTTAGTGCAAAATCTTAAAGTAGAAAAGCGGGAGAATGTTGTTGAGTCTTGCACAGATGATGATATGCTAAATTATTTTTTAATAAAATGACCGGTCTCATAAACATGCACGCGTAATAACCATATAACACGCAAATATAGACCTTTAGAAAACCGGATAACTATCGGCATAGTCACGTCTTAAGAAATCGTGGTAAATTGTACAAAACTCTCCTCACAACAACTTTCAATGCCAATTTAAAATCTAAATATAAAAAATAAAGAAATCTTTTACGCAAACTAATTAAAAAATGTAAACACGGCTATTATAAAAGTAAAATTTTACAAGCTAAAGGAAACCGTAAAAAGACGTGGAACTGTATAAAGGAACTACGAAACGTAAAAAAAAAAAACAAATTTATTCCAGAAATAGACCCTGAAATTTTAAATGACCATTTTTTTTAAGTAGATAAGGAATATGCAGAAAAGTTGTTAAATGCAAATATGTCTGTTATGCGTGACAATCATCAACCAGATACGGATTAGGCAACTCACGGTTTTTTTTCTGTTTCCAACAAATGAAAAAGAAATTATCAATATAATTCCGTTTATTACTTTATAATAAAATTATTATACTCTATAAACTATTATTATTATATAATATAAATATTATTATATTATATTATATTATTAAACTATTCTATACTCTATACTAATTACTCTTCATAAAAATAATTCAGCTCCTGGTATTGATGTTTGAGAAACATACTCTTAAAAAAAATCTCTCCATATATACCTGAGCCTATTAAAGAATTAATAAATAATGTTTTGCCGTAGGCTGTTCTCAAAATAAATTTAAAATCGCTAATATTATTCCACTCTTCAAGTCGGGAGATCGTTGTATTCCCGTAAATTACCGTCCGATAAGCTTGTTAAACGGTCTATCTAAAGTTATGAAAAAATTATCAAATCAAGAGTGACAAAATATTTAAGTAAATTCAACATAATTCATTCAAACTAATATGGATTTCAACCAAAGAAAAGCATCCAAGATGCGATAAATTAGCTTATCGGGTGCATATTAAATAACTTTAAGGATAATAAAAAAACAATAGTAGTGTTTTTAGATCTGGCGAAAGCTTTTGACACCGTCTCCCATTCAAAGCTGCTACAAAAATTAAATAGTTTGGGAATACGTGGCCTATCCCGTAAATTATTTACAAGTTACCTAAGAAACAGATCGCAAATACTTACGATCGACAAAAATACCTGCATAAAGCGCTTGACTGAATGTGGCCTACGACAGGGATCAGATCAGTCTTATCCCCTATCTTATTGTTCATAAATAACTTACTAAAACTAAAAAAAAAAAACTGCGGTATAATTTCTTTCGTTGATGACACTGTCTTGATTTTCACGGGCTCCTTGTGGGATGAGGTTATAAGATCAGCTGAAGAAGGTCTTAGGGGTGTCAAAGCTTGGTTTGACGAACATCTACTAACGTTAAATGTTAAAAAGGCGTGTTTATGACGTTTTCTACAAATCACAGTAGTCAGCCTCCTAACTTAAATAATTTAACCGTTTTGCAGTTTATTCAATAAACTGCAAAAAGCAAGTTTTACTTCACCAATTAGTTTCAAACTAGAAAAGTAAATAAAATAAAATATCTTAGTGTCTGGATAGACAAGGGTCTATACCCTTATTGCATTTAAGGTACCTTATTACATTTAAGATAAGGACCTTAAATTCCATCAAATTAGTGAACTAAAAAATAACAATATCACTAGACTTGTATATTTTGCGTATGCCCAATCGATATTGCAACATGAAATGTTTTCACGGGGTGGGGCAAGAAATGTGTACTTCAATAAAGCATATTTGCTTCAAAAACGCTTCATAAAAGCAGCCTTAAATAGGATCAGACTTTACTCTACAGCTGATCTATTCCGGGAATTTAACGTGTTAACAAGACAGCTGTAAGTCAAATGCATTGTTTTATATATTTACAAAAATATAAACCTCTTTAATACCAGTGATTCATCGTATAATCTGAGGCCATCTAGTATAGCTTTTGTAATACCCCAATATGACCGATCGGTCTGCAGAAGACATTTCATGTATATTTCTGCTAAACTAATAATCTTTTCCTGCTAAATTTATGTATAGCGGACTGAAAAAAACTCCTTAAAGAAATAGACGAGTGGATGATGACAAATAATGTGTACGAATCAATATTCTAAACATGTTTTTGTCATCCTGTCTAAACGATACATTAGTTAATCTTCTAATCCAATCTTAACAACGTTTTGGTTTAGTATATAAAATCCTATAACGGAGCTAATTAAAACTAAGGAAGGAAAACTTATTAAGGGTAAATTTATAATTATGATTGTAGTCATAATATTAATACTAAGATTATTTTGTATTTTTCTAAATTTTTTTAATATTATTACAAATTAGTGTTAACATAACACAAATAACAATAGTAATTTTACTCCAATTTGTATAATACACTAAGCGTAAAAGTGTACAATAATATAAATATTATTTACATCTTCTTCATATTCTTGCATTTCCTTGATTTTACTAAATCTAAAATGTTGAATTTTAAAGCACGGGTATGGGGGTTCATTTGTTACGTTCAATTTTTTTTTGTTATTCTTTCGTCGTTTTTCTAAGATAATAAGTTTACATTTTAATTGATCTCAGTCTTTAACAATAATTTTTTTATTTATTTATAAGAACCTTCATTTATTTATATAGTATTAAGAAAGAATACTTCTTTTCTTGTTAAAAAATTTTAATTTTAATTGCTGATCACAACTAAACGATAAAACTTCCAATAATTCTAAAAAAAAATAACTTAAATACTAGTAATATCGTGGTAAAAGTAACGTTACATAAATGTCAGTATTGGAATCTGTCAAAATGTATCCAAACTACACTAAAAAATTTCGTTAAAATAACAGAAAGAAGAGTTTTCGGAATAAAGTGTATGTCGGTTAAGTGCTATTACCTAAAAGGTGGTAGGCTACACGTCATCAGTCAGAAGTCAATCCAAAATAAGTTTATAAGCTTAATATTTAATTTGGTGCGGATCGGCTTAATGCTCGAATTTTTAGGATTAAATTATAAGTGCTAGGATAGGTTATCATCGAATTTATGTAATTTTATTTCAAATTTGTGTAATTTGAGAAATATCACTTAATTTATACATAATAATTAGTATATTATTAATATACTATTTTAATATTTATTTTTTAAGTGACATAATCATAGTTGTAAGTGACCTATCATGATGCAAAAATCACTTCCGCAGATACCACAGTGATTCGCCAAATTATCAAGAATTCGATACGGTAGGTCTACTAAAGAAAGTGGTTTCCGGTTTTCTTCTTCGCCGTGATTATTATTGTGTGTATAAGGATTTCAGTTCAATTGAAATTTCAATGATATTCAATCACTAAAAGCGATACTTTTACAGGGATTAATTTTATAACATCATTCATTTGTGAAAAAGCAAAATTGACTAGTGTAACTTATACTTAAGATGATTTACATATTTTACAGACATAAGAAAGATAGAGAAATAAATGTAAAGGAAGATCTGTTTCTTGATAAATAACGCATTTTATACATTTTTTCCAGTCAGTGTAAAAAAATATTAATAATCTAGATTACTAAAAAAAAAAAATATTTTCATTATCTTAAATTTAAAAAGTATACATATATTTTAATTGATATAATGTATTATTCATTGTAATTCGTTATCAGTTAATAATAATAGGCAATTATTATTCAGATGATTTGTGATCATTTTTTACACTGTTTTTCTTTTAATCTATTAGTTTGTCTACGTTTAATTAATAAGAAATTGTTAAGGTAGGACGTTATGATTATATATATATATATATATATATATATATGTATGTGTGTGTGTGTGTGTGTGTGTGTGTGTGTGTATGTGTGTGTGTGTAGCTGTGATAATAATAAGCTTTATAGTATTACAGTATAATAGGTTAGGTTAGTATAGAATAGTTAGTGAATTAGTGTTAGGTCGGTGTCTTGGTGCAGTATTGTAAGCCATTTAAACGGACTGTTACAACAGAGTGTTGGAACATAACATGTTAATGGGTAGAGGGAAGTTATCAGTTTATTAGTTAATCGTCTAGATAGCAGCACTAGTAACAGCCATTAGTAGAGTCATAACGGGCGTGAATCAGTCACTAGCATCGGGCTCAAATATTAACACAACAGCATAGCAGAGCGTACCGTGGCGTACAGTACAGTGGCTGCTTGTCGTCCCCCCCTGCTCTATATACCCTCCTACCGACGATGGAAACCCCGCCAGCCGACCGAGCAGAAAGGGTTGTATATACATAATAAATGTAATATATGAGGGAGCCACGTGTGTTGGAGATGGCCCCAATAAACCAGCAGTAACAGTGTGGCCGAATAAATCGGGGACACATTTGCGAGTAAGTACTAACACACGTAGGTGTTTGTTGTAACAAGTAGCAAGTTAACAATACGATACAGTGGTAGTTGTAGCCCTTGTTATATGTAGAAGATAGCTGCGGCATATACACAATCCATCGGTCGGTCGTAAATAAAAAGCGTACCGTACACCAATACTTGTTTTGTAACTTCCTTCGAATAGAAAATCTTGTGTAATTACGGTTAACGGTGAAATATGACAGAAATTACACTTTCCTATTTGGTGCTATTAATTGGCTTGTCTTTTCTTTTCTTAGTTTGCGTGTATTAAGTACGAGTTTATCTCGCATACATAATCATTTCATTTACGTTACTAAAAACAGTTGGCAACGGCGTTGCTAAAATCTTCCAGTAAATTAACAAATGTATGAATCCTAACTCCCCTATCATCTCCATCCTTTTGAAATCCTGACTCCAAATCTTAGCCCCTTATATTGAAAAAAATTGCCAAATTGAAAGATTTTTTTTGGAGTGAATTACAAGGTGTTAAGCCAGGTTAACACAGAATACGCACATACTCAAGTAAGAACAAACACGAGTACATACGAAAGGAGAAAATTTACTCTTTTTTGAATTTTTCAAATTTTCATGATCTCCTGAATCTTCCAAAATGTTAGAATGTGATTTTTGGCACTGTTTCATTCTTGTTCCTTGTTATATACTACATTTTAACAGTCGGGAAAATGTAATTAATCCTAAATAAAATTTTAAATATTAATGAGAAAAATCGTACAAAAACTGTATATTTAAGACGTTCCTTATGAAATCTGATAAAAAAGGGAGTACTTTAATGTACAGAAATTTTTGTAATCGGTTGCTAATTACCAATTTAAACAACAAAATTTTGTTTTTAAAATAACAAAGTAATTGCTGACTCAAGCAGATTTGTTACATAGTTGGTTAAAAATTGATATGAGCCTAGCTGAACCTCATATCTTGTTTTATTATTAATATCATTATTATTAGTCCTAAAAAAACAAGTGAAATATTAACATTAAGAAATGTTAATTTCAATTTTTATTTTGTGGATTGGTCTCTATAGGGTAACGTTAATAAAAAGCAACTACGGAAACCATTCCATTTGTGATATAGCAAACAAGAAAGCTCGAGTTCCGGCTGCCTGGGCGGGGCCTTGTGCCCTTCCGAGGCAGTTTGAGGCGATGGCAACCCTTGAAGCTGAGCTTATGCTTAATCGCGGATCCGGCTCCAAGGGCCGGGGAAATCGAAGGAAAATGAAAACAAAACTACGAAAACCTATCTACCGGGTTGGTCTAGTGGTGAACTCGTCATCGCAAATCAGCTGATTTCGAAGTCAAGAGTTCTAAGGTTCAAATCCTAGTAAAGGTTGTTAATTTTATTTGGATTTGAATACAAGATCGTGGATACCAGTGTTCTTTGGCGGTTGGGTTTCAGTTAACCGCACATCTCAGGAATGGTCAGACTGAAACTGTACAAGACTACGCTTCATTTACATTTATACATATGATCCTCATTCATACTCCGAAGTAATACCTTACGGTGGTTCCGGAGGTTAAACAAAAAAAGAGAGAGGTGTGTTAACTACAGAAACATTGACACTTAAGAATAAATATAGCGAAAAGAAAAAAATGTTAGAAGATTTATTAGAAAAGAGAAGAAGAGGTTAAACAAATATTACCCGACTGCGAATTCTGAAGTTCGGAAGTGGCTATTTTACATTCTTGTTTTATTCTTTTGTTCGCTAGATTTGATGATAATCGATTCACCACTTAAGCTCAAAGCTCGTGACCATTGAATCAAATCGGTTTTGTGGCGCATGAAAGAAGCCTTGCGTCTTTCATGCGCCTGGGATTCAAACCCGGGACCTTCCGGATTAAAAGCTAAGATGCTGTCAGTCCTTTTCGAATATCGGTATAATGTAGCAATGATGGTGTTATAACCGCAGTGATGGTAAGTAGGCGCTCTTACAATCAGTCAAAATTAACTACTTAAAAAATTGGAATATCTATTGTCAGTCATAATGATTCCATGCCACATTTACAATTGGGAAGGTACTTAATGAAGCGATATCCCGTTGCTTCCTTCATTGAGATGAATATACGGTTGCATATCATTATGCCACCGAAAGAAAAGCATGACAGCGTAAGAAAGATAACAAATAACGTAAAGCAACAAACTATTGTTCTCCTTTTCGATTGAAAACAATGTATTCACTGTCAACTATAAGGAAAGAAGATAATTTTATAAAATTTATATTTTTATGTTCTTTTAAATATTAATTTTGTAATATTTTATAAAAAATTCTCCAAATCTTACTTTAAATCACTAATCCTTATTAATTAGATTGAATTTAAAATTTATTTTGATTGTCGTATGATGCATATTAAAATTTAGTAGTATTTCTACTGAAATCCTTTAGTTATTTCTCACTGTTTTTCCGTAATACTGTTTGAGAGCCTCATATTTATTTTTGAAATCCATATTCTTTTAATAAGTTAAAAATAATTTTGATTTTTCAAGTTCTTTTTTCTCCATTATTATTCCTGCGATTCGGACATATTTACTTGGTATTTATTTCAAGGTTATGTTAATTTATGAATGTAAGCAATAAAAATAGAGAAAAAAATTTCATCAAATACATCTATCCTGGCGTAGTTTGGTGAAAGCAGCTGTTTTAAGAATGAACATGTCATTTTTAAATAATTTAATTCAACGATGGTTAAATACAATGCAATTTAAAGGTTGTTATTAAATAATATATAAAAAATTGCTATTGATTATTCCTTTAATTATTAAAGGGGATAGTATTATAAACATTATTTTAAGCTTAAAAACTATGCAATTATTGCATTAACAATAATTTTCGCAGATTCGAAGCATTATGAATTTTAAATGATTTTTGTGAATTTTTATCCGTTATAATAAAACTTTTCATATTTTACGTAAAAAAAATATTTTTTATATTAAAGAAGTTAAAAAAATGAACAACTACCGTTCTGATAAACTTTCGTTTAATCATAGTAAAAAAAAGTTCTTTTAATTTTTGATGATTTTTTAATTGAAATTATTATTAAAAATTATATAAATATATATTTTTAAAAAAATCGTTTAATACAGCGATCCATTTGTAAATAATTTTTTTTAGTTTATACTACCACCGAATCGTACATGAAGTAATAATATAATTTTGAAGGTGGTTGTATGTAACAGCTTATTTTTTTACGTTTATAAACAAAGTTATTCGGTTTATTTTGTAAAAAATGTATTAATATTATTTATTATAAATTCCTAGTTTGAATGTAATATTTTATGGTTCTTGTTTGTTAGTTTTTTCTTGAATCTAGAAACGGTTACATATCTTGTGAGAAAAGTCGGTTTTTGCTGAGAAAGCCGCTTCAGTTAAGGATTGATCGGAGGGAGTATGTTTCGATCGGTTGGTAGCGGGGAGGGTATCGTACGTGGACGGAAGGCGATGAGATTGTACGAAGTGAAGCTGACTAAGAGAAAAGAGAAATAGTGAGGTCTCAGGTGAGACAGTCGGTCGGCAACGGTTTCGGACCCGGAGAGTATCACTCGGTAGAGACGCATTTAAAGGTGATAGAAGGAGATAAAGAAACAACGATGAAGAGGGACAAAGGGGAGTTCGGTGAACGAGTCCTAGACTAGCGTAGCGAAGTCTATCGTGGAATAAAGTACATAATAGCAAGCGAGTCCGTCCGTCGGAACGTCGATGTCGTTACGCAGTTACGCACGTGTTATTGCTTCTATCTACACACATTGAGATGAGAAGTCAAGGCCTAACCGTCTCTATCTCCCGATTCGCAGAAGGAACAATCGCCAGTAAATCTGTCTACCTTAATCAGAGGCTAGGTGCGGTGTCCTCAGCCCATCCAATTATAGAACGACTTTCTATCCTTCTTCCTCTACTTAAGAACATCTCTCTTCATCTCTTACTTCGTCTTCCCTTCTTCCATCACATCACCCTAAGACGTTCCACCCCCTCCTTCTTATTTCGTGCTATGCTATTCGCCCGATTGCACCATTCAGTCACTGTGAAAACTCACATAAACGACCCCTATAGTATTCCGTATTCTCGTTCGATAGCGCAATTACAGCAATAAACGGGAACCCTAATTAAACGTGTCGTAAACGGAGAATTCGCGACAAAATTAAGAAAAGGGAAAATAAGCATACATATATATATATATATATATATATATATATATAAAACATTCGCGCACTGATAAACATGCACAAACGGGATAAGACGTCCTGTTTGCATTTCTATTAACCATCCAGGTTCTTTTAATTGAAAGACTGAAAATCTTTGTTGCATATTTTTCAAACGTACAGTGAAAATAATGCAGAAAAGCCAGTATAAGTTTTGTATTTTTTTAAATTATCCTTTAAAGTAAATGTCCTGAACATTGATTGAAAGTAAAACTAGTGAAGTCATCATATATATAGTATATAAAATAAAAATATTGAAGGAAACTTAACAAATTGTATGATAAGTATGATTAACGAGTTGAAAATTGTTATACAATTTACACAGGAAGAACAGATGGTCAGAAAAATTAAAAATAAATTAAAAGTGTTTGGATTTTAAATCAAGACAAGATATAAATAAATTATACATGCACAAAAACTTGCTAATGTCATTGCAGTAATACCTGTTGACTCATGAAATCATCACAGAAGAACGTATCATTCAATTATTATTATAAAAGATTAAAAAATAATAAAAAAAAGGTAATAACGATTCAAAGTATAATACAACGAATTATTGTAAAAAAGGAATAATAAAATAAAGAAAACAAACTTTATTACAAATATATCGATAGTAAGTTTATAAATATACATAAATGTAGGTTATAATAGCATAAATAACCTACCCTAGTAAACGGCGTTTGTATGTGTGTATGTGGGTACATCCACTTAGCTTAGCACCGGAATGTAACGTTCACTAGCGGAAAATCCCGATTCATTATATATATATTTTGGGAAAATTTAATACTTTTTAACCGGTTCCGAATTTTCGGACAAAAATCGCAAATATCTCAAAAACGGTCGGTCCTAACGCTCTGAAAAATCTTTTCGGCCCCCTCTCCGATACCCTATCCGCTCCCAGTGGTATCCGTCGGATGATAATATTTTCAAGTGCCCCCGGGGCGCTGTTAGGAAATTGGGGTGGGAGTGCGATGCGGTGCCACCGTAATGTCTTGGCAACCTCTGGTCAAATTTTCACGATTCAAACGGGCGCTAATTGTTTAATGCATCGGGTACATTCTTGAAGAACCGGATCTGGGGTATCCGGAAATTAAATCGTTTAACCCTATGTTTTGATTGCACTCGACCATCGTAAAACGTACCGATCCGATCTTTCGCTAAATACACTCAAACTTGTGCGCTAGCGCAGCTGTAAACTATAAATTTATGAAGATTAAAAAGTAGAAAATAAAAAATATACAAAAAAAATTTTAAAAACCGTTCATGTATTAAATTCACTAAAAAGTAGAAAATAAAGAAATGTAAAAAAAAATTTAAACACCACTTAAATTAAACGCACTAAAATGTAAAAAATAATTTTTAGGACGGTATTTCAGAATGGATTTTACGACAAGCTTTGATAGTGATATGTAAGATTATGTGATAGTCATAGCTTCAAGTTAAAAATTTGATGTTTTTGCCAATTTTTTATTATGCGTGATGAATGGCGTAATGAGTGGGGCGCAAACAAAAGAAAAAATAAATTATAGATGTACGGTTTATTGTATGGATGTTTTATTAATAATTACTTAATATGTTAATTATAATCAAAAATATTAATAATAGTGAAATATATAAATTAAGATGCATGGACTGTCTAGATCAAACGAGGTTTGTCATAAAATACCAAAAAGTTGTGAAAAATCATACTCATATATGTATAAAATCTTACTTGTTAACAAATTATTTAAAAAATAATTGCCGTCTCCTTGACAGAGTGGTAGCATATCTGTATTTCATTCGGAGGTTCCTGGTACCAATTATTGATCAGACATGATTATTTTTCACACCCTATAAAATTCATTATCCTGCGTCAGAGTATAACTATTATTAGGTGATTATTTTTGATTTTAATAATAGATTATTATTAATTGTCATTGACTATTATTATTAACGATAATTGTAATTTCCCGTAAAAATAAATGTATGAAATTATTAGAAATTGTTAAGAAAGGACTGAAGATAACATGATAAATGTTACCAAAGGGTAATCTTAATTAAGTGTTAGAGTAAGGTCAGCTAATTCAATAATTATAATAATTATTATTATAATAATTTGCTTGAAATAATAATTTAAACCGTATTAGATTTTGATTCAATGCAGATATTATTGTTTAATATAAATATCTTCTACTTTTAAATCCGTCTTTAAAAAAACACAGTTGAAAAAAAAAATATATATATATATAAAATAATCCTAGCCAGAGGGCTAGGATTATTCCTGTTGTTTATTTACTGTTATATAACAAAGTATTCAGGCTTTATAGAAATCTGAAAAAGAAAGACGGTATAGTAATAACTATCGTAACTGAGTACAGACATATTTGTAGAAATTAAAAATTCATAACTATTTCTTTTGCCATGGTGACAGAAATATAATGTTGAAGTAAAAGGATCTTTTTCTCTTTAATTAATATATTTAATTCACAATTTCACCCCTAAGGGGGCTAGGCCCTCAGTCTATGGTTTAAAACCTTCTCGACGGACGGACAGACAAAGAAACTTTTAGTTTTATATATAAGAAATGTTTATATACCGATACTATTAAATTGCTAAACTTTATTTTTTATCTTTTTTAAAAAAATTTTCCCCAAATTAAAAAAACTACTTATAACGTTGTAAAACGATACCCTTAACTTGGCTCTTTTTGGTAAGAGGGTTAAATAAAAAGAAAATGTATAAAAAGTATCTAATTTTAACTCATGAGTACTTATTTTGATTGGTAGTTACAAATATATTTTATTAATTAATAATTATCGCTAATTAATTATTCATTATAATAATGTAAGGAGAGATAATCTGAGAGTGAAGTAATAATGCAACATGATGAAATTTGTAGCGGACGTAATTAATTGATAATAAACGATGGGATCTGATTACAATCTTTGATATTTAATTCTCTCTCCCGTCTTTTAACGAACGGTTAGAAAGCAGTCTACAATTTCCTGAGCGGCATACATCTTCTGAGTGAAAGAGATGTGTGTGTGTGTGTTTGAGATAGTATTAGTTGTACAAAAGAAGAGAGTGAGGTTAGAGATGGTTGAGGCTCCACAACTCCTGAGTTAAAGCAACCAGCGGCAAAGCAACGTCTGCTGAACACTAATTTATTTTTCATTACCTCCATTGTTTCATTGGAGGTAATAATGCCCAGACCGGAAGTTCCGTTTCTGTCGAAAACGAAGAGTTATGACAGACACAGAACTGGCTCGTTGCCGGCTGATGTCCCTTTCCCTTCCATTCGCTGCATCTTACTAACTCTTTTTATTCTTCATCCTTCTGTCTTTCCGTACAAATCTCGTCCTTCTTTACTGCAGTGGACGTTAATAAATTTTATAAATATTGACCGGTAGTAAGGGAAAGCGTATGTCAATACTTCAGCTTTTGTAATTATTTTATATATGACGAAAAATTAAATTTTCTTTCTAGTGAAAATAATAATTTGTTTCGGAAAAGATTATTTTTTTATCGATTTACCAAGGTTTAAGCCAAATGCAAAACAGTTTTATTTACGCGTGATCAATACTTCAGAGATAATATCTCAAAAACTTCACGAATGATTTTTATGTAATTTCAATTTAAATGTATTAGAAAATAAGAAAATCGTTTTAAATTAGAAAAAATTCACTTACAATTTAAAACTAGATGGCCATCTTTATTGTTAAGCAAATCATCAACAGTACGGACAGTAGAAATAATGTATATGAAAATAAATATAACAAAATTAGTAATCGTAAAATAAGGTTACATTTTATTCATGGGAGGGCATATCTGTCATGTTGGTTATTGCTATCTTTATCTTTCTTGAGATAATCTTCTGTCTTATCAAAATTGTAAGAGGAGTGTGTTAGGTCGTGTTGGGCAATTAGGTGGGAGGTTTCAGTTTAAGATGTTTCGTTGTTTTTAAGCCAAATTTACGTGTCAATTTTTTACTGTTATTCTAAAGCCAATGATGTAAATATTCGTTTCATAGTGTTTAAAATATTTCAAATGATAATATCTTTTTTTAATTATCATTCTTTCCATTAATTATTTCTTTTCTTAACTATATTTTATTTCTTAGCTTGTACTAATGTATAACAGTCAGATACTTAATGTATGGCAGTCTAGATTTAAATTTTTAATAAATATTTTTGTTGTTAATATTGAGGTGAAAATTGCTTTTATCGCTCCGTGCACTCTTTTGCATGGGCATTGAAGTCAAGCTCTGAAGTGAAATGCTCATTCGTATAAACTCGGGCAAGCCGAGTTTAGCCGAGTACGGGTGAAACTGTCTGGTGTACAATGGAAGTATGATCCGTATGGCTTTGTTGTTACTCGTTCATTCGGGTAAATTCGGGGGAGCCGAGTTTGTCCGAGCGAGTTAAAGTGTCAGAAGGTGGCGTGTTTCGTTTATATTAAATATGTTTATAATTGTTGTTCGGTGTAGATGTAAATATTCGTGTAACTACTGCACCTCTCTTTTAGTGTATACGTTTAGTGCATCATCGTTTTAATACTGAAAAATATTATTGATGGTAATTCTGAGCAATTATTCCCCCAACCTCAATTTTTCCTATTTTGCAATATGTTGAATTAGAGGTCAACATGAAGACGAAACAAGCGAAAAGATTTTCCGGAACGTTACCAATATAATTATAAGATCTAACCAAAGAAATTATAAAAATCTAACCTAAGTTAACCTAAGCTCGCTTCGCTTGCTAGTCAAGGTTAGTATATATATTTATTTGGTTATCTCATAATCGAACATGGACATTGCCCTTTTCGTTATCTTCAACTGCTCATTCACGTTATCTACGAACGTTCCGGCAAATTTTTTCTCTTATTTAGTCTTCATGTTGACCTCTAATTATAACATATTGCAATATGGGAAAAATTAAGATTGGGGGAATAATTGCTCAGAATTACGTTTTTGAAGAGTTATTCAGTCATTTTTAACTAAGTAAATTTATGATTTATGATCTCACACACACACACACACACACACACACACATACATACATACACACATACATACATACATACATACATACATACATACATACATACATACATACATACATACATACATACATACATACATACATACATACACTCACACACACACACACACACACACACACACACACACACACACACACAGAGAGAGAGAGAGAGAGAGAGAGAGAGAGAGAGAGAGAGAGAGAGAGAGAGAGAGAGAGAGAGAGAGAGAGAGAGAGAGAGAGAGAGAGAGAGAGTGAGAGAGAGAGAGAGAGAGAGAGAGAGAGAGAGTGAGAGAGAGAGAGAGTGAGAGAGAGAGAGTTTATTATATTGTATATAGAGTGATTCTAAATTGCCAAAAGTAAGAAAAAATTCATATAAACATAGGTCAAAAAACATTCATCGTTCAAACTGAATGACTTACCGAACAATAACAGCATAAATACCGCTCAAATGAATATTTAAATGCTAGACATTAAGCTTAATTTTTGATCAACTCTTTTACCCAACTTATAAAAAAATATAAATTTTTAATATGTTTTAGTTGGATGTATTTCAAATTTATTTTTATTATTTTTAGCAATTGTATGTAAATTGTTCTGTTTAAAATTAAACCACTTTTCCACTCCAGTTTCTGTGTTTTTTTCTAATTAAATTGAACTTTTCAAATTTGTGTTTAATTTTAATAATTATTTACATCAATTTTCTCTGAATTAAATTCTCTTCTAAGTTATCTAGAAAATGTTATTTGTTTGTTGGTAGAATAACGAAGTTATTTTATTCCAAACCTAAAACAGTGTATTTTCCGATAAAACTATTTCGTATTTTACCCCGTTTTTCTTAAAATCTAAATGAAATAGAGGTCTTATTTTTATTCAATTTCTTACTTCAAAAACTATAAGGAAGCACCAAATTTACCCCTCGATTTGTATACTAAGAATTCTAGTTCAGTTTTATTTCTCAGAAGGAGCAGAAAACAGGGTAAAATGTTTCGCGAGCTGAAACTCGCTAACGAATTTTTTGTTTACCTATGTTTATATGAAATTTTTTTCTTATTTTTTTTGATTTTCGGGCGGCGGGGGCAACTCAAAAATTTCAAATAGGACCAATGGTCATTTTATTTATCGTTTTAAAGAGCCCGATGAGACGAGAGTATTTGGCCTTAAGGATAGGGGGCTCAAATATTTTAAATTGGACATATGGTCGTGTGATAGCTTATTTTAAAGGTCATTGCGAGACAAGAAAAACGTATCAAAAAGATTAAATTCTAAAAATTTAAGCCAAAATGGTAACCATAAATGTTATTTGGTAATTAAAAACTGAAAAAGTTAATTATTAAAATTTTCCAGATACTTCTGTGTAATAAATTTGCAGGTCTTGAAGAATTTAATTTAATTAAGTAAATAACAGTTTGCATTTAATTAGTTTTTCATGTGTAATTAATTCTATGTTTTATTTAAAAGTCTGATCAGTAATGATATTCAGATAAGCAGTCCTTATACTGAATAGAAAAGTAAAGTGGTAATCTTTTCAGAACTCTGGTGGATTATGATAGGCTTGACTTGTGTTGTACAACAACATGTTTAGGTCAGTGAAGATAATGGAAAAAATTTGACTTTTCAGTTTCTCTAATCTTCCTGGAATCTTCTTTTTAAGAATTGTTGTGTCGGTTTCGAGAATGGATGAATTGTCATTCACGTCAGACTATTGATTATGGCATTTAACAAATATATTTATTGCCTCAATCTGGGATATATGTAGTTGAGGTACGAAGAGTCGGATGAGATATACAGATAACTGATAAAACTGCCACTGCTGGTATATTTACAAAAATTACAAATTTTTAATTGATAGAAAACAAGAATTTTTTTTTTAGTAATTTAGCCTAATTTACTGGTTGGTTGATTTCTTCTACTCATACAAACGCATTCGGCCATTGTTGTCTAGCGATTCACTGCGCCTCCTCTTCAGAGCTTGGAATCGAGCTGCATATACATTTTCGGGTAATTTTAGATAAAAGTTTATTGATTACAATAAACGGAATAAAAAGTAAAAAAAATAACACTTTTCAATTCTTTTTAAAATTTAATTTTTATTTAAGGGATTAAAAATTACAAAAAAACTAATAATTGTGTACAAACCGTTCATTTGGCGTTTACTAATGGTTCTACTTAAAAATTTAGTAATTTTAAAAATTGAAAAAATAAAAATTTTTGTTTTGTGCGTTTTTAAAAAAATTCTTTAATGTTTACTTTAAAGTTTTTTTTTTTTTTAATTTATTTGAAGCATAAATATTTCAGTAAAAAATGAAGTACGTATGTATTTAAATTTCTCGTGCAAAATCTTTATATATTAGAATAAAATTTGGTTTTGTATCATTACGATTTCAAAATGTAACAATAATAATAATAATAAATTAAAATAAATAAATAAAAAATGCTTTTCATCATATACCTAAATCGTATCATTTTTCTGTTAAAAATTATCTTCCACGGGAATAATTTCAAAAATCTTTTTAAAAATTTGTAACTTACTACCAGAGAAATTTCACTTATAAAATAAACAAAATAATCATGGAGTTTAGTTCATTTCTTGAAGAGTATGGCTTAAACAAATAAAAATATACACGGAATTTAATTTAATCTTTAATCTTTCCTTTTTTAAGTTCATTAAATAATCTCTACATGGAATTTTTTGTATCTTGACTGATACACGATTATTTTTACGATAGAAGCATTAGATTGACCCTGAATCATTATACTGTTGACAGATCTAAGCACAAATATACGAGTGCTTTTTTTTTAATATAAAGAAACATATACATTACATTTTAACATTCTCTTTTACATTTTGTTTGTTATAAGTATACTTGATTCACAATATACTATATTCATAGTGGTGTAATATCCATGACATGGATATTTGTCTTAAATCGGATAATGCTTTTAAACTATTTGTTTGTAGAATTTAAATTAAAGAAAAATTTAAATAAAACAGGTAGTAATAGTTGGATTGACTGGATGGTGACTGTAGACCTAAGGGGTTTGATAGAAGTAAATGTACTTTAATTGTCATTTATTCTAGATAGGGTTGGGTGATGATAGGAAGCTTTGATAGGAGGGTAGAACTTTGTTTAGACAGTAATGAGAGCGGCGGCAAAGGTGGATGTAAGTGGAACAAAGGAATGTTAATTAAAAGTCTTCCAATTAGAGGAGACACGATCAGACCACTTGGACGTTTCGTCCTGGCCCAGATACTCCTCCTGGTACGAGATACCCGTTCAGGATCAAAGTCCTTCTTCCTTCATTCCTTTTCTCTCTTCTCTATAGATACACTCTCAAGTAACCTTACGTCGTTCGTTCGACAAGTCAGCCGTTACCATCATCCCCTTGTATTACCGTTAGTGAACGCTACAGATGTACCGATATGTACTCGAGCGTGTATGAAAGAGCGCAAAGTGTTATTATTTCCTCTTTTAATACTTTATATTCATCTGTCATCCGGCTTCAGCGTTTTTGTAGGCAGATCTATATATAATTTTCATCTCCAAAGTTCTTAAAGTGTTTCTTTATAATATCAGTTTTCATATCAATTAAAAATGAAATGTAAAAGGAACGGGGGTTTTTATTATATTTGAATTTATTTTCAGCTCTGTTAAAATTTAATTAATGTGTATTACTTCCAGTATTAATTTCCACTTTAAAAGTCTGTTTAAATATTATTTTAGATGCACCAATGTAATATATATATAATAATATTATATATATATATATATATATATATATATATATATATATATTTTAGAATTTAATGACTTCCTTTACTGTATACAAATGATAAAGGATAACAATTTTGATGTTGTAGAATCATTAAATTGGGGGGGCCGAATAGATTTTTCTTTAAGCCAAATTGAAGTAGAAATGGAAGTAAAAATAAAGAGTTTTCCTGATCCAAACGGTTTAAATTTATAATTTTAATTTATATGTAAAAATACTGAACCGTACTTATATAATCGTGAAATTTTTGAAAATTCCAAATATACGAAAAAAAATTATTTTTATTTAATTATTTTTTTAGGTCTTTTCAACCTAACTGTCTACATATTTTTGAAAATAACAAAATGGCGGTCATTAAAATATTACATTATTAATATCTTCGAAATTTCTATTAATTTTTAAAAAATTATTTGTTAAGTAAAATTACATTTTAATTTTTTTTATCCATACGTTTAAATATGTCCAAAAACAGCAAGTTGAAGGCAAAGATTTGAAAAAAATAATTTTGTGCCAGTTTTCGTGTTATTTTAATTTTTTAATTAAAATTACATTTTAATTTTTTTTTATAGAAGTCAAAAAATCAAATTTTTCTAGCTATCAAGAAAAAATAATTAATAAATTATATATAGGAAAAATTGGTATTCATAAAACATGACAAATACTTAAAAGTCATTGACACTTATGGTAATAAATCTAATTTTTGGGAAAAAAGTAAAATTAAGTGAGAGTTAAAAAAAAATACGTTTCAGTCAATCCAGTACCCCGGTAAAATAACTTCAGTAATTAAAATTAAAGAACTCCAAATAATTGCAGTAGAAATTAAAAATCGAATTAACATAGTAAAAGCTATTAAATAAAATTAATTATGCGACTTTATCTATGACCATATAAACTTAAGAAAAAGGAATACGTAACGGGAGTAATGAAATAAACGGGAAAACAAAAATTATTAATCGGTATATTGTATTTATTTTTTATTAACAACATAACGCATTTCTAAATGTAAAATATATTTTTAAAAGACTCTTTTAATTTAAATTTATCCAAACAGTTATCAGAAATAATTTTTTTTGATAAGAAGTAAAAGAAATTTCACTAAATGGGTGTTCCTTTTTTTAAATTCAGTTTAAAGAGGTGTTAACTAAATCGCTTAATAAAAAAGGATTTAAAAACAGTTAAAACTGTTACTATAGAAACAAACAATATTGTTTTACCAGAAATTGAGAATTAATCCTTGTATATTAATCAGAATATTTAGAGTATATATGTCTATCAATGCTCGTTTAACACTCGTAAACCACTGGGCAGATTTAAAACGATTCTTTTACAAATATATTCATAAAGAAATGAACGGTTTCAAAAACCTTTTTAAAAAAATTACAGGAAATTGTTAGTAGAAAATGTTTTCAAATAACTGCGTTACTGGATGAGCAGCCATGGTTAAACTGAGAAAGAGTCGTTTTACATTTGTAATTTTTTTTTACAACATTTTTACCCACGACGGAACGTAGACGGTATATCCTTTGGGGGTAAGAGGTTGTGTGTGTGTGTTACCATTTTCCTCAAAAACTACTGGACCGATTTCGATGCGGTTTTTTGCATTACATAGGTAACATCTCAGAGCAGGTTATTAGATTAGTTTTACATTTATAACTGCCAGGGGCTCTGCAGTAGATATGTTTCTTCAAAACGGCTTTTGAATGTTTCTAAGTTCAATTAACTCCGGCAAGGCTACATTATTGTGTGGATCATTAAAAATTTGCGCTGGTCAAGTGTACTAAACGTTCATCATCATCATCAGCCTATAAACGTCCCACTGTTGAGCACATGCGTACTAATCTTTAAAAAGTAATAAATAAAAAATAGAATTAAAAATTTTAAAAACCCACGACAAAAAAAAAATAAAAAACCAGAAATAATTAAATAACTGTATTTTTACCTTATAATCCTCTGTGACATTGTGATATTGTTTTTAACACAATAAAATTTAAGATTTTGATTGACGCCTAGCGTGACCCGTAGACTACTTACATAAGCTTTAGTTATCATAGTCATGCATGACGGTTAATAAAATTTTAAATTTTATTGTTTTACAAACAATATCACAATGTCACGGAAGATTAAAAGGTAAAAATACAGTTATTTAATTATTTCATGTTTTTTAAGGATTTTTTCGTCGTGGGTTTTTAAAAACCTTTAATTTTTTTATTTCTATTAATCAATTAAATATTGATTAAATATTAATTAAATATTCTGAAAATATTTTTTTCAAGACGGGGAGAGAGAGAGAGAGAGAGAGAGAAAGCGAGAAAGAAAAATGGCTGTGACTCCGGAATATACTTATAAAGAATATTCTTATTTTGGTATCTAATTATCAAAATCGAGTAAACTGTTCTTGAGATTACCGTTTCATATCTTTAATAGGTAGGTTAATCTTTTTCAACGACCCTAGATAATTTGTTTGCTAAAATATATTATTAGTGTTTTGGTCATTAATTGTAACATTACTGTTTAAATATTTTTATTGGATGTAATTATGAAGGTAATACGAAATGAAAAAGGTACTACGGGGCGTTTTACCTAGTTTTATTACTACTATAATGAATTATTCAATTTTTACAACTCTGACTGCTTATAACTCAAAAGCAAAGGCGTTTATTGAGAAGCGGTATTCGGCATCGTTTTTCTCCTAAAAGTTTAATTAAAAACACGCATTACATGTCCACCTTCATATTCAAAATAAAAAAGTTTCAAGTCAGTGAAGCGGATCCCAATATGGCGGATAAAAATTTAAAACACACCATAAAGTAGCAATCTTGTGATTATGTAGATCTGCACTTTTGTCTACCTCCTGGTATCCCTCAGTTTTGAAATATCAAGCCGTTTTCACAATTTTTTATCACCTAGTACTAAATTCTGTGCAAAAATGTTAAACATGGGTTTTATTTTCTTTTCTTAATGACATGAAAATGAAACATTCGTAAAACAAATAAGGCGAAAGCCTGTATTTTCATAAATATTGTTTTTAATATAATATTGGCTGAATATCTTGATTTGTTTATAATTTTCTAATTATACAGGATTATAAGTAAACTGTATAGTCTGTTTTAACTCATTCTTGCTTAATAAACTTATTTTAATTGACATAATAATTTACACGATTAAAATCTGATGTTTGTCGATGATTTTTCCACTTTAAACATTCATCCCTCCTGATAAAAAAAAAAAATAAAAATAAAATATTTTTTCTATGTAGGTGAATCGTTTAGGATTCATTTTATAAAAAATAAACGAACAGGATAAAAAATTAAGTTCTTTTCCATTTATGTAGATTTTCTTTTTAATTTAAACGTTCAGGATGATACATGTTAGTAATTTGTTTTTGTTGACGAAATTAAAATTTGAAGCAACTACTCTAAGAAGTTTTCATTTTCGGTAGCTCCACCCTGATATTGGTATACAGGGTTTTTAAAAATATACACAGAAACTGTTTTGAAATTTAAAACCGGGATTTCCTTCCTATCTTATCTTGTTAGGAAAAGTTTTTTGTGTTTACTCTTAGCGGATAAATTTTATTAAATTGTAGAGATAATGAATAAAACAAAAAGGTTGAACAAATATTCAATTGAGTGTTCAAAATCCTATTTAAATTTTTAATGAGGGTTTCCTTTTGGGTAATAAAATCTTCTATCCAGAGGAATTTCACTAATAATTGTCGAATACTGTGTGTGCACGTTTACGAACTCGTGTAATGCATTGTTTCTCACAGAAAGGAGTACGTAGATTTGTTGCCTTAGATTATTTGTTACAATTTTTCTTTATGATTATGACACAAGTAATGAATATTTGGTAGAAAAGGAATTAATCAGATTTCCCTTCTCTGAAGTATTGAACTTCATTACAGAGCCATTTCGTAAAAAAACCCTATAAAAGTCATTTTTAAAACTGTAATCTTGGTAATCACGGTAACAAAAATCAGTGATCATGGTATACTAATATATGACAGTATGTTCGGCTCACTGAAATCAAAGGGAGACTACTATCTTCCTCATTATTGTTAAAAACAAAGCTTAGGTTGTTCGTTATTCTTTTAAATGGTAATGGTATTTTAGGGAATAACTTTGTCGGGTCACCCGAAACCATTATGATGGTTATGATATTTAACACTCAGAGCAACATCGGCTAGTTTCTTTTTAAATACTATTTTGTTATTAAGTAATGATTCTAGTAGTTA
The DNA here is from genome assembly GCF_047948215.1 of Lycorma delicatula. NCBI lineage: Eukaryota > Metazoa > Arthropoda > Insecta > Hemiptera > Fulgoridae > Lycorma > Lycorma delicatula. The sequence continues at coordinate 137,207,159 of NC_134458.1, read as the reverse complement.
TCGATACTAATAATAATCATTAATACTAAAATCAGCTGTTTTTTTTTTAAACAGAAACAGTGTAAGAAAATGTTAATTAAATCCCGACCGCTGTTGAATGATAATCCTGAATATCATGCTTAATGACGTAAAAGGTTATACAAATAATCCTTAAAGGATAAAAGGACAGGTCGAACTGAATACAAACGGAATTAAAGAGAGAAGGCAGTCAAGAGAACTAATAAGATGTCTATATTATGAGGAAATCTTTCTATAAATAATTAATGGAGCAATATTGTTTTAAGATTAACAGTACTAATAACGAGTAAAAGGAAACAACAAAACCATTTTAATTATAACTCATCTAATAATAACTAAACGAGTAACAAACAAGCGCAGGAAGCGACCAGTCAAGTAAAGCGAAACAAACAAGTTAAGGGGGGTCAAAATGGATTATTCACAAGGAATCTAATCCTTAGGGGGGAAAAGCAGTAGCGGAGTAGAGATGTAAGTCCTGGACGGCTTACTGTCCGTTATTACTTTGTCCTTTGAAGTGGTCTTCATGTACAAGAAGACCGAGGATTATAAGTAACAGCAACGTTGTAGACACTCTCTACGTGTTCACCGCCTCTCTGTATTAACAATACCGGACCGATGTTGTTAACATGTACGGTACTACTGCTGCGGCTGCTGTCACACATCTAAAACCCGACTGTGAATGATAAAACAAAGTCATTTACTACTAGTGTATATCCTGCTCTATAGCACCGCAAAATTTAACCTCTGACCTCAACGTATAACTATAAAGACCGCACTACTTCACAACAACGTAACGTATCATCCCGACTTCTAAACCTTGCCATGTTATAACGATTAATAACAAAATCCCTATATACGGTTCAAATATGAATTCGGTAACGAATATTAAATCTACGTAACTAAAATTAACTTTAAATATGTAAATTTGAATAATTACATCAATATCACAGACCGTATAACGATAAAAAAAAAGCTAGCAGAGTATTGCTTGATTTCCCCGCTATTATTATAAATTAAAAGAGTTAGAGCCAATAAACAAAAATAGAATATTTATTTTTTAAAAGCGGGGAATAAATTTTAAGAAAACATTTTTCAGATTTGTTTAAGTAAAGCTTTCTCTAAATTTGACACCCCCTTCAATTAAGGCTAAAGTAAGAAAAAATAAAATTTTTAACAAATGTCTTTACATTTTTGCGCGGGGGTCTATAATTTAAAAAAAAATTGTAGACGTTTCTTGATAGATCTATATACGAAGTATAAATTTTCAAAAAAAAAAAAGTTTGAAAAATATTTAAACCGAAGGGAGATAAAGCAAAAGAACGAAAGACATATTATCTAGTTTTAAGAGATGGGACTTCATTTTTTTGAAAAATATTATTTTCGATTATTTATATATACATTGTAACTTATAAATTTTGCTTTATTAAAGTTTTTTCTGAAATCCCTCTGAAGAAAATCGAAATTGATTTTTTCCGATATCACCTCTCCTTAACGAATTTTGAAAAAAAAAAAATATGTCCAATGCCCCATATATAGAAATATTTGAGCCAAATTTGGAGAAAATCTGATATAAGGCCAAAAGAAGTGCGATACGTACGTACGTTATGCACGTATATACATACGTATGTTTTTTTGGTCTAGATGAACTAGTTGGATCTAACACGTAAAGATTTGCAAAAAACCCGAACACAATATTTGACATAATCACCGTATGTTTCCCTTTAATATAACTATTCTAGCTATATCTTCCGGAAAAGTAAAGCTATTAATGCGGCACAGGTTTGATTTCCTCAATATTTTTAATTATTTATCTTTGTACACGAATTAATATTTCAAAAATGAACCGATTTGATGATTCTTTCTTTTACGTTACCGGAAATTAATGGTAAAAAAAACACCTTTTCAACGTTTTTACATTGACGAATCATGAAATATTGAGAAATACAATAATTTAGGTAAATTCTGTTCGATCTTATATGTAGATAAGTGTTTTTATATACTCATACATGGATAATTCGTGGGTAGATGGATAAAAGATTTTTACATTTACCGTGGTGACTTATGTATATGGTGGATTTATTCTATAATGTTGGGAGTTGGAGTCCCAAGGGGTGGGATGATGGAGTTAGTTAGGGGTCATATCTCCGGTCATTTACCAGGGAAGTTTACGCTGTTGTCGAATTTAAAAAAAATTATGATGTTTTTTTGGCGGGTCTAATAATAAGTTTACATTTACCTTTACAATGGTTAAATTTTTTATATAGAAAATTTGGAAGATTTTTTCTTCATCATTTTTTATTTTTGGCTGTTTGAGTAAAAAAAATTGTTTAAAAAATGTCTTTCTTTAAAGAATACAATTCAAGTCGTTCTTTTAAAACAATACGAATGGAAAAAATTTACAGAAATACAATTTTTTATTGAAGATTTTAAAAAAAATCAACATTTTTTATTTGTATTAGTTTTTAATTTGTTATCTTTGATATACTCAAAACATAAGTAAAATTTATGAAAATTTTTCCATACTCTGATCCGATTTTCTTTAAAAAAAGTCCCACTATTTATACAAGCTACCAAATAAATATTTTAACTAATTTGGTAAATGAATTACGAGACATTAAAAAAAATAAAATCAATTCATATACACATATTCGTAAATTAATTATAAAATTTTATGACCATGTTTTACAGTACAAATAATTGCTGTTAAAATCCCTCAAAAATCACTATTTAACTGACATCATTCTCAAAGTATTATTATTATAAAATTTACGGCTATTAAAAATGTGATTTTGAAAATTCAAAAAAAATTATTAAGTAGAAATGGTTTTGGAATAGTAATGAAAGAGTCATTGTACGAATTGGATATAATCATCGTCCAATACAGAGTAACGGATAAGGGGAAAAAGAAGAAGAACATAAAAGAAATCTAATTTTAAAGCTAAACATTTGATAATACATAATTAAAATGATGTACATAAATAAAAAAAATTATTAAGTTTCAAGTGATTATATTAAAAAAGTAAAATAAATCACTTTCGGCACGCCGGAAGGTGAAGGTAGATTTTACCGGTGATAAGTAGGTAGTAAAAAAGATTTCCACCTTAAAGTTAAAAAAAAAAACTTCAAATTTACTCGATACGAAATGGTTGCATGTGAAAAAAGGTTTCACATGTTTAGCATACGACAAGCTCATCTTATCAATTTCAGCAATATTTTAGTCATCCCTTGCCGTAAGGGTTGGTCATATTGTTTCAGACAAAAGTTTTAGGTAATGTTTAGAAGACTAACGACCACTTTAGACCGATTCGATACTGTGCCTATTAAGCGAGGTAAGATTATTTTTGTCTTCAAAATCCCATTTTTTCAACTCTCTGGGCCAATGGTCGGTGATATCAAAAAACTTTAATTATATACATTTTAGACTCTTATTCAAAGAATAGTAAGGAACTTTAAACGAATTCGATGTTTTACTTAATAAGAAAGTTATAGTGATTTTTTTTTTTGAAAAAGCCCCCACCATTTCCAGCCCCATGGTCCGATTTTAGCCGTTAACGAACTTGACTGAGATTTTGGGACGAATTATTTGAAAAACAATTTGAATGTGATTGGCGCAAAATTACCTATTAATCCTATTGGCGCAAAATTACCTATTAATCCTATTGGCGCAAAATTACCTATTAATCCTATTAACTGTAATACGAGTTTTAATTTTTTTTTTTAATGGGTGGTAAGAATTTTACATAGAATCAGTATAAAGTCTCTTTATCAGTAATTTCTAAATTACCTGCCGATAATATAAAATAAAATTCGTGAATTATTTTCAACATATTTAGGTGTAATTCTTTGGTGGATGGATTTCAATTAACCACACATGTCAGGATTGGTCGACCTGAGACTGTACAACTTCTATACCTACCTTTCTGTGTCTTAAATAACCAAAACTTTTTTGACGTCAGCTTTCGCCGGAAATCCCAATAATACAATTTTTCATCCCCTTTGCAACCACCCACCCTCCACCACCCTTGCTCGAGAGTATTTTTTTTTACGTTCATCTTTACCTTACACTTATCCTTTATCCTTTACACTTATAAAAGTCCAGGTTACAATTTTTTTTCCCTCTAAATGAGTTATTTCGATCGGACTACATAGTGCTTTTACTATCTCGAGAATTTAAAATTCTTCAAACTCTGATATCTCCTCATATAGAGACATAATAATTTAAGAATTGTAATTTATAGATTAGAACAATTAAAAACGTGAAAAGATTTATAAAATAGCATTTTTTCGTCAATGTGCAACTGGAAAAACTTTTGTATATCGCAACATCACTTTCTTCAAGATACAGCATTCACTCTATATTTCTACACTCTAATAAATGAATATTAATATTAACCTAATCATCTTCATTAATATTCTGTTAAACATAACAAGGGATATAATTCTTCAGATATAAAGTTATATAGATACCACTACACTTAACCATATATACTGGCAACAAATATTGGACGTGCAGTGAACAAGAACTGGAGCATTTTTCGATACAGGGTATCTCAAAAAATTGGGGCGCCTAATTAAATATAAACAAGTAGCAACATTTACTAACGCTTAATTTAAAAATGTAGCGCTAAATATAACGCTGGATTTAAAAATGTAGAGATTTAATTTTTATTTTAGTGTTTTTTTTTTTTTTTTTGTTAAAGTTCGTTTTGTTATTATCTTTTTAAAAATAATTTTATTTTTATTTTAAATTTGGTTGGATAAAATATGTACGCAATTCTAAAAAGGCAATTTCAAAGAAAATTTTAAAGAACGTAGTAAGTTTTGAATACCTGCGTTTTAGTAAAAAGAAAAAATAAGAAAAGGAAAACAGACAGACATACCTCGTAAAGATTTTACTGTGAAACGTGAGTATCAAGATTGCAAACCGTTTATTTAAAAAAAAAAAAAAATTAAGATTGTATTAAATTAAAACAATATCAACTATTTTTATACTTTTTTCTTCATTGACACAATGGTAAAAATTTTTCAGCTAATTTTCCTTGAAGTTACTGGTAAATATTATTTTGAATATCAAAATTATAGAAGATTATTTATCATTACTCTTTAAAAAATTTATAAAGCAATATACCAATAGCAGGTAATTATGATTATAAAAAAAAAAAATACCTCCAATTCATTAATGTAGAACACATACAATTTAAAAAAAAATTAAATTACTAATTAAATGGAAAACCTTCGTTCGAAACTACAAAAATAACATTGGAATTTTCTCTGCAAAATTAATTCAAAATCCTAAAGAAAAAGTGTATTTGATGAAATATAAAATTTAAACATATAAAAAAATACATCGAATTGAGAACCTCTTTTTATGAATTCGGTTAAATGGAAAGGAGGGTTTAAAAAAAATAATAAATCAGTTGATTCTCTTTGGATTAAAATTCATTTTTAGGTTTGACTACCCACTAGGTAAGATGAACTATTTTTGTATAATAATTTTTGACCAGTTTTAATTTTTTTTTTTTATTGAGTGGTAAGAATTTTACATCGAATCAGTATAAAGTCCCAAAACTTCTAAATTGCCTGCCGATAATGTAAAAAAAAATATGTGAATTATTTTCAACATATTTAGGTGTAATTCTTTGGTGGTTGGATTTGAATTAACCACACATGTCAGGATTGGTCGACCTGAGACTGTACAAGACTACATTTCATTACCTTCATACAGTACCCTCTGAAGTAATATCTTACGGTGGTTCCGGAGGCTAAACAGAAAAAGAAGATCTAAAATATAGAGGTTAAGCCTATCACGTAATGGTCTTTTCGTTCTTCTTAATCTTTGTCATTTTTTGGAGTTTTCATAATTTTTGTTTAAATTATAGCTAGCTATTTGACCTTAGGAAGTATAAAATTGTTTTAAGTAGATCTTTAACCTCTGAAAAATTAAATAAACTTGATTTTTTTGAATTATAAAAATTAGGAAACCTTATCTTTGAACCCCAATATTGAAAATTACGTTTTTTTTATTTTATTTGAATTTAAATAATATTTCTCATAATTTCTTATTAAATCAGGAAATATTCTATTAAAGTAGAAAACAATACGATGTAATATTTCTCTTTTTTAAGAATAAGTTTTATTTTATAATCGAGATAGAGTTCATAATTAATAATAAATGTGATTAAATAATACAAAATTTAAGTTATATTAATGATTATCACAATTCTCCTTAATGTACTACTGCCTCTTCTAATTTTATGTTTGTCTATACAGTATATACATCTTCATCTTTGTGCTCGTATTCTAGTGTAAATACTGAACTGAAGTCATTCATTACGCTGAAAACAATGCAAACAAACATCTAAGAGAAGATATGATTTGGGAAGTTAAATATCTCGGCTGCTATTCGAGTACTGCGCCTATGTTCTACGTTAGACGGTCTTATCAAATATATGCTTCTATTCTCGTCGGAGTATTGACGTAGTCTTTGTGAACACTTATGTTACAAGAGAACAAGTATTATTTGGGTCTATAGCGTTCGTAAAGCGGTACGTATAAAGTCACAATTTTCCTCATTAATTATATTTCCTTTGATCGGTGTTAGAAATTCATTCAGTCGGTCCCAACTACAATCTTCCGGATGAGTTAGGGTAATTATTCATGATCTTGTAGGGCGTACGGGTGGATGGCTCGGTCTAAGTAATACTATCGAGAGGTGGTGGTTATAGGATAGTATGCGGAAGGGTAACAGAGAAATAGCAGCAGGAGGGTCGGGGGATGGAAGTAACACCATTCTAATCACCTTCCGGCTATTGGCACACAAATACACACACATACAACCTAACGTACCCGTACCGAAACCAAACCGACGTAGCCTGAAAGTTCTTCAAAACTTAAACAATAATTCTAACACTGCTACAAGTTCGATTCCAACAGTAATGGGGTTCGACTTCCGATTAAATGCGCATTTGTCATCCCTCGGAGAGGTTCTTGAGAGGGTGCAGTTATCTTTACCAACCACTACTACCGACCGAAATATCCCACCCTCTTTAACCCACCCACCCTATTTCCTTCTTCTTGTTCTTAGTTCTTCTTGTTCTTCTAACCGTAGAGTATAGCGAGGCGAGCGAGGCTCGGGACTAAATGATCCAGAATGAGTATTAATTTCAAATCGAATGATTGAACTCCTTGCTAATTACCGAGGAACGGAACTGTAAGAATAACTTCTTGTGATATTATACGAATAGTATGGCTTTCGCTTTGTAATATTACTTGGTTCCTAACTCTACTCTGTTTTAGTTAGCTGTTTAAACTAACATTCAAAATAGAATTAGATCAGCCGTATGTATATATAGAATCTATTCTATATTATTATATGCATTCATAATTTCATAATTACTCTTATATTTCTTATTTATTAGCATTGATATTATATATTTACCTCATTATTTACATGTCACACATATTATCCTCTTCTCAGGGCCTTGAGTCATCTTGCTTTTTGTTCAATAGTTGAATAGATTACAACGTTCAGATTAGGAAAATAAATATTATATCTTAAATAATTACGAATATATTATTTAAAAAAAGCACATTAATATTTGTGTACACAATATAAATAGGTTTATTTATATTATTAATATATATATATATATGTATTTATATCATACGATATAAAGAAACGGACGATTTGACATTAACATGTCATTCTAAAGAACAATTGAAATCACATGCCAGGATTATAAGGAAAAGTTAAGGGCGAATTGGTTTCTTGTTGTTTTTTTGACAGAGTAGAATATACTACTGTATATCAGGATACTAAGCCCAAATATATATACATTTGAGCCCAGGCTGTGGCGGTCTTATTCCGTTTTACTACAAGAATCGGTTTAATAATAAACGTCATTATTCTAGAGAAAGCAAATCTAACTTATGTCGTTATGTCGTTTATACATTATCAATATGCCTTATGTTTCATGGATTAAATTTTTTAATATATTATAAAACAAGAAATTAATAAATTTGTATCATGATCACCGATGTTATTTTATAGTGGAGACAGTGAACAAAAATGGAGACAATGAACACAGACAATGAACATGTGTTTATTGTCTGCGTTCGTTGTCTCCACTTATGGTAGCGTAGTTTAAATTTATATATATATATATATATCGTCGGTCAACTTTTTTCTTAATTTTATGTTTTTTAGTCAAATAACGGGAGGCAGAAGCAGCCAGTCGCGTCGAAAGTACAGTAACAGTGACAGTGGCTGTGTTACTTTATCTGTACACCGTCGCATTCTTAAAAAATCGAATTAAAAAAAAAACAAAAATGGTTTTTAGATAATTATCTGATAAATACATGTAATTCCAGATTTAGTGAATATCTCGTTTAGTATAATCGGAAATGAAGATTTTCGATATACAAAACAGAATAGAGTAACTATGGTAATTAAAAAACATACATCTTTGACGACGAAAAATTCGTAACTTATTTCTGTTGCATGGTGACAGAAATATACGAGTAATAATGAAGTAAAAAGATTAATCTTTTTTCTTTAATGAATATCTTTAATTCAAAACTTCTTTAATTTCTCTGTCACCTTCCTTGAGATAACACGAATGAGGATGTATCCTGCAAATTTGAAAGAATCGTTCGGTTCCTTCTTGCGTAATGCGAGAATAAACAACAAACTTTCGGCTTTATATATTATATATTTATATATATATATGTATATATTTAAGATCACATACAAAACGGTGTAGTTTTTTTTACAGTTTAAAGTCAATTTAATTCATAAAATGTTTGTTTCTTAAAATCATTCAGTTGTAATTCTTAACTTAAAATATTTGTTTATATAGAAAACAATAAAAATTCTCTGCTAAATCTGCATCACTCGTGATCGTTAAGAAGTGAATTTAAAGAAAATCGAAGTAAAAGAAAAACTTTATTATGGGATATACAAAACACAACCGGTAGTAAAAAATACAAAATACTTTCTTCGTTTTTCGTATTAAATATAAATGAGAATATTTTATCACATAATGCTTTAGAGGAAAGACGTCCCTGACGGTTTAGATAGGTCGGTTATTTAGGAAACTCTTTCAGAGCACAGTAACGTAAAGTAACGCAACAGAACGACGCAATATGCGATGTGCGCTATAGGTTGGTATATGGTACGAAGTCGAGCTTTGAGGTTAAGGAAAGAGGAAGAGAAGGGGAACGTGACAGGATTCCATCGTAAGAGCTGAGCTGTCCTGTCAGGCAGGCTAGCTGTAGAATAGTATTGTTGTTTACGGGTGAGAGGCGTGGTCAGGGGTTCCCTCGGGACACCACGGCTATGAGAAGTTATAAGACGGCACAGTGTCTCCTTCTAGTAGAACGTGACGGTCTGTTCTAAAACAGGCCATTCCCAGTCCGGGCCACGACCCTCCATCCACAATCCACTACCATCCACCACCACCTCCACTCGTTCACCCGTCCGAACCGACCCTTACTGCATCACATCCTAGATCACACACTATCACAAGACGACCTAACGCTAGCAGCATCAGCACATCCTACGAAATTTTAAATAACGCCTCATCAAAAGTTTATTTACATAAACTATCACGGACGGTTTACAAGAAAACAACAGAAAAATATCGTGCTTACATGAAAATAATATTTTATAACAACGGAATGAAATGTAGGTTATATCTTTTATAAAAATAAATTTCTAGAAAAAAATCTCAACGATACTGATCGCTAGAAATACGTTTCGCGATCTGAAAATCGTTGTAAAGAAATAGCAGAATTACTCTGATTCGCTCGCGTGCTGCTCATTACACCGACGTAAATGCTTACCAAATGTTTTCCAAAAAAAATCTTTATTGCTGGTTAAAAATAAATTGATATTAAAAAAAAGTTTTCAAAAAATAATTTTCAAGGGGTCTTTTGTGGTTAACATTTTCAGATATTTTTACTGCAAATTTATTATACTTATAATATTTTTAAAAATCATATTGAGAAAATAGGAGAACGAAAAATATTATAACCAAAAACTGTTAAACCAAGAGGAACAGTTCTACTCGAAAAGGGCTTTATTTTTATCCTTCTAATTTTTGCGTAAAATATTTACGGAGCATAATCATGTGTGAAAAAACAATTTTTCTAAAAACCACCAGTAATTATTTTAACTTAACGTGATTTTACCATCTTTTGAGGTACTATTAATACATTTTCCTAAACAGATTTTCATTGATGGTTTAAGTTAAGCGTGGTAACTTTTTCTTTGTATTTTTAAGACCGATATTTTTTGATTCCTAAACCAGACATTAATTCTGATTAAGAATTGTAATATTTTTCACTTTTGAATTAAAATTAAAAAAAAGTATTGCTAAATAATTTATAGTTATTTAAAAAATGAAAATTTTGAATTTAATTATTGCTTAATATTATTGTTTTTCTTTTTTTTTAAGAGCTGTCATAGATGATAAACATATTTTCTACCCTTTATTTTTTAAACATATATTTACATTTACATATTCTTGACGAAGTAGAGACCTCTGAAAAATACTTTTTCAAGAAGAAAAAAATAATTAAAATAGTAAGTAAATTGAACATTTTATTTTGATAATTTTATTCAGCTGCTAGAATGTAATTTGCTTGACTATTAATTTATTGTTTTTTAATTAAAAAAAACAAAATAAATAAAAAAATTGTCCAGTCCTTCTTTCTGATCTAATTCTTTACATTTGGTGAAGTATATGGGTATTTTTAGAGAAAACTTGAACTAGATTGAAAACTAGTTCTCTGGATATTTGTCATCAGATTTTTTTCTCAAATTCCTTGACAAAATATTCAGCCTTTTTTAATTCGTAGATTGTTTAATATTTTTCCGCAAGTAAATATTAAGTCTAAGTTTACCGTTAATTTTATTTTGTAATTGAATATAATTTTTAAATTACAGACTGAATTTTATAGCTTAAAATAGAGAGTATTTTCTAGAAAATAACTGCTTTGGCAAATGAGTCCATATGTGACTTTGGACCACAATTCAGACTTAAGATTCTATTAGTAATTCATTAGGGTTTTGCTCTTCAGACGGGATGTTTCATTTAATATGTACCATTCAGAAAGAATTCTAATGTAACTTTACCTCTATTTGTAGTTTGAATGGTAATATAAAAATGTTCATGATAGTTTTACACCTAGATTATGGTGATATGAAAAGTTATATCTTTAAGAATCCTATTCTCCAGGTGTTTTATTTTATAGGAAAATCCATTTATTTGTTTTATATATTTAAACTATTCAATGTAAAATATTTCAGTATTCTGGAATTACTGCACGGGTAAAAACTTCCTCATCTATCGAAAGAATATACCAAAAACATAACGTGCAACATTTGGGAAGGGACATTTACTTCCTGAATGGATTTGGGACTTTTGTTTTGGTGGTAGTTATTCTTGAGAGTAGAAAGACCTTCATTATATTCATTCCTTTTACCTTATTCTTGATCCATACTTTTCCGTTTCCGGTACTGTTGGTGTAGGTTAGTGGAGCTGAGGGTGAGTTCTGATGAGCTAACGTGCATCCTTGGCATAACTGGTGAAAAGATCCAGTAGACTGCTCTGGACTTCCGTGTTTCCTGTCCGCTACCTGAAGTATAATTCGTATAGGAGAAATGACTATTGGATAAAGCCGGATCTACCAATCCTTTCCAAAATATTAATCCAAAAATAAATAAATTACACTTATTTTACGTATAGTTTCTTTATGTACGTGTATTTTTCCGTGTAGTTAATATTTTAATACTAATAAAAATTGTATTATTTAAAGAAAAAAATATCAAATAATATTACTTAAAAATTCGAATATTGATGTATTTTTCAATCCTGCCTTTTTTGTTCCTTTTAGAAATAAAACAGATTTCACTCCGGTGAAATAAATAAATTCTGTAAATTGTGAATAAAGTGGTTTGAATGGTTCTTTGTTAAATCATAAGATTCAGATAACAATCTTGTGATGTCTTCAAATCATGCAGATAAATCGTTCTGTTATCTTTCTGTTAAATCATATAAATCGTCTTGAAAGAGTTATCTGTCAAGATTTATGAATCTGTTGTTAGAGCAGTTTGTCTCTCGAATTTAGAAAGATTTGACCAGTTTATTAGTAAAGGATTATTTATTTAAATTTCCAAAAGGTCTGAAAATTCTGTTATTCAATCATTTCTCATTCAGTTACTATATCAAAATAATTCTTGTTACAACATTCAATGTTTCATTCTGCATATTGTTTATTCTTATAGTACCAAACGTTTGGCGCAATTTAACATCATCCATTGTGAAACGAAGAATATCGAAGTAATATGGTTTAGGTAGTTAGAAATCTTCGGTACTTTTTCTAGTTTTTTTTTTATTTTCCTTTTCTTTTATGGTTTTTCGAAACGCTCTTCTCAGGTTTTGAATTTTCTGTTGAATAAACTATTTTTCAGCACCTTAAAAATAAATTTGATTAAATTCTACGAGTTCCTTACAGCTCTCATTTTTTGGGGTTTCCATTTTTATATTGAGAGTCGTTTTTTTGGCAAAAAAGGTACGGTACAGTGCAATGAAGTCGTCGATGAAATATTTTGATTCCTTTGAATTAGCACGCTAGACTGTTACACCGAAGGTACCAGGTTTCATTAACGGATATAATTTGGAGAATTCATTACGAGTATTAGTTAAGTACTGGCTAGTGATCTTAATAAAGAGACTGAAAAATAATAACAGAAAATTGAAATTTTTTTATTGAAATGCATAAAAATTGAACTGAAACTTTTTTTAAAGAATATTATCGATAAGAACTTATTCTGATAAATTCCGTGAATAACAAAGGAAAGAAGTAATGGCAATAGTAACAATTCATTACGTTTTGAGATAAATTAAAAGGGAAATTTTGATTTATTGTCTTGTTTAAGTTGAGTTTTTTTAAATATATTTTTTAGGTAAAAAAAATTCAAGTTATCGAATAATTTAAATAAAATGTAGGCTACAGTTTTTATTGAAGGCGTTAACATTTTCAGATGTAAAAAAATTATTTTTTTTTAAAAGTCAAAACAATATAAATAAATATTTTATTTTTACATTGCCTATAAAAAACGTAATTAATAAAACAAGGATGTATTTTTACTCGTATTTTGTAAATATTTAATTTATATTTACAGGAAATTTCAAGCAATAGGGTAAGCATATCATTATCGGCACGGTGTTAACGACAAAAAAAAAAAAAAAAAATGGAAAAATACCATTCAAATGTTTAAGGCATACTTAAGAATTATGTCTCTATTTATTATCAAATATAAGTTTCTGATAAAAATTTTCCGTTTCACTGTAATTAAAACTTTCGTAAAATAATCTACAAAAAATCTTTTAAACTTTGTATGGTTATTAAACCGTTCAACTTTTATATCGAACTATAAATCAAAAAATCTTTGAATTTTTTTTTGAACTTGTAGTTCAATGATTATGTTTAAAACAAATAAAAACGAAAAAGAATCTTCTTAAACTGTTAAAAAAATTTATGTAACTATCTTTTAAGGTTGAAACAGAAGATTTTCCTTTGGAAGTAAAAAAAAAACATTATTATGCCGAGTGAAAATAATGTTAAAATCATTTTCCGAAAACAATTCACATTCATTCTGTACAGTTTCTTTAATAAATATTTCTTTATTTTGAAAAAAGCGAAATTTTGTTTTTCAATTAAAATTTCTCATCCAGCGCCAGTAGCATCTTTTTCATTATTATATTAAACTTTTCTTTGATATTTTTTTCAATCCTATTTATATATTCCTGAAATTAAGTCTGAAATAATTTTTTTTTGTTAATGTGAATGCCTTTATAAAGAAATATAATTATTTTATTAAATTATACGTTATCCTAACCTTTATAAGTTTTGTATTATCAAATATGAAATAAAAACCAGTCAGTATTATCTTACTTTGCGATGTTTCCTTATTATCGATTAAAGAATTAAAGAATGTGATTTAAAATATCGTATATAAAAAAAATTAAAACAAAATATAATCTCTTCATTTTTATAAATGTAAGTTTGGGTTAAAAATAACACACAAAAATATACGTTTAGATGAGTAAGAATTATCAGAAGTGAAGTAAATAATGAAGGATTAGAAAGGTTTTATTGTAATTCGAACGTTTAAAAAATAATATTAAAGAAAAGATTAATAGAGGAGTTTTTTTTATACGAAAGTAGTATCTTCTGCGTTTTAGTTAATTTAGTAATAATTTATCGTGACTTTGTTCTACATATTCTATTTTGTATTTCATAGTGTCATTTACTTATTCATTCATTATCTTATTCGCTACAATTTATGTTAAAAAAAAACTACACTTTATATGTATTTTGAATTTAAATAGGGTTGATGATATAAATTATTCATATTGACCTTGTAACAGTTGTATGCTAATTCATAAGTAATATTTAAGCAAGATAGAAAATTCAAATAAATAAACAAAAGCAGAGTTTGAAAAAGGAGAAAAAATTAAGAGAGCGGTAAAATTTTGCTTATACAAACGTATTCACTTACATACCCCTATTCTTCTACTCACCGACTCGCTTACAAATGTCGAAACATGAGGAGGGGTTGTTCAATTAAACATTCTGATCATTAGTCAGATGTTGAAGAAGAAAGTCTGGAACGAGGGACTGAAGAACGGATATACAGAGTCGAGTAAAGCGGGTTTCTTTACTCTGCAGTGGATAAAATGGAGTGAGTTACAGTAATAGAAGCTGCAGCGGCGATAGGTGAGAGTGTTTAAAACTGTTTGATTTGTTGCCCGAGTTAATTGAAAACCGGGGGGGGAGGAATGGTTTTTTGGGTGGAAAGTGATGGAAGGGTGGATGGGTGCGGTGAGTTTTAGGGCGAGTGGGGGTTGAAGCAAATTACTGAAGGTAGTAGGGGAGGGCGGTTGCGGGGGGGAGGGGAATAAAATAGAGGAGAATGAAGGCTGAGGGGCATCTGGAAATATTAAGACTACCGAGCAGTAAGGCATATATAAGAATATGCAAAGCTTGATTTACGACCGGTTCTCTCCGCTGCCGCGAGAGCTGCCGACAGGTTTTAATGTTATTTTCAAAGTCACAAATTGTTTAAAATAGGGCAATGATTCAAGAGGTGACGTCAACTATTTTATTGCACGGCGCACTGGCAGAACAGAACAGAGAGAGTGCGAGCGCAGTAGGGATGGAGTCATAATAATGAGAAATAAATCTTGGCCGGGACGCCGTTTCCATTTCTTAATGGCCCTACCACCCCTCCCTTCTACCCTATGTTTGTCTATAATTTATACTTTATTCCTATAATGATATTTCCCCTGGATGAATTTATGGTTTAATTATGTCTGTTCTGGACGGAGCGATGAAACAGTGCTGCCATCTCTGCTCTAACGCCAACTCAACTCTCCTCTTACTTTTCTTGACATCTCTTTTTATCGTAATACTGATTTTCTCTCTTTCTATCTCGCACACTCCCTGTCATAACATGCCTTTTGTAAATCTTACTTAATTTATTATAACTTGAATATTTTTAACAAAAATCTTCTTTATAACAACGAAACTGCACTAAATATAAATCGTTTCTAAAAAGAAAGAAAAAAATAAACAACTGAAAATTAATTGATGATCACCTCCTAACTGGAACAAATAAACATTTTGTTTTTTTTAATATAAAACAGTTTTTAGACTATTAATTTATAATCGTACTCGTGAATTACATTTAGTTCGCGTTATAAAAGGAAAAAACATCGTTAATTAAAAAAAAAAAGAAGAAAATAAAGAAACAATTTAAACTGTGAACGTGCGTTTAATCTATTACTAGGTCTTAATAGATTATAAAATATTGGTTTATCAGTATTGTAATGTTAAAAAATCGGTATTAGATTTGGAATAAAATATTATTTAATTGTTATAATTACAATTATTAAAATTACTCGTACCAGGATGAAACTTTATTTGTTGGAATACGGAATGAAAAATATTGTCTTATAACTTTCTTCGCATTATAATACAATAGATTTAAGTTTATATTTAACGAAGTGATAATATGACTTTAATGTACCGCTGTCGCGTCAAAAATTTAAAACACATCGGAATAAGTGGCTGCTGGGAATCTGGTTTATCGCCTTTGAATTGAACAATTAACTAATCTACTTAACAGAATTCTTTAAAAACCTCGAGTAAGATGTGGTTTATCTACTTGTATAAATTTTACGTCGGCCGCAAATCAATGTTTTAAAAAATAAATATAGTTTTTATTTTTTAGAATTCATATTCATACGTGTATGTTAGCCTCTTGTCACATGTAACGTTGCCTGCGATCGCAGCACCTTTCTTTTCTGTTAAAGGTACTGTTGTACTGATGTTTTACTCTTCAAAGGTGAAAAGAAGTTTGTAAAAATTTTTTACTAGATGAATTAACCTATGAAAATACTATATAATTGATCGTCAGCCGATCAAATTTTATACGTTTAATTGACGATAAAAATACACAGGCGAAGAAGAGAAAATCTAAATACAGAAAATCTTTGTTTTGGAAACTATTACTATAAAATAGAACAGGGGTAAAAGTATATACATAGAACGACCTACGTAGACCATCTGGAACGGCAGGGTACACAAACTTTACTTAATCAGACCGTAAGAAGAGTTTTCACCCGTGTAGGATAGAATGGGCTTGCCTGTTCATTTACGCAAACACTGAATTGTCAGTTTTTTCTTTTTCTAAACAAACATTAACTAATATGCCAGATTATGAAGCTGTATTTAGAATATTTGAGAACTTTTTTTATATCCTTTGTCTCTGAGGTTTTTGTGTGTGAAATTTTGTTAATTTATTCATATTCAATGAAAGCTTTTTTATAGAAAACAAGATAATTGTAATCGGATATTGGCGTATAGTCGTGATCGTGAATAAATAAATTATTATTTGGATGCTTAAATTCTAAATTTAATCTTTATAAAGAAATGATAAATGCTTTCTTGAGGAAATGAGCCAAACATAACTATCCACTCGGGATTTTTCTTGTTAGAAGGTTAAATTTTCTAATCTCCTAAGCTTTTTTTTTTTAAATGAAAAGTCTTATGGCAATATAATATGTGTAAATTATTATTTTATTTTTTTTTGTAAACAAATAAGTAAAATTTGTAGCACATTTTTTGATATTTCGAATAAATAATTTTTTAAAAATTGTTTTTTGATAAAAAAATTAATAATTAATATTAGTTTTCATAGCTAAAATTACTATTTATCAATAATTGATTTTAGATTTTTTAAGCTTTAGTTTAATTTTGAGCATTTTAATTTATAGGACGCAATTACAAAGATAAATAAAAGTTGAAAATAATGCTAAGAATTTATATGCCTAATAAGACTATTTGTAAAAAATTTTTCGAAAAATTGAACGTTTATTTAATATTGCTCATAAATAAATAAAAACATATAACATATTATTTTTAGATATTTTTTTAATGATTCTAAAAAATGATTTATTAATAACTGAAAAAAATCGTTTTATTGAAAACAACAAAAAGAAGAGGAAAACAGGAAAGAAAATGCAACGAGTACTAAAAAGGTCTAATCGAAAGAAAAAGAAGAAAACCGTTTTCAAAGTAACTCGGAAACAATTAAAAAATTTCTGATATGGACACCACATGACTTCCTTGTACACCTATTAAATTACATACACATATTTTTTGCTGCACTCCATTTAAACTTATTTCATTTGAAAGTGATATACAATCCTCCAATTCTTTAATAAAGCGGACAGGAACACGATTGCTTAAATATTAGTTTTTATTAACATCAAATATTCATACAATAATTAATTCAACAATCTTACATGAAATATTAGGATAGAGTAAAAGTCCCTTTATTACTCGTATTACTAGATCAGTATTAGTTTTAGATTTCTGGTGTGTCGTATAAACAAAAGCTAATAATAATTAAACTATACCGTTTAGTGAACTCCTGTATACTGGTTACAATAGTTAATTTCGACCTAACGGTGTAAAATATTCAGTTTTTATTATTAGATTGTTTGGTGAATAATCAAAAATGAAAAAGAAACAAATCACACAGAAAAAAAGAAAGAAAATTTGAAGAATTATATCTCAAAAAACGACAAGAAGATGAATATGAAGGGGAAGAAAATGTTAAGAACAAGGGAAGAATAAAGACATTAAGAGAACATGATAAATAAAGAGGAAGTAAATGTTAAAACCAAAGAAAGAATAGAAAGATTAAGAGAAGATGATAAATATAAAGAGAAAGAAAATATTAAGACTAAGGAAAGAATAAAAAAAATAAGAGAGGTGATAAATATAAAGCGAGAGAAAATTTGAAAACTAGAGAAAAACGAGAGAAAACGTGTACACAAATTAAGATCAGAAGAATTATATCAAACCAAAGAGCGATTAAATGATTGGCAACAAAAAATAAATAAACTGAATTATGATCAACTCCGACTTAGGGGGAATATTGTCCGACAATATCAGAGGAGAAATGAACTAAAAGATAAGAATTTTTTGCAATTTATTAAAAATTGAGTGTGTATGCCTCAGTGTATATGTTCTTGTGAGGGTATATTTTTAGTCATTCTGCAGTTACCTTTAATGTAGGTAAAATTAAACAGAAATTAAACTAGAAAATCCAAAACTAATACAATTCTAAATTATAATTTTCAATTAATATACAGTAATCAGATGTTTCACCAAATCTATTACATATACACAATGTAATTCTTATTAAATTACTTGTACACATTTTCAAAAGTACATAAAACTTTTTCACTAATAATTTTGTTCATTTTTAAAAATTATTATTTATTGTAAAAATCTTTTTACAGTCACGGGTTAATAATTATTTATTAAATCAATATATTTAAATTATAAAAAAGATAAGTTAAAAGAAATAAATAAAAAAAAGTTAAAAAAAATGGACATGAAGTCTGATTCGAACCGATTAATGCCTTTCCTTTAAGATCAAAATTTTTCATTAATTAAAATTTTAATTTTAATTTCGACTGCAATCAAAAAGGGAGGTGCAGAACTAGATGTTACAACGTGCTAAATCCAAAATTTCAACATCCTACCGCTATTCGTTTTTAGTTATACATAGGTACGTACAGACGTCACACTGAAAATAGTCAAAATGGATTCAGGCATGGTCAAAATAGATATTTCCGTTGAAATATGAAAACCGAATTGTTTCGTGATCACAGTACTTCCTTTACTTTGTACAAGGAAGTAAAAAAATGTTAAAAACAGAAAAAGGAGATGAAATCTAAAGACTGAAATTTTTTGCAATCACAATACTTTACAAGTACAAGAAAGTAAAAAAATGAAAACAAAGTTGTAAAAATCACCTTCCGAGAATTTTTTTATTATTTTTCTACGTTTACTATGTTAAATAGAAGAAACTAAAAATAGACTCCCCTAAAAATAAGTTACATGTGATTAATTATTTTAGGGATGGGGATAAATTATAATGAAATTTTATTGTAATATTATTACTGAAAGTTTATTATTTAATTTTTAATAAAATTTAAAAGTTAAACGAAAAAAATTTGAAAAATCAAAAATCTTGATTTGCTTCTCCTCTTCTCCCAATATTACACCCAAAGTATTTTTTTTTTTTTTTTTTTTTGGTTGCTTGCACTACTATTTTGCGTAAGAAGACATTAAAAAAAAATTTTAAAAGCAATAAATAAAAAGATAGCGTTTATAGATTTTGTGAAAGGGGTAATTTTGGGGGAAATTATTTTTAAAATGTAAGGTAAGCACACATGCATGTACTGAGCTTAATATACATTTTGGCTCTGCATAAGTTTGAGAAGATTGATCCCACAATCTATCTACCCGATTCTCTGGAGATAGTGAACCCCAAAAATTTATAAAAAGCTACCCTGTATACATGAGTCTCTGTACAAAATTTCATCAAGATGGGTTTATCCAGTCAAGAATTATTAAGTTTTAAACACACAAACACACGTACGTACGAACATTACACACAATTTTTTTTTTGGGGTCCCCGGGTCATGGAAGTCAACAGATGCAGAATCCCATATCTCATTTTTGTCAGATTTCTTTCCTTCTTTCCTTCTTGCAGCACAGCTCTAAAACTATGATACCAGAAAAGAAAAAGATACAATTTAATTCTTAAAAATACATCTTTTGAAATCGATGCCAAATTAAAGACAACAAATACCTATTTTACTGATGTTTAATTTAGCAGCGAATTCAGAAATCGAGATTTAATGAAAAATTGAATAATACTATTTTTTAAGTGTTTTTTAAACCCTATTTTATTTAAAAGGCGGCTAATAAATATAAAAACGGTTTATATAATATATTTTTTTTTGTATTATAGTTTATTTACAATTTATTATTTTTTTATTTAAGTACGGGCAGGAATGTAAGAAAAGCTGTCAAATAAAAAAAAAAGGTTTTATTTGCCAATAATAAGGGCGAGAAACTTCGTATTGTTATAAATAAGAAAAGGATTACTTAGAAACGATAATTAGTAATGATTACCGTGCGTGAGTTAAGACTGATTACATTGTGGGAATTTATTATTTCATTTTACTTTTTTCACATGTTTTTTGTATTTCGTAATGAGAATATATCAGACTCTGCAAGTTCCTTATTGTTTTGTAATAATAATAATTAAATACTAAAAAATGATTACGAAGAAAAAAGAAAATGATAACGAACAGATAGGAAGAAGTTTTTACCGGATCAGATTTAGATTAAACTGATTATATAAGCAGTGAATAAGAAAGAACAAAACGAAAAGTGATTATATAAATAAAATATTTTAATTTTTTTCTTTTAGTGTAATTTATTTTTTACTTTTTTTTTGTCGTGCATGAGGCATGCATAAATGTATGTGGTTTATTTTTATAAAAGCGAGTTAAAAATAACGTAAGATAAGATAACATAAGATCAAAAATAAGATAAGGCAATCCATGACAACAATAAGAAATATGTGTTAAAATAATAGTACATTAAACGTTAAAATTATTAGAGAAACAAAAGAACTCTTCAGAACGATGTTGTTGGGGAATACCAACAATTCACCCGCCCTTCTGTAAAGTACATTTTCGTAAATTTTTCCCTTATGTAAACAGAAAATAGCATTAATAATTAAACTTGTAAAATTTAAGGGTAAAAAAACAGGCAAACATTATGGTAGTGAACAGTTGGGACTGTTTATCATGTAAGGATTACAAAGCGTTACTGTTTTCCCGCTTCCATCCCTTAAATATATTGAAATATTACATTTTTTTCTCAGATCTAATACTAGTGGTTATAATCCTCTCATGGATAGGGAGTTTTTTTTTTTTTTGAGAAGGAGAAAATGTGGAAGAGGAATTGTACGAGAGAAGAGGGGATGTGAAAGGACAGCTTGTAAAGACCCGTTGCAGTAATGCATCCGCAAAACATCTCCCTTTAAAAAAAAAAGAAAAGTTACGACTGTGAGACTAATATGAGGCGGTAGTATACAGTTTAATACAGTATAAGAGTTTACAGTAGTTTCAGAAGCAGTAAGAGAACTGGAAAGGTGGACAGCAGTAACCGGGTACCGCTTGTGTGTTACTGCGGTCAACAATGTTTCACCGGGTTCTATACAACAAGGAATCTACCAGTTATCCTGCCATCCCTTCTCCTTAACGCCTGTTCTCATTAATCACACGATAAAAACTAATTAACGGACCGATGCAGTAATATAACCCGCGCCACGGTGCGGATATATGCGGCATATATATATACATACGTACATGAATATAAAAGCTATATAATATACAAACAGCTGAGAAGAACTAACTGTCTGAGTTGCGGTTCTTTTAACCCCTTTTACAAAACATATACACAGGCATATATCAAAGTATTATATGTACATGTCAAAATAAAGTAGGATAAAAATTAAAAATAATAGCTGCCTAATTTATGAAAATAAAAAGGAGCTTTGAATTTGAATTATTCGTTTAGTAATATTACTAGATAAATATAAATTTGTATAATTCCATAAATTTTATATCATATCTGTTAATATTTAATTTATTAAACGTGTTTATTTATTTCATAATTAAACGTTAATTTACAAACGATTTTTTTTTTACTAGATTAAAAATAACTGTATGTTTGGTGTTAAAACTCCCCACTTTTTACCCAGGTTAATAAAATAATAAAAATTATGGGGATTAAGTTAAAATAAATGGTAATACAAAAATTTTAACCGATCTTTATTTTTAAAAATATTATTTATTCATCATTTCGTAATGTATAAAATGTCTCCAATTTTTCTAGAAAGATATTGTTTTATACTTACGTTGTGACGCTTTATAAATATTTGAATCTGTCTTTATTACTAATCGCTTTCGTTTTGCTTTGATATTACAAAGTAATACATTTACTTATTTCATCTACCCTTATAAAACTATTGCTGTCATATTTATCAAGGAAATCGCTTAATAAATCATTGAAGATACACTTTACTTTGTAAATTTTATCCGGATTGGGACGACAAATTGAAAACATTTTCTCGAAAACTATTTCATTAATTATCTCATCATCTGTTTACTTAAAATTTTTTTTTAAATCAGGGGTGTCTTCAAGCCAAGAAATAATTTCTCTAAAAAAATGTCATGCATATGAATAAACTCAATGAAGTAGCAATATTCTTTTATCTTTATATGTTTTTTTTAATAGATTTTAATCATTCATCGTTTTCTGGAAAAATATGTAAATATTGTAAAGATCAGATGATTTTACTTTAAAAGCCTAGAGTTCCGTATACATTTCCATGTTAAGCTCTACAGTCGGGGCATATTTAAAAAATAATATTTTTTCAAAATAGAAATATAAAATTTAACAACGACCAACCGAACCAAATTTTGTAACAAAACGTTTTTAATAATTAATTTAAAAATTTTTAAATGGATTTTACGTTCATCTTTTGTGACTGGAATTGCTATTCTCATATTTATGTTAGCTGATGTTGCTAGTGGCGACTGGTATTAGTTATGCAGATACAAGTGTTTAGAATGTACTAGAACAGTGTGTGGTGTTTGCGTGCTCGCGCACGCGGTGTGAAATATTATTATATCTTAATAGAAATTTAATACTGAATTACATATAGATATATGAACTGAATTAGTTCTAAAATAACTTAATCCATTAATAATTTTATACCATTTTCTACTTACAGTTACTATTTTTATTAATAATGTGATAAAAAAAAATTATAGTTGGATAGACTAAAATCGAGTTTAGTTGTAAAAGGGTAAGAAATATATATATATATATATATATATATATATATATATATATAAGATGTCGAGGTTGCGGGGGTAAGTGGTGCGTGAAGCATCCCTCATCCCATCCCTCAATTCCAGCCAGCAGCTATTTCAGGAGAAATACGGTCACTCATATTTCCTCGGGCTTGGGGCTGAAACTGATGTCTTTAATCGAAAACTTAGCGTCACAAATCAAGCAAACGTTTGACACTGTCGTGAAGGGACAGAGAGAGATAGATAGATAGAGAGAAAGACAGAAATAAAGAAACAGAAAGAAAGAGTGCGAGGGGGAATGATGAAGAGAGAGAATGTGTTAAGCGTGGAAAAGAGAGCACCTCGACAAACCATCCCTCCATTTGTGCTAGCTAACCACCCCCTAATACTACAAACTCCTTCAATCTCGAACGTTCTCTCTCTTTCTTTCGATATATATAGCCGCACATACCATATAACTCGGCTATATATAATGTACAGTGTTCTGTACACGGTCATGATGGACGACTACAATCTGAGACATCCAGTCGTACCAACCTTCCCACCTTTCCAATGATGTCAATCTTAACCGGGCCGTTTATACCATCCTTCCGATCGTATAACTCTGCAGACCGACCTTACACACATGCACACCCTCCCATTATAAATCCTTCTTCAAACTACCATCATCACAAACATCGTTCTTTCTTCCACCGAGCATTTTTATATACGTACCTTCTTTCTTCAAACTTTCTTTCTTTTCCTTTTCTTATTTCTTTTCCCCTCATCTTTATCTTCTTCCCTATTTCTCTACTAAAAGGGGAACGATAATCACAATAAGGCTTAATCGAAATAAATTTAGCTTTCATCCCCTATCTAAACCAGAATAGTAGCTTTCGGCCTACCTTAGCAGAGAAGCCCTTCTGTTTTATTATAGCTAATAATAACATTATTGTAACAAATTCAGTCTTTTATTTACAATATTTCATTCAGAATTTTCGTAAAGTAATTATGTCCGCACTGGCACGCCTTTATACGGGGAAGAAACACTTGAATCTATTCAATTTTAATCTGTTTAAAATAATATCAAATTTTAAAAAAATAAATAAAATAATTTGTGGTTTTTCTTCACAAAAGACACGTAAAAGAAATAATTTCAGTCGAAACTTTACAAGAAAGTAATAAAAAATTTCTCATTTAAAATAATTCTTCGCATATAAAAAATAAGAATGAAAACATAAACAAGGAAAAAATTAACTTGATGTAATGACATTCAAATTACATAAAAAAATGGTTTAAATCTCAGTCAGTTAAAAATAGTTTAACTGATTTCCTTAAAAAACACATAAATATTATTTTATTTTGAAAAAAATTAAATAATAGAGTGCAATCTCATTTTAAATCGACGGTGTTTTTAAAGGCAGCTTGAAATTAATCTTCCTTGGCTGGCATGGTAAAGCTCTAAACTTTGGGAAAATTCTATTAAACATTAAAATTAATTGTAATACTCATTAGATAATACTGTGTAGGTAATTTCGTGATATTTGAATGAACTTTTCACAGGAATTATTACATAAGTTAATAAACAATTTTACATTATGCTCTCTTTTGAAGTTTCCTTCGTAAAATTGGTTTTTGTTATTAAAAATAATTACGAATATTAAATATTAATATTTAAAAAAAGTCTTAACTGGAAGATCATTTTGCAATCACTTTTTATAAAAATTTTCAGCAAATATGATAAACGTTTGATTTTTATAAGATATACTCGTGTGTTTCATAACGCTGAGACTGTAAATTCCTTTGCTAAGGGATTTTGATGCATTTCCATACTTTCAAAATAGAAAGTATAGAATAAAACTGATTAAATCAGCAGTTTTAACTCCAGAAAAATTTGCGTCTTTAATTATTGAATTACACTCGTAAATTATTTTTGTTGTTGACTAGTGAAATACGGAATGAAAATTTTGCAGCGTATGAAAGATACAAGGGTAGTCGGGATTTGAACCCAAGAAGTACTTATTATAATAATATAATTTGAACATCGCGGCGGAGTGGTAGTATGACTGCCTTTTATACGGAAGATCAGGGTTTGAGTACCGGTCTGGCATGGCATTTTCCACATTAAAAAACTCATTATCATCTATCTGACACTGTTTTTGGTGTCGGACTGTTGTTGCTATTTGAATAAACAATATTATGTATACACGGGGTTACAAAACCGCGGCCTGAACGAGGAAAGCCGTTCACAACAAACGCAAAGGTGTGAAAACAAAATCTTGATAAAGATAAGAAAAGAATTACTGAAAAAACACTTTAACTATTACTGAGCGTGAAATAAGGCTTTCTAGAACGGAGGTATATATATTTTTTTTTGATTTGCACATAGTTTTTCTAGTAATTACTTTGAATTTTTTTTTAATCTTTCATTATGAATTTAATTGCGTAAAATGAAACATTAAAGCTATTTTTGTAGCCACGTGTCTCGTCAGTAAAAAGTCACAAAATTTGCATTCACGGCTGATTTTAAAGCTTGATGTTTTCTTAATTAATTAATATACTATAGTATAATAACAATAATAAAAATGTGTAAACAAAATTGGCGATAATAAATTTTATTCGAAGAATAAGTAATTAATTTCAGTAATTAAAGTAGAATCCAAATAATAAAAATTTCTGAAGAAGAATCGATTAAAAGAGTTCAAAAATTTTAATATTTAGGTGAGATAAGTATCCCAAATGTTTTAGGAAAATGAAAGCCAAAACACGAATAAAAGTGGAAGTGACTTATCATCTTGCAAGAAACATTTACAATAAAAAATCCATATCCAAAAACGCCAAATTTCGACACCAACGACAGTGTTATATAATGTAGAAGACCTTCAAAATTTCTCAGGAAAAAATTTAATAAAATTTGAAAAACGTTTAAGAAAAATTCACGACTCAAAACTCTATCTACGAGTTTTGAGCCGTGAATAAATTAAGAAAATCTAAATTAATTTAACAAAATTTTGAAAAACATACGAATTAGAGGTAACTTTTATATACTGTTTCAAACTAGATTAATAGAACAAATATTTAACTTTTCATAAAAAGGGAAACCAAAATAAACTGGTTATAAGAAATTTGAAAGATCTAAAATTATTAAATTTTTCCAAAGAATAATTTTCGATAGACAATCTTTCAGAAAACTGGTGGATGAATCTAAATTTGTAGAGTAACAAAAAAGTAAACAAAGTGGATGGACCGAAGAAAGAAAAGAAAACTTAAGGAAAAGAATGACAGAATTTTGTACTAAAAAAAATTTTAAAACTTACTCTTAAGCTATCAACAGAGAAAAAATACGAATACTCAGAGAAAAATAATTAAAATATTTGTAATAAAGTTTTCATGTAATTAACATTTAACACGTATAAAATTTACGACGACCAAATATCTTCCTTCGGAACAGACATTACCAAATATACGGTACCTACTTCCTTTAATAAGGAAATAAAAATTCCCTGATTGAAATTTTCATGTACGTTCAGTACAGTAATCGTGACTGAGCGGTGGCTGCAACCACAGAATCGTACTACGACGGTTCTTTAATACTATTATAGTACAGTTATATCAAGTGTAGTATAATCGACCTACTGGTCAATTAAAAATTCCCATGCAGATATCTTTACTTTCTTAATATAAGGATAATATAAGTGCTTGAACTATTCAAGCGATTAAATGTTTCTGAAACGAGAAAAAAAAGATTTTCTTCGTCTTTCAGTATCCCTGGACAATAATGCTGAAGTTTTTCTTTTTAATTATAATATAAAGGGCTCATGGTCCTTGTAAATTCCATGAGGTACGTAGTCGTAAATTGATAAACAAGAAAAATTGAGTAAATTTAGGTAATTCTTTCTTTTATTTATGATTAGAAAGTGGCACGATCGGTTTTGCCTGAAAGTTGATCTGAGAGTATTACCGTTCATTTACTTAAATAATTAACATAATTTACGAAGTTGTGAATACAATTTTTGTTTCTTTGTGTAGATGAGGTACACAGTTCTTAAAAATTGACTAATCTTTTATTTTGCGCACCGTAATGCGTTAGCATAATTTGATACTATTAAATTTTTGAAAAATAAAATAAATATATTTGTATATACACAAACACACACAGAATCGAGTTGGATTTATGAAAATTTGATTTCTAGATATTATCAGATTATAAAAAGTGCCATTAAATATAATGTAAATGAAAAGTTTCTGCAAAACAATTGAAAAAAAAAAATACCGCAGTTCTAAAAACTGAATTCTTTTAAAGTAATTTTTTACTCTTTTATAACCAGGTGATTATACCTTACATTCATTTTTATTGTTTTCTTAAGGAAGCGTTAAATGGTTGAGAGTAATATTATCGATTAGGGAGGGGAAGTTATTTTAATTAATAAAAAAAAGAAAAGAATTTGTTATTTAAACGGCCAAAAAATATTTTTATTTTAATTGTCTTTAATTATATTTACTGTTGTAAGATAGATTACCTTACTACACGATTGAATTTGTACGAATTTTTAAAAGTTTTAATGGTTAAGAAAACAATTTTCAGTATTTTTTTTCTTCCCTTTAAATTAAGGCAAAAATAATTTTTAACTTTAAGGGAAAAAATAATTTTTAACGTTATTACCTGAAAAGAGTTTTAAATTTTAAATTCCATGCATATGTAATGAAAGTTCTGTTATACGTACACTTTTTTTTATAATAATTAAGAAGTTGTGTGATTTATTTGTATCTGTACAACAGTATTTCTTTTAATTTAGATTAAAAAAAAACATTAATATTATTAATGTAGTATTAAGCCTTTATTTAGATTATAAAGGTTTAAATTATTTTTGATGGTATAATGGTTAAAATTAAAAAAACGGATTTTTTTATTACTAATACGGTAAAGATTACGTAAAGATTTTAGTACCAGCCAACTAAAGTTGTCTGTAGTCTATGGAACGTGTTGGATAATAAGTGTATCTAGTAGCTAACGTAGTTAAAACGAAGTATTTCTCTCTGTGTGTGTGTGTGTGTGTGTGTGTGTGTGTGTGTGTGTGTGTGTGTGTGTGTGTGTGTGTGTGTGTGTGTGTGTGTATGTGTAGGAAAGAGTGAGAAAGATATAGAATAGGACTTTAGTTTGTCGTAATAATATAGCTTAAGATCAGTTTACAGGGGCTTTACTTCTTGCCTCTTCTTACTCTTTGCCTTCCTTGTTTCTTCATCGCCTTACATATCCCTCATCAGGGTTCGCTTGTCTGATCTGGTATGAGCTAAACGGTAGAACACACCGGTGGGCGGCAACAACGAGTGGCGGCGTGAAATCTAAACAAAGTGAAATTATACGTTTTGAAGATATGGAGAGGTAAGTGCGGTAAGCTTTGCAAGTTACGAACCTCTTTGCTATCTTGTAGCCGGAGTCGGCATCCGAGCACGTGTACCTGATAAACTTGACTAGTCTGAGGTACGTGCCTCAGACTATCTCTAACTCTCAATCCTCTTTCACAAAACCATCCCTTTTCCTTACCTACCCTTATCCATCTCATGCTATATTCCATACTTTATATATATATATTAAACCCAACTACTCCCCTTTAAACACTCCCTGTTCTTGAGCTCACCGACCACAACTGGACAATACTACCACCTCTCACCTGTTTCAAATTATTGTTCTTTACTTGGTTAGCCCTTAATTTTACAATCTCTTAACTTAAATTACCATTAATTTTAAACCTTTTTTATCTTGCTATTATAAATGTGTTTTTTTAATCATTATAATAAATTAATTTTAATTGTTTTATTTCTGGCATATACTGATATGCTTTTGTATTAATCTTTATTACTTTTGTAAAATCTTTATAACATTTTTATGGGTTTGTTGTTCTATGAATACTAATTTGTTTTCCTTTTATTTAAAAAACAAATTCTATCATGTTAAATTTATTTAAATTATTTAATAGACGTGGATGATTTTTTCGTAGAATGAAGATTTTTATAAAAATAAATATAACATTTTTACGATGATAATGAAGCTGAAAATTGTCCAGCAACTGAACTACTTTTAAAATATATTGCTTAGATTACTTTTTTGGTTTGACTATTAAAAAGTTTCTTTTAAAAAATGTTATTTTTTTAAATTTTACGAATAAGAAAAACAATATATATATAAATAAATATATATATATATATATATATATATACGCTAGTAGAATAATTTTCTATATTGTACTATTTTTATAAAATCCAAAATTATGAACGTAATTTGGCTCTTTATCATCTTCCTTTTATAATTAACGATTTTTTTTTTGTTCAGAACTCAATTGTACATAAATTAACAATTATAAAATATCTTCTTAAGGAAATAATTAATTTTGAAACAATAGCATACGACAGTTCGAATTTGGCATAAAACTCACGAGTATTCTGCTTCAGATATCATAGCTAAATATTAAAAATATTGATTACACTAATCCGACTGCTTTGCAGTTAGGCTACGCGAATACTCAATTCAGTTTTCGTTTCCTTGTTCTGTATGTCATCTTAACCAATACAACATTCAAAGAAAATCTCATGTTTACTGGTTAAATTTAATTTAAATTATTTTACGGTAATCTATGTCCCATTTTCGTAAAGCAGGACTGGAAAAACTATTACCTTATGTAATTTTATTTTTCTCTCTTTTCTAGCGTTAAATTCCAATAATGTATTGTATCCAATAATGTATTACAAATAGCTTGAAATTTTAAGAATGATGTCTGGATTAATTATTTGAAATTTTGGTTAAGTTTGTAAATAACTATTTAAAATGTAGTGTTCTTAATTTCGTGTAGCTTATATTTTCTACGCTTTTAGGCTAAAAGAGTTATCTTAAATTACGTTTTTCTGAATTTTTCTTCTTCTTGTGCCTAATCCGCTCAGCAAAAGTTAACTATCGTGTTGACAATCATAATTTTATTTACCGCTGTCCTGAAAAGATGTGCTCACATTCCAAACCTTCGTCTTAAATTTTTAGCCATGATGTCCTCCGTCTGCCTTGACCACGGTGTCTTGGTATCTTTCCCTGGATAACTAGATGTAACAGGAAGAATTTATCTGGATGTCTCATGACGAGGGCCAAAATAGGATAATGTTCGGATTTTGACTATTTCTACTCTCCGGTTCCGTTTTTATCTGGCTTATAATCATTTCATTTGTTATCCTGTTCCTCGAACCTTTAAAAGACGCCTTTAAGATCGCATCTCGAAGGCTTCGAGTTTTTTAACAGAATAAACTTTAAGAAAACAGAAAAAACCTCGATTATTATTGACAATAATCAAGGGTAAGAATGAAATGTTTGGCGACACGAGCAGGTTTTTTGAAATTGGATGAAGGCTGATCTGGCCTTCTCAATTTCGCATTTTATTTCTAGACTGTGATCCCGCCGTTCACCAATAATACTCTCCAAGTATACATACTTTTTCACCCTTTCTGTACTCTTTGTCTGTAAAATCACTTGTCACCCGATCCCTAGTGACGATCATGTACTTAGTCTTTTTAGTGTTCAGACTTAAGCCATGTTTCTTACATGCCATAAAAATTTGCAAATCCTCATGAGTTCTCGCAAATAATACAGTAACATCAGTAAATTGAAACTTCTAAGCCGGATCACCATTGAGATTTATACTTTCCTCTCGAAGTAAATCTGAATTTTTAACAGTTGTATTTACTTTATTATTATTTAATGTTATATACGATTGTTATTGGTAATATCAAGCTTCTTTGATGCAGTTCTCTTTTTCTATCATACATTTTTGTTAATTCAACAAACTCAAAAAAACTTTTAAATTCTTCTCGAACCAAATTTAAAACTCACTGACCTCTTTGCATTTGTACGAGGTCTGTAAATAAATAATGAGACTAATTTTTTTGGCAGCCAAATTGGCAACATTATAAAGTTACTAGATAACATATGGTTATATGAACAGCTCATTTATATTAGGTAGTACTATTTTTAGTCTAGTGTTGTCTCGTGAGACGTAAACGAACTTTACGCGAAACAAATTTTTGTTGTGCGTTACAGAAATGAGTGATACTAATTATGAGCAAGATTGTGCAATGAGTATTCTGTTAAATTCTTCGAGAATGCTACTGAAACGTTTTTCAAAATTGAAAAGGGCGTATGGAGATAACACTCTGTCACGAGCCCAAGTTTTTAGGTGGTTTAAAGCAATTTCAGATTGCCGGTAATCAGTTTTGGACGATCCACGTTCTGGAAGACCGTTAAGGTCAAAAAGTGACGACAATGTTGAGCGAATCAGCGATTTGATATGGTACCATCGGCGATTAAATGCACAATTATTGATATTATGATACGGTTTTCTATTAAGGAAATTTATTAGGGAGTTCGCTATAATAGTTATACAAAATTGCTCATGAAATAATTTATACTGGTTTAGACTGCAATGTGGGGTTTTTCGGTAGTCGTGTTTCTTTATTTTTGTTCACCCTGCTCGTAGCTATAGTATATTTTCAAAGTATTATTATTATAAATACTATGATTCCTTTGTGTAATTTTAGTTTTATAAATATGAAACTACTATAAAATATGTTGACTATC
The DNA here is from genome assembly GCF_047948215.1 of Lycorma delicatula. Classification (NCBI taxonomy): domain Eukaryota; kingdom Metazoa; phylum Arthropoda; class Insecta; order Hemiptera; family Fulgoridae; genus Lycorma; species Lycorma delicatula. Next base: position 137,175,218 of record NC_134458.1, on the reverse strand, counting down.
ATTTTACTGTTTTAGTGGATCATGCAAAATTAAGTTAGAAAATATGCTCGGCTAGAGGAGGATCCAGCAGTTTTAGATGGCTCTATTACGTCTGATATGGGAAACAAGATAGCTTAATCGGACGGGAGCTTAGTAAATACGGATGCTTTCATACTTATACTTGTGTAGAGGATATAAACAACAGCACAACGGTAACAACCAAGTAGAAACTGTACGGTTGTTGTCGTATAATAATAATAATAACAATAATAATTATAATAATAATAATAATAACGGTTGTACGAATAAATCTGTGGAAAGCAGTTAGAGTTACAGTTGTATAGTAGCTGTAACTACTATCGCGTAACGAACAGTACAGACCAACTAATATTACGGACTATGCTCATTCATAACAATTTACTCCATCTGGCGTCTACCGGTGGTATTAAAGCGGCGTCTCATATTTATGACCGGTTTGGGAGGGGACAACAACAGAATGAGAGAGGCTGTTGGTCAGCTTTCCTCCCCTCCATCTCCTCGGTCACCCTGTTTTGCTCCTTCAACAACACTATATTGTGAGGTACATATATACTAGAAACATACTAAACACAGATGCGCCCCTTTACTGTATTTCTCTTCGTCGTTCTCTATCTCTTTCTACCTCACCTCAAACCTTTACTTTACCTTTACATTTCTCTTCCTCTTGACTCCTTCACTTCTGTGCCGTCCTCTGTACACGGTTCGTATACACCTCGACCTCTTAGATGTCCCCGACGGACATTCACTAACTCCTACCTCCTAGTTCACTTGCCCCTAGTAACACTCTAGTTTCAGTATTATGGCCTAACTGAGGCGACCCTTCTATTTTACCACTACAATTATTACTGTTCCGGTTGTTGTTTCAGTCAAGTCTACATCTTGATAAATAAATGTATTTCTACGTGGCTTAGATAGATGTAATAGCATTTCTTCTTCTTCTAACTCTCTTTTTCTTTCTCTATACTTGTTTTTTATTAATGCTATTGCTAATATCATACTGTAGTAGTTGTACATACCATTTGACAATTGTTTCAGAAGAATTCTTACTCTCTTAAAATAACCGAAACTAGTGTATACGTGTATTTACTCTTGTAAATACAAGTAGTTAGTGGAAGTAAGCTTTTATACCGTAAGTTGCATTTTGAACCGAATTGTGTTTTTAGAGATAATAGTCATAGAGTCAAACAATTTGTAAGAGGTTTTATAAATACAATTAACATAATTAAAAAGAATTAATAGTTATTTACAAACATTAGTTAAAAAAATATACTTAAGTAATAAATTTAAACAAAAATTTCACGATCCGCTAAATATTTTGTATTGCCGTGTTTGGAATAAATTGTTTTTTAGAATTTCGTAAAGTAGATATACAAATTTATCATGTTAATTAGTATTTACCTATTTAGGTATTTATCACATGTCTTTTTGTATATGAAAAGTTTCTTTTAGATAAATGAATAATAAATAGCCTACTTTTAAACTATAATTCTGACGATCTTTGATTTATTATAAATACAACAATTTTTTAATCAGATTTAAAAAATTTGAAGCAATATTCATAGTTTTAAATGGATTTCTTTAAAATCGAACACTAAATTGTATGGTTTTTCATTTTACATACATACAAACACACACACACACACACACACACACACACACACACACACACACACACACACACACACCTTCGCAACTTCATCCGTTCTATATGGTTACTTGCGTCTCTCGTCGCGGTCAATTCTTTCTTATTTTTTGTTTTTTTGTCAAGTTACCGGAGGTAGGAGCAGCCTGTCGCGTCACACATACAGTAACTGTGGCAGTGGATGTGTTGGTTGAGACGCAGCGCTCTACACCGTCACACTTCAAAAATCGAAATTCATAAAAACCCAAAAATGGTTTTTAGGTATTTATCTAGAGTTTTTGAAAACCCAAACCTACTGAATATCTCGTTTAATATAGTCGGAAATGGGAAAAATTTGCAATCATTGTTCAAAACATTTTTATTTGTCTTCACCCCTTTCAAGGTCGAATTTCATAAAATCTAGAATTTTTTTTAGATAATTACATGAAGATTACACACCAAAAACCAAGTTGATATTTTTATTTTTTATTGTTACTCCATTTAAACACTATGAAGTTTGAATTTTTAAAAAGTTCTTTCTTAATGTGCATTTACACCGTAAGAAGGACTTGTATACAAATTTTCAATTTATCTTCAGTAGTTTTTGCAGGGCATTGATTACGAATCAATCACAATATTTTATTTTATATACAATATAAATTTATCTTTTAATGAAGGTGTGACATCCCTACAACTGTAACTTGAAGAGATATGGGTCATTCCTAGGTTGGCTACGCTATGAATATGGTACTGTGATGAAAACAGGCTTTTTTATCATGTCTTTAAATTTATTATCAGACAGTACATCTTACGAAAAAGGAGTTTCAAAGGTGGTCATTTTTTTTCAAGTAACGAACTGTATGTAATTTCTCTAGAGAACAAATTTATGTTTACATACATGTGTTAAGTTGACGGTTTTCTCGGATTTCCTCAAATTTTAAAACGTCTGATAGCCTTAGTTTGTTTATTCTCTCTCCGAAAATAGGCAGGCTACACCCAATTACAACTGTTTACTCCTCTTTTATACGATACGAAATTAATTTTTTCTGGGATTCCAACATAGAACCTTCCCGGTGAAAGGTATAGACTCTATCACTCCACCACAAGGTAATCGACGGTATTTATGGGTGTGCTTTATTAAGATCATGTGTACGTCCCACCCTTATCAGCTTATCACGTTGAGTTTAAAATTGAGTTACCACTGTAGGTCTATTTATACAATTATTATATTACTAGTGAAATATTTAAGTGTAATAGTTATCATAACCTTTTTTGGAATAATCACATAGGTTATATTTGCAAAAAAAGAGGCTCAAATATTTTTTAACTTGATGAACAGTTTATATAGATAATATTTAATATACAATACTCAATACTATTTAAGATCATTATACAAAATTTAGAGAGTTATAACCTAAAAAGAAAGTCTGTTAGAAATGTGGTTGAATTAACAAAATGTGAAACCTGTATTTAGTCTTTAAAAGATCTGCAAATATTATTTCCTCATTACTTATTTATGAAACAACAATCAGTTTGTTGTGTAGGCAGACAGATTTCATTAGAAGTTAAATATAATATTTTAATAAAAAAAATTAATAATTATAGAACAAAAAATGGAAGAAGCAGAATTTTGGAAGCTGTAGAATAAAATTACTTGAAAGTAAACTTCATGGAACATTATCATATTACATATGACATATTATTGTCATATGACATAGAAATATTTTATAGAAAGGCTAAGAAATATTTAACTGAGAAATATTTTATACCGCTGGAAATTTCCTTTATCTTTCCAATCACAAGTAAATTATGTTGTTGTAGATATAAGATTAAATTATTTAATTTCAACCTTAACTAACCCTATACTCAATACTGTATCACCAGGTAAAAAAAAAAAAAAACGCTTCAGACACGTTGCCAGGAATGCTGAATCGAGTTATCGAGTTTGCCAAGAAATCAATTTCAAGTAGTATATCTGCTGCATCACCAACAACGGTGCAAACATTGAACCAAAATGATATCTCATCAGATTTTATAAGTATTCTTGTACTCTTCCAAATCTTTAAAGTTCTTTTTTTTTTAATTATCCATCATTCTTTTATTTATGCTTTACTTTGATTAAAGTAATATAACATAAATATTCCAAGGTTAGTATGAGTGATATAAACATTGCTCATAAAATAACTCTTATTATTTAAAAAGATGACTTCATTTATAAATGTGAAAAAGATTTACATTGTGGTAAGTTAAATTATTAAAGAAAAAGAATATATTGGATGAACTGATCGTCAGGATCTCTGATTCTTTGTTATTTTGCTTGATTAAATGATAGAATAATCTTACTGTAGAATATCAACTAACGGTCGTTAAAAGTCGTCTGGGTGATATAAATATAATGTGCTCTTGAATAAGATTTCAAAATTGACGTGAAGAATCACCGGATGAAGAATTTTCAGAGATATTTTCTTCCTTCAGAAATATTGTTTTCTCTCTAATTTTCCTTTAAGTATATAAGTCACAGAAGATGATAATTTTTTCTGATTGTTTCATCACCCAGACCTCATCGATACGTTTACCTTACTTTGTAAGAACTTGTTACAGAACACAATTTCTCCAACTAATCTTAGGAACTCTCCTGTAAATCCAGATTTCAAAAGCTTCAATTTACATCAATCGTGATTCTATTAAATCCAATGTTTTACACATACAATAAAGTACTACTCCGTCTTGTTGGTTGGCGGAATGGTTACAAATCATCTTTCATACGAAAGATCCTGAGTTCGAATCCCGGCATGACATTTTTACACCTCACTGAATTTCTGCTTTGTATTCCCATTACAAGTTTCAAGCGTATGTGGTGAATTAATCATAAAAGAAAGCAAATATAGATAAGATGTTACATTAACAATTAACGCACATTTTTATTTTTAAAATATTTAAAATTTCTAGTTTTTTTAAATTTTCAGTTTGTTTTTTCTTTGCCTGATTCGGGTTAATTGAACCAAATTCATAATGAAAGCTTTTAGAACCAAACTAAAAACAAAGAATATTAAATTATTAGTCTATTATTAAAAAAAAAAAAATAAATAAATAAATAAACAATTATTAAATGAATAATTATTTATTTGCTTCAATTTCACTCTCGTTTTTCAAAAAGCTTTTAACAAAACAACCGGCAATAAATTATAAATTCAAAAGTTGTTTTTGAAATATTAGCAAAAAAAAACCTACTCCATTAAGCCATATTAACTATTTAAATTAAAAATAAATATATGTATTAATGATGTGAATTTATTTCTATTTTTTACTAAGAAAAAAATTTATTTTCCATCCGGTAATGTAAAGGAAATAGGAGAACAAAAAAGTTCGATTTATTCCAAGAAAGAAAGTAAAGCAATTCGTAAAGCAATACGGAAAAGCCGATCTAAAGAAACGGTGTGAATAAGGAAAAAGTGATAAGAAAAAATGGAAACGCAAAGTAGCTGAGACAAAGATGAGGTAGGTTGGTACTCTGAGCGGTTAGAGACTGAAGATAAAACAAAGGACTGTGTACGAAAATAGAAGGGAGTACAAAAGAGGGGTGTAATAATAATAATAACAATAATAATAGAAGAGGTGGCCGGTTGTATTTAAGGTGGCGAGTATAAAGTATCATTGTTTAGAGTGGCAGCTTCGGAGTATCTGCAGGTCACCATAAAGTATTAGTGATAGTGGAAGCGGGTAAAGTAAAGCAGTAAGACTGTAAGACCGTTCAGTTCCATTTGGGGATAGCTATATAACCGATTGCGGTGCTGTTGTCCCGCCACCGCCGATATGAACAAACGACCTGGCCTAGCTGTACCGTACTAGAACAACCGACCCAACAGCCCGCAGCACCCTTGCCATACCTCCAGATTGAGAACACAATTTGCGACCTATTTTCCGACTCCTCTGCCGTTGTAGATCGCTGGAGTTTTTTTTTTTTACGTTACATTTCATCGTCAAATTATTCGACGTTTCATGATTTCATTCCAGTGTTTATTATTCCCGTCTTTAAAAGCGATAGTTAAATCTAATCTAATATTATTGTATATGACTTCTACAAAAATATTATACTTGTTCCTCTATATTTTAATTATTTTAAACAAATTAAATTAAAACCACCAAAAAATAGTCAAATCAGTGAGAACACTCATAAATATATAATAGTAATAATACTTTTGTGAAATCTTCACATTATTAATCTCGATAAACACATAGTTATAATACTAAATTAATTGATTAAATAAAAAAGAAAAAAAAGTAATAATTCTTCACTTGCCAACAGGCAGAACACCACAAGATGATCATGATGATAGAAATTCATTTCTCATCATAAAAAAAGGAGTATAATACTAATTGAGCATCAGCAGTCACCTTAAGTGAATAAACTTAAGCATATATCACTCGGTTACAAAGATATCGCGAAATTAACATATTACTGCTTCTAAGAAGAGACAGCTCAATAAATATTTGCATAATGGATTGTTTCATAGCAGAATGTGATACAGTCATCTTTTTAATTGTTCTAGTCTATTTTATGCGCACGATACATGTTATCAGGTAGAATCGGTAAAAATAAACTGTGTTATTTGTCTCACAGTAATGATATTCATTGATAACTCTTTTGCTGTTGCGATAAAATGAATGTTGTACATTATTTATGATGCTGAATGTCGATTTGATTTTGGTGTCAGTGATGGAATCTGAATATTATAGTCGAATCAGTAAAGCGGCAAGAGGATAATTTCACTTCTGATGATTACTCGTCAACGTGTGAACAAGATGGTTTTTGTTGTTTATATTATAGTTGTCTTAATAGCTATTACTACCTCGTTTGATAATTAACATAAAGTAGAAATATAATAGTTTCAAGTAAGTGCTATAAAAGAATAATGGAGATTTGAGTGTTTGGTTTTGACAGTTAGGCATATTAAAAAAATACAGATATACAGTGTATATACGGATGTGTATCTGTTTATATATTTATATGTGTGTATATATATATATTATACTTTTTATTATTCCAGTAACTGACTGACTGATATGAATACAGATTTGAGGTAGAGATAACTTAAATAATGTCGATCCTGTCTGAGATCCATGTAATGATCATGAAAATAAATGACATAAGAAGGAGGAAGATTTATTAAGTTAAATTAAAAATCCACTTTGTTTGTTAAACATCAATGCGACATTGCCTGTGAATAAACCTTCTATTACAGTCTGTCTTTATTAATTATGCCAGTGTATTTATCAAGCGTAAAGCGATCTTTCTAACAGATCTCAAGTAAAGAGGTGGTTATTAGTTTGAGTTACAAATATTTTAACGTGTATTTTTCAAGTTTTATTTACCGAGTTGTAAGTTGATGGTTGTGGCATTTGTTCTTATCAGTATGTTTTTATTTAGTAGAAGAAATTTCTTTGATGATTGCAAGTAGGTTTTCACGTGTAAAAGCGACTAACACAAGAATTATTTTTTACGAAAACCTACATTACTGCGTTAACGGTTTAAAAATGTTGCTTTATTGTCTGTCGTTGCAATTATTAAGTACTGAATTATTATAAATATTGTAATGATATTTAGTCGGATATCTTTTATTTTTTTATAAAATTCCACTTGAAGTTTTATCCACTTTCCGGTTGGAAAAATTGGTATCACCCCGTTATTTGGTTTATATACCAAAAGACGGAAACATCAGAAATAGAAATACCACTAAACATAACGAACTCCTGGTGAAATCAACTTTCACAAGTTATTTTTTTCAACAATTGAAATTATTTTTCATTACCTTAAGATAATGAAAAATAAGTTTTACAAAAATTTATTTATAAATGGATATTTATAAATATTTACAAAAATTTATCGAAACTCATGCATGGTGCATTGTGCATGATTACCTAACAAACCTAATATTAAAGAAATTTTAATGCTATTTATCAGATAAATCTGCTGAATCTCTTTGTGGTAAAAAACGTATTTGATATTTAAATAAAATGAGTCATTTCAAATTTAACTATTTTCCTTTTTTTGAAACTTATTCAAAAGTAATATAGTTTTGTTGAAGGGCGCATCCTCTGGTACGAAGTAATCCTAACCTTTAATACTTGTTCTACTTTATGGACTAGCTTTCTTTTTCTGTTTTAGCCTCAGGAACCACCGTAAGGTAATACTTCTGAGGATGGAGGCATATCGGTTCGAATCCGACTTAATTTCCTTTTTTTTCGCTTTTTTTGATTTAAATATATTGATTTAGTAATAATTATTAACTTCTGATCGTAAAAAAATTTACAACAAATAATAACTCAATAATAAAATAACAAAAAAATATATAAAAAAATATCAGACGTTGTTAGTAAAATAAACTTTTATGCGCTTTTCATTTTAATTCAAAATTTTTACAGAGGTTAACAATTATTTATAAATCAAAATATTTAAATTAAAATAAAAAAATATAAATCAAAAATATATCTATATGAAGTCGGATTCGAACCGATGTCTGCATGGTTACGGATGCGACACGTTCTAACACAGCATAATTACTTAGCGACGTGAAACAAAAATAATATATAAACTGATATAAAAAATCTGATACGGACACCACACAAAAATGTGATGCATGTGGTGTCCACCACAGTGCAATTGTGTAACTGTCCACTTTATTAAAGAATTGGAGGATTGTATCTCACTTTGAAATGAATTAAATTTAAATTAAGTGCAGCTAAAAATTTGTGTATGTAATTTAATAGGCGTACAAGGAAGTCATATGGTGTCAACATCAGATTTTTTATATACGAAAGAAATGTAAAATTTGTTAAAAACGTTTGATAATTATTTAATATTTTCGATGATGTGCAGGTCGAAGTAATATAAAATTTCCGAAAATAGTTGTATATCGTATACGTTTAAAAAACCAAAAGTTTTAATGGGTTAATGCTCTTTGTTGTTGTCCTATGAGTTTAAACGAATGGATTTAATGTAAGGTGCGGGTTTTAAGGTAACCGTTTAAACTTTATTTTTTGTTTATATTTATGTATGTTTTTTGATAAGATTAAGATACCTTGGGGATACACAGATCTAATTTAATGTTAATACAATTTTATTATAGTTCAAGTTTTTATCTATAACTAGATTGAAATTGTCGGTATATGGATAGACATATATGGAAAAAACATTTATATAGGTGAAACAAAAACAAGTTGTAACGTAACTTATTTTGTTTATTTGGGTATTAATCAAAGCTGTTCTTAGAAAATAAAATTGTAAAACGAAAATTATATTAAAAACAGTCTGGATGAACGGTATCCTTCCTAATCCTTTTCTTTTTCTTTGAAATTATTTTAGGAGAATTTTTGAAAATCTTTTTCCCCTAAGTATGTCACGAACGAAGTATTTCAGAATCATTCTAAATTTTCAATTATAAAAGAAGGAATTCATCTATGAAGTTATAAATAAGCGTGACGTATACATGTTTCAGACACTTTTTATATGCACCGAAAATGATTTTTATTGGTCTAATATAAGTTTAAATAAAATAATAATTAAACTAATAAACAATATTCTATACACGTTCTAAAAATTGTTCTTTTTAAAATAATACTTCTCAATTTTTTAAGTTTCGACTTTTTGAAGTTTGTGTTTAATAAGTTGCAGATAATTTTTTCTTTTTAATTTTACGAGTACCGAATAAAAATCGACATTTAAATAACTGAAAACACATTTTATTTTTTAATAAATTTTAATCTACGCATATTTTGCTCCAGCATATGAGGTTATATGAAGTTTAATTTTTTCTCAGCATTTTATTAATTTTCCTTACAATACACTATGTTTCAGTTGATAATAGAGTAGCATTGTTTAATCATCGTAACTGTTATTGTTGTAGTGGTAGTTTATATAGTGTTAGCAGTTAGCATATATCAAAATTAAGAGAGGGTATAATGTCATAATGAAGCAGGATGTATGGCCGTCTTGGAGTCTGTATAGTGATGATCCCCGAGGCGTCCCTGGGCGTCGTGGCGCCGGCCACAGCCTTGCTAATTGCTCGGCTAACGACACCGCGCTCTGATTTAGCTCGCCTGGCCCGCTACTATTATTTTACCCTTGTTCTTCTTATTCCTCTTCCTTTTGCCTCTACAAAACCGCTGTTACTTCTGTATTACTACTGTTGTTGCTAACATCTCCGCCACTACACCACCTGATATTTACTGCCACTTTCTACTCTTGGGATTATTGTTGTCCCTTTCTTTTATTACTCGTTTCATTTTTACGTTATAATCTTGGGTAACGTATAGCCGCTATTAAGATATAATGTCGTTATTTCAAACCGAATACGTAGTTGTATTTTTGTTAATTTATCGACATAAAATCTTTGCTCTTTTCGATTGCTAACTTACATTTCTTTTAATCCTCAATAGAAATAAAAGCAGTGTAATAAATTTCATTGGTATGATTGTATATTAGTTGCTATAAGAGTGCGTGAAAACTTAACGATTCATTTTGATAACATATCTTTTTTAATGAATATCGATAAGTTTCCCTTTAAACTACTAAGTGCGATATAAGAATGTTGTAGAATAAAAAAAAAATTGTTATGTTACCTTTTGAGATCCTCAGTGTTAGAATTGTTAATAATAAATCTGTACAGTTTCTTTTTTTATTTTTATTTCAATTCTTCAGTTTCTTTACTCGTTCATAAAAATTCTAATAAAAAAAAAACAATAAAAGTATAAAATAAAGAAAAGTAATAATATTAGTAATTATGTGTATAAATTTAAAATAAAATGGAATATAAAGAAAGCATAAGACGTTTATCTATACTTATAATAAAACATTAGTGATAACTAGGGACGTGTCTGTGTGCGCATCACGAAAAAACTACTGGACAGATTTTAATAAAACTTTGCAGATTTATTCCTTAGAAATTTGGTCATTATCTCCAGTTAGAATTATCATGATATTGCTAATGGGAATTAAGATAATAAAGATATTCATTAAACAAAAAAAAATATTAATCCTTTTACTTAATTATATTTGTTCGTTAAAATAATTTATTTTTTTCTTTAATGAATATTGTAAAATATTTAATATTTTATTATTATAATTAGCTTAAATAAATACATTTAGAGAACATTTATGAGTTTTTATTATTTTAATTTATTCTTAGTATCTTTTGACAGATGGTCAAATAATTTCTCTTCATCTTAGACCAGTCTGAATTGTTATTAAACAGTGAAACGCTAAAATCTTTGGATGCTTTTCCAGTTTGATTTGATATTTCACGCTTTCAAGTTTGAAAGTCAGTCAAACTTCCCCTTTTACTGTTTTTAGAAGAAATATATCATTTGTAACACATCACAAAGAATTCATTATCAATTTTAGGATTTTTAATTGGATCCACTGGATAATTAAAGTATTCGATTTACTGATTCCCAGAGTGGCATTCCATGTGCACATATAGATCTTGGTATGATTTGATACATATCTATATAGAATAGATCTATGTAGTACGATTCATCCAATAAAGATCTCGCAATTTCAACACTAATCGCGTCTGTACACTCCAGATATACATACTCTATGTCAATTGACGGTCCAAATAGACCTCCAAATACATCAATATCATTAAAGTGAGAAATTATTCTGTCGTTAGATTTACATAAGTGAAAGTTTCCTTTCTTAAATATGTGTAACATGTTTTGGTTTATTATTTGTTGAAATTAAGTTATACTTAATTTTCCATTTTGTATACCGACCTTGGCTTTTATTGAGATGATCCTGATGATAGTTGGAAGTCTTGAAGCTGGATTTACCGATTAATATCAGAACAGTACTAAAAAAGATGTTTTAGTATTACCTACATCATAAATAAGCATTGTTTAAAATCTGTTTTGAAACAGAACATTTCATGAAAAAATTACCTATACTTTGTTCCAACTTATAGCAAGGAACCTGTGTTACAAAATTTCATAAAAGTCGGAAAACCTGTTTGGCCGTAAGTACGTTTCAGAAACACAGATAAATTGTGAAAGGCATTTTCCCCTTTGCTCGTAATATTTTTGATAAGCATATAATATTAAAATTAGCATAAAATGTAAGGATTATTATTTTTAATTTCCAAATTTTTTTATCGAGGTCTAATTATTTTTTCTTTTACTATATACGTTATTTGACTGTTCTAGAAAAAATTCGTTCTATTTCAAGATGCCGAAAAAAATTCATGTATGATGTATCAGGTTATGACTATCTCAGAGGTTGCTTTTTCGGACAAATAATTTTTTATTTTTTTATTACATGTATTGATTACTTCTTGAATTAAGTTTATTAAAATATTCTGGGTTAATTTATAAAAAAAAGAAAGAAAACAGATTTTAAAGAAAAGACATTCATCATATTTTTGTGATTTTATCCTAAGCTTGTTTTAGGCCAGATTTCGACTTTGGTTTTTTTTACATTGTAGTCATTCCTGAATTAATATAGATTTTTCATATTTAAATACAGCATTCTGTTTTTAATTTTTAATGAATTTTGAGTTGCTTAATTAGAATATAATATATCTCTTGATCTAAATCCGCGATGCATTTTTTTACGTATTTCTAACGATTTGTTTCGGGATCGGTTGGCATCATCAGATGTAATACAATTGTTCGATTTTGTAGACAGAAAAAATCCACACTATTAGATTCAGGGAGATTTACATCATGAAGTAAATACGGAAATAAAGACTGTTCACCGAACAATTTTTATTTTACGTGTCTTTTTGTTTACTATTTAAAAATTTACAAATTTTTTAACTATGCTTTTCATTTCATCAGCAAAATATATTTCAAAACCTGGTATATCACATCTGATGATGGGAATTTCTTCCTAAAATATATCACTTTACATTAATAAACAAGCTGGAAGGCGAATTTAAATCGTATCATCACATTTAAACGGATAATTAAGAAGTTTAAAATTAAAAATTATGAAGCGATGATAATACCCATAATTCCTTATTCATTAAATTTAAGCATACTTTTTATAATAGAAATATCGACTGCTGAAACAAGTTTATTTTATTATGGATGACCTGAAATGTTGGTTTTGTAAAAACCCTTTGAAATTTCATCGACCAAAAGATAAAAGCTAAAACTATTTATAAATGTATTATTAGTGTATGTATTATGTATTAGTTAATTTTAATTACGTAACAATTATAAGAAATAAATAATTAATCGATAATACTCGTACTTTTCATAACTCTTCTTGCCAATTAATTATTCAGAACATACATCTAGTACGGTACTTTGTTTTAGCGTGATGAGGAGACGAAAGAGTTTATGCATTATTTTGATGAGGAAAAGAGAAAGAAGAGTTTTAATAAAAGGATGGGATAATTACGGGATACGGACCGATGCGTTGTTGATTCTATGCAAAAGCCGTATACCGGGTTAAATATTATAAGAACGGGTCGTGAAGTTTATTAACGAAGACGTGTTAAATATCGTTACAGTCTTTGTTTTGAAGTACCTCTTTGGTCGCTCGGGCCGGCGTATTGTGTTGCGTTGTACTATGCTGACTGACGACCGGATATTTAGGCAAGAAGGGTTGCGGGATACAGAGGAAGCGGTAGCGACGGTGTCGGTAAGCGTAGCGGTGAAGGATTTTAAAGAGAATGAAAGGGATGGAGATCACCGGTGAATATAATCACTTACCTCAGATATGAGTGAGGGTTTATGGGTGGCGGGTCGGGTGAGGCGGGTATTCGGTGTCGAGTAAGTGGTGTCGGCTAGAAGGGTGAGATCAAAACCGTAAGCATAGTTGTGTAGTCGTCTGTTTAACGAGTACAAAGAACACCCAGCCCTGTTTAAGAAGCCTCCAATTGGATCTGACACGTAATTATCTCTCTAGTCCCCCGTCCATCCATCTAATATAACGCAAAACACTTATACACATATATACATGCATACATACATACTGTCGACTTCATCGTTAAAAGTCAACGTAGTATGTTCTCTCTTATTTGCCTGCTTGTTCAGTGCTGTCCGCATGAATATTTAACAAATATTTTGCAATTCCTCTTCTTCCTAATCAAAACCGTTTTCACTTCAGTTCAAAGACATACGTCATAAGGAGTGAGACGTTAACTTTTCACTTAACTGTTTATTAACTCGGTTATATGTAGAGTATTTATTTTCTGATCGTGTAATACACGTAATGCATATTATTATAAAAAAAATAATTTTTATAATAAAAATTCTACTTTAAAAAAATGATGCGTTTATAATTTTATTAATATAATAATTTTATTAATGAATTATATAAAAAAAAATTATTTTATTCTGTCTACAATTTTAAAATTCCTATTTTTTTTTCACAGTAATAATAATTAAGAAAAAAGATTTGATTTTATAAACTTAAAGTGGGAAAATATGTAATTTATTTTAATTTTTTTTTGTGTATAACAGTAAGTTTTTACAATTAATTTTTTTTACTTAAGATTTATTCGACAAAGTCGTAAAATTTTTTTTTCATTCCATAGTCATAAAATTTACGACTGTGCTTAGAATTTTAACTTCATCTTACGTAATTTTGACGAAAAAATTAAATTTAAATTGAGTATTACACTGTGCTTTTATATTTATATTTCCAATAATAGAGTACTGCATAATGGATATAGAAAATAAAAGCTATATCTTTGATAGCTCATGAGTAAAAGATACATAAATGTCAAAATTACAAATTATTTTAAATTATATTCCCCACTAGCATATAAGGAATTTTTCTCCTTCTTTCTCTTCATACTTGTCTTGTTACTTCCTCTTTAAGTTATTTCAAGCTCCTCTTATATTCTTCAGCTTTGATTATTCGCTCCTGTCCAATTTCCTTTTAGCACTAACAAGTTTTTCTCTAGGCCAGTCAAAAACAGAAAAAAAAAAATATATTTTTTTATAAAGTTACCCCCTTTACTTAAATTTCTATTTACAATTTATAAAGCAAATTTTTATAGTCAATCAGCCATTTATAAAGTTAATAAAAACTTTTATAATTAATTTTGTGGTCAAGACCGAAGTGCAGTTTATTCGTTTTTTAATGTAATATATAATGTTTATTTTATTTTTTCTCAGAATACTGGAACCGAGAAGTAACAAAAAAATTGTACAGGAGTAATCTAAATATTATTAACCGTTTTACGTATATTTACAAAATAAAATAAAATATAATGCAATAAAAATTTACCGTAAATTAAATATATTGTAAATAAAATATAATATAACCAACTGCTGTGAATTATTTGGCATTAGACATTTTTTTTCTCCTTTTTTCCCTGTCCCCCGGAGCCGGATCTGCAGCTAAACATAAACTCGGCTGCGAGGAGTGCCATAGCCTCTAACTATCTCGTCGGGAACAAAGTTCCCGCCAGATAGCCGGGACTCGGTCGTTTAGGCGCCATGCCTTGAATGAGGGGACCCCAAAGGATCGCCCCCACCGTGACTCGGTCTTTATGCCGTGCCTCTAATGGGGAATCCCCAAAAGGATCCTCTACCGGGACTAGGTCTTACTTTGCCTCCAACGGTACTGCCAGGGAGTCCCCACTCGATCATCGTAAGCAGGAGACCGAGGCCTCCCACCCCCTCCCGGATGAGCTGTCCCTCAGAGACATCATGATGTTTCTACGAAGAAGCTGTTCCAGATGCCAATGGAGTCATTTTACATCTTCTACCCCCAGGTGCATGACCATGTGGCTTGCAAGATAAGCACCTAGGGTCCTGCTGGCAGTTCTTGTGTAAATGGCCAGCCTTACCACATGCAAAACAGTGGCCGCTTCTGTCTGCGCCAGAACAGATCTTGGCTCTGTGGTCTGGATTCCAACATCTGAAGTAAAGGCCGTCGGATGTACGCTGCACCACTCGACAGGCCACCCACCCAATCTGAACTCGCCCATCAGATAGTAGTTTGTCGGTCAGGATTGGCGGTACTGCCAGTGTTACCAACTGAATGGAACCGTAAGCCGGATGCACTGACAGGACGTCAGTAGTGACCGACTCACCTATCGTCTTGCGAAGCTCTCGAAGAAACTCGTCCTGTGACATTAGGGTATCCAAATCATTAACCAGGACGTGGGTTCTGCTGCCGCCCCTACCAGCCAGGGCCGTAGTAACACCCTCAACCTTTTCGGCAATATCCATGCAGAGTTGGTCCGCCTTGCCACTGTCCGCCCGTACCCGCAGGTGGAGGTCCTCCCCTTGGCCCTGCCGGACGGAGAGGACTCCGGTTTCCCCTGGTGAAACTGCCCCTTTCACCGAGCGGAGAAGATCTGCAAAGGTCCGCCCATCCGCCTTGACCACAACTGCAGTAGTCGGCGGATCCGCGGGTCGCTTCTTACCTGCCATCATTGATGATGGGGGTGCCCGTGTCAGATGAACGAGAAGGTGTTTTCCCATTTTTCTCCCGGCATTAGACATTATTTAGTTTACATCACGAAAAAATCGAAAAATACCCGAAGTATGAATCTTAATTTAACCCAAAACATCCAATTTTTTCAATATTAGCGAAGATCCACATTCTAATATGAATTACTTTTTGACCTCTTACATCAGATTGGCTCTCGAAGTAGCTTGCTTGTATTATGGTAAACCTCTTATTCAAAACAGCTTGCAGAGAAAATATCAAGAAATAAATATTCACATCTCTAAGGGCAATAAAAAAATAATAAATCCAATTAATTATGCTACATTACCAAAGAAGGATTAACAATACTCATTTCTTTAATGAAATTAAAAAATATTATACACCCTTCATGAAATATCACGAAGGGCATAAGTGAAGCCTTCTTACGGGCATAAGTGAAGTGAAGGAAATATCCTTCACTCCACTTATGCCCATTCTAGATATCTGTAGACATGACAAAATGTCTTTTAAGAAATGAATTAAAGTCTTTTCAGTTTTTATAACGACACCGCAAATAATCATACAGTAAATTTCAGGTTAGTGTATAGTGTCTGAGATTGCTTTGAATCTTCATTTGCATTTCACGAAAGGCCATACAATATGTGATAAGAGTTAATTTTTATGTTATGTAGAGTGATTCTGATCTGAATTTAAGAGAGCATTAAAAGATTTAAATTGCAGAAAGGCTCCTGGAATAGACGGAATACCTGTAGAA
The DNA here is from genome assembly GCF_047948215.1 of Lycorma delicatula. NCBI lineage: Eukaryota > Metazoa > Arthropoda > Insecta > Hemiptera > Fulgoridae > Lycorma > Lycorma delicatula. The sequence goes on along the minus strand of NC_134458.1, from coordinate 137,158,412 downwards.
TTACTGCGCAGTGCAGGTGAGGAAGCGATTGATAGATTATACAAACTGGTGTGTAATATTTATGAAAATGGGGAATTTCCATCAGACTTCAAAAAAAGTGTTATAGTTATGATACCAAAGAAAGCAGGGGCAGATAAATGTGAAGAATACAGAACAATTAGTTTAACTAGTCATGCATCAAAAATCTTAACTAGAATTTTATACAGAAGAATTGAGAGGAGAGTGGAAGAAGTGTTAGGAGAAGACCAATTTGGTTTCAGGAAAAGTATAGGGACAAGGGAAGCAATTTTAGGCCTCAGATTAGTAGTAGAAGGAAGATTAAAGAAAAACAAACCAACATACTTGGCGTTTATAGACCTAGAAAAGGCTTTCGATAACGTAGACTGGAATAAAATGTTCAGCATTTTAAAAAAATTAGGGTTCAAATACAGAGATAGAAGAACAATTGCTAACATGTACAGGAACCAAACAGCAACAATAACAATTGAAGAACATAAAAAAGAAGCCCTAATAAGAAAGGGAGTCCGACAAGGATGTTCCCTATCTCCGTTACTTTTTAATCTTTACATGGAACTAGCAGTTAATGATGTTAAAGAACAATTTCGATTCGGAGTAACAGTACAAGGTGAAAAGATAAAGATGCTACGATTTGCTGATGATATAGTAATTCTAGCCGAGAGTAAAAAGGATTTAGAAGAAACAATGAACGGCATAGATGAAGTCCTACGCAAGAACTATCACATGAAAATAAACAAGAACAAAACAAAAGTAATGAAATGTAGTAGAAATAACAAAGATGGACCGCTGAATGTGAAAATAGGAGGAGAAAAGATTATGGAGGTAGAAGAATTTTGTTATTTGGGAAGTAAAATTACTAAAGATGGACGAAGCAGGAGCGATATAAAATGCCGAATAGCACAAGCTAAACGAGCCTTCAGTAAGAAATATAATTTGTTTTCATCAAAAATTAATTTAAATGTCAGGAAAAGATTTTTGAAAGTGTATGTTTGGAGTGTCGCTTTATATGGGAGTGAAACTTGGACAATCGGAGTATCTGAGAAGAAAAGATTAGAAGCTTTTGAAATGTGGTGCTATAGGAGAATGTTAAAAATCAGATGGGTGGATAAAGTGACAAATGAAGAGGTATTGCGGCAAATAGATGAAGAAAGAAGCATTTGGAAAAATATAGTTAAAAGAAGAGACAGACTTATAGGCCACATACTACGGCATCCTGGAATAGTCGCTTTAATATTGGAAGGACAGGTAGAAGGGAAAAATTGTGTAGGCAGGCCACGTTTGGAGTATATAAAACAAATTGTTGGGGATGTAGGATGTAGAGGGTATACTGAAATGAAACGACTAGCACTAGATAGGGAATCTTGGAGAGCTGCATCAAACCAGTCAAATGACTGAAGACAAAAAAAAAAAAAAAAAAAAAGAGTGATTCAGGGAAACGGAAAATTTAGAAAAGTAAATATTCTTATGAAAAAATTATATTAAATCAATTTATTTATATCATTTAAATAGAAAAATGTCATTTTTGAATACATTCATAAAATTTAATTTTTTTTAAAAATCATGTCTTGCAGGTGAACTTCGTCTGTGAACACATTCCTGCATTCTAGTAGTGAAACTCTGCGTGGTTTGATGATGCAACATTTCAACAGACATTTTAGCAATTTCTGAGACCAGTTTGACAACTTTACACTTGGTTTTTAAGGTGATTCCACAAGAAGAAATCGCACACCAAAAAATCAGGTGACCTGGGAGGTCATGAAATGTCATCATTCCTCAAAATTATACGATTGCCAAACAATTTGCGAACAGCAGCCATCGATATTTGTGCTGTGTATGATGTTAAACCATGTTGTTGAAACCAAGCGTTGTTAATAATTTGTGGAAAGTTTGCGCAACAAAGATTTTTAATTTGGCGATGTAACTATCTGATGTGACTGTAGTTGTGAGGTCAACCTCATTTTCAAAAAAAAAGAAGAGTATTATGCCATACGATCACACACAGCATACCATACAGTAACCTTTTTGATGTGTAACGGGTACTAGTGTAGCTGTGGAATTTTCTAGTGCTCAAACACGAAACTTTTACTTATTAAAAAATCCATTAACATGGAAATGGGCTTCGTCCAACATCGACAGTTTGTTAATAAAATCATTGTCTTCGCCTGTCAAACCATTCGTTCACAGAATTTATGGCGCATTATGTCATCATTTGGTTACAGTTTCTGGATGATCTACAACTTGTAAGGATGATAAAGTAAGACTTGAGAGTATTCTTTGAAAATTTGGACTATGCTAGTGTAGAGACACTGGTACTGTAAAGAGGACCTTACCTCTAGGTAGAGGTAAGGCTCCTTGCTTGGATGGGATAACGGTAGAGCTCCTCCTTTACTCAGTAGGGGTAAGTGTGAGAATTATTACAAATTTTTTAATAATTTCTTGTTTGGAGAGTACTTCCCGGTATGTTGGAAGAAAGGGATTGTGAAATTATCTTTTAAAGGTGGCGACAAGGATCCTGCTGTTAGTTCGTCATATATGCTTTTGACGTTACTGCCGGTTGTTGGTAAGGTTTTTGAAAAGGTTCTGTACCTTCGTATAAATGAGAGATTGACCTCGCGCGGTTTACTAATGGATAATCAGTATGGGTTTTGCCCCGGAAAGGGTAGTGAGGACGCCATATTTCGTGGGATGAGTGCGGTAACTCCCAGTCGGGAGGAATGTCCTGGGGATTTTCCTGACATTTCTGGGGGATTTAATTTATCTCTGATATACTAATATCAGAATTAAATAACCTCTTTAATAACCATTTAATAACCTCTTCTGATATATATCAATTAAAAAAGAGAGATAGTACTGTGAGTGAGTTGCTGGTTATGCAAAGTTACTTCAGTCATCGGGATGTGATGCTTCGCGAGGACAGCCATGAAGTGGGGAAGACATTGTCTAAGGTTTGTCCGCAGGGCAGTGTGTTGGGTCCCTTATTGTAGGTGGTGGAGTTTGATTCACTTCTGCGGCTGAGGTTGTCCAGCGGGTGTCGCATCGTGGCTTATGTTGACGATGGGCTCGTGCTGGTTCACCACGAGCCCAGCACCACGTGCTGGGCTCGTGGTTCGCGGAGGGGGGTTGAATTCCGAGCCACTCAAGCACGCAGGATACTTGAGCAATGTGGTCGTCAACATAAGATGATTTAGCTCAGAGAATACCACGTTCATGATCCTCAAAGCCCGTTTAGCTGTGAGGCGGCGAGTCCGTTTATCGATCTCAGACCAACGTATTAGATATGGTCAGGTTCAAATTACCTCTGGGTGTTTCTTGATGAGAAGTTGCAGTTTAAGAAGCATCTTCAATACGTCGCGGGGAAGGCCTGTAATGCCTTCTTCGGAATTCGACGTGTGGTCAATCCCGATTGGGATCTTAATTTTAAGACTATGAGTATCTTGTATAAGGGCGCCTGCGAGACAATTATGCTATATACGGTGCCGGTTTGGGCGGATAGGCTAAACTTTAAAAGCTATCGGGATATTTTGTTACGTGTTCAACGCCTTATATTGCTAAGGGTAACGGATGGTTATCGTACAGTTTTACGGGAGGCAATCTCAGTGATCGCAGGCGTGAAACCGATAGGCTTGATTGCGTCTGAGAGGCAACAACGTTATGTTGCTAAGAAGTCAGGTGAATTGATTTCGGAGGAAATAAAGGAGATAGATGGTGTCGCTCTGCGGCAGGCCAGATGGGATGAGACAGAGTGTGGGCGTTATACGCATGATCTTTTCCCTAATGTTGTTAATATGCCTCTTGGGTACACCCGAACAAGTATATGATGCAATTTCTTTCTGGACATGGCGAGTTTCAGGAAAGACTTCAGAAATTCGGCCTGGTGGACTCTGGCATGTGTCCGCAATGCGGATTGTTGGACGATGCTTATCATGTGATATATGAATAAGCTAGTTATTACTTAATGCACACGGGGAACATTTGTCGGCTTGATATTATCGGGTCGACAGTTGATCTCCATGTTAATTGGAACAGCCGGGTCGAATGGTTGATCGTAGAAAGTTTTATTACATATTTGGCGAAAGAAAGGATCACTGAGAGATTGTGACGTTCCGCTTGGACTTTCCTTCTTTGTGTTTATGTTTGGTTTTATTGTTACTTTGTTTTACGGTTTGTTAAACCGTTGCTGTTTTTTTTTCTGTTTGATTATAGATTTATTTGTTTTCGTTAGTTATGTTTTATGTTACTGTTATTTTACATTATTTATTTTTTTGTTGGTGTTTTTGTGTTTGGGATTTATGATTTGTTTTGTGTCGAACTCAGTTTCACATTTCGGGTAGGCAGAGTTCAGTTTCTTGTTCTTAGAGAGTCATTAGGTTTTGTTTGTGAATTGGCTAGATGTGTTTTGTTTTGAGTTTATATTAGTAGGACACCGATGGGAATGTCGCTTGTGGCATTCGCATCCGTGACATCCTGGCTGAGGCTTGAATTAATGAAATGTATCTTATTCAATTCTTACCTAATTAAAATAAATAAATATATACTTCCAAATAAAGTCAATGATCGCATCAAATATTTTTGTAATTTTTATAAGAAAAAAAACTGGCTAAGTACTGCATGATTTTCCGGCTATTAATAATAAAGATTAAATAAATAAAGCAAAAAATAAAAAAACAGAATATATATCTTTCAGATTTGGGGAATAAATTTAAGTAAACGTTTTATAAAAATATTCATATATAATTTAAACTTAACAATTTGCAAACAAATAACAAGTAAAGTTTTCTCTAAAATTTAACGTGCCCTTCAGTTAAAGCTAAAAAAAAGAAAATATTCAAATTTTTCTCCACTTTAGGTCCGAGGTTTATAATTTTTTAAAAATTTTGATAAGTCTACGTACGAAGTATAAATTTTTGAAAAATATTGAAGTGGAAGGGGATAGAGCGAAAGAACAAAAAACATAATCTTTATGTAATAAACATAATTATTTATTGGAGGGAGTTGATTTTAAAAATAATTTTTTTATTGATTATTTATATATGCCTTGTAGGTAACCAATTTGTTTTAATAAATTTTTCTCTAACATTTCTCTGAAGAAAATCTAATGGTTTTTTGCGTTATCCCTTCCCCTTACCGAATTTTGAAGAAAAAAAATTAATATGATCAGTGGCCTATGTATAGATATATTTGAACCAGTTTTGTATTGAGTGTTCGGTCAGTCCTGATATATAAGGCCAAAAGCAGAACAACACACATACGTACATAAATATGTTGTTTTTTTTCTAGTCTAGGTAACAAGTCAGACCCTAAAAAACCTGATACCCCATATTTGACATAATCCCCATACGTTGCTCTTTAATATAGCTATTGAAGCTATATTCATCGGGAAATTAAAAGCGACAGAGATGTAAAACTTCTCGACTTTGTGGGGAATTCTTACCTCATAAAAAGATTATTTTTAAATAAAAATTTATCTGAGTTGATATCACATATATAGAAATCATGAATCAAATTTTAGGTTTATATGGTAATGGTAGTTTGGAGGTATGAAAAATAACAAAAATTCGTGACCTCTCCTCTTATTTTGAAATATTCATCAAGTTAAGACTGTTGCACTTTACAGCTGTAATAAATTATTAAATTACAATTGAGTTAATGAAAAAAAGATTGAATTTCTTATAGTTGAAATATTTAAAAGAAGGATGATTTTACGAAAATCTTTTTTTGCAAATATTCTTTACATCAAAGAGGCAATGAATAAATAAAGAAATATTTTGCTCCTCTGGCACTTTTATCGAGATACAATACCTTATTCTTCTAATCTCACTCAGTCTTAAGTGGATTTTTAAAAAAATTACTAACACTCTTCCATATACAGAAGGCATTCAAAAAATGTCAAGTGTGTTTATTTTAAAGCAATTGGGGATGTGAAATGTAATTATAATTAAATTTCCTTATCTTTTTAAAAAAAATTGCCAAAATTACTCTTAAGTATCCTTGAAACTTATTTAATATATATTATCAACTTATTACACTACAATACAGTTAATAAAACCAAAACTTTGGGAAATTCTTGCAATTGAAATTGTTGAATAGTTAGATTAGAAGGGTAAGGTTTTTGAAAAACAATTTTGTCAATGTTGCTAGTAGTCTGTCAAAAGGATAAAAAAAAAATTACTCTTCGAATATTTTTGTCAAGTTATGATAAATTCATACCTTCTTAACTCCTCACTTCTTAACGGATTTATAAAAAAAAAAATTCAATGCTCCAAACACAGAAGTAATTCTGCGGACTTTCAAGTTTTTACGTAAATCGGTTCTTGAGATATTAAGCAAAAAAAAGGCCAATTAAGGGGTATACAGTTTTTTCCCTGTCGATTTCCCCGTTCCTTGGAGCCCGATTTGTGACTAAGCATAAGCTCAGCTTCAAGGGGTGCTCAAATTACCTCGGAATGGCACAAGGTCCGGTCGAGGAAGTGGGGACTCAGTCTTCCTTGCTTGGGGATCCCTCAGATGAGGGGATCCCAAAGGGTTCCTCTCACCGGGATTCCGGTCTTAACGCCTCGCCATTAACGAGGGATCCCAAAGGAATCCCTCACCGGGTCTACGGTCTTACTTTCTCCTCAACGGCCTTTCATGAAGGTCCCCAACCGGTCATCGAAGATGAGACGCCGGAGCCTTCCACCCTCCCTGATGAGGCTGTCCCTTGCAGATACCACAGCGTAGCTGTGCTCATATTCATGACGCTGGTCCAGGTGAGGCCAATTTACATCCTCGACCTATGGGTACATGTCCGTGCGATCTACATGACAGACAGCGAGGTTCCTGTTTGCAGTCTTTCTTCACGTGGCCGGCTATACCGCAGGCAAAACAATGACCACTTCGGTCTGGGCCAAGACAAAACTTGGCCCTTGTCCTTTATCCCAACACCGAAAGCAAAGGTCATCTGCGGCATGTGGAGTCACCCGGCAGGCCACCCAGCCAGTGCGGATACGCCCGTTGGATAATAGTTTCTCCACAAGAAAGGTGGCACGATCAAAGTGATCACCTGTGTTGACCCGCAGGCCGGCTGCTTAAACAGAATTCCCACGGATATCGACTCCCCAATGATCTTACGGATTTCCTTCATGAACTCATCCCTAGTTGTAAGTATGACTAAGTCCTTGACAACAACATGTGTCTTCCTGCCACCCTTCCCAATTAATGCCGCAGTGGTGCCCTCGATTTTCTCCACAATGTCTCTGCTGAGTTGTTCTGCAACACCACTGTCAGTACGCAACCGCAGATGCAAGTCTTCTCCCTGATCCTACCTTGCGGATAGAACTCCTGTCTTCCCTGGCGATACCGCACCCCTTTACGGAACGGAGGAGATCCGCATACTTCTTCCCATCTGCCTTAACTATAACGGTGAGGCCAGTGGACCCGGCGGTATCTTCTTGCCTGTAGATGGCTGCGCTGATGTCAAACTGAAGAGATGAATAAAGCGCTTCGTTTCCATCCGCCTGGACACGTACTCTACAGAGCGCCGTAAGATCTGATATGCTCCCCCCGAAGATCCAGAAAAACAAACCGGGTGATCTCGTACCTCCTGCAACACACATGGAACTGATCTGCATAAAACCGAAGCCACTCCAAGGTCATCAACCGCCGTATCAATCACTATAGTGCAGTCCATCTGGTCACGATCGATTGTACCGCCGCTGTCTTCCCCAGATAAGTCACGGGCAGAAGACTGCGCAACCAGGACCTGACCCGCCTTCAGCCTTTCGGCGCGAGCCAAGTCCCAGATCCACCAGGCCTTACGATAAATCGGCATATGTCACGAGTGATCGAAATCAGTAGCCACATTCAAAATCCAGGCGGACCCCAGTCCTTCCGGCAAATCAGTAATGCTCTGTACTAATGTAGAGGATTGGAAAACGTCTTCCGGCCAGCTTTTCAAGACCAGCCGCTCAACATTCGCGACCACTGTTAACCGCCCGGCAAAATTCATCAAGTGTCCAGGACACGGGACGCTCGAAGCCTCCATCCGTTAGACTCTTGAAGCGACGTTACATCGCTTATATATATGGTATGATTATACGGTACGTTTGAGTAGCCTTCTCCGTTGTCGTCAGCCGGGTAGGAAGTCCCGCCTGTGATTCCCAAGTTACCGCATCCAAAACATCCTGAAATAAGTTCAACATTCGAGCACAAGGTATACAGTTACATGAACAAATACACACCTATAAAATATTGACGGATCTAAACTTTGATTGATGGGTGTATGAGCCAGAAACAATTACTAAAAATTTTAAATATATATATATATATTTATGTATATTATATTTGTATATTAGTAGTCTGAAAAGTTAAATTATTTGAATTTAAATTTGTACCGATTATATTTTAATATTAAATATTTATTTATATATATTATCTTTTAAGATTATGTAGTAAACATTTACACATTGTTTCACCCAATATTTTTTAATTTATTAATGGCTTATTTCAATTAAAACAAACATTTTACATTTTAAATAACGTCAACTATATTTAATGTCAGTAATATTTGCTTATATGGAAGGTAAAATATATGGAAATTTACTGCCTGGGGGTACATGAAGTGGAAAAAGGTAGATTATCATAACATTATGTTACTGATGGATTCAATACGAATAAAAAAGAAAAATGATGTTTATTAAATGTTAGGTTGCACAGAAAATAATTCGTGCTTTCCTCTAATAAATTGTAGTGAAATAAAAAAGATAGTCGACTAAAAATTTGTATATTTTTAGTTTTGTTCCTGTGGTTATTATTTTTTCGGATTGATCCTACCATTTCTTTACATTTATAAAATTTTTTTTCGTTTTTGTTAATAAATAAAATGCCTTATAGGTTAGGTGTGGACGGACTTTGTTGTCGAGGAAAAAACTTCGTTAAATTTTCATTAAAATTTTTGAAAATTACAAAGATTTACCTAATAACTTATTTACTATTTTATCATTAATGTAGTAAATTAACACGTGATATCTAATTTTCGATTCGAATTCCAATCGGGTGGTTAGCCTCATAATCTTGTGGTTATCTCATACTACATAACAGATATGAATACTGTTTTTAAAGAATTCTATCTCGATTGAATTTTTCGTAGCCTATCATATTTTATAAAATTTAAAATGTTTTATTTTTGTTGTTGGGGTAGCGAAATGAGTCTTAATAGTTAATAGTTAACGGGTCGGATTTTTGTGGATAATCAAGTAATTTTTTCATTCTTTATCTAAATTAATGAAAAAGAATTTAAAGTGTAGTTTAGTTTGTTCCTTTTTATATACGATATTAATGTTTTAAAGCCGTTTTAACACTGGAAAAATCGATTCTCTGTGAATCCAGATATTTATTGTACCCGATTGCCAACTTAGCTGAGAAGGATCCTATTATTCCCTCCTAAAATTATTAACACGAATTCCTTAAAATTGATAGATCGGTTTTAATTTATCTGCGTTCCATTTTCTAAAGGTACTGTACTGTATTGATTAGCCGTAATCGTTTCTTTCCATAACGATACAAACTCTAAATCGTTAGTTGCTGAATCGGATTTTTTGCACATCTAGAAATAATGTTTTAAAACTTTTTTCATAAAAGTTCAAGAAAAAAAAAATTTATTTTAACATTTTATCAATTTCTGCGTCATACAATGTTTTAAGCAGATAAATGGGAGAATAAGAAAAGAAAAAAAAATTCATTTTTGATAACCGTTCTCTCGTTTCCGATAATGGGTGGGCTGATCACCTAAATTTTATACGACTAACTGAAAATGATCGTGTATTCAAAACTATATGCTTCAGTTAAAATTTATTACATCGTATTAATTTATTTAATTTTTTTTTAATATAAATATTTATATTTTACAATAGGGTTAAGTTAAAATGATATGCAGTTGTAGTCAATCGGTACTTTTCATGTAATCAATTTTTTTTTGTTTTTCAATTAAATCAAAATATTTTCAAAATTGTAACTCAATTTTAAATTTTTTAATAAATATATCAAATTTTTTAATAAGTATTGTAATCAGAATTATGGAAAAGAATTACAGAACGAGTTACCTGATTTCTAATGCCGGTTAGCTCCCTGAATTAAATCTTTCATACCCTTTCTCAGGCTACGTAAAATTTATTGATCACCTAAAATCTATCACAGCCTATATTATTCTTTAAATTTTGTGAATGAGTGTTTCTTAAATACAGTTGGTCAATACACAACTTAATTAATGGGTACATCTAGAGTAGAAATATTGAATACAGTGAAATAATATTTTTAATTTTTACTTAAATCACTACTAAATATATTTGCAATATAATATATAATTTTCTATGTTACTTGTACATCTAGTATCATTCTGAACCATAATTTCATGCAAATTTAACATTTGAATGATAAATTAAAAAAGTGCTCTCAAATCCTGATATCTAATTTGTTGGCGGTAGGTGTCTCTAGTCATTACTAGAGATACCGGTAGGTGTCTCTAGTCATTACTAGCGATACCTACCGCCAACAAACTATATTGGATTTTTGTGCATCCAAACCTAAGTTTATTACTTCATTTATTAAAAAAATGAGAACATTAACTTATTAAATGTTATTGCATTTGAGGAATAATGATATTTTTATAGAGAAATAAGTTAGGACAGAAAAAATGAAACAATTTCCAATCTAGAAAAACAAGTTTCTTGTTTCATACCGCTTGCCGACGAGCTGGTTACTTTGCATCATATTATGTCTTATTACGTTAATAATCTCTTGAAATTGTATTTTTTGTTTATATATTATTATAGTCTATTCTAAAAAAAACATCTTCGTTTAAATATTTCCTTTTTATCGATAAAAATTTGTGGCTCGAAAATCTTGTGGCTCGAAAATCTTCAAAACCTCTAAATTTCATTGAAATTTATATATGCTGTAGTATTATATCTGAAGTTACGCGTGTGAAGATTTTATGATTATTTGAGGCATTCCTGAGTTAACGCTCAATTTAAGGTCGATAACAAAAAACATAATCTGTCGTGTAGTAGTATATTTTTAATACGCGCTTACGTAGTGAAGTCACAGTGGTGAGCGAGTTAAACTTTATGCTTGTGTGTAGGATCTACTCTTTAATCGAACGTAGGCATTGTGCGTTGTACTTTAAAAATCAGCGCGTTTCTCATTGCGAAATAGTGCGAGTGTCGGACACGAAAAGTCAGTCTTCTTATGCAAAGCTGCTGAAGAGTTTTTTTAAAATTTCATTAAGGATTTATGATAATGCATATGAAGTCGTGGGATCGGTATTGTTTACATCATTGAGTAATATTTTTAATTTTTCACTAAAATTCCGCAAAACGTTAACAAAATGATCAATTCCGCTTTAATACATCATATCAAAAATAGAGTTTTTTATGCTGATTATCCTTCCGATAAAATAAAGAAAAGAATTTTACATAGATGACTAATCTCTTTATAACGAAAACCTTCTATGGTAAAAGGTGGGTTACTTTTAACGGCAGGTAAATGTTACATTTATTTGTTTTTAGAGCTGACGGATCTTTTAGATTATGGATCTTTGAAAATTTTTACTGCAGTTATACTTCGGAGAATTGAAAAATTCTACCGGCGTAATTCCTTTTCACTCCATCCTCTAAAGGCCTTTCCGTACTGTACCTTACGGCCTAGCAGAAATTTGCATAATTGGGACCCTAGTTTGATAGAGGGGATAATCGTTTTCTTAAGGGAGAGAATCGCGTAGAATGGCAGATCTACCTCAGTCTTCTCATTAGCGAAAGTTAATCTTTGAAAATTCTATTGATAAATACACATCAATCATCGCCTAACATTTTAATTGAAATTTTTGGTATTCGTATTTCATTATCGCAGTTTAATTTAAATACAACTGCCTGTAAATGTAGAAGGAAAATTGGTGGTCTTTTTTCGTCATATGATTTTTTGAATTTTACCATATTTGCAAAAAAAAAAATTGAACTTTATTAAATCAGCTATATTTAAATTAGATATCTATATCATATTAATGCTGACTGAACATTAGAATAATGACGCTTAAAATTTTCCACCTTTTTATCATCAATATTGCCTAGTATTGAATTGTTGTGCTAATGATATATAATCTGACATCATTTTGATATTCAGATTACTTTTTCACCGAAATTCAAGAAAAACAGTTAGAAAATTAACAGAAAAAATATTATAAATATTCTGAAGCTTAGCTTGCATTCTACAGTAATCTCTTTATCACTGCGTTCCTTGTATTTTTTAAAATAATCCTATTTCTCGTCTTTTTCTTTTCCTATGAACGCCTTTTTTTATGTACGGGCTAACGTTTTTGTAATTCAACCCATATTTTACATAAAAATAAAATTAAAAAGAAACCGTAATAAAATAAAGAGAAAATTATCTTAGTGGATAAAATAACCTCTAATATACGATAAAAATAACAATTTCTAATCCTTATTTAAATTTTGAATTTTAATAAAAGTCAAAATGACCTAGTGGCTTATTATTTCTAGGTTAGTAAATTGTTAGTATTTGTTTTTAATTTTATTTTGACTTCCAAAAGTTGAAGTTTAAAAAAAATTGGAAAAACATTATTATTATTATATACAATTTAGTGTGTTTAAAATTTTTATATTTTTCTTACTTATGGAATCTTTGGTACTACAGTTTTATTTTGTGTAAAGCGACATTATAATATATATATATATATATATATATATATATACAAGATTAAATAGAACAGTATAAGGATTATTAAATAAATAAATAAAGATTAAAAAAACAATTTTGTTTTTAAACGAATATAAGAAATCTTGGCAATTAAAAATTCACTTCACATTATTAAGGAAGGTTAAGATGAGTAACGGGTTTATGGTTGTATTAAAATTTTTGTTATTGCTTTTGATGTAAAATAAGGAGTTAATAACTGAAATAGAAAACAAGAGAACGTCGGAGTCGGACAAAGCCTTTTTTAAAACTCTTTTGTTAAGAGGGATGGAAAAGTTGAAAGGTGTTAAGTTTAGTAGGTTGGATATTTTTTAAAAGAAAAACTGTTGAAAAAAGGAAATTACTGACACGTTCTGTTAAAACCCTTTCATTTCAACTCTGTTTCTGAAAAGAAACAGAAAAGTGTTGGAATTTATATATATATATATATTCTTGACTGTGTGGTCGGTGGAATTCAGGTTTTATGTCTGTTATGCCATCGTTTCGTAAAGAATACTTTTCCTGTGTCGACACCCAGCTTGCCCTCTTGTACTCCTTTCTGAGGATTATATCTAAAACAATAGGGAAATGTTAATTCACCAACAACCGTAGCAGAAGCAGAGCGGCAGAGGTAAAGAGATTAGAGAAGGTGCATTAAGGGAAACTTTACTGAAAAGAAGACTTCTGGTCAGGGATAAACAGGGCTTTGAAGCGACCGTACTGTACATGCTAGGAGGTGCGGCGCGAAGAGCTAACGCGCGGCGTCCCACACTGGTACAGCAGGTTATGTCGTATAATAGAGGGGGGACGGCAGCAGCTATATAAGTACCGCCCCCCTATCCGTGCCCCACCCATTACACCGACTGTACTGACTGTACAGAGACTCCCCCTTTTTCGTAACAGTACAACTCTCTACTAATGATAAGCCCTGTCTTAGCAGTTTCACACCAGGAATACTGTAGACCTGTTTAAAATATAAACAACAGAGCACATCAAAGTATTCAAATTTATTGTAATTACACCTTCTCTACTTTTTAATACCTTCGTATCTACCAAGCGCATCTCTAAAAGCGTTTTATGAAACACATTTATTTTAAGTGTTCTCTTACTGAATATATTAATAACAAAATAAAAATAAATTAAATAAAAAAATAAATAAGTTTAAATTTCGGTAGAATTACGTCGATAACTTTATATGATCTTGGGTACGTAACTAATATTGAATTTTGATTTTAAAAAAAATTTGCTTTTATCTTTTAAATAATTACATTGAAATCCTATAAATACTACAATCTAAAATGAAACTTAACTCTATTTGGTAATTGAAAATTATACCAATCTCGATATTATTAGTGTTGAAAATTATATTCGTTAATTATCAAAAATAATACCGGTAATAGATTTCCAGTATTAAAAAATATTATTTACCAAATTAATATCTATTTTCGCGTGTAATATTTTATTAAAGAAAATTTATTTAAACAACAATAAATGTGAGTTTTGTAAAAGTTTGAGGTTTTTGAGGTTTTTTAAACGTGAGGTTTGTAATCTTTATAAAAATGAAAAAAATGTTTGAGATTTTCAACAAAAGCAATTAAAAATGGGTCTTATGTAGTCATTGTATTTTAAAACACCGACTTTTATCTTTATCTTTATAAAATTTCAAGTCATTTCATTACCTTTTCCATGGTGAAAAAGCTTTTCAAAATAAATTGGTCCACAAGTATTTAAATTAATTTTTTTTCAACATGTCCGGACAGATTTATGATAGAAATTTAAAAATATAGTTATTTATAGATTTGGATTTTTATTAAAAAGAAAGAAAGTAATTAAAAAAAGGGTAAATTTATTAAAAAGCTTTCAGTAAAATACTAGTTAACATTAAAACTATTAGCAACATCGGTGACGGTCATAATAGCAGCATTTTTCAGAGTTAAACGCAAAAAGGGTTGTTGGAACAGCATAATTGTTCAACTGCATATGTGTTATATTAACACAGAAGAATATTGGCATGTCACCCAAGCTGCTACACTGTGACAAGTAACGATTACCCGTTCGCGACGATTTGGTAATATTGTATCCTATATGGTATGTTGATAGTGGTGGCTTGTTACGACTAGAGCCTGTGATTTTGAAGAAGGAAGGAATTATAGATAATTCTACCTATAATCCATTAAAATCTTATGGGATTTTTGTAACTAGTATCTTAGGTTTAGTTAAACGTAGCTTATAATGAATATCTTAAAAAAAAGTATATACGTAAACTCGTTTCTTAGATGATTTTTACTGGTACTGTGTATGGTAAATCTAAATCACTTATATATATAACTGAATTTAATGAGTCGTTTTAAAAATATTTTTTCATTTTCTTGATAAATATAATTTTTTATTTTGTGGGTAATTAAATTTTTGTATTTTTTTGTTAATCTGTTTGATTGAGGTTTACATGAGCTTAGAGATATGAATTTTTTTGAAAACTATCTGTTATTGACAATACACAGAAAACGATTTAAAGCTTATTTAGGACAAATATAAATGTATTTTAAAAATATAAAAACGTAGAAGTTACGCAACTTTAGAATCGCATAAAAGTATAACAATTTTGATTATTTTTGGTAGTTTTATTGTTTCTTAAATTAATACAGAAAAAACTGGTTTATTTTCTACATGGTTTTTTTACTTCCTTGTACGAAGTAAAGGAAGTATTGTGATCGCGAAAAATTTTGGTTTTCAGATTTCAACGGAAATATCCATTCTGACCATCCCTGAATCCATTTTGACTAGTTTCGCCGTGACGTCTGTGTGTACGTATGTATCTCGCATAACTCAAAAACGATTGGCTGTAGGATGTTGAAATTTTTGATTTAGGACTGTTGTAACATCTAGTTGTGCACCTCCCCTTTTGATTGCAATCGACTGAACTAAAAGTGTCCAAAAAGCCCAAAATCTAAACTAATTTGGATTTTGGACCTTTTCTTAACTGCAGTAATCAGCCCCAATTGAGATCTTTTTAACGATATATCATAAGTGGTACTTATTTTCATTGGTCCCAGAGTTGTAGTCAAATAAAATTTTAATTAATGAAATATTTGGATCTTATAAGGGGAAGGCACATTGGTTCGAATCAGACTTCATCTGTTTTTTGTTTAAACTTTTTTAAAAAATATATTGATTTGTTAATAATTATTAACCTTTGATTATAAAAAAAATTACGATAAATAATAATTAAAAAAAAAAATCAGAAGTTATTGATGAAATAAAATGTTATATACTTTTTATTAAAAAAAAAAAAAAAAAAAATGTGTATGTATTTACTAGGCGTATAAGGAATTTAAGTAGTGTTCACATCAAATTTTTTTAAACGGTTTTCTTGCAAAATTATACCAGGTTAAACTAATTTGTTTCTTTTGTTAGCCAAATTATCTTAACTTATTTTTATCTAGATTAACTAATTTTCTTTTTGAATTTTTTATTTTAAACGGTCTTAATATTTGGATTTAAAAAAAGCGAAATTATTTTAATGAAGGGTGGTTAATCATTTTTTTATTTAAAGTATATTAAGCAGAATATGGTAAACTACCTATCTGTATAAATTGATTTTAAATACTGTGGTACTTCAAAGAAATATTATACTTCGTATAAACGGGTGACCCGTGGAAAATAATGATAACTAGGGGTTGGAATTCATCCGACGATTCTGTATTCAGTGGGACCTTCATGTGTCAAAACAGGATGGTAGTTCTGTATGAAATTTGCGTTATTTTTGTTATTTTTTTTCTTAAGAAACGTAATACTAACACGAGTAATAGCAATAATACAGTGTAGTAGCAGTAGCGTGTACTGTATATAACAATATATATGACTGGTTTGTATTCTTATAACTGAGGAAGGAAAAGCGGTGACATATTTATTACCCTTCTCTATTTCCATGTTTTGCTAATTTCAGTCTCGGCCCGGGTTTAATGTTGATGCCTGCCTCGACGTTTTGTTTTTTGCACAGTAATTTATCGCGACATCTTCCGGAGAGTGAGCCCAGCTTATCTTGAAGCCCTCTCTCTTTCACCGACCCTCTCCCTACTCTTCTTCTTTCCTTCTAAACATCTATTCCTCTTTGTCTCACCCTATCCTTTTTACCGAACGCCCTTCACTCTCTTTCTCTCTCTGCTCACTCTTTTACCGCTCACTCACTCACTGCCTTGCATAGCTTACTATTACTATTATTATTATTATTAGGACTCTTCTCTCTATTGTTTTAAATATCTCGGATTTTCTGATGTTGTCGGGCTCCGAATATACAAACACAAGTCTCATGTTTTCCAGCTTCAATTTTCTTCATTTGCTACAACGAAACTTTTCCCTTCACAACAACGACGATTCACGTCCTCTTCTATTGCCTTTACTACATTACACGGCTTCTTGTAGTATAACCTACTGCTGTTTAGTTTTGAACCATCTTAATCTCTCTCTGTCTCCTGATTAACGAGAACATGCGTTTTCACCTTGAAGAATTTTTTCAAATTTTGTATAAAAAATCTGTTATTCACGTTAAATAATATATAAATTAGAATAATTTTTGTTCTTACATTTAAAACCCGATTATCCTAATAAATTATAAAATTTATCAAATATATGTTAGCCCATTTTTATGTAATTTTAACCCTAACGGTGAAAATTGATGTCAATGATTTCTTTCTTCGAAATTAATTTTGAGTATTCTTGTGATTTTTAGTTGACATTTTTTTGTAGATTTTTAATAGTTATAAAGTAACATTTAATTGGTTTCTATTTGTATCGGTTGATTTAGTTTGATTTATTGATTATATGTACACCGTTTTACTTGTGGGTTTATCTAGTTTAGTATCAAAATAAGCTGAGTTTAATTATATATAATAATTCAAACGAATAAATAATTTGTATATCGGTATTAAAACATTTTGGTGTGATATTTAAAATCTAAGAATCAGACCGTTGATCTTAACGTCAAATGGTTGGAATGTAATATTTCATACTAGGTAAATGGGATTGATAATATTCCTCTTAAATATATATTTAGTTGGAAGTATTTTAAATGTGTTTTCACCATTTTAAAGATTTTCTTTTCTGTGTGTGTTTGTGTGTGTATGTGTGGGTGTGGGTGTGTGTGTGTGCGTGCGCGTGCGAGTGCGAGTGAGAGTGTTGGAGGGGGGAATACTGGTCGTTCCTTTTCTATATTGTAGGGGTATATAAGTGGCAAGTTTAGTGAGACACGCCGAGGTTGCCTGCTCATTAAGGAAATGTGTATTATACAAGGTAATGCTTGACCCCAAGTAACTCAAAACAAGGCAGAATTATTTTAAAGATTTCGATGTAAAGTATCGGATCATCATCCGTATATTTCAGATCTGGTATCATCTGAATTTCATTGGTTCCTGGAATTTTTGAATGGAAAACTCATGCTGACCGAGGACGACTTCCAAAAAAATTGTCACGGTCTGATTTAAGGAACAGGGGATAGAATTGTTTTACAAAGGGATCGTCAAGGTCATCTATCGATATTAAAAATTCTTGGATTGGAACGAAAATTAGCTAAAAGAAGAAATAGTTTAAGACATATTTTCATTGTGAAAACACGAATAGTGAGTTAAAATCGATTTTATGAGTCTATGACAATAGTATTTATAGTAAAAAAAGTAATCTCGTATGTTGTGAACATATATATATATATATATATGTTGTGAACATATATATATATATATATGTGTGTGTGTATTTTTCATTCCATAAATATAACTGTGAGAACTGAACTCTTAGAGAATCTCTTGTTGACCATCAACTGGCTTTTATCATTCAAACTCATTATAATCGTTAACATTCTTTGGAAAGTTTACCGAATATTTAATCAGCTACTCCTATTTGCCATGCATTTTATACATATTTTACATTTCTGTTTATAGAGAGCGTTTACATCTTAGTTCATGACTTGCCAAATTCATTTTACTTTTTTTTTTTAATTCTACGAAGGTCTTAATGGAAAAATAATAATTATATTTTACCATTGTATCCGTGTGTAAAATAAGATGTTGAGATTTAAATTGAACTAATTTAAAAGTAGAGGTCTAATTTTTTTTATGGAAATACTTTTTGTTTCTGTACTGTACACTATGTTTTCTTTTATTAGAAACTGATCATTTTGAGTTTAATGGTAAAAATGTAGCTATTAGTAGAATTTGAATAATTCTGAATAGCCAAAAAAAGCTCAGCTTTAATTAAAAAATAAATCTTATTTTTGGGCCAGTACGGTTAAATTTTACGGCGTAATAATATTTATCCCAATTTAAACCTTCAGTAACATAAACAGTTATTGATTTTTTTTTTTAGTTGCAGATACAGGTAGAGTAACGGTGTCAAAATTGTCAATGTTATAGATCGGTTAAAATAGTTAACATTTATAAAAATCTTCACATTATACGTTAACTTTAATTAAATTAACCGAAAATATATATAGTTTTTATTAATTAATTAAAGTATCTTAGTTTTAGGTTACAAATTAAGCATTATTTAGTAAAATTATTACTTATAAATAGTGTTTTACCGCAAAATGTTGTGGTACACGGGATAAGTGACAAACTGTATACTACCATTAACTACTAACTTATGACTAAACTTGGTGGTCCCTTCCCTTCTGTTTGACTCTGTGTAAGTTACGTTGTAAATTTAGCATGCTATTATTTCATGCAATAATTAGAAGGGCAAGTTATTAGTTATATGTATTAACAAGTGTACTCTCTTGTCCCGTACATATTATATTGTATTTGCAATATTTTATTCATGTACTTCCTGTGCACTAGAAATGTAAGGTTTTACTACGGAATTAATACGTTTTTAAATAATTACAAGTTAGTTTATTAGTTGTATTCCTTCTTTAAAAAAAAAAACTATCTGAACAGATTATTATAATATTAAGACAATTTATCCTGTTTCATTTTAAATTGTTTAACTCTTTTTAATCCAGAACCAATTATACGTTGTTCTTTACGTTACACAAACATCGTTCTGTATATTCCTGATGCACCTAAAGAGTTCGTAAATTTAAGAACATGTTTTTAAGTTTATATTTATTCCATTTTACATTAGTTGTTCCATCGATCATTCAGTTATTATTATCATTTATATAATTTGAAATAAAGTGTTGATATTTTATTTTTGCAGAAATCTCCTGCATAATTATTTGGAAAAAAAAAAGTTGCGGAGGTATTATGATTCCAACTTACATCGAATTTGTTTTGTGATGTTTTTCTAAAAATTATCCATAACTGCTTACATTGGATGAACAAATTTAGTATTTTAATGTGAATGTTAGAGAATTTTTCATTCAGGATGAAAACCCTTTACCGTTCCATTTTAATCTGTAGTCTTTACTTTTTCTCACCTTCTATTGATCATAGCAGTACTATTTTAATCAATCCTCCTCCTCTATGGTACAGGTGGCGCATGAAATGATCCAACATTTGGATCATTTTGTTAAAAAAATATTTGTTTGAATCGCAATGAAGAAAAGTGAATGGCATGAAAATACGACGTGTTTACTATATATACATGGAGATTATGTTCTGATTATTACATGTTCAATATGACCACCATCACATCTAGCAACTTCTTCAACAGAAATGTTGTTAATAATTCGACAACACATATCCTCGGTTATCTCGTTGCACGCCTCAATGATCAGCACTCAGTTCCATCACTGTACAAGGATGTTTAGGGAAAAGCTTTTCCTTCAGAAATCCCCAAAGAGAATAACCACACGGATTCAATTCAGGACTGTTCGGAGACCAGTTCTGTTCATAGGCAAAACGATTAGGAAATCGATTTGAAATGACATTTGCGTTAAAGTTTCATGCAGAGAGTCTAAAACAACATTATCTGTGTGTAGTCTGGCCCTATTACCCCATGACTTGAGATAGCGGCCCATATCGTAATTCTTGGAGCATGATGCACATTTCATGAAGTACGTGTTAAAATGCAAATAATGCAATTAAAAATGCAAATAATTTTTTTAAATTCGCTGCACAGATCGCCTAGAAATCCCAAGTTGTGCTGCTGCTTTTCTTGTTGATTTGCCCGGGCTCCTCAGAAACGTTTTTCTGTCTGCTTCGACATTCTGCGGAGAACGAACATCGGCAGGCCATTCGCGCTTACTCTCAAATTGTAAACCATCATTATTAAATATTTCGTAAAGTCTACGTATTGTTTTAAATGAGAGCGACTACCAAGTTTGAAAATGTGAACGAAACCGTCTTTGTGTGACACCACACTTTTCGTTTCATTAAAAAACTACACAGTCTTTATGCGCTGTTCAACAGTCAGTCTTCCTTTATCAGCCATCTTGGAACAATTTACAAACAGCGCACTCGGAAAGAGAAGAAAATTTTCATCTGTTCTGTGAGAACAGTTGATATTCATCAACTGTTCTCACTTCTACCAACATAAAAAACATTATTAATTATGAACCTAAACAGTTATTGCCAAAACAAATCTTGGATCATTTCGTGCGCCACTGTGTATATCCCTTTCATATAATTACTGCTTATTTAACTTAACGTTTGTATTATGTATTTGTATGAAATGAATTTTCATTGTTTTTGTCTTGCACCTTTTAAAATCGCTTCGCGCCATTGTTCCTTATTAAATTCTTCTTTATATATATATTTTTGTAGGTTTTCTATAAGTTAAAACTGCTTTAATTAAAATCTACTTCGAATATATCTTTGTTTGTATTTGATCTATTCGGTTCTGCCATTACAAAAATAATATCAAAATATGCCAGAAGCAAATGATACATTCAAATTCCAAGAGAGAAAAAAAACTTATGCCACGTTTTTTTCTACCGTTATGAATTTGTGGTATGATCAAAAGTTCTCAATATAATTACAAGCGTTCTGTGTTGTCTACGAAATTAAACTATTAGTACAAACTAAAGAGTTCATTATACACTAAATACTATAATAAACGGTTACATGCGATTTTCCACAAAAAAAAAAACAATATAAAAAATAACTCGTTCGTCAACTTTATTTTCCTTATATGGCTTACAAAGTTATTTCACGATAACTAGTTTGGAATAGAGAACAATCACTAATTTATAGACTTCGTCCAGTTCCTAAAATGATAAATGAAGCTCCATCCCTGGGTGGTATGCAGCTACAAGTGATTTATCTCTTTTTTATTAATTGATTTTATTTCTATTAGTCCGTTCGTAGATTTAT
Organism: Lycorma delicatula; assembly: GCF_047948215.1. Taxonomy (NCBI): domain Eukaryota; kingdom Metazoa; phylum Arthropoda; class Insecta; order Hemiptera; family Fulgoridae; genus Lycorma; species Lycorma delicatula. Next base: position 137,136,429 of record NC_134458.1, on the reverse strand, counting down.
AACATTTTGAAATAGAAACAAATAGAGATTATCATTTGATTTTACAAGCAGCTATATATAAAAATAGTATGCACCATAAAACAAGGAAAATATGATAATCGTCCCAAAAATTATCCCTCTTTTTTTGGTTGTTGTGAACACAGGAAGTAATAAAACGTTGGGAGATAAGAAAAAATGGGTGAGCGAATTCTGTTAGTTGCATTTATTATCTAATATGCGAACATATCTTTTGATGTCTATTTGAGTTGCTAACTAGGGAATGGTTAAACCAGAAATCTTCAGATTTGGTAAGATGACTTCTTTCCATGGGTTATTGATGCAATTAAGTTTTGAAATGGGGATCTCAATGGAATATAGTGATTAGAGAGGTGGTCAGGTGGTTCATATCTAGGCTTGGGCTGGATTTAATGAAAATTATGGTTTTGAGATCTTTCTTCAAATTTATTGCCTTTCGTTCAGATTTAAGACACATTATTATTATTATTATTGTTATTATAACATAATGTAATTGAATGTTGGTGTCTGGGTTTCACAAGATAAGTAGTTTAGAATTAGTTAAATTACACATCCAATGTAATATTTTTTCATAAATTGATGCTTAGTAATTTAACATATTTTAACTTAATGCCTACGATTATATATATATATATATATATATATATATATATATATATATATATGTACACAAGTCGTAATTTTTTTTGTAATAAATCTGCAAAAGCATGAAGAATGGAAGGGTGTAAGTAAAACATGGTTCAACTGAAAATTAACTTAGATTTTTTTAGAAGAATTAACAGTTAAAGAAAAAAAATTCCCGGAATGTTTAGCAATGCTGCTTGTACTATATCACTTTCCCGGCGAATGTGGTTAGAATAACTATATTAAGGTAGAAAGTATGATGGTGATAATTTCAGAAATGAGGATAAGGTTTTTCGCAAATCTACGTTTTAGGGTCCAACTAGTTCATCTATAGACCAAAAACCACATGTTTGTATGTGCGTGTATGTATGTGAGTCGCACTGTTTTTGGCCTTTATCTCAGGCTTGACGGAATCGATTTTCATCAAATTTGGCTCAAATAGTTCTATATATAGGATATTGATCGTATTAATTTATTTTTCACCCTTGGTTAAGGGGGTGGGGGATATCGCGAAAACACCAATTCGATTTTCCTCCGAGGCATTCTAGAGAAAACTTTATTAAAGCAAATCTGTTTACAATGCGTATATCAAATAATTTTTTTTTCAAAAGATAAATCCCCACCTCTTGAAATTGTAATATCTATTTTTTGTTCTTTTTGTGTAGCTACCTTCAGTTTAAATATATTTCAAGAGTATTTTGGAAGTTTATAATTCATATATAGAGCTACCAAGAAATTTGTACAATTTTTAAAAATTATAGAGCCGGGCATAAAATACAGAAAAGATTTTTGAAAGTTTTATTTACCTTATTTTCGTCTTTATTGAAAGGGGTGTTATATTTAGAGAAAACTTTAAGCAGATTTGTTATGCTAAACTTATTTATGAATATTTTTTAGAAAAATCTGTCAAAATTTATTCCCCATCTCTAAAATATATGTATTCTATTTTTTGGGTCTATTTTAATTTTAATTTTTAGTAGCCGAGACACGTAATACTTTGCCAAATTTTTTTTTAATTTACATTATATTTTAATTTATAAACTTAGAAAAGTTCAATCTATCCCAATTATTTCATTATTTTTCTTTAATTAATACAAATCGAAATAATATCCCAATTTTATTTTTATAAAAAGTTAAAATTATTAATTATATCCATAGTTGCATAAATTCAGAACATAGTTCCCGAATTCTTTTATATTTTTATAAACTTTTATTTAACTTTCTTTAGTTATAATCAAATCTTGCAACTGCTGTATCCTTTGATCTATCGTATGAAAATCAATGAAATTTGGTACACGTATGTAACTTCGATAACAATACAGCAATACGGTGTCGGAATTTGATATGACCCGCCCCCACGCCCCCACGCCCCCACGCGTAACCCCTACGCTAAATTCGTGCATTTAGTTGAAACATTTCATTTTTCATGAACTATCGTCTGAAAATGATTGAAATTTGGTACATGTATGTAACTTCGATGTGTAAAAATAAATATTTTTACTTTTTAGTCTTAATAAACAAACTTGAAGAAACAATAATATTCAGATATAAATATTATTAAGAATAGTTTTTTTGGATGTAAAAAGTTTATTGTTCATTAAAACTAAAAAGTAAAAAATAAATAAAATACAAAAAAACAAAAAAAAATTACAAAAATATATTTGATTACATATAAAAACTTATTTTCTAAAAAAACTTTTATTTAACTAATATTAATATTAATAAAAAACGAAACAAATTAGAAAAACCCTCTAAAAAGTAAAAAATAAGAATTAAATCAAATTGAGAATTTTAAACAAAAAATATAATATATTAACAAATATTTAAATGCACTGAAAAGTAAAAAAAATATATAAATATCTAATAAATAACCAATAAATAAAAAATAAGTAAACGTAATAATTATTAAATTTTAAAATTAAAAGTATTGAAAATATTTAGTTAAATAAAAGTGTGGCGCAGTTTTTATATTTTTGTAATATTAAATTTTTTTTTGTATTTTTTAAATTTATTTTTTGATCTTAATTAAATAATATTTAATTATTTCAGTTTAACATAATTTAATAATTCCTAAATTAGCTGCACTTCATATTATCTATAACCTGAATATCAGCTGCCGTTTGTAAACTAATATCAATGTTTGTGATAAAATGTGAATATATTTTCCAATTTTCCTGTGTTATCTTAATAAATTTATTACTATTGTAATTTATGTTTAATAATATTATTACTATTATAATATTTATTATTTTTATAATATAACAATAATAGTTGACTTATGCAATCGGGTCTGCAATTCAATTTAAATTTTTAAAGGTCTACGTCGTTTTCAGTTACATTCTTTATACGGCATAATATACAAAGTATTTTCATCATATTTTCTTTATATTTAAACTTTTATTACCCCCCTCTCAGTCTTGCCCCATATATCTTTCTCCCTCATTTTTTTTTTTCAAAGAGGGAATATTTCAAGAAACAATCAGACTCTAAATACATTATTATCATCGTTTCTTTGCCTCTGCTTATATACTGATTCTGTTATCACTAAATTGGAATATGAACAGCGCTCACCCTCTTCGTCTTCATCCGTTCCCTTTCTACCAGTAAAGCGAACCGGGTTCGGTTGAAGTTTGCTCGTCTGTTCTGTTCGTTTGAAGGCGAAGCGGCGGCGGAAGGACGGTCGGTTGGGCGGGCGGGCGGGAGTCGGTCGGGCGTTGTAGTAAGAGTGGTGCAGCGGGTGGACTAGGATTGAAAACGGCAGCAGACGCGCACGCCACGGTTGATAGGACTTTACCAAGTAAAACCCAATTTAAAGTTGCCGCACAATAAGCACCTTTTGTAATTTGATTCCAGATCTGATCGCCTTTGTTTCGCCGGCCGCATTTCCATTTTAATTGTAAACCGTTAAATATGTGCTGCAGCGATTTCATTTCAAAGCTATACCCACTAGTACTGGTGTTCGGTGGTGGGGTATCAGTGCTAGTAATAGAAATGAGTTCTCATTTGAAATTCAATTCTTTTCCGATGAAATGTCAAGTCGGCACAATCAACAGCGATCTTCCATCTGTATTCAATCGCATACTGCTGTCGGTGAATCGCTTGTTTCCTCTCCTGGTAAATACAGTGCTGCCCCTGCTTCTACTGCTGGTTGGATTAACTTCAACTGAAAAACCATCAAACTCTAAACCATAAATCTCTATAACATAGCATAACTTAGTTCCATTATCCTATCATTCCTATTATTACAATATAAATCTATTCTTCTCTTTTAACCCCTTCACTCGGTTTGTTTGTTTGCTTGCTTTCTTGTTCTTCTCTGTTAAATTATCTTATAACGTCTTTTTGAATAATACCTTATTTGATTTACATCTTTTAGAAGATTTTAATTCATATTTAAATGTAAAAGTAAAATCGTCCTTTATAACTTTAATTATCGTTTCATATAAAAATTATCTACGTGTAAAAACAACCTTTTACCTATTTTATATTAACAAAATTCAATTAAATGAAGTGAATTTCAATTCGACCGGCATTAACCTTTTATCTGTATTCAAGATTACTGTTCAACAAATATACTGATTTTATAATTATCTCCTTTACAGAGGAAGTTCCTTTAGTAATTATTTTATAAAGTTTTCACAAAATTTAAGAGGAAGATTTTTTTGGATAAAAAATTACATTTTCATTGTAAATATTTTTCAGCCTTTTCTTTTATAATTACTTTGTATTGGAGATTGTTAAGGAAATGATGTATTCATTATTTTCGTGTGAATATTAAAATATCTGATGAAGTATTTTATGACTTTCCCTGCTACTATTAATAAAAATTAAGATAGAGCCAAAAAAAAGAATTCAGAATATGTATTTTTTTTTGAGGTGGGGAGTAAATTTTAAGAATAATTTTTATAAAAATATTCATATGTAATTTAGCTTAAAAAATTTGCTTAGGTAAAGTTTTCTCTAAATTTAAACCTTCCCCCTTCGATAAAAGGTAAAATAAGAAAAATAAATTTTTCAATAACATTTAATTTTAGGTCCGGGGGTCTATAGTTTAAAAAAAATTGTAGACAATTCTTGTTAGCTCTATGCATATGATGGATAATTTAAAAAAAAAAAAATATTTTGAAAAATCTGTAAATCGATGGGAGATAGAGCAAAATAACAAAAAAGCATATATTTCAATTTTAAGAGATGGGGATTGATTTTTGAAAATTTATTTTTGATTATTTATTTAAATTTGCTTTAATAAAATTTTCTCTAAAATGCCTCTAAAGGAGACAAAATTCACTTTTTCGCGATAGATCTCGCGATTTCGCGATAGATGGATCCCCACTCCCTCAATGTATTTTGAAAAAAAATATATTGTCAATGACCCATGTATAAAAATATTTGAGCCAAATTTGAAGTAAATCGGTTTGGCCAATCATGAGATATATGGCCAAAAGCAGTGCGACATACATACGTTAACCATATACGTAAATATGTTCTTTTGGTCTAGATGTTCTATTGGACTCTAAAATGTAAAGATTTGCTAAACAAAAAGTTAGTATCCTATTTTAGATATGATCACCGTATTTTCTCCGTTAATGCAGCTACCCTAGATATATTCGTCGGGATATTCCTACGTTTTAGCGAGCATTACCTCTCGCTCGGTAGCAGTCGCTTTTCATTCTCGTGTGATTCTTCGGCTGATTTTTTCAAACTTTTTATTTGTCCGTATTATCATTCAGATTATGAACGATTTATTGACCCTATTAAATGCCTTTTTTGCTCAGACGTTTGCTAATTAATGAATGATTTCTCTGTCAGTTTATGTAGAAGAGCAATTTTTCCTTACAACTGTGGTCGTGTCAAAAGTTTTATCGGTCAATTTGAAAGATATAAAAAAAAATTAATAAAAATGTATTAAAAAATAAATAAATAATAAATAAAAAATTTATTAAAAAGATAAAAATATTTATCTGTCAATCTTGTTTCATCTTTGGTCGTTCAAATTTCCAGCCAACCAAAAATGATTTTCCGAGCGGTTTACCAGTGTACTTGTTAGGCTGAACACATATGATTATGCTGAACACATTATTATTTTATTTTTGATGCATATATAGTACAGTTTATAAAGTTTATTTATAATTTCAATTTAATTAAATAATTCCATTTTTCTAATTAATTTTACTAGTTAAGTGGATAATTTAATTTTGTTACGTTTAAGGTTTTTTGTGTCTTTTTTAATGGTTATTTGTATTTAAATATTAAATTATAACATTTTACTGTGTATTATGCTATTCATGTATTTGTTAGAATGAAAATTACTGGAATTAAAAGTAACCAGTGATGTGTTACCGCCTTAGCGGATTATTCAATAATTACAGAAAGAGAAGAATTATGATTCGTAAAGTGCATAAAATCATGGCTGTGTAATAAGACAGGTTACCTCGCCTGAAGCAGTTACATGATGATTATTATCCAAGTGACTTCAAATACTAATTAAAAGTGGATGAGCCAACTTTTAAAAAAAAACACTAAACATGGCCAAACATTAGTTGATATAGACTGATACTATAATGCGGTAAGCTATTCCACCTGTAGAGTGCCTTCAGTTTTGTTTCTAGTTTTGGTAATAGAAGGTAATGTAAGTGTCTAAAAATTCTGACTGAAATCTCTAAAAAATCAGTTAACATAATTCCTGAAACATGCAAAGTTATCTAAAAAATACTGTCGACAGAATAAATTAAAATAATGATTGCAGTTACCAAATAGCACGGAATTATAAACGCCTCAATCACAACTTCACATTTCTTTGCTTCGATAGCAAGATACATAACTGTCTGTGCGTCTGGGCCACGTAAGACTCGTAATTATTATGCGTTTGATAAATGTTCATATAAAACTGCTAAGTTTGGATGTACGAGAGATAAATGTGCCTGATATTATCAGTCGATAATTTGGCCGATAAATCGTTCGTTTGCACTTTAGTTGGGAGTATGTAATGCATATTGCATGCTTTACGCCTTCACTGTAAACTATTTTTCGTAAAAGTATATTTTCATTGATAAATAGGAACTGTTTTGAGGAATTTTCTAATATGAACTTAAATTTGTATAAAGTAATGAAACGAAATTGTGACTGATTGAATAATTCAAAGGTTATGCAGTAAGTTGAACCTAGGTTCTTCAGATTATTGGTCTAATTAGTATTCCCGTTAAAATTGTTTTTTTTTTGTAAGTAATAGTACGTTTGTTAAAATGTAATGAAATAAAGGTATTATTTCATTTATTCTAATTTGTTATTTTTTTAAGAAGAAATTAAAATTCTTTTATATTATCATATATTTAAAATCAAAAACGTATTGAGTCTTTGGAGGTCAAAATTAATAATGTATTTGTTATTAATGGAAAATAACATTATGAGATATGCATCATTTTTTCGATGACCTTCTGCTATCTCCGGCAACATTACAATCCCGTTGCTATAGAACATCTGTGGTTTCTGGTCAAAAAACTGTGACCAGAAACTAAGCGACCAGAGGCCGTGGTTTTCACAGGCCTCTTTTGAAACTCACCACTCAGGGAGTTCAGTTGAGACTGAAACAAGTGATAGTCTGACGGTGCCAGGTCCGGGCTATTCGGTGGATACATTAAAACTTCGCAGTCAAGTTATCTCAGTTTCTGATTGCTTATTAAAGATATATGCGGTCTGGCGTTGTAAGCATAGTTTACGACGACACCCTTTCTGTTGACCATTTCAGACCGTTTCTTTTGAATCTTTAGGTGTAATCGCGCTAATCGTCGACGTCACAGGTCTGGGCCGATCATTCCGCCTGGCGTCAGCAGCACGTGCACGATGCCCTTCCAATCCCACCAATCGCAGACTGTTGTCACAGACTTTTGAGCTTCTTTTCGCTTCGACGACGATCTTTTTCGCACATTGATGTCGTAGGTTATCCACTTTTTATCATTAGCGTCAATTCGTAATTTATGTTTTGAAGTGGTTCGATTTCGTTTGGTTTCAGTAGAGACTTGCAGCTTGAATTTGGATCGAGTAAATTTTTCTGAATCAAATCATGTGGCACCCCAACGTCGAACTTTTTTTTTTAACCGGCTTTCCCAAGTGGTTTAACACTGTTTCGTGATAGATTTTTAGGTCATTGGCGATGTCATGACTGCTTACATGCCGGTCTTCTTCGACTTATGCAAGAATATTATTGATCTTTTCTGTGATTGGTCGCCCACTGCGAGGAGTATCTTGGGCATAGAAATTTCCAGTACAAAAGCGACCGGACCACCATTTCGCTTTTGATAACGTATCTTGCCCATACACAGCTCAAATTTCTTCATGGACCTGCGCAGCATTTTCGCCTTTATTGAAACAGAATTGTATAACCCTAGCGCAGATTTGCGGAAAGTTCACTCATCTTCACGGCGCAATACCTTACTTCTGAGTATAGTAATTCCAACCATTTTTGAAAATTTTCAACTGCCAGCTGTTAAATGACGTTTGGTCTGACCCATTGCTACTTATACAGTCTGAGATTTGAGGCGCTAACGTTAACTCGTGCGCAAAAGGCACATTACTTTTTAGACTACTATGTTATGCTTTATGGTTTTACATCAGCACTCACTTATATTTTATATTCCGACGTAGAGGCTAAACGGATGGGTTAATTTTGATTTACATTTCATCCTTTCTCCACATAATTGATATATAGACTTTATAATCTGATTTCCTTGAAGCCAGTATTGTTTACTTTTGGTATAGATTATTTTTTTTTTAGTTTCTTTCTACTGAGAAATTATTTTTTTGTCTTCAGTCATTTGACTGGTTTGATGCAGCTCTCCAAGATTCCCTATCTAGTCGTTTCATTTCAGTATACCCCCTACATCCTACATCCCTAACAATTTGGCGTGGCCTGCCTACACAATTTTTTCCTTCTACCTGTCCTCCCAATATTAAAGCGACTATTCCAGGATGCCTTATATTTCTTATAGTAAGGATTGTAATTGTAACACGAAAATTATATCTACTATATATTATATGCTGGATTATGTAGTAGTGTGAATATATTTATTGTATTACATGGAAATAAAAATGATTAAATTCCTGTCTGTGCGGAGAGCTGAAATGGCATTTTTACAAAGAAATCTCCTCAATGATTTTTACAGCTGGAAGGGAAAAACTGAAATAACACGGTTATCATAAATAAGTTTATTCATTAATGATTGTAGTTCGATCTCCTAACGAAATTGTGAAACGTTGAAATTTTATCACTATACGGAGAAAACAATTAAGAGTAAGGATACCTGTAAGCAATATTCTTCAGTAATTTCTGCAGGTTTTCTTAAGTAAATTGTAACTTATAAAACTAAAGCAGAAAAGAACAAGCTTTATCGGGGTTTAAAATTTAATTTTTTATTAAATGATTGGAAATTTTATAACTATTTATTTTTTCTTTCGCGACGCATTATGTATTTTTTTTTTGTCTTCAGTCATTTGACTGGTTTGATGCAGCTCTCCAAGATTCCCTATCTAGTGCTAGTCGTTTCATTTCAGTATACCCTCTACATCCCTAACAATTTGTTTTACATATTCCAAACGTGGCCTGCCTACACAATTTTTTCCTTCTACCTGTCCTTCCAATATCAAAGCGACTATTCTAGGATGCCTAAGTATGTGGCCTATAAGTCTGTCTCTTCTTTTAACTATATTTTTCCAAATGCTTCTTTCTTCATCTATTTGCCGCAATACCTCTTCGTTTGTCACTTTATCCAACCATCTGTTTTTAACATTCTCCTATAGCACCACATTTCAAAAGCTTCTAATCTTTTCTTCTCAGATACTCCGATTGTCCAAGTTTCACTTCCATATAAAGCGACACTCCAAACATATACTTTCAAAAATTTTTTCCTGACATTTAAATTAATTTTTGATGTTAATAAATTATATTACTGACTGAAGGCTCGTTTCGCTTGTGCTATTCGACATTTTATATCGCTCCTGCTTCGTCCATCTTTAGTAATTCTACCTCCCAAATAACAAAATTCTTCTACCTCCATAAACTTTTCTCCTCCTATTTTCACATTCAGTGGTCCATATTTGTTATTTCTACTACATTTCATTACTTTTGTTTTGTCCTTGTTTATTTTCATGCGATAGTTCTTGCGTAGGACTTCATCTATGCCGTTCATTGTTTCTTCTAAATCCTTTTTACTCTCGGCTAGAATTACTATATCATCAGCAAATCGTAGCGTCTTTATCTTTTCACCTTGTACTGTTACTCCGAATCTAAATTGTTCTTTAACATCATTAACTGCTAGTTCCATGTAAAGAATAAAACGTAACGGGGATAGGGAACATCCTTGTCGGACTCCCTTTCTTATTACGGCTTCTTTCTTATGTTCTTCGATTATTACTGTTGCTGTTTGGTTCCTGTACATGTTAGCAATTGTTCTTCTATGTCTGTATTTGAACCCTAATTTTTTAAAAATGCTGAACATTTTATTCCAGTCTACGTTATCGAATGCCTTTTCTAAGTCTATAAACGCCAAGAATGTTGGTTTTTTTTTTTCTTTAATCTTTCTTCTACTATTAATCTGAGGCCTAAAATTGCTTCCCTTGTCCCTATACTTTTCCTGAAACCAAATTGATCTTCTCCTAACACTTCTTCCGCTCTCCTCTCAATTCTTCTGTATAGAATTCTAGTTAAGATTTTTGATGCATGACTAGTTAAACTAATTGTTCTGTATTCTTCACATTTATCTGCCCCTGCTTTCTTTGGTATCATGACTATAACACTTCTTTTGAAGTCTGACGGACTTTTTCATAAATATTACCCCTTTTTCATAAATATTACACACCACCTTGTATAATCTATCAATCGCTTCCTCACCTGCACTGCGCAGTAATTCTACAGGTATTCCGTCTATTCCAGGAGCCTTTCTGCCATTTAAATCTTTTAATGCTCTCTTAAATTCAGATCTCAGTATTGTTTCTCCCATTTCATCCTCCTCAACTTCCTCTTCTTCCTCTATAACACCATTTTATAATTCATTTCCTCCGTATAACTCTTCAATATATTCCACCCATCTATCGACTGTACCTTTCGTATTACATATTGGTGTACCATCTTTGTTTTACACATTATTAGATTTTAATTTATGTACCCCAAAATTTTCCTTAACTTTCCTGTATGCTCCGTCTATTTTACCAATATTCATTTCTCTTTCCACTTCTGAACACTTTTCTTTAATCCACCCTTCATTCGCTAGTTTGCACTTCCTATTTATAGCATTTCGTAATTGTCGGTAGTTCCTTTTACTTTCTTCATCACTAGCATTCTTATATTTTCTACGTTCATCCATCAGCTGCAATATATCGTCTGAAACCCAAGGTTTTCTACCAGTTCTCTTTATTCCGCCTAAGTTCGCTTCTGCTGATTTAATAATTTCCTTTTTAACATTCTCCCATTCTTCTTCTACATTTTCTACCTTATCTTTTTTACTCAGACCTCTTGCGATGTCCTCCTCAAAAATCTTCTTTACCTCCTCTTCCTCAAGCTTCTCTAAATTCCACCGATTCATCTGACACCTTTTCTTCAGGTTTTTAAACCCCAATCTACATTTCATTATCACAAAATTATGGTCGCTATCAATGTCTGCTCCAGGGTAAGTTTTACAGTCAACGAGTTGATTTCTAAATCTTTACTTAACCATGATATAATCTATCTGATACCTTGCAGTATCGCCTGGCTTTTTCCAAGTGTATATTCTTCTATTATGATTTTTAAATTGGGTATTAGCAATTACTAAATTATTCTTTGTGCAAAACTCTATAAGTCTGTCCCCTCTTTCATTCCTTTTGCCCAGCCCGTATTCACCTACTATATTTCCTTCCTTGCCCTTTCCAATGCTTGCATTCCAATCTCCAACTATTATTAAATTTTCATCTCCTTTTACGTGTTTAATTGCTTCATCAATCTCTTCGTATACACACTCTACCTCATCATCATCATGGGCGCTTGTAGGCATATAGACATTAACAATCGTTGTCGGTTTAGGTTTTGATTTTATCCTTATTACAATGATTCTATTGCTATGCGTTTTGAAATATTCTACTCTCTTCCCTATCTTCTTGTTCATTATGAAACCTACTCCAGCCTGCCCATTATTTGAAGCTGACTTTATTATCCTAAAATCACCTGACCAAAAGTCGCCTTCCCCTTCCCACCGAACCTCACTAATTCCTACTACATCCACATTTATCCTATCCATTTCTCTTTTTAAATTTTCCAGCCTACCAACCTTTTTTAAACTTCTAACATTCCACGCTACGACTCGTAGAATATTATTTCTACTGAGAAATAAATATACAATAAATGAAATTTGTAGCGTGTAACAGATGTAAAGCCTATCAGGATTCAAACCCAGAACGTTTTGGAAGAAAATATAAAGCTAACAACTCTTAATATTTAGATTTGTGAAAAGATCTGATAAGTAAAAATTTTATAAATTAACAGTTTATTCCTTGCTTGTTTTAATAACACACTAATTCAGCTTTTATTATTTTTGTATAATACTTTTCATAATGAATAAACCTGTGCGCGTGTGTACATGCGCATGTATGAGTTTTGTTGCAATAAGCTTAAGGTTCAAAGAGAGAATGAGCGTGTGTGAGTGAAGGTATAGAGTAAACGGGAGTGAGAGAGAAAGAGAGGAGAGAGAGAGAGCAAAAAGAGTTGTTGGTTATGTTATTCGTGTGTTACTGTAAGGTGTTTCTCTTCTCTTGTAAAGTGTTTTGCACTTTAATTCTCCCAGTTACTCTCAATCTCATTAACTGTATTATGCATGCAAGGCCAGTAAACAAGAATCAAATACTTAAGGATCTCGCCCTTGTCATATTCTTTGTCAACTGGTACGTGCAACTGGAAACTGCTGTGAACACAGCACGATACAGAGTCTTAGATAATTTCTACATTGCAAATTCTGTTAATACCCGTTGACACCCCGCTTTCCTTTCTCGGTAACTCCTTTCCCTCCGTCCTGGCACTTCAACGTTGAGAATTAACAGCACTCCCTGGATTACCTGGTGTGCGGCTTAGTAAAAGGACCTTTGCGTGCTTGTACAAGTTTTGATCCTGAAATAGGTTTGACTTCATCCAGAAAGACAGAAGTGCTTAGTTAAGATATATATTTATTAGACGAAGTGAGACAGTCTCGCTTTAGAAGTGTTTAAAATGATTTCACAACTGATTTTTTATATTAATTATTTAATAAATATATTAAGTATTCAGTAGTTCCAAATAATATTACTTATTTCGTTTTTACTACATTCCTTCTCTGTTATTTTATTTTTTGGTACCGATTCAAACTTAGGAAGTATAGAACTTTGAAATATGAGTAGGCTGTCGTCTTAATTACAAACTGTTTTTGATAAAAAACGTGTGGAATATATTATGAAATGAGAAATTATTACGAAACGTAATATTTATTGAAATCTACCTACATGGTTTATATTTTTACTGGTATCTTATTCAGGATTTCCAAATTTTTGTTTAATTTGTAAAATTAGTATCTCAAACCGTATTTATTAATGTTATTTGTTTTATGATATAATGTTGTCCGTTTTATTTTTTTACTTAGTACCGATTTTGATTTGCTTTTATTTCAGTTATTTAATTTAGTGGTAATAATAAATACAAATAATAAATAGTAATTCTACTTGTAGTTGATAGTCAATAAAATTTTCGAGTTAAAAAGTGTTAAAAAAACGATAAATATATTACACGCTAAATATTTTAATTACACAAAAAATATGTATTGGATTAATTTTTAATAATACAGTAAATAGTTTGATGTTGAAAAATCAGCTGATTTGAAAAACATTATTTTAATTGCCTTTTTTTCGATAAAGCGGACTTGCCAAAAATCTGCATTAAAAATTAAAAAATAAAAATTATCTTTTCAGTTTGTCTTTAAGTTTCGAATTTTAGAATTCAGCACTAACTCTAAAAATTTTTAAATTCGGATAGGTCTTTAAAAATAAAACACTGCATTTATGAAAAAAGTAATTAACAGGAAAGGTAAAGATGAGTAACCTGCAACTTAATAAAAATAGGAAAAGCAATATAGAGAAGCGATGAAAACAGGCTGATACCAAGAGTTATCTGGGATCCGTGAACACGTATTATTTTTTTATTCTAATTTTTACGACTAATTTTCTTGAATCTTCATCGTGATACTACTTTGAATTATAGAATTACATCTGTCTATATATTATAATAACAAACCATTGGTTCATAATGTAATGTTATCTGTCTATATATTGTTACTTTTTTATTTTCCGTACTAATCGACAACGATAATAAAAGTATGTTTCAAATTCGCTTAAAAATACTTTATAATAAAGTTATTTGAAAGAAATTTGCTACGACGCATATCCGAAACTTCTACAAAATAAAACAAAACATTTTTTTCAATTGACACAAATTAATGAACGTAAAAAAAATATTAACTGGTCGATTTGAGATCATCCTCCATTGAAGTAAATTCAATATGGAACAAATTCCCATTCTACCAATTTATATTCTAATTCAGTCTTTTTTTGTTGAGCATTCGTTCTTTAGCTTTAACAAAAATCGACCTATTTTAATGAATTCTCTTATAATAAAAGAAATTTTTTTCCATTTAACTTAGAATATTATTTTTTATTTTTTACGAAAAATTATATTGTCTTTACCGATGATTTGAAACATTTCTGTCATCATTGCTTAATATTGTATTGTTATAGCAAAATATTACGTAGCCTGATATTATTTTCATACTTAATGTACTGAAAAAAAGTCACTTGAAAATACACGATAATCAGGATAAAAACACTTTTCGCATTCCAGAGAACCTTAGTTCATGCATAGTAATATATACTCGTTTTCTAAATTACTGTTCTTACTTTTGTCAAGACTAGATTTAGCGGTGAATGAATAGATTTGTCAAGACAATTAAATAATTAGTAAAAATAAAAATTAAAAAAAACTATTGATGAAGTAAAATATTTAAGAAAGGTAGTAAATTAATAGAATTGTAAACCATTATAAATAACCTTATGGATTTATTCAAATTAGGCTAATATTATTTTAATAAAACTCTTTACCTATCACAGTTTTATTTATTAAATGCGGTTTTTTCTCTATTTTTTATATTCTTCACATGAAATAGTATTTATTTTGCTCGTTTGCTTTTTCGATTGTTTTATATTATTCATATCTGTATAAAAATTTAATTTAAAAAATCAAACTTAAACATTAAATTTATCACTTTTAATCTACTTAAAATTAATCGTCGTAATAGAACAGGGTTTAACAGTAACGAAAAAGAAAACAACAAAACGGTAATAAAATATGCCTGCTGTATAAATGCCACTTTAGAAATAAATTAATAACTATAACAAAATAGGGTCTGCTTGGTTAAAGGGTCTTCGCTTATATCGCGTCGCCTTTTTTTTACTATTAAACACATCTGGATAGTCGTATAATGCAACAGGAGTCGAAAATATACTATGTCGTATTCCTGGTACAACCAATCTCGTATGTCAGATTGTAATAAATTAGATCTATGATTCATACTGATAAATTAATAAATGAATTCTATTGTATACTATTTTATTCGGCTACGGTACATAAAAAAAACATTAATGAATACATTTATTCCTTTAAATTATTATTGAAGAATAAATAAAATTATATTAAAATAACGTAATTTTTAATAGAAATACTAATTTTCATAAATTATTGTTATTTTTTATATTTTAAGATTCTATATAGTTTTATTTTACTGACACGATTTAAAAGTACTCTGTCTTTTCTCACTACAGTAATTTTAAAAATTTTAACGAAAAAAAAAAATTTCCCCGATATACATCTGTATTTGTTATTTTCCATAATTTACGCGATGTAGAATACTGCATATGAGATAGCTTAAAAAAAACCGGAATAACCATACTAAATAATAACAGTATACCATGCTTACTAAGAAAACTAACGATGCACTGGTTCCTTATCATCTTTTTTATTGATTCAAATGTAATGTTTTGTACTAAAACAAGCAAAGTCCACTGAAATCCAGTTAATATTTAGCTTTAAGAAAAACACTTAAGAAAGTACAGTTCATTTAGTAAAACTCTTTAAAAAATGCGGATGCTGCATATATCTTATGATCCCATCGCAGCCATTTAGAACAACTGGAATAGGTTGTGAAAAGCAGTTAATATTAATGCCTTTTCATAGTAGGAAACATTTTTAAATGTATATTCTTAAAGAAGCGTTAATTAAAATAATGTAGTGGTCATTTACCTTTGTCGTCACTATTTTACTTGAATAAATGTATACTTTCTACTCAAAAACAACCTACTCAATGCTAAATATTTGTATCCAGCAATATGTATGTTTTGATGTTACACGTCCGACAGCAGCATTATTATGGTAAAGATAATTGACTTCGGTCTCCACAAAATTTTGCCAAAAACTTTTCTTCGCTCCTATTCGTGTAAGATGGATTTTGTAGACATAATTAATCCGAAAGTGGTTTAATTAACGACAATTAGTTTCAAGGGTTTGATTGCGGTAAAACTTATAAGTTTTGCACTTACAGTGGTTTCTTTTAAATCACGCAGAACATTAATTTTATGAAAAACGAATTAAGCAGTTTTCGGTTTACATAAAATTAACAATTAAATTTTGTTTAACAATTTAATTATGAAGAAGATTTTTTTCTGTATAAAATTATAACATTTTCATACTACATTTTAGTTCATTTAATTTTGAATTATAGTTGAATTTCTAAAACATGTAATTATTTTAAATTGACGTCAATTTTTTCAGAATTAAATCTTTGACAAATTTGTAAGAAATTTTTATATTGGGTGGCAACTTTACAAAATAGTATATAGAAAATCTAAAAAGCGTTTTTTTTTTTACTCCAATTTTCTGGGCTTTGAACAATTTTTTTCAGAAAAAAATTGTTGCGGACAGAATATCTATCAATTGAATAATAATTTTTTTTTTATTATTATTAATTAATTGCTATACTCCGTATAATTTAAGGTTTTCTACTGCTGAATTTAAGATAATTTTAAGAAAAAACTTTTAACAGTTGAAATTCAGTTCGGTCCATAATGTAAAGCATTTAATAAACTTCGTTAAAGAGATAAAGGTTAATGTTGAATTAAAATAAAAGTCTCAGAATTTAAGAAAGAAAATTTTTTAAAACTCAAAATGTAGTCCATTTTAAAACGTTTGTCTATTCTAGCTTTTCTTTAATATGTGAGACAATCAGGCGTGGCTTTAAACTGTGCCTTCTTGATAACACCGTTACAAGGTTTACAGTAGTTTTATGCATACAAATACTGTACTAAACCGTGCGAAAACAATGAAGTAAAAGAATAAAAACAGAAGAAGCATCAACAAACAGTAATAGTGTTAAAAGAAAGAACGAATGAAAAGGTATAAGTACGAAAGAATATAAAAAAAAGAACTAGCGAATGTGGATGAAGTTAAAAGAAAGCCCAGAACGATGTAATATAAACGAAGATGAAAATAGTCCTCTTGATTCTCTTTCTCTTTTTACCTGATTTGATGGGAATCCTTCGTGCAAGTAACAAAGAAAAAGGAAAGACTAAGAAGAGCGGGTGTTTAAACATTTCACAACGGAGAAAAAGCCTCGGCTGGGGAAATTTGAGTTTCGTCAGTATGTTCACTTTTTCTCATACTGTTCAATTCACTAACACCCGTATGCAAAATGTTTGTATTTCTATATGTGTGTGTATATATATGCTATGAACAGAATTTTTTTTCGCGTAAAGAAAGTCATTTCATTGTTATATTTTTGTTTTTGTCTCATTAACAATTTCTTGAAAAATCCTCTGAAATTATCCATTAGATTTACAAAAACCAAATCAACTTTATTTTATTAACAACCAATTAAATTTAGTTATTACTTGATTAATGTGAAAATCAATTACACTGTTGTTTAAAGTGCTTTTTACGTATTCTGTTTTGATATAATTTTGATTTCATATATTGGCGATCTGTGCTTGAAAGCAGTTCATACGCAATCACAGGTAACTTGTCCCTACGGTTTAAATAATATGTTTTTTTTTTTTATGTAAGCAATAGGACTGTAACGAACACGTTTATGTTATTCCAATGGTTTAATCATATCCCATATCCTCTGATCTTGAAAAATTTTAACCACATTACAAAGTTTTTATTGTAGAACATTCTGTTTTATTTTATAACATAATTTAGAGATATATTTTCCTGTAAAATAAAGGAAAAAAATTCTATAAAATCAAAATGAAACTCCGTGGATTTTCGATTGATTGTAAAAAAATAAGGACGTTTATTAAAAAAATTTCGCCTTAATTTTAGGCTATTTTTTTATTTTTTCATTGAGATCTTTTGCAGAGTTATCTGGTTCTTTAGAAGAGAGTTTTTAAATTTTAATAAGTTAATTTAAAACATTTTAAATATTAGAGATAAATATTTATTTTTCAGTCATTATAATAAAATACAAATTTTAAATTTAATCACACTTTTAATTAATTTATTATGATAAAAATATTCGTTCTGAAGAATTAGTGATATTCATAAAAGAAATCAATGGAGATATAAAAAAATTACAAGTGGAAAATTTTTAAATTGATTTTAATAAATAAATATACATGAGCCGTATTCATGATGCACAAATTTCGGTGAATTTTTTTAAAAATTATTTTTTAATAGGATTTATTCTGTGGTTCCGTAAAAACCACTCAATAAAATCCCGTATTCTGTATGTTATTTCTTCCAGATAACATAAACTAAAGATTTTTAAACAAGAAATTATGTAATAACGTAGATAATTTGAAGATACTTCCCTTGTTTGTCCTCATCATCATCACAATTAATTGGTATTTAATTTTTTATCGTAATAATATAAAAGCCAGGCTTGATTTGCATAACTTGACCTAAGTAGCCGGGAAATCATTTTAAACTGTATTTGTATCTTTATGATAAAATTTTATTAAAAAAGAATTAAAAAATTTTTAATTTTTTTCATTATTATGTAAAAATATTTATTTCTAATTTTATAACTGTTGTATAAATAGATACAACAAAAAAAACTGATTATTTCTATACTTGTGGAGGGCTTGAACGTTGGGACTATTATTTTGTGTTCTTGAAAAATGAAAAAACATTTTTTTTCATTTTGGGGCCTCTCATAAAAAAGATGGGAAGCACTTGGGTAAAATTAATTTTTAAGAAAATAATGCCTAAGTGGCGATACTAAATTTAAAAAGAGAACTTTTATATTGTTAAAAAAATACAGCCATAATTTTAAATAAACTAAGTTGTAATTTTCTAAAAACAGTGGAAATTTTTTGGCTAAATTTTTTTTCGAGAAATAACTAGTGTATGGGCTATAAAAAATGAAATTTTATTTAAAATTTTTAAATCTAAAAATAATTAAAAAAGTATTTTGTTACCACAAACAATAGGAGTGAAATGGGAAAAAATCTTTTGTAATGGTTCGAAGGCCTATTTATATAAAAAATGTATATGAAAAAAACTTCTTTTCTCAAGCAGGATTTAGCTAGAAAAAATATATCGTAAATCTTTGAGGTGGAGGTGAATATTAAATAAAATCTTTTGGTAATTTGTGATCTTGATAAAAGACGATAAAACTGGGGAACATAGAATAAAAAAATTTTTTCCCCAGATTATTTACAATCTATTTAAATTTATTTATCAATTTTTTTAAGTGTCTGCTTAATGCAGAAAACTTAACAAAAGACCAATTTTTTTAGATTTCTGATGTCCGATCTACATACTTTCCCGTTATAGCAGTATATGTCGCTAGAGCCGGTAAAGTAATAGTTTCGTTCATTCAAATCCTCAAAATATTTTCTCGTGAAATTTTAAGTAAATTAATTGGTAAACTTATGGAAAAAATATAATAAATATATGAATATTCTGGACAATAATTTAGTTCAACCTAACCTTGGTACTTAATATTGTTTGCTTGTTTCCAAATTTTTTAATCTTCAAAATTATCTTAATTTTATTAAAATGCAGATTTCTTGCATTTTTCATTACTTAAAACTGAATTTTCAGTAAGATTTTTTTTACGGTCGAAGAAAATAAAAATAACATTTTAAATAAAGTAAACTTATTTTAAAAAAAGAAGAAAAAATTAATAAAATATATAATATATATAATATATATATATATATATATAGTTGAATTCTTCTTCTACCATTGTCTTTTTGAAATCTGTGCCAAATTAACGATTAGAAAGGCAAATTTCTATTTATTTTAAATTTGGTGTCAATTTTAAAAGTAAATATTTTGAGAAAAATTGATTATTATTTTTTTTACTTTTTTGTTGTTTTTTGAATTCAGTCTTCTTTGAAGAGTTTTTTTTTCTATCAGATACACATCCTACGAAACAAAAGTATTAGTAGAGATTAAGAGTTAATGGGAAACTTGAATCGGTGTCTAAATAATAACGATTAGCTAACCCTGGCTCAGAAGACTACTCGCTACCTTTAAAATTTTACTGCTAAGGCATTTCTACTTCTAATG
The DNA here is from genome assembly GCF_047948215.1 of Lycorma delicatula. Classification (NCBI taxonomy): domain Eukaryota; kingdom Metazoa; phylum Arthropoda; class Insecta; order Hemiptera; family Fulgoridae; genus Lycorma; species Lycorma delicatula. The sequence goes on along the minus strand of NC_134458.1, from coordinate 137,116,181 downwards.
AACATCTAAAGGTAGCAACTGTAATTCTTCATAAGAATATATTCTCTTCATAAATAACAGTTTTTATAAATAATAAATATTTTTGGGTGCCTTGTTAGATTATACATTTTTGTGAGGTGATAAAGCTTCTTTCCTCAGCAACAAAATCAAACTGTTCTGTTTTTCTTGGAAGCAACCTAATAACACAATAAGCTTATCTTCATTATAAAAACTTGTTATATTTACTTGTTATATTTTCAGTTAATGTTTATTTTTATATTTTTTTATTCTTACTTTTTTGGGTTGGTTTTATATATATTCCCACACGAATACATAATATCATCTAGCACGACTTTTTTAAAATGTCAAACATATTTTCAGCGTTTAAAAATATACTGTAAAATCATTGTTGGGTGCTAATAGATATGAATCGTGTAAACTGATATTTATTAAAAAGCCTAACCTATCCGTATTTTTAGAACCTAAATATGCTTTCTTTGGTAAAAGGAATTTTCCTTACCCTAAAAAAAAATAAATGTTACCAAATAAGACAACATAACGTTTGTTATGTAGCGCACAGTATTTCGATGTGCGAGAAAAGACTTATTATTATACTTCCATTGTTATTTTAATTAGTTACTAACCCATTTAACCAATCTTCAAACCAATGTATTTAAAAAAAAAAAATATTTTATTTTACAGAAACATAAATCTTTCTATTGTGTACAAGCTTTCTGGTTCGATCGTTGAGGTATACTATCTTATTTTGGTATTAAACAAAATGGATTTCTTGCTCTACGTGTCACGAAAATTTGATTTTTTTGTATTAATTGTATATATTTATTATTTTCGTTATAATTTCCTTACTTTTATTTCATAATTTTATTTTAAAATATTTTTCTGAAATTGAATAATTTAAGAAAAATGTAATTAATTTCATATTTTTTAATGCTATCCTAATCAAGGTTTTACTTACCGTATGTTTCCTAGGTCGAAACAAGTAAATGCCGGAGTGTTCCTTCTTTTTTCTAAGGAGTAACACACGTAATCTATGTAGTGCATTGTTATATACTAATCTGTATAAAATATTTGTTTAGTTATAAATTAAAAAATATACGTTTATGTATGTAGAAAGAGATGTGTGTATCTATTAGAGTAATTTGAATGTCAGTCCACTCGTCGACTAAGTCCTAATAAAATTTCAAAACCTAATTATTTATTATTAAATTTCTATTAAATTAATTTTTTTCGAAAGAATATGATGAAATTATGATATGTAAGTAGCATAAATAAGAATTAAGTAAAATATTATTTTAACAATTGACTTTACGAGAAGAAATATAATGACCGACTCAGACAAGTTATACGAAAAATTCCAGGGGAAAAAAGAGAAAAAACCCGTTGCAGAAGACGAGAAAGAAGAATTTATGGTTGAAATGTATAGCATGAGGAGGGGGTGGTGAATTTATTGGTGACAAGGTGTAAGGGATGAAGGGTGGTGTACAGAGAAAAGGAAGAAGGAGGAGAGAAATGGTGATTCAAGGGAGATGGTGTACTTGCTGTGATGTACAGTAGCAGAAGCAGTAAGTTGGGGTTTTTATGCGGTAAGGGGGTACGTCGCAATGTTTTCTTCACGCACACCGGTACACATATACAAATATATATATAGCATATGGCAATTTGAGGAAACTAAACTCCTCAGTTTCGACATCTTGACAGGGGCATGAAAGAAGGGATTTGTGTAGTGAACGTACACTACCTAATACCCCTGTACTTCCACCTCGCCCCCTACTCGACCCCCTACCTCAACACTTCTATACTTACTGAGTGATTCAAACCGACTTCATCCCGATCTTGAACCATGCAAACCCCCCTCCACCTAGTCATGCATTCAAGGAACCACACTCAACTCGATATCTTACACACAACACATATAAACTTCCCCCTTCTTTCATCTGTTAAGAAGGATACGATATTCTCAAGTCCTCTTTCTTTCTTTCTCATACACACTTAATATATCCATCTTCCGTCTCCCTTCTAACATTTTCTTCTAACCGCATCCGCTGTTGCTGCCGACGAGCCAATATTCTTGCCAGTTTATTTTACTATTCCTAAACACTAACTCACCTCTTGTTCATAGCAGTTTCACGTTTTACATCCCTTGCGTAGAAGATATACATACGTACATACATACATACGAGTATATATATATATGCATGGCATCACAAGTTTCAAAGGTTTATAGCTTAAGACATTTATACTAGATTTTCTTCAAACACTTGTTATTTCGATACGTATGAATACAATACATACACTTAAGTAACTTTACCTATTATCTACTCATATTAATATTAAATTGTTCTATATTTTGTAGTATTTTCTTAAGAGAGTTGTTTCTGAAATATGAATTTTACGAAAATACGATAAAATAATTATAGGGAGGGAAGTACTTTTACGCTAGTTATGAAATTATTAGGATATCTTATTAGGATAGCTTATCTTCTATGGATCTTTTTTTTTCGTTTTCTTTAAACATCCCCAAGGCAACCGGTCCTCGCCTTTATGTAAAACACAGTCACCTCAGAGTGTTGTGGCAGCAGTCTCTGCTCACCCTAGCTAGACCCCTTCTGGGGATTTCCCACCGGGATCTCTCCAACCTCTCTAGGACACACCGACTTCCTCTTCCGGATAGTCGATATGCCCTTCCGCTGAGGAGGTACCAATTCCCATCCCTACTCTTCAGTTCGTGACCCACTCCCATCCTTCACTTCGTGACCCACTCATATCTTCAGGGTTCTTTATGCCATCATCGGGGAGTTCCGACCCCCTACTCTTGAATGTGAGCGGACCCGAACACCGTAGACAAAAAAACTACCTCTCTGCCCCTGTTCGTCGCCACGCTTCGATTCTTTTTATTTAATTTTAACATTCTGTTGCTCACACATATATGGGTGAACCTCATCCTACTTTTCCTACTGTAATAACTGTAAGGCGCACAGCACCTTGCGCCTTCTATGGATCTAAAAAGTTTGTATAAGTTCCACCATGTTCAAAGCACAACTGAATGCGCTTCCATGTCCGGTTGTTCATCCGCAACAGTATATCAGGGATAATCATTTCAAATGCTGACCGAATAGCGGCTTGGAGTTGCTCGTTGTTGACATATCTGCATTTTTGGAGTGCATTATTAGGTGAGGTGAGATCAGGGCTTCTTGCTGGCCAAGGCAATGGAGCCGGTAACTCTTCTTATTCACGTTCGATATAGCGATACGGAAAAATTTTATTGAGGCGTCTGCGGACGTTCAAAGCAAAATGCGCTGAAGCACCGGCTTGTGAATCGTAATGATGTCAGCAATCCCTTTCACCCTTAGTTCTAGAAGCAACCACTTGTGAAGCAGATGACATGAGACGGATGGCGTTCAATTTTCTCAAAAAAGTGAGGATTGTCTTTCGTCCAGAAAAAAACATTTCGGTTACCAGAGCGCATTAAATAAAAAATATAAAATGGTATAAATCGCACATTCGTCTAAAAACATGACGTTCTTTTCATCGTTTGCTCTTGGAAAAAGCTCAGTCAATAACTGACATGCATAAAAACGTCGATTAAATAATTACTATCCAACTCATTAATTGTGGCTGGTAGAAAACATTTAACACTTGGATCGCCTAACTCTGCAGAACGTTTGCGCGTTGATTTTATCGGTGATCGTTGAATCGATGCCTCCACATCAGCACAACTCTCAGCACAAAGGATCGGCCTCCCACTGCGCGGCATATCAAGAACTTCCCGTTGCAAAAACCTTCTTCTCCCATGTCAGTAACGTTTTCCGTGACGGTGACGATTTCCTAAAATGCACGAAGTCATTCATAATGTTCTCCGATGCTTGTAGACTCATACACAAGTTAACAAACGCTCTTCGATAATGAACACATTCGTATCCGCCATCATTCCACACTCGACTACAACTAAAGTCATCCCATCACGATTGAACATACCGGACGACCCCCACCAAGGCTTATCCTCCCCATCTTTTTCTAGCAGCAGTGAGTAATATCAGCGGTAAGAATTGGCAGCAGTAGAGCCCGATTAAGCTGGATTTATTACGGTGTAAAGGAACTTCCCGCCCGCACCGTAATACATTTGTAAGCGGAAAAATGTCGACACCAAAATTATTAAACTATCTCTTTTATTTTTGAAAAACAGATGGGGATTAAAAAAATGATTTTTTAATAATTTTTCTTTTAGCTTTCTTAAGTGAATTTTTCAGTTAAATAAACCATCTTTAATTTTGTTATCTTTTAATTAAAAAAAAAAATTTATTGGTTTATCAGGTTTTTAGAATTTCAACTTGTTTTTCATGAATCGGCCTTCTAAGACCGACCTTAAGAATATCATTACAATTTCTCTTTTTTTCCCCATACTTCCTTCGTCACTTTACTGTGGCTTTCTCTTCTCTCTTTAGATCACTGATGTTTCTGGTCTTTCTCATCTACCGCAGGAACCCTTTATGTTGCATACTATTTCTCTAATTTTATTTTTATCAAGTCAGTCTCTTTCTGATATGTTATATTTTCTCAGTTCTTTCATTTCTTTAATATATCCACCTGAACGTTTGAGGTGATAAAATGTATTGAAAAAAATTATTGTTTAATCGTTCTGAGTCCAATTGGATCAAGTGATGCAGGAAACTGCAAAGAGAATCTTCTCTTTGAATTGGTTGTTTCTAAAGTTTCTTGATCTCGGTACATTTCAATGGCCGATCCTTTTTTTTTATGAGGTGTTAATTTTCATTTCTATGTTCGATTTTAATCTATAGCTTTCTTCTGACTTATTTTTTCATGTATTTTTCTCAAAATCCTTCCTATTTTTACTACGTTCTTTATTTTAGTTTAAGGGTGTCCGGCGTAAAGTAACAGGTAGACAGTAAGTATTTAAAAGGAACAGTTTATATTAAGAAAAGCAGTTAATATAATTTAATAATTTTTTTAACAAACACAGAAACTTACCAAGTTTTAATGTAGATTAATCAATTTCAATTTCTGCACTATTAGACGTCTGCTCGGCAGACGTCTAGACGATAATCTAACTCTTGCCAGGTGTTTTGGAAAATCTGCAGAGTTATTAGACCAACAGCTTCAAAAATTCTCTGTTTTAAATCGTCCAAATGTAGAACTTTTTTCTGGTATTCACATCCTTTAATAAATCTACAAGCAAAAAGTCCAAAAGTGATATCTGGAGATCTAGGTGGACATGCAGTTGGATCTCCTGGACCTCCTCGTATTCTCAAGCATGTCGAGGTACATGTACCGTCATAGTGGACTCCATGAAAAAAAAAAAAACTGACCGATTACGCCAATTTCATGCAGTTCTAACTAGACATTGACTTGTGGTCTGGCCCCTTTCGATTACTGTATAGGGGGTTTTCAGAGCCACAAATCCGGAAATTGTGTATGTTAACCTTCCAGTACGTACGAAAGGTTGCCTTATCACTAATTAACAATGTATCAAGATAATTAGGATTGTTTTCGATACGGTGCATTATCTCTGCAGCAAATTGATATCGTAGGCGGCGATCATTTAGTTTAAGGTGATGAAGGAGTTGTAACTCGTACGCTTGCAAACGGAGCCGCTTATGAACAATGAAACTGAACAGTGGAACGAGAAATTTGCAGTTTGTAACTAGCCCGCCTAATTGACTTTGCAAAACTGGCAGTGAATACATCGCATACATGCATAGTCTCGTCATTAACTGAAACTTTTGGATGATTTTCACTTTTTGAAATCATGCCAGTCTAGCAAGTCGTATCCCACTGACGAATAGACTTGGATGTAGGAAAATCGATATTCGATTCAGTTCGTACACACCTTTGAACACGCGTAACTAATTAAAACTGCGCTGACCGAAGCACGCACTGTTATGTTTGTGGGGTTTAAAAAATAAGAAATAAAATAAAATAATCTTTAAAAAATAATGCTAACACTAGATATAATAAATTCATTTGCATTTAGTCTTAAAATTGATACATTTTGAGGACTTTTCCTAATTGTTTTTAATCGGTAATTGTTTGTTTTTAACTTGTTAATAAGATTTAAAATTGAAAATGTTCCATGTTTTTAATTTATTAGTGCTTTTTCAGCCGATTTAATTTTTGAAATTTTGTTTGCTAGTATATAATGAAAACCTTCAGTCATTTATTTTTATAAACAAATATACATTTGAAGAAAATTTTATATTATAGAACTAAATGAAATATGTTTGTCAACTATCGTAATTTACAGAATGATTTTTTGTTTTATTTTTCAGGAGATAATTCCTACTCTTTGTTATGGTATTCATTTCTTCATTAATTGATTTAAGTCTTCATTAAAAAGTAAAAAGGTGAGTAACGTGAAATTTAGTCAGTTATTAAATTTAATTTCTAATATATATATATAGCTGTAATGAATAACAAATTAATGGCGGGTACTACTGATTAACAAGAAAGGGACTACTGTATATCGGTCTGAGGTATTCGAAAAAAGTATAAATATTACCGAGTTAAATTTACTCCAGGAACTTTTAAAGTTTTTCAAGAAATAATTACTCTATGTTGTTTATATAAAATTAATTTTTAAATGATCTTTTAGAATAAGCACTATACGGAATATTACAGGAACAGATACAAAACTTTAATTGAACATGACAGTAGCATTCCAGTAACGTTTTATAATAAAGGTAGCCCACGTCACCTTGGTTGAAAACATTATTGTTTTCGTTGTTCACTGTTCTTTAATCACTTAGTAATTAAATTCAATACAGTTAAAAATAAAAATTGTCATACATTATTAAAAAATAAAATAAAAAATTAAGTAAAGCTTATTAGCCTTAATTTAAAATTCTTTACATATTTACTATTGTAAATTTCCGCGTATTAGTAATTCTGTAAATTACGAAATTTTAAGTAAATTCTTTAATCTTGATCGTAAAATTAACAAATAGTTATATCACTGACAAATGGAATAAAATTCTGATTCAAAAGTCTATATAAAGTATTAGAATAAATTTCATCTGGTGTACTGAAGAACACGACTTACTTCACTTTTAACTGTAAATGGACCGCATAACTTCATTCTGATTTATGTTTAGTAATATTTCATTTTCTTTTGTAGCTCGTCTTAAAACAGCTGTAATAAATTTTTACTTCATAATCAGAGAAGTAAATTGGTAGTTTAAAATATAAACTATTAGTAGGTAAAGTCCAGTACCATACTGTACGGTTAATAAAGTAAATTTGTTTATATAATCTGACGATACTAGAATAGTATTCTTTTTATGATAAATAGACCACAAAATAATTTTTTACGGGATGATTTTAAATATTGTTTCGTCATATCTAATTTAATATTTTATGTCAATATGTTTATTATAATTTTTAGAAATCTGTTTATTAAATCTCAAATTATTACTAAATCTATTATTTGTTGAAGTCAACTATCGATTCACCTAAAGAAAAAATTTCAGCGTAGCATACATTGTAAAAAAATAGTATGCCGTATAAATAAATTTTAAACGCTTTACGTATCGCAATAATTTTGGTAGTCTACAATGTTTTTTGTCTTCAGTCGTTTGACTGGCCAGTCGTTTCATTTCAGTATACCCCCTACCGAATATATACGATTTACTTATCTAATGTACGCATGCAGTAACAGTAGCGACTGTGCTCTTTTTATAAAGCTATCTTTCTTGTCTATGTTATAAACAAATCGATAGAACATCATCGTCAACTAGATAATCAATGTAGTGTGTATCCATTGTATACATGACATATTTTACAGAGTACAGTAGTGAATCGAGTCTCTTGCTAAAGAAACCCGTTACTCTTTGCAGAATCTCTGGAAATTCCAGGGTTTTTGGAAGCCCAGTATTGGAAATTTTGCTCGTTAAAAAATGCAGACGAATGATAATGAGCCTCATCGCTCATCAGTAAATCGTTAACAATTTACTTTTAATCTTTACTGCAGTAAAGTTTGACAGAAATTTATCTTTTTTATAGCCACGTTCGTGTATCGTTTGGAATTTTTGAATTTTATACAGGTGAAGTTTGAGGTTAGGTCATTGTGTAAAATTCGCCGTATTTTGCGGTCAGGCGGTCCGAGTGACACAGGATGGCGACGCGCTGACAGTGTGCGGCGTGGACTTCGCTCAAACGCCTCTCCTACAGTCGCAATATTCTCGGTGTACGTGAGTACGTGATGTTTTTACACTACCGTCTTTTCTCTTCAGCGTTCAACCGATGGCCTCAAGTCTTCTTTTGAACTCAAGTCTAGATGGCATGAGCCGGTGGAATACCACGATTGCGATCAACTGCATAATTTTTTCGTAATTCACGCCGAGCGATTTCATAACCGTCACAGTTTTTGTAAAATACTTTTACAACATATAGACGTTGTTCTTCATTCCACTTGTCTGTTGTAGTAAACGCTTTTCAGTAAGCTGAAAATTGGCAGTAGCAATTTCATCCCTGCTCAACTTTATCTCTGACAAAACAGTAATGCAAAATCGCCCGATTCTTTGCTGCACTCTACATTTATGAAAGAGCGGTTTGCAAAGCGGCAAAGCTACTCTCACGGATAGTACTAATATTTGGTGTGAATTCCTGCATTAATTATATTGATAGTAGAATTTAGAGTTTTCTGATTAGATGTTATCGTGTTTTAGTCCATCGGGTGAGTTGACTTATTTAATATCATATAACGTGAATACGCGTTAGTTTAGTAGTCAAACGTTATTTTCTGTTCAAAAATCTGTCAAGTCTTATACAACATAAGAAATGACGCTGTAATTTAGAAATCGTTGTCGCTGTTGTGTTTTAGAATTTTAAAAATGAGCTTAGGAGTTCGCGTAAAATGTACGTAAATCAGGCAGCCAACAGTTTTTATCTGATAACTGCAACGTTTATATTTCGGTAGCGGACATTAAATCAAGGCTTATAAAACAATGCTGTTTATACCGTCCGATACTAACACGAGTACTACGCCCCGACGTCACAGCCGCAGTAACATAGCAGTCTATATAATAAAGGCTACTCTGTTTCGTTGAGCACATTATCGTTTATGACGATGTACTCTACTGTTGTCTTCTCTCTCGACCGCCCTCCCTCGCCATTCTCTGTTTCACCCCTCCGTACCAGTATATTTTAAAATACACTGCAACCAACAGTCGTGTAACACATTTTTAGCGACAGGGGAAAAATCATAACAGGGCTAAATATGTGTCCCAAAAGAAAATAATAGGTGGGGCGTATTCGGTCGCCGGCCGGCCAGTCGGCAGTAGGTAGTCTGTTGCTGATATAGTATGTGCACCGGCAGATCCAATCACGGGACTAACAGTCTGCCGATAATACCGCGCATAAAAAAGCTCTCCGCTGTTTTAAAACACAGCCCGCTACCACTACATACAACCTACATCGTCCCCGAACGCCGCTCTTTTCCTCATTTTATTCGTACACATATACACATGAACGTTTTTCTGATTACCGTCGCTGATAGAGATAGTCAGCAATCCGACTAAGTTATGGTCACATATATTGTTCTGATATGTTCGACCACAACTTATCCTAATTCACCCCCTACTCTGTATTATTATACTTTTACCCTCACTTACCCCTGTAACCTATCCATTATGCTTTAATCATCCCTTTAGTATCGTTTGTCCTTTTTTTTAATTTTTTGTTTCTGAAAAAAAAAATTCTATCGGTTTATTGTAATAAAATCTACATTGGAAAAATATCGCCGTTTTTTTTTCTAAGTTAACAACAATAATTTTTCGATAATTATTGTAATACTTATTTTCACTCTTTCTTATTATGCGCTATTGTAAACTGTGATAATAATTGATATTAAATTTTTTAATAACATGTTATTACGGGTTAAACGATTAGAAACTGTATCGACTAATATAATTCTACTATATTAAAATAATTAAAGTTAAGAACAGGTCGTTTCATTCTTTCTTTGATTTGCATTTTTACCGTTATAGTTAATTTAAGTTTTTTTTTTTTGTCAAAAGACTGATGATAAAATGAAGGCCACGATGCGTGTGTAGTGATGTTCCGCATTAGTAAAGTGTTACACATACCGATTCACGAAAAATGTAACAAACTTTCAGGACATGTTCTTTTATTGAAAATTCACATAAACATAGGTTCGGAAAGGCTTTGTTAGCGAATGTCGGCTGGCTAAAAGTTTTTACCTGATTATTGCGATTTCGATAAAATTAAGTCAGATTATAATTCGTGGAACCCAAATTAAGGGAATATATTTAGCGGTTTTATATGAAATATGACCTTGAAAAATTGAAAGCGATAGGTTCCAGAACTGTATTTTTAGTAGTTTTCGATAAATCTGGGGTAAAAGAGGAAAAATTGGGATAAAAAACATGTTTGTGTTTGACATAAAATAGCTTTATTAAAGAAAGGGTAATTAAACACATAAAGGTTTTAAAACCGTGGAAGAGATTTTGAGTAAAATTGTACGAATAAAGTCCATAGAAACTAAATACAAACGTAAGAATTTCGAAGGTCATTAAAAACAAAACATATCAGTTCATTAAAAACAAACAGCTTATTCAAATTTTCAGGTCAGATTTCATACAAAACCACTAAATTTACCTCCTCCAAGAATTAGTCAGTTTTATTTTACCAAAGGCGCAGAAATCAAGACGAAATTTTTCACCAGCCGACAATTGCTAACGAAGCGTTTCCAAACCTATGTTTATATAAACTTTCTTCTTCATTTTTATCAGTAGAACGTCCTGAAAGTTTGTTATATTCTTTCTAAAAAAACTGTATACGATATTGTTAGTATCAGGGTTGATCACTTTTTTCCAAACGGAAACAGTATTTTAGAACAGAAGTTTGTTAAGCGTTATAAAGATCCAAATCCGCTTCACAGTAGGGAATGTCATGAATCACATATATGATCTATCTGAGATGAGCATCCTCAGAATATTAGTTGATTCATTCCGTAATCGTACCGAGGAAATAAGCATTTCTTTAGAACAACGCTAAAATTGTGTCAGCTTCTTTCGATGTCAGAGGTTCAATTTCTGTATTGTGTGCCTCAAGAAGTTAAGTTTCGTTTTAAAGAAAAGAAGAATCTTTCGGATAATTGGGTTTAATAATATATTGTTAAAATATTTTCTAAAAAGTATTTCCTGAAATAATTATCATACCGGTAGATATTTTCAATCGTGATTCGCTCTCCTCTTGATAATATTTACAGTTATCTTCATAATCATAAGTAAATAACTATCTCCATAATTGAAGCACATGTATGTTCTAGAGACAGTAAAAATTTTAGGATATCCATGGTTGTGTTCATTTTTTAAAATATGATGGTGGCATGGATTTCAAACTAAAAATACCCAATAATTTGCGTGAGAAAATTAAAGCATTCTTGATTGACCGTTATTTAAAAACAAAGTATTTCATTATTTATATGATCTTATTTCATCATCTTAATTACAGAAATCTTCTTGAATGATTTAGCATAAAATGCCAAGATTACTGAGAACACCCGTATCTATACGTGCACTTTCATATACGTTTATATATACGTATAAAAACCTGTATATAAATAGGTTGTTACAGGAGAAAATTTGTCAAACCTGAGAACTGTTTCAGGACATCAGAATAAACAAAAAAAAAAAAATCATATGGACAAAACACCTATTTTGCTTCATTTTCTTTCTATGCTCATTTCCTTTCTTTTTTTTTTAAGAAAAAATTTATGTGTTAAAAATGAATTAAGATAAACTTTGGTGTTCTATCGTACACAAAATAAATAAGTTTGAATATTTTCTAAATTTTAAAATTTCAAAATAGCAGTCATGTAAAAATTTTATTCATAACTCCGTACGTATCCATTTTATAAACATGCAAAAGTAAAACATTTATTGTGAACAACATAACATCCCTCACTTGTTTAAGTCAGTTGATAAGCTATTAAAATATGTTGCGATGAATTGTTAATGTGGATCACAAAAATGATGCCGTCTGATAACTTTGTGTCTGTCTTCAATTATTAATAATAAAAATTATTATTAATCTAATTAGCGAAGGAATCCGTTCTTAGAATAAAAATTTCTATTAAAAACACACAAAATGGCAAACATAAAGAAAAATGAAGTGATATAGAGCATTTATCCTTAAAAACATTTTTTTTTCATATCTTGAATCACATTACCTTCTAGGAACTATGAATATGATATATAAAATATTTCATACGATAGAAAGAACTACACTGTACCTATCATAGGTGTTGAACCTAGAAAATCTCGATTTAATTTGTTAAAAGATTTTAATTTCATTATTAATGAAAATAAATTTTCATTTCTACTGAATAGTTCTTGTAATAATTCATTTGCTTACAAGTCTTTTATCAATTCTGAATGTGTTCATATACAGTGTACTATAAAAACCTAAAAAATTTCTTAAATCTGTGCAATTATTGTAATAAATAGACAAGTTTCTTAAAAAGCACACGATATGAAGTTAAAAAAAGTAGAATAAAAAAATAGTAAATTTAAAATGCTTATTAAGCATGATATTGATCTAATAATGCCAGTATAACGTCACATAATCTCTCTTAATTTAATTTCTTAATGCCTGTAAGAGTAGAATAATAATTACATTCGGTCTAAACGATGAGATATATGTGTATGTGTATGTTCGTATTCGAGTGTGAGGCCAAAGGAAACAGTTTGCTCAGTAAATGAGAGGCAGAAACCGGATATCATTCATGCTGATGAATGCGACCGGTCGAGGATGAAATGTTTTTGCGCTATTGTACAACAAGTAACTTGTAGCGACCATCAGCGGTTGTACACAAGTCGGTCGGGTTGGAAGGTCCGATGTCCTCTCACCGCCACATAAGCCTTCACGACCACTAAATTACACTAATTAAGCGTAGCAAATGGCTCGTGATGCTAAGTGAAGGGGATATTATGGAGAATAAACGGCGCAAAATGGTATGAAGAGAGAGAAAGAGCGAGTGAGAGAGTACGACGCGGAAGGAGTCTCCAAGTGGACTCAAACTTTGTCCGCCTGTTCGCTATGTCTCAAGCAATATATTCCGCACCATTTAGCCGGTTGAGGTGCTGGTCCTTCCGTCGGGGAAGATATGTGGACGAAACGGTCACCATGTGAATACCATTCACCTGAATTCCCTCTTACCATCATTTTACCCTTAACGAGGTAATATCTAACTCGAAACTTCATTAGCAACAAGAAAATGAACAATTATTTAGTTAATAAACATAAATTCAGTATAAGTTAGAACTAAATTTTCATAATTTGTGGAATTATAATAAAAGTATTTCAATTATTTGTCTATACTGCAATGAAAAATATATAACATTAAGTTTCGATTACAAACTTTTCTACTTTATTTTAAACCAAAATCGATGAAGTGTTTGATTTATGTTCTACTTGATTAATTTTATTTGTATGTATACATTTTAATAAAAAAACTCCTTTTCTTAAATAAAGCAATATTAATGAATAAAAATAGCAGTTTACAACATATTTATTAAAACCATTATCAAATGACTGAATTATTTACCACCATGAGGCCAGAGATGTTCCAAAAGAATTAAACGGTCTTTTTGGGAAATTTTTTTATAATGCCTACACCTTCTAAGAACGTTCTTTTTTATTGTTAGAATGGGGTTGATATAAAGGGGAAAACGTTTTCCCACTATTTTGTGATGCCTATAAATAATATGTAAGGTTTTAGAGATTTTTCGAAAGACATTAAAAAGAAATTAGATTAGATATTTAAAAATTTCTACATTGGGGTGTACAGAGGCGGTAAATAATTTTGTATTTACACTTACCATAATTTTTTTTAATTTATAAAATGTACACCGAAAATCGTTTACGAAAAAAAATTTAGATTAATAAAAATTAAGAAGTTTATACAGGCGCTAAATTAAAATTTTAGGCGTGGGTGGTAAGGTTTCGAAACAATCGCGCATCAGTTTGAATAACCCATTGGCTACCAAAGATGATGTAACTAGATACCAATATTCATCTAGAAAATCAAAAGTGCCAGTAAAACGTCTTAGTTTCAGTCTTATCATTATATAGAAATTTTTAATCATCGGTCTTTTAATTAGTTTTTAATGTCATCCAATCGCTTTCTATTCTATGATAAAATTTTAACCTTTACGTTTTTACTACGTTTTACACCCTCAGTTACCTTCCTATAAGTTTTATGTACTCTAAATCTTTGTCTTTCGCTGTAGGTTTAAGTTTTGAAATTCTACACATTCTTCTAATACCAAATTAAGTAAACTTGGATTTCTTAACATATGACATACCGACCTGGTTCGCTTTTAACTAGTTTTGCCATAAATTTCTTTTTTTCATCAATTCATCCTAAGGTCTCTTTTAATTCATACTTCATCAATCCAACTAATTTTTAAAAATTCTATGTCAACGCCACATTTTAAAGATTTCAATTTTTTCTTTTTGTTCCTGTTTTTGTCCATTTTTTGCTAACCAAAAGCGTTACACGTTATTCAAATATTTTTAAGAACACCTTTAAAAGTTTTTGATCAATATTCTAGATCTATATTCGATTTTGCGTATAATTTCTGCTTATTTAAGCTAGTCTGCTTTTGACTTTTATCTTACGTTGTCTATCCTTTGTAAATTTTTACTATCCATATATGTTTATATTAGTTATAAGTAATGAATCATTTGTATTTAGATACCTGTTGAATGAGTTAATGAAATTTTATTGCAGCCAATTGAAGTCACAAAAACATTACTTCTCCAGATTTTCATGATTTCAATTTAAATAAACGTTTTGTTTTGTGAGTAAAAGGCCCGCATCCGTTATCATTTTTCATGTAAAGATTTAGGAAAAAATATAAAATTTAAATGAATGTCCTCCAGAAGTCTTTTATTTTTACAGAATTAATTAATATGTACTGTGGAAAAATAATTTTATAAGTAAAATTTTATTCTAAGCCTTTAAATGATTTCCTTTATTTTGATCTAAGAGAAAATTAATGGTTGAAATATACATCGGAACAGTTTCTTGTAAAAATTATTATATAATTAAAAATAACTTATAAATTATTATTACATTTAATTAATTCATGTAAACCTTTTTTTTTAAAAAATAATTAGGTAAGAAGAAACCTTGACTGGATAAAATGGATAGAATGACACTTTGGTATTATTAATATTTGCTCTTTGCTATACAAATCCAATCCCTTGTCAGAAGTAATTTCGAAATTTCATCAGTAATTTGGAACGGAGAAAGATCTTACTCGGTCGAGTTTAATTGAGAACGTCCAAAGGAAATTTATTGCTTGAATGGAGAAAAACTTTTCTGGTCAACTATAAACTGTAATATTTGATAACTTAAAGCTGTCACCTTAATAAAATGTGGGATGGTTTATGGTATTGTATTTTTTCAAAAGTTATTGAGAGGTGAGAGCGTCATTTCTATAAATTCTGGCCCGACAGCACCTGTGCATGGTGTTAGAAATTATAAGAATGAACTTGTAAGTGACTGTGCATCTATTGCCAAAAGGGGAGTTAGGAGGCCGTTAAAAAATTATTTTTATATGAAAATATCTTAGACACTAAACATTTTGTTAATTTCACAGTTAATACTGAGTGGTTTAAAAATAATTTAATCTTAACACCACTTGCTGAATAGAAACATGAAATATTTTGGTGATACCTAAACCAGAAAATGATTTTAAATAATTTTTATTTTGTCATAAAATTACAAAACTTTTTCTATTTTAAATACACTATATTGTACGTGAGCTTACTAAAATAATATTAACATCCCTACTTATTAATCTAATTAAATAAACAATACTTTATTGATTTCGTTAGAAAAAAACCTAAAAAATCTGTGACAGTAAAATTGTTCTAATAAAATTTATTGTATAATAGAACAAAAAATTGTTACACAATTAATCAAATATTAAATTGATTATTTAATAAAATGTACACAACAGTTTATTTTTTGTTTTATTGTTATAATAAAGTAAGCCTATATATTATTAAATTAACTAATAAAAGCCGTAAAACGCTTTGCTTCGTATCTTTATCCTTTTCTTGTATATAAATAAATATACGTGCATCTGTATAGCCTATAATAACTTACCATGTAAAAGTGATTTAATGGAATCGGTTAGGGTTAAAATGAAATTATGAAGAGAAAGACGGGAAGGAGAAAGGGAAGGGGTAAAAGAAGGGTTGAATCTATCTATTTGCTGTGGGTGTGTGTAAACAATAAGTGTAAGGTCTACTGGATATAGGAACGTAAAGGGTACGAATGAAATGGTCAAAATGGCCGTGTACCTACGTATAACCTTATATAGGAAAACATATATTTTGCACACACATATATATATATATATATATATATATATGTGTGTGTGTGTGTGTGCGTGTGCGTGCATAACTACAGAACGCAAGCATGTTTATTAATGTAAATTATATTTTAAAAAGGTGAAAGAGAAATGTAAAAGAGAGGGAAAGAGAAAGAGTGATGTTACTCTGAATGTGAAGCGGGAAAGAGAGCGAGTGAGAGGGGAGAAATATCTCCGTGTGCTCGAAGTGGTCGGACAAATCAACATTTGTCGCAGCCGGCACTAGCAGGGCGTAATTAAACAGATATTTGCCGTGTACAATAAACCAACCTATAACGATATATCAGCGCACAGGTGTTGTGCCTCCGCCTCACCCTTTATCCTATTATTCGTATTCACTCTTTTACGGTACTCAGATACTGTTTCTCTTTCATTCTAGCCTGTCTCCGATCTACAGTCAGTCACGGTTATACCCCGTTTTCATACCGAATGAACCCTCCTCGTCGTCGCCGAAGCCATCCGGCTATTCCGAACCGTTTTACCACTACAGCCATTTTTGCTCTCATTAAATCAAAGGTATTATTATTTTTGGGCGTATTATTTCTGTTACACTACGTATTATACTACTCGTATACAACGCCGGCTGCATCCAATGACATTTCGAACATTACACAACAGTAATACATTTAAATTAGCCTTCCTCTACTATTTTATGCTGTATGCATTTCTCCTCTGTTCCATATCACATCCGCACGACCATTATTGTTAATTCATTTCTACCTTTTACGTAGTTAGACTTTGTTTTCATTATAGATGTACATACACACACAGACGCGTATATTTGTTTTTAAAATAACGTTCCGGTGAATACGATGCACTTAATCATGCATTTCCGTAGATTATGTACAAACCAGAGTCAGGAATAGCGAGCAATATATTGTTTATTGTACAACCATAACATATAATTACAAACATAATAAATATTTAGTCTAAATGATTCAAACCGATCAATAATTACTTTATTACATTCGTGCATTAAAAAGATCTATAATTTTGTAGTTAACGTTTGTAATCCATTTTGGTGCCGACTGCAGTTTATTATCGTTTGAAAATTTTACTACAAATAAAACAGTGAAAAGAATGATTTACAGTGAGTTAGTTAAAAGCTACTAAAATGCGATTAAAAAGCATTAATTTAGAGAATATAAAGAAAAATTGTGTAAGAAATAACCTAATTAGTGAAAAGTGGGAATTAATTTTTCCGATTACAAGAATTTATGGGCAAATCGTAATTGTTTTTGCAAGAAATGAAATGATACTTAAAGATCTCATTAATTATTATAAATTTTGGGCAAGAGAATTAAGGGTATACCAAAAGTAAAATAGATACCGGTGATTTGTGATTGAAAAAGTGAAGAAATACAAGGGTGGTATGAATGAGAGATGGTTTTCAGACCGAACGAGTTGGAGATGAGTTAATTTGTATACCCTATATACTAACTGCTCCTCGATGTAATAAAATGCCTATTTACTAATATTTAGAAGAATGAATAAAAAAATCAATCAGCATGAAGAAAAGATTCAAGTAGGCTGTAGTTTGATTTGTTATTCGTATTGCTGATAAGTTTTTGTATGTAGTCATCAGTTTTGTTTTTACATTAAGCCTAAAATGAAAGTTTCATAATTTTCTTTTTGAAAAAAAAATTATTTAAGGTCTTTACGAGGTAAAAAATAATTAATTTTCCTTTCTATTTAAACTTTTTTCTTCTTGTGATAACGCCGGATGAAAATTGTGTGTTTTATTAGGGATCATTTAACATTATTAGATAATGTCTTTGTATGAGATGTTATCGATAAGGGATTTATATCGGTAAATTAAATAAATAATAGTGAAGGGGTTTGTCTTATACTGGTTACGGAAATATATAACTTTTTTCTTATTATCTTTTCTTTTTTTTTGTAACTTATAAAAATAAAAAAATAAAAACATTAAAATCATTTGTCTTTCCAGAAAATTAAATTGTGGCTTTCGTCTTAAATTAAAACAATACATTATACATATATTATTATTATTAATCCATTGTTATTAACTTATATATTTTTTTAATAAAAGTTTTTGATTTTAATTACCCGTAGTTTTACAATTTATGCAAATAATAAAATAAAATTTGTTTAAAAGATATGAAATAGAAAAAAAAAGAATTAACGATTTGTAAATGTAATTTGATCATTTAAAAGGAAAAAGGAATTTAAATCGTTAATTAATTTATTTTCTGCAACAAACAAAGTAAATAATAAGGGAAAGCTTATGTGAACAGTAGTAGTAAATGGAAAAAAGTAAATTAATTCAATTAATTGAATCGACTTTGTTTAGGGTTGTTTGGTTTGATGGGGAGATACTGGATTGCGATGATGATACCTTAATGGGAAGGATAAAGGGAGAGTAATATAAAGGATGATGATGATGAAGAAATTTTAATTTTTGCATTTGGCATTTTCCGTTCCGCTTTGAGTGATGCTTCTTTCTAAGGATCAAGTAAATTCATCAGCTTAGAATATTTTTTGATGTCATGTCAATTGCAAATATTCTAATTTGTTTTGGTTGTTGTTTTGATCTTTTTACTAACTTAATACGTAATACGTAGATTAATTTTCCTTTTACATTTCAAATTGAAAATAAATGATTTAAAAGATTTATTATTATTATTATTATACATTACAACGTAAACGATTTAAAGTTAAAAAATATATTTTTATTATCTTCGTCTATTCATCTAGTAAAATCGTTGTTAACCTTTCTTTTTTTACCAAGAAATGTACACTGAAATTAAAATGCTTATACAAAAATAAATCTGCCCATTTATATTTCCTAACGCGACAGACTCCAAAACTTTATAACCGATCTGATTTTTATTTTATTTTTATATTTACATAAAGGTATTACATAAATTACTTACATAACCTCGCCGGGTTATCTAATGGTTAAACTAGTCATCGCAAAATCAGGTGATTTTCGAAGTCGAGAGTTGTAAGGTTGGACTCCTTATAAAGGGAGTTGCTTTTATATGAATTTCATCGCTAGACTGTGGTTACCGATGTTCTTTGGTGATTGAGTTCAGAAATGGTCAACCTGAGTCTGTTCCAGTGTATATATTTTCCAGTATATTTTCCTTTACGTTGCCCTACATCTGCAGCTACATCAGGCCTGGCAAGCCTATAGCGGTAATTGCTCGTACATTTGCCTATACACCCCACAGAGGCTCGGCAGTAGCTGGAAAACTTGTTGGAGAATAATTTATACATATAAATTATCTTTTGATGAAAGCTTCATAATAAACCATATGTTTCGATTCAACAGTAAATTTTTTTTATCTGAATATCAAATTTTGAGACTTAATTCTTTATAAAATTAAAATCTTCTTTGGCATATTTTCCCAGCTTAATGTTCACAACTGAAAAGGTTTTCAGTATTTTTTTTTTGTTGTAAATTTATCAGTAATTTTATTCCGTAAAACTTAGTTATTTAGCCCGTACGCTTTATTTTTTCAAGATGAGATTATTTTAAGCTCGTTTTATTTCTTTAAACGAATTAAAAAAGTAATCTATATAAAAAACGTAGTCTATTAATTTTGTTACAGCCCGTACAAACTTTCGTAAGTAATAAAATTAATTTTCATAGTTTAATTATTTAATAGTAGTTTTATATAAAACGGCATAAAGTTTTGAAAATTTGATGTTAAGTCGATTTATTCTAAAAATTCTACGGTTGGAAAAGTAATTAGACGGGAAAAGTTTTAGTGGTAAGTAAAAAGTGATAATCTACTTAATTAATAATGACGTATTATGATTTCTTTAAAAATATATTCTAAAGTTAATTAATTATATTTTAAATTTTCTGTCATCATACTCTGTTGGAAGAAGGAAAGTATGGTAACAATCAAAAACGTTTTTTTTTTTTCATTTATCGACGTTTCATGACCCAGCGACCCCAAAAAACAATTAAAGGGAGTTAATGTTCGTACGTAAGTATTTAAAGATTAATAACTTTTGACTGGATAAACTCGATTTTATACAGAGATTCGTGTATATGAGCAATTTCTTTTAGTAAAATTTTGGGCTCAATGTCTCCAGGAGAGCTTTTTGGTGTCAATTTTTTCAAACTTTTGCAAGTACGAGTATATTCCTACTTTACATTAAGCATAGTATATGATTGCATGCTTATCTTAACATTAAAAAAAAAATTGACCCCAAATTCTTCCCAAAAATCGAAAAATATCTTTTTATTTGTTCCATATTTTTTAAACTATTGCATGTATCAATAGTTTTTCACTATATAAGAATAAATAACCATTGTTAGGAAAGCATTATAACTGTTAGATTTTTTCTCTTTAGCCAATCACTCTTTTTTAATGATTTCAAGTATATCAAAATATAATCATGAAAGAAAGCCATCTAAAATGATTCATAATGCTTAGAAAAACACACACTATACATTCTTAGAAATTAATAATTTAATGCGATGAAGAAAAATGATTACAATTAATCAGCACATCTTGTAACCACGCATTCAGTTGAATTAAGCACTGAATTTTATTAAATTCAACTTTTTATCTGAAAAATTTAATGATAATAGTTGCATGTTATTAATTATAAAGTGCCATAATCTAACAGTTATAGGCAGTGTGACATGAGATAAAAACATCTCACGAGAATGATGTAGTCGTTTGTAAGATAACTTACAAGATAACCTACTACTTAAGATAACCTTCTCTTGCCAGGTGTACGCTTAAAATGTGTCATATTTAATGATTTTTAACTGTGAAATCCAGATTACAGAGTATAATTACGTTTGAAAAAAATAATTTTACAATTGTTGAGCTCACAAATTGAGAAAAACAAAAAGTTTCTGCAAGTGAATTAATTTAAAAAAAAAATAATTTTATGCCCATTAATAAATAAATTCTATTGATTATCTAGTGATGACACAACTGTAAGTACTGATTCTGGGTTTCTGAGTTTAGACTGGAAATATAATTAGATTTTTTGTTTTTGTTTTAAAGATCATTTTTTCATTTGAAAACTGTGCTTATGCTGTTTATTCTGTACTTTTAAATTTGAAAATTTTTGCACGACTAGAAACGATCCTGTAACACATAATTGTATACCGTCTAAAAAAATATGTATTTGGTTTTCGAGTCGTGAATATAGCTTATTCAGTTCTTGATGTATATGCAATTAATTATTTATCTTCATGGTATAAAATTCAAGATGTCGTCAGTACTTGATTTTCTACTTTTGCTTTATGAAAAATAAAACTGTATTAAAGAAATTACCCTATTTCATAAAAAATGTAATTTTACAGTTCTCAAATATTTTATTATTTTCAATCAAAAAAATGGTCGTAAAAAATTTCGTATAATGCACTTATTAGATGATTATTTAGTTTTACTAAAGTTTCTTTTACACAGAACTATAATTTTTTTTTTAATTCGTTTCTCATTATTTGATATATGCCAAAATTTCATATTACGGTGAAAAAATAAATGTTGTATAACTTCAACGGATTAAAATATCTAATCGACGTAAATAATTGTATGTTTATTCGGATCCTTATAATTGTGCGTACTATTATAAGAATTTTGAGCAGGATTTATTGTAGCCTTAATTCTTGTAGAATTCTCAAGATTCGTGTTCGTTAGCTGCTGTTAATCAGAATAAGTTAAAATTCACGAAGTAAGGATGGAAGAAGTTCAAGATGAAGAAGAAGGAGTTGTACGAGTGGTTGTGGAAGGGCGGGTAAGGAGATTTAAAGTAGGGTTAAGATATCAAGAGGGTTGTGTTTGGGAATGGAGCAAATGGGGCGTAAAGTGTTCTTGGTGTGATTTGATGTAATGAATATATTTGAATGCAACATCTTAATTACAACAGAGGATAAACTTGACTGTGCAAAAGCTGAGAAGGAGCGAGCCAGATCATCTTGGATCAGCTCAGGGGCCCCCGCCATTTTGAAACGGATCAGTTTTAGCTGTTATACCTCTTTGTTTGTAATCCGTCTTTGCATACAGATAGATATACATATATATTCATACCTACCATTCCTTCTCGGTACTTATATAGCAACGTGTCGTGATAGCTCTTGCATTCTCTAGCTTTCGAGCCTAGATCTTCCACGTTCCGTGTGCCATTCTCTGCACAGATTAATATTAAAGTTATATTATTAGTAAACGCGGAAGACTGCTGTTTACCCGCTCGATCCCCAACCTACACTCGCTTAGACAGTGTATGTGTACAGCATTCGAACACGATCAGTTACACGCACTGGAGTACTGCACTGCGCTTGATTCTCTATTCAAGGATTACTGATTGTGTCATGATTAACATGAAGGATTAGATACGTCTCATAAATTCTATCTATATTAACAGTGGTTAAACGCTGTATAAGCTGTAATAGCTATAGTGGCTTGTTCAATTGATGAAACAACTGATGTTGCATTCCCTGTTCGATTCCCGGTTTGTCATCTTTATTAACTCTTCTCATGCTTTACATTCTATGAAAAATTATACTAAAATATTCATCTGGAAAAAAACATTCTTGTTATTTTTTAGCGCTTAAAATTTTAATTAACCCTTCTTCCGATGTTTAAGCTGAAAAATATTGTTATTCTTACGGCAATAAATATTTTTTCTTATCAAAACAAAAATTATTAAATAAAAATAGAAGTTCTAGAATAATTGGTTAAATTGTTTTCAAATTGAAATATTAGCCCGAATTCAGTTTTACTATCTGTTTTAAATTATTATATAATGTATAAGTTAACGTGACTTAACAACAGTTTGCATTTTTTACACTCTAAAATCCTTGTTGAAAATAGTCGTTTTATAGCGTTTCTAAGTACTATTTATTTATAATAATCTTTCCACCGTGTCTACTAATAATGATTATGTGATAGAAATGCCCATCTAATTTTAGATTTTAAATAACATTTTTATAAACTATTTTAAATCGTAAATTTTTCTTCTAGATATTTTTTTAATAACTGTTTAACGTAGCTCTCTCTCACTCTCTCTCTCTCTCTCTCTCTCTATATATATATATATATATATATATATATATACTTAATTATATATTAAATAGTAGTTAAAATAACTTAAAGAACGATATTATTTTGTACTGATTAAGAAAAATATATTTAAGATTAACCATTAATTACCTGCTTTTTGAAAAGTTTGAAAATTATTTTACCTCTTTTTAGAAGCTTCAATCAAGAAATATATTATAAAAATAAAGTTTAAAGATGGCAGGGCAAAAGAGTAAAAATTAGAATATTTTTAGATATCTAATTTTTGGGTGGAAGGGAGGAGGGTTATACTCCTTCACTTCTTGATTAAATATGATAATTCGTTTAGATAAAAATATTTATAAAAATCAAAGTCTATTGATCGAAACCATAAAAATTTACAATTATTTGCGTTAAATAATGCTTTAAGAGTGTATTTTTTGCGTTAAATTATTTTGGATGTAGTAGTATTTCCAGTTATAATTTTGATAAGCTAAAAAACGATAGACTAAAATGACATCATTTTTCTAATTTTATCCCGTTCGAGATATCCGAAAGGGTTATCTGTTTTATATGTTCAATAATTCCTAACCCCTCAATTCATTTAAAGAAAATAAATGTAAAAGGACTAATCCATTTTAATACGCAAACTGCAATATTAAATTTTATGAACATAACTTAAACCGTTTCTATGTGAGCCAAAATAGAGGCTAATATACGTACATACATGTGTGTTTATATAATTATTATAGAATTTGTATTATATACGCACATTCTTATAGGTTATTTTGTGATTTTGGTATTTTTGATTTCAGTGGAGGTCAGTATGTTAAGAAATAAAAAAAATCTCACTGACCTGGTCGACAGATGTTTGACAGATGTAATAATAAAAATTTAATAATAAATGAAAAATAATAAAAATGTTTATGATAAATAATAATAAATAAATAGAAATAATAAATAATTTAATAATTTTTATGGTAAATAATAAAATTAAATGTAAGCTGAGAGTTTACAAATTTATAAAAGTAAAAAAATAGTTTAATATGATAATTTTGCAGGTTTCTTGGATTGATAGTAACGATAATATTATTGATTAATTATAATAATTTGTTACGAATTAATTAATATAATTAAGTTATGAATTAATTGATTTAGTTAAAAATCGAAGTTAAATTTTTTGATTCAGGTAGATAAGAGTATAATATATTCAGGTAGATATATATATATTCAGGTATATATATATATATATTCAGGTAGATAAGAGTAAAAAAAAAAAAAAAAAAAAAAAAAGATAAGAGTATGTTTTTACTATAAATGAAATTCAAATATATAATTTGATAGACATATAAGTGTAAATTACACATATTTGTACTATACACGGATTCGAAGTATGATGAGTTACTAATTAATTTTAAATAAATTTGATTATATGAAAAAACGATACGTTGAAAGATAAGTAGATCGATTTCCTTTCTTATTTTTTATAAAATGGTATCTACTAGTTGGATACCAAAAGACAGTTGTGATAGTCCTGGCGTGGTTGAAAGGGATCTTAAAAAAATGTTACGTTCAATGTTTTCCTGTGAACGTCGGACGGTGAACTGTGAAGAAGTAATTAGCATATGACTATATCTAATAGAGGATCTTCCAGCAGGTTTTAAATTGCAGAAGGACTTTAAATCGCATAAGAAGAAGTGGGTTCAAAGCGAATACTAATGAATGTTTAGAAATAACCATCCTGTAACATAGAATGTTATTTCTATCATGAGTTAGAAACATTTATCTAACAGTGTATTTATCTAACGTGGATCATGTTTTTACTAAAAATCTATGTCTTAATCGGTAAGAAAAATATTGACTCTGTGATATTGCAGCTAATTAAATCATAATTATTTCTTCTTTTTGCTGTTAGTTTTTTATCTTAAGAACAGCAAAAAATCTACCAAATTTTTATTATAATAATTTTATTGGCGGAAAAATTTATTTTAGTGTCGTTTATTTAATGATATTCACTAACCGGTGTACAAAGGTTATCCCAAACTTGAATTTATATATAATTAAAATATGAGTTCAATCTAATCGCGTACGTATAATTGAGTTTTATAACTTGTTCTTTTGTAACGTAAAAATTCTTGCTAAACAAAAGATTAGCGAATGAAATTCCTTACTACCCGTAAAATTGGTTTTACGTCCTTAAAAGGTAATTTTTACTTATTTTTTCTTTCAAGAAAAATATTAGAATTTTAATACGAAACAACGTTCATTACTCTGTTTGAAGGAGACCAAAAAATAAAGAACTTAAAACGTATACTGCACGAAAACTTACAAGAGCTGCAACAATGAATCATGTTCTGTTGGAGAGAGGACTTACATCGTTTCTTAACAACCTACGTAACGTAAACGTGCCAGATAAGTGAAGCGCGGCGGAAATGATTATATCTCTAGCAAAGTGCTAATTTTGGAGTATGCGTCACAGCCATATCAAACCACTTCAAAGTGGCTTGATATGCGGGAGCAAATAGTACGTCGGTTTTTAGTTGAATAACAATGATATCGGTAGATAATAATTTATTTTCATCTACTTGTAAAATTGTGAAACATAATTTTTGTGTGTAGTAGTGAACGTTTCAAACATGCTCAAAAAATTTGTAGCAAAATCTATCGAGATCTTGATGCACTAAGAAAGGCGGCCGAGGGTACAAGATCTACGTATGTCGGAATGCGAACGAAAATGAGAGTAGAGGGCCCGATTGCAGACCTTGCACGCGAGTGGAAATTCGCCTCGCTCGACCTCACCGTCGCAGCCATAGACTAGCGGAGCAACTACACTACATTGTTACGTATACGATACGAATTAAGTATGAGTCTACAACATTTACGGCTTTCGTTTACTATTTAGCCGTAGACAAAATTCTAATTTAAAAGTGTGTAGCGTAGCATAGCTGTAAAATTTTTAATTATAAATATTTCATTAAAAAGTATCGCTTAATTTAAAAACAAATCTAATTTAGTTGCATTTTTATTTTTTCTTAAAATATCTGTGTTCTTTATTGCTTTTTTCTTGTACAGATCTTATTTTAATCGAAACTATGCTTATAGATCTATTCATTTTAGCAGAAAAGTGAAAGTACGATGAAAATAAAGGAATAGAGGAACGAGTAAATGATTCATTCCGGAAAAAAAAGATTGAGATGAATTGATAGTTAAAAACCAGCCCGTTACTACCGTCTTTATCATCAATCCATCTATCATGCCGGTTGGTATAACGGAATAAATTACCACCCTTAAGGGGAAAAAAATGAGGTAAAATGAATAAACTACTCTCACCGTAACGGAGAACAACGTATCTGCCAATCCTACACAGGTTGGGTGATCTTAAGTTTTGTTATAACAAGTACGGTAGGAGTTATATGATTACGCGTTAAAACAGATGAAGGTACGTTACGTTACGTACTATAATCTTTATTCTCTCGTACTTCATCAAACAGCCTATACATCATTAATCGTTTTATTATTATTATTTCTTCTTATTTTTTTTATACGCAGGAAGGTGAAACAACTCAGTGCAAGTGGATCTGACATGTTCTCTTCTCAGTTTTTTAACCGATTCTTTCTTCACCATCTTCCTCTCTCTCTCTCTCTCCCTCTCCCTCTTTTCTCGTTCTTTATTGTTGTCTTAAATTCATCTTACACAATGTTTTAACTGTGGTTATGGTTACTGCCTGACTAGACGTTGAATACATTAATCAGTTTCATTCATTCATCTTGGAGTAAATTATTCAGAAGAGAGAAAAAAAAGAATGAAAGAGGAGTGAATGTGTACAAACGATCAGCTGTATGAACGCAAGCATTACTTTCTTAAAGCACTTTATCTTTTTTCTTTCATTTTTTAATGTTTTTGTTGTTGTTCTTGTTCTTGATTGATAATCATTCGACTAAATAACTAAAAACAATCTTTCAGTATCATAAGTCTGTTTTCGCTTATTTTTTTTTTCTCTTACTCAGGTTATACGCTATATCTTTTTTATGATTTAAAAATAAGTAAATTAATGAACTACTGGAAAATAAATCATGAAACCTTATTATTTCAGTCACTAGTACCACCTAGTTAACTAAATAAATTATTAAACTTAAAAAAAAAGAATCTAGTTTCACATCAGTACTTTTTATAATCAATCTGTTTTGAGATGAACGCCCTAAAAGTGGATTAATAAACTGCCTAAAAGGTCCTTTCTGTTCTTGATTTTAAAAATATTACCGTTCTCTTTATTTGACGTTTTACTGAAAGATGGTATATTCAAAGAAATAAGAAAAAAACGAATTATATCCTCTGTATGTTTGATAGGTACTACAAGAATAAAGACTTACAGTGACTTGACGTACAAGTTATTTCTGAAAATTGAATAACCATTTTCACATAACATTCATGCCAGGCTTACTACATAACTAGTTTCCAGTTGGCTTCTTCTTTTAATCTAAGTTTAAGGAGAAAATTAGGTTACTAAATACATCTACGTATCGGTACTTCAGATTATGAGGAATTTCATTAATGAACACATGCTCGCTCACTAATGAAGAAAATTATCAGAATTAAGGGAAAAACGTACATAATAGAGAGAAATTAAAAAATAATAAAAGTAACAACTTTATTAGTTATTGAAAAATACTGTGCAAATTTCTTTTCAATAACGACAAAATGCGAAACTCCGAAAGTACAAGACAGGCATCTTAGATAGATGTCGTGTACTGACATCTGGTCTACGTCGATATTAATCTCATCAATAACAGCGTCGTGTTGGACAGATCGTTCGTAGCAGGTAAAAATACCACGTAGTGAACCTGTTTCCCGAAGATTGCGAAAAGTCGCGCTAATTATTTTGAGATCTAGAATCCTGTGATTCGGAAAACGCATTTCATGTTCTATTGCAGCAGCTGTAACATTACCACTACATACACTCAAAATGAATACCATATCAGGACTCTGTTGTAAATAAGTACGTCTTTACTTCAATGGCAAGCCGATCACGTTCAAATTAAAATTATTCTCTAACGACAGCATAGTTCACAGTTCCCGACATACTTAGTGTACCTTACAGAATGATTTAAACAGTAATACAATATTGTATGATGTGGACGAGCTGTTGTTATTTTATTGCCGACTTTGAAATACTAATTTATTGTATTTCTGCCATTAATAAAGAAAATATTGACTAAGTAATTTTTATTTAACAATTGTTGCATAATTTCAAGTTTTTAAAAATCCTTTAACAGCAATTTTTAACTGTAAAGTTTTGTTTTTACAAATTTTTCACATCACCAAATAGAATTTGGTTTTTGTTTTTATTAAAAAAGGACTTTTCTGACAAATGTAGTAATTAATGTAGTTTCTAAATGAAATTCGAATTTTTCTCACTTTTTTGTTTTATTCTACTTGTCTTACACAATTTCGTTCAGAATTAAATTTTCTACAAATTCAGTTTAAAATTTTTCTATGTTCATTACCAATAAACATAAAAAACTGGGTTTTTTACCCCAATTTACTGGTCTTTACCCAGATTTCTCAAAAATTATTGTAGGTTCAGTAATGAAACCTATTTCATTCGATGGTCAAAAACTATATAAAATCACTGATTCTGCTCCTTAATTACAATTCAGCTCCTAAAAATTTTAGTACGACCTCTTTTACCGGGGTAGCAGAAATCCAAGCGAAATATTTCACTAGCCGTAAATCGAAAACGAGGCATTTTTTTACATATCTTTATATGAATTTTTTCCCTTTATTTTCACTCAGAATAGTTTATGAAAATCCCGGTAGAACTTCGTGAAATACTCTGTATCTTGGTCATTTTTCTTTTTCGCTTCTCTCTTTCTGAGGCTTAAAAAATAACCCTTGTAAAGTTTGAAAAACAATTGCGAAAAGATTTGAAAATATATACTTTTGAATTAACATACGCGTGTAAAATATGAATATTAAAACGGTAAATTACGTAAAAATCGCTTCGTTTATACATCGAAATTATTCATAAGTTTCATTAAATAAGTATTTCTATTTTTTATTTTCTTAAAAACTTAAAAACAAAACTTACACAGTATGGATTTTTTAAGGTACTATTTGTTTGCATTATAATCTTTGATACTAAAATTCATTACCACTCTCATTCGGTACGGTATTTTTCCATTATTATGATTCTTCTTCCCTTTCATTGAGAATTATTAAAATGAGGTAATCTACTAATCGGTTAAACTACTTGAATATCCGCAAAAATCAGCATTTTTGCAGCACGAAAAAAGTATTAGCGATTATTATGTTATCGTATATTATATTTATAAATACTGATGCGTTGGGGTCGGGAGATACGCCCAGTCATATCCAAAGTACAACAGAACGATTCACATACCTACCGTATTAGAAGGATAACGAAATGAGGGTTAAAATGTTAGGGATTATATAAAAGAATGAATATAAGGGTAGCAGTTAACTGATATTAGTGTATGTGCTCGCCTGCATGTGTGTTTATGCGTGTTATATAATATAAATGGTCGGTTACCGGTTAGTCTAATCTTTCCGTTACCTTTAATGGTTACACAGTTTAAAACTAATTTAAAAAGTGCTTTCTTTTATTATCATTACTTGAACTAATATCACAATATAATCATTTTGACTGTTCCTTTTACGATGCTTAAACAACGGTTATTTTTATTTTTGATTAATACAAGGTATGTATTTGTTACGGAAAGTTTTACAAAAAAAGATTGTATTAAAAAAAGCTGATTCTGTAGCAGTTTACCTTTATTTTTCCTTTATAGAAATACTAATATGTATTATAATCGCTGACCCGTTGCTTGTTATTATTATAATAAATTCATTTTCTTTTAATCTTTTTTATTTATACAATAGAATCTTTTATGAGGTGTTAAAAATCGGTATGAAGGCGTTTCCAAGCAAGTCCAGAATGAGATCCGAAACAGTTTCGTTAATAATAATAGAAAGGGGTTGATTCTCTAATCTTATGTACGTTAAGTTTCTAATTTAATAGTTATAAAAGACCTTTTATGTTATTTATTTATCATTTTTATGGTAAGAAACAAAGAAAAAAATTTTTTTTCAATAAAAATGTGTTTTAATTAAATGTTTACATGTAAAGTTCCAATAACCGAGTTAAATTTAAGTATATTTATTTATTTCGATACCCCCAATTCAATACCCCATTATAGGGATATGAAACGAAATATTATTCACGTTTCATTTTAGTATAAAAAGCAAGTATTTCATTAAAAAAAAAATTGAACATGAAAAAATGTGGGTTTTTTATTATAAAGTTTCCACGATATCAATGAATCATGTAAAAAAATGTTTTATTTAAAAAATTAATTTTTAAGCTTATCATCTTAAATGTGATTCTTATAATATGATAAATTTTTAATACTTACTTATTCTATGCAACTACCTTTTTTCCATTATGAATAAGGAATGCAGTAGTGCCTGAAAAATAAAAATCTTGATCAGAATTCGAACAGAAAAATTTCTAAATGAAAGTTATGTACGCTACTTCATAGAATTTAATTTTATCTATAACAATAATAATTTCTTACATCGCGAATATTTTTGGCATTTTCACGTGATTTACATAAAATAATTGAATAAAAAAAAAGAAGAATTATACATTTCAACAGTTCCTTTCGTAGAAATATAAAGATGTAATTAATTTTTGTATGC
Organism: Lycorma delicatula; assembly: GCF_047948215.1. Lineage (NCBI taxonomy): Eukaryota > Metazoa > Arthropoda > Insecta > Hemiptera > Fulgoridae > Lycorma > Lycorma delicatula. The sequence goes on along the minus strand of NC_134458.1, from coordinate 137,085,039 downwards.
TATTTCAAGTTTCTGTCATAAAAACCAAAAAATAAATTTTTCTTAATTGAATTTGATTGACAATTGAACTTGGTCAGACATGTATTTATAACAAACTTTTTTTCAAGAACCCGAAGGAGATTCCGTATCGTTCGAAAGTACTGTTATTTATTTAAATATAATTGAATACTTTTAAAAAGCTTCCACATTTTTCTTGAATTCTTTATTATTAAATATTCCTTACCACCAGTGGGAATGCCATTGAGTAGTTAATATTTCAATAAATATTTGTAAATGCTACGCAATGCTGGGATTGGCCTAAAGAAAGTTGATTGTTTAGAACTTAGTAACTCTTCTTTAATTTATGAACCGAAAAATTTTTTATTGCAATAAAGCATTATTTTACTGGGATCTACCATCCGAGTAAAAATCTTGATTTTTTTAGACGGTTGTGGATGATATGGGCTTTTCTGCTGGGAGGAGGCTTCGTGTTTTTTTCGTGGGGAAGTTTTTTCTCGCCTGCCGTCCGATACGGGTTGATTTTCCTTCCTTACTGTAACAGATTTTCTTCATTCTTGATCTCGTTTTTCCTTATTTTCAGTCCTATGAATATAAGTTTGATCTTGGTTGGTCGTTTAGGATCCTGCGTAGGATACTGGAGCATAGGATTTTCCCTTAGAGTAAGTGCGTCGTTGATGTGACTTAGTATATGGAATGTTTCCACCTGAGGATTTCAGTTTTCTATTAGCGCTACACATTGAATATTAGGTTTACTCGGTTTAAGTCATTAAGTTTTGAGTACTTACAGGGGAAATGGTAGGGTCTCTTAATACTTTTTAAAGTATAAATACGAAATAAAAATTAAAGAAGATTCGTGATTTGCTTAAAACTTTATAAAAATACTATTTATAATGACAATTTTATTTTTATTTCTTACTGTGCTTTTTTAATCGATAAATATTACTACTTTATTTTTAAGTAAAAATGAAAAATAAACTAAATGTATAAAAAATTAATAGATTTTTAAGTCTTCTCTTTTCACAGGGTCAGTTACTAATTTACAACAGTCTAAATGTAGTTTTATTAGCTGTTGATGTGACCCAGTTTCAAGGCGAATACCTCGAAATCATTGCTATTAGTTTAATTCCTTCAGCAAAAATAATCTGCTGATTATAATTATACCCTTTATCTCTAATCGAATATCGATCTTCTAGAATTATGGAAATTATTAATAATATCCCTAAATCAGGCACGATGCAAGGGAAGGCGTTTACAGATTCGAACCGTTCAATATTTTGTATTATGAGAGGGGTACTCCAACGATTAAGGGTCGACAAACACTGCAGACTGAATGACATCAAAAGATACAAACATAAACTCGTGTAACTGTTAAAGACGATAGATTTTTCTTAGATAAGTGTGAGCGAGAAAGAGGGTCGGGGAGAGTTACACTATATTATATTAATACAACAATAATATTAACAATGGTCCAACAATTTCTAAGTAACAAGATCTTATCGTAAGGTAAAGAGTCTACAGAAGTTCACGTAAAGACACAAGTTTTGATGAAGACAGAGCTAAGATCATTAGATTAAAGATTTAACAACATTTGATCTTCTCTCCCTCCGTATCAGCAGCGTTAAGAACCCTCAGCATCGTATGCAGATGGGTTGCCGCGCAGACGCACCCTCTGCAGTTCGCATCAACTTACAAACACACGTATATACTCGATAAGAACAAACTCATCGCTTTTGTAACTCACTGTGTGCTCAATAGCCCGGGTATTATATGATTATTCAGTTTATCGTCTAATCAAAATTATTATTTTTCACCAACATTTCAGTTCGGTATAAATTACACAATAAAATAGCAATTTATTAAATACAGCAGCAAAATAGTTATTGTATAAGTTTGATGATATATGGAAATAAATCTAAAACAATTTTTTACTGGTTTTTTCTAATCGTAACGGCAATAATTAATTAAAATTATTCTTTAATATCTATTGCTTTTTATCTTGCATTTCTTTCATTTATCAAATTATCTTACTTTTGATGGCTATACATTTTACAAACCTATCACTACCTACAAACCTCCTTCAATCAATTATTATTAAAACTTGTTTAATCAATATAGAACAACTAATTGTTTTATAGTAGTGCTAAAGGACCATATAAAAAGCCTTAATGTAGTTTAATTTTTTCTTAAATTTTTATTTTATATTTTAATTAGCTTTGAAATACGATTTTGTAAAGTTCGTGGTTTTGCTGGTGTTAGATATAATATTTCGTCGTTTATCCTATTTTTTTTTTTTTTTTTTTTTTTTTTTTTTAAATAACGGAATTCATGAAATGTTACGATTTGTGCTTTTTGTATTTATTTGCCTTTTTATCCTTTTTTTCTTTCTAAAACATCGACTATTTATTTTTGTTTATTTAAAAAAATTATCGATTCAGGTTTTTAATCTTTCTTTAATTATTAATATTATCGTAATAATTTTATAATTTATTAGTCATCATCTATAGCCCTCTATGGCATCAATGATGATATGAAGCTATACGAATTAATCGAAACAGTACTCGATAAATGCGACTGCAGTACTAGAATATTCAGCTCTAAACTACGCCTTGTTTCAGAGGATGTGGCCGCTACAAAAAGATAATTGACACTGTAAAGGAAAACCGACTGATCGGCCACATCTTCATCAGGAAGAAGAAAGAGCCTTTCGTATAGTAGTGAGCAACTACTATAAGCGTGAAACCGATAGAATTGATTGCGTCTGAAAAGCAGCAGCGGTATATTGCTAAGAAGTCCGGTGAGTTGACTTCGGATAAAGTTGAAGAAATCGAACAATATGGCAATGAATTGTGGCAGGCCAGATGGGATGAGACGGAGGGTGGGCGTTATACGCATGATTTCTTTCCAAATGTTGTTGGTTTGCGGGACGCCTCTTGGGTGCACCCTAATAAATATGTGACGCAATTCCTTTCCGGCCATGGTGCTTTTAGGGACAGACTGCAGAAATTCGGCTTGGTAAATTGTCGGGTGTCTTCAGTGTGGACAATTGGACGACACCTACCATGTTCTTTATGAGTGCACGAAATACGAGTTAATGCGTACGGAGACCATCTGTCGGCTTGAACTTATCGGGTCGGCGTTGGATCACTGTGTAAAATGGAGGAGCCAGGCCGAGCGGGCAATAGTGGAGAGTTTTGTAATGCACTTAGCAAAGGAAGGGATTTCTGAGGGGATCTAGAGCTCTGCTTGGATTTCTCCTTTATTCTATTTTTGTTGATGTTTTATTTTATAAATTATGTTTTTGTTTGTTTTGTTTCAATGTTTCTGTGTTGTTATTGTTCCATGTGATATTTTTATGTTTCGTGTTGTGTGTTGAACTCACTTTTACGTTTTACGGATAGGTAGTTCAATTCATTTGTTGTTTAGGTATTTTTAGTCTTACTTAAGACTCGGTGACATGTGTTTTGTTTTGAGTTCATTAATTAGTAGTACACCGATGAGAATATCACTCGTGGCATTCGGATCGATGGCATCCTGGCCGAGGCGGACTGGAATATGTCAAAAGCCGAGGTTTCGAAGATGACCGGTAAAGCCCAAAAGGGCTTGAAACGGAAGAGGTGGCGGAGGCTGTTTTCCCTACGGGGTCAGTAGTGAGGAACTTACATTTCTCTGTTCCAGTTGAACTCATCAGAGAAGAACTTGAGTCGCAGTCGTGCAGCTCGTAGCATTGTCAACAAGAAGCACCGAATTACAAAAGGGCCATTATCAACTTTCTTTCTTGAGCCGAGAGATAACAACAAGAAGGTGTACGGGATAAATATATCAGCAATTGTGGGGTTGTCATAGAGGCGCCCAGAAGGTCTCTAGGACTAGTGGAGTGTATGCGCTGTTAACAGTACGTCCGTACGAAAAATAATCGCATGCGACCTTACTGATGTGTTAAATGCGGTGAAGGACATAGGACTGCTAATTGCACTATAAGTAGGAACCCTCCAGTTGTTTGTGCGCTATGACAGTGTAAACATCCGGGGATGTAGGGTTTACAAAGAGATCATGGAGAGAAAACAGAGCCAAAGGGTTACATCGACTATCTTATCTTATCTTATCATGATATTAAGTTTATTTATAAAACATAATTTTGGAAATAATTGCAAAACTCATCTCTTCCCTTTTCCTTTCGTCTACTATGTTGGCTTTCCTCAATCGTTGAAGTAAAAAAAATGTTTAAAGATTGTATAGCTTTTTTTAATTTTTATGTTTTTAACGGGAGTTTAGAAATAATACTTTATAAATAACAAAAAAAGAATATACTATTTTCATACACTCTTACTAGATGTTGTGTATTTATTAATAGATCTACTCTCAACATATCACATTTAAATGTCTTGGCGGCTAATAAAACGTAAATTAGTCCTTTGTTATTAATCGTTACGTAAAAATTTGTCTGAAAATAAGAAATAAACTAAAATACTGAAGCAGCGTTAAAAAAAATAAATAAGTAAAATGCATTTTATAATTGAACATTGTAAATTAGTTTTAATTGGTACTAATAAACATAAGGGTAACGGTTTTGGTGGTTAGTTAGAGGAATAGCTTACTGACTTGTAGAAAAGTGCGGAGTCTGCAGGGTGAGCTTTTACTCTTGTGCTGTTGTTGAGATAAGCGGAGTGACTGGAAGTATAGTGTTACGTAAGGGGGCGAGGAGCGGGGTAGAAAGGAGATTTAGTCGGTTAGATGGGGGAGAGGTTGGAAACGGGCGAGACAAGGGTAGTGTTACTGCGGCCCTGCAATAAGTAACCTTTATGTGTACAGAGAAAAGGAAGCGTCCAACACTCAGCACAATAATAATTGGAAAGGACCAGCGGCAAACAGGGAAGAGGATGGTTGGAGGTGTACTATCCCCCGTCGCTCTCTTCTGCTCCTCTACTACTCGCCGTTTTAATCCTGGCTATAAAGCGGCGGCCGCCAACCTCGCAAGAAGAATGGCTCAAATAGGGGATTTGCATACGGTCGGTCCAGGATTTGCCACCCCGCGAAAAATAAAAAAGACCGGCGGGTCTAGAACGCCGCATCACAAATCACTTTTAGTGTCTCTTGTGAATAATAGAATGCGTACCCCCCTCACGACATCTTCCTCCACCGTAGGGTAGCAGAACACTTTGGCAACTCATTAGGAGTGATAGCACCGCTACTGCTCAACAGCACCGCAATCCATCCTCTTATACTACGTATAGCCTATATAAAACACCACAATGACACTTACCGCTGTCCATTATCGAGTACAAGAGGTGGAAATTATCAATAGAGAATACTTAAAAGCGTTAATAATTACTTTCAAGACAATTAAAAGTACTAAAAGTATTAAATTAATTCAGAACTTGGAAAACAAAAAAAATATATTCACCAAAAAATATAATTTCTTTATTATTTTACAATTGATTATAAAATTAAGTTTTCTAATTCTCCAAACGAATTATCGTAGCATATCACTAACAAAAATAAAAAAATAATGATATTAAAACATAATAAAAAAATTACGCTTTTTCGATTAACAAAAAGGAACAAATAAATAAGTAAATTTCTTACTTATTAAACTTATTGACCAGTTCCTTTAAAAAAAATCGGAACCACACACTGACAATTTTGTTTAGTTTAATTAAAAAAAAAATCTTCAAAATAGTATTCACCTAAATCAGTGTTCAGAATCATCAATTAATTCAAAATTTTTTTAACGATTTGCTAAGCTTCATGGTCCTTCCGTAAGAAAGATTTTAATAATAAAAATAAATATATATATATATATATTTTTAATTCTCTGTACCTACACCACTACTAAAGAAAACAATGGTTTGTATTGATGTGCAACTAATTCCAAAGAAAAATAAAGAAATAAGAAAGGATTTTTCAGTAAATGATTTAAATACATAACAGAACTGTTTGTAAGGTAAACCAGCGAAAAGGTCCAGGTACTACAAAAAAATAATAAAAGGTCCTAGGTAGTACAGATAGAGATGAAAATGGATTATCAAAAAATCTGATGTGGTCATCGCATAACTTCCTTGTACGCCTATTAAATTACATACACACACTTTTTGCTGCAGTTCATTTAAAGTTATTTCATTTGAAAGTGAGATACGATCCTCCAATTCCTTAATAAAGTGGACAGTTACACGATTGCTGAAATATTAGTTTTTATTAACATCAAATATTTATACAATTATTAATCAAAAAATCTTACATGAAATATTAGAATAGAGTAAAAGTCCCTTTATTACTCGTGTTACTAGATCAGTATTATTCGTATCTTCGTAAATTGCAGATTATCAAAAGTTTCAGAGTTTTGGTCTGTCGTATAAATAAAAGTTAAACTATTCCGTTTAGTGAACTCCTGTATACTGGTTACAAATATTAATTTCAACCTTACGGTGTAAAGTATTTAGTTTTTATTGTTAGATTATTTGGTGAATAATAAAAAATGAAGAAAAAACAATCGTACAGGAAAAAGAAAGATAAGGTGAAGAAATATATGTCAAAAAAACGACGAGAAGATGAATATGAAGAGGAAGAAAATGTTAAATACAAGGGGAGAATAAAACCATTAAGAGAAGATGATAAATATAAAGAGGAAGAAAATATTAAAACCAAAGAAAGAATAAAAACATTAAGAAAATATGATGAATATAAAGGGAGAAAATTTGAAAACTAGAGAACGAGTACACAAATTAAGATAAAAAGAATTATATCAAACCAAAGAGCAATTAAATTTTTTTTTGGCAAATAAAAATTTTTTGGCAACAAAAAACAAATAAACGAAATGATGATCAACTCCGACTTAGGGAGAATATTGTCCGACAATATCAGAGCAGTAATGAACTAAAAGATAAGAATTTTTTGCAATTCGTTAAAGACCGGGCATGTATGCCTCAGTAGTATGTAAGTTGTTCTTGTGAGTCTATTTTTCAGTCACTCTGTAGTTAATTTTAATGTAGATAAAATTAAACAGAAATTCCAGAATAATTAAATAAAATTAAACTAGAAAATCTAAAAATAATACGAATTGTATGAAAAATATGAATTATTCATATAAAAATATGAATAATGAAAATAATATGAATTATAATTTTCAATTAATATTAAATAATCAGATGTTTCACAGGATCTATTTCATATACACGTGTGATAATGCCTATTAAACTACCTTTTATTTCGTAATACCTTCTGATTATTTTTCATATTTTTTTTTTATTATTGTTATTATCGAATCATTATTTATTGTAAAATATTTTTACAATCAAGGGTTAATAATTATTAATAAATCAATATATTTAAATAAAAAAGAGAAAGTTAAAATAAATAAATTAAAAAAAAGGAGATGAAAACTGATTCAAACCGATGTGCCTTTCCCGTATACAACCAAATATTTCATTATTTAAAATTTCATTTGGTTATAACTCTGGAACCAATGAAAATAAGTTCCACTTATGATATATCGTTGAAAAGCTCTCAATGAGGGCTTATTACTACACTTAAGAAGAAGTCAATAATCCGAATATTTTTGGATTTTGGGCTTTTTTAGACACTTTTGGTTCAGTCGATTGCAATCAAAAGGGAAGGTGCACAACTAGATGTTACAACAGTAGTAAATCCAAAATGTCAACATTCTACGGCTAATCGTTTTTAAGTAAAGCGAGATATGTAGGTACATACATATATATACATACATATATATACATACACGTACGTGGGTACGTCACACCGAAACTAGTAAATGAATTCAGGGATGGCCAAAATTGATATTTCCGTTGAAATCTGAAAATCGAAATTTTTCGCGATCACAATACTTTACTTCGTACAAGGAGGTAAAAAACAATAGTTTAGAAATAAAAAAAAAATAAATAAAATAATAAACCACCAACCTAATCACGAAAAATAATTTTGGATTGTAGACGATTTTTATTAAATTTCATAAAAATAATTTTTTTAAATTAATTGTTTACCTGTTTTTTCTTAAATAGTTTGTTTTGTTTCAAGCATGTAAAAAAATGAAAACTTAAAGATAGTATTGATTAAAATAAAAATAATCAATATGGCTACTATTACTATTATTATTAGTATAATTTATTTTTACTGATATTAGGTAAAAAAATATAACAGATAAAATAACACATATTTAAATAAAAGTAATTCATTTAAACCTAACAATAAACGTATGTAAAAATATTTTGAAAAATTATTGTACCAATATTTAATTGTTATAGCCATAACAATGTTGTTTTCTCCAACCAGCTCTTCCAACTGCCGGGTCTGGGTGTGTGTATGTATAGGCAAATGCAATTACTGTTACCCGTTTGCCAGGCCGACATAGCTACAGATATAGTGCAATGTAAGTGTAAATGTGCCGGTAAACATGTAGTCTGGAACAGACTCAGGTCGACCGCTCCTGAAATGTGTGGTTAATTGAAATCCAACCACCAAATACCACCGGTATCCACAGTCAAGCATTCAAATCCATATAAAAATAATTGCATTTACAAGGACTCTTACCTTAGAACTCTTGATTTCAAAAATCAGTTGATTTTGCGATGACGAGTTTAACCACTAGACTAACCCGGCGAGTTTCAGTTACAATAAAATTCATATTATAGATTAAAATTTAAATCTGCCAATGATTCTGACACATAAAATAATTAATTTCCAAAACATCTTAACCAATTTAATCAGTTATTATCAATCAATTATTATTAATCAATTTTTAAAACATCTTAAATAATTAAAATCTGCAAAAACATCTTAACCTATAAACAAGGAGAGACAAAAATATAAAAATGATTATTAAATCGTGAAAAATAAGAAACTAAATATATAAAATAGAATAAATAGCAGATATTTGATATTATAGCTAATACGAGTATATATCTTTTGTTTATCCTGGAATTAGGAAATCATAAAAAACCGAAAGTCATATTTATGGAAAAAATAATAAGAAACATCGAAGTGGAAATTAGAAATGATTGTCTTGATGTGCAGTTATTACGTTTGAGAGCTTCAACGTAGAACTACAGCAATAAAACATTGTTACATAGGATTTGATTATTTTCAACATCATTATGATAAAACTGTCATATTGTATACAAATTTCTAAATTATATAGAAATTCTTTAATATCTTTATATGCATCAAATATCACCTTATTACATTTGGTGTGATTTAATAGTTATGTAAAACTGTATATTTGTTAATAAACTTTTACTAAATAATAAGTTGGGAATTACTGTTTCCTCATTTCTGATCCCGCTTTTTAATAAATTACGTAAGGTCATTGTAAAATAAATATGTAATAGCAGGTACCTACGGTTTAGAATCTATCATATTTGAATAAATCGTTAAATTTTTTATCACACAATATTTTTTGTGAGCAGAACGAATCAGCACTTTAATTCATGAAAATTAGTCAATTTATCCGTATTCTGCTGAAACATACGCTCCAGTTCTGGATATGTATTTTAACTTCATTATCATCAAACTACAGTGAATATGCAGAAAACTCAGTTGCATGTAATATAACAAATTTGTGTCTTTCTTTTAAAGATCTGAAACCCTGTTCAATTTTTCATTCCTAAAAGCATGTCGTGTAGTTATTCACTTACTTTAAGGTATGACATATTTAATTAACTAAGGTACTCCCTTTATCTCTTAAGTGTATTAAATGTCTCGGTTCCAATATTGGCTAGAATAAAGTATTCTTTAATTTTTAAATCGGTTACATTTAATACGAAGATTACTAATAATCTTCGTTAAAGAAAGGAAGACTTTTGTAATATGCGGTGTTAAAAGCTTTTTCGAATTTTAAAGGTTTTTTCTCTTTAATTTGAACTTAAATGAAATTATTATATTGATGTTAATTTATTAAAATTATCATTTTTTTACATTTAATGTTTTTCTCTTTAGTTATGTTTCCGTTGAGTAATTTGGCAAAGAGCTTTGCTCTTTTAGAACAATTTTTTTTATATTGTAATAAATTAATTAAAAATATATTAAATTTAAAAAAAATTAAAAATGAATCTTTACTATTTTAGTATTTATATGAAATGAATTATTCTGCTACTATTACCATGTATTAGTGGATAATATTTTGAACCTATTTAAATACATAATCTATTTAATAATGAATTTATTTTATTTTAATGAAATTAAAAAATTAAAGCTATTATTTCTCTAAGCCAATCATTATGTTTCATTTTGACTTAACTAATTAAAGCTATTATTTCTCTAAGCCAATCATTATGTTTCATTTTGACTTAACTAATTATATCTTTATTGCTGTATTTTTATTGTATATATTTTTTTAATGTGAATGGTTTAAATTTATTTCTAAAATTGTCATGTTTGTTGACTGAAAAATAAACATTTTTCTTTAATATGATTAAAACAATGTGGTTTTTGTTTATTACTTTATAATAATTTTTGAAATTGTTTATAATTTTACTAAGCGATTAATTAAAACGATTTTGATATGACAGACCTTTAAATGGTAACTTACAATTTATAACTCGAAATTCTTATTCTAATATTTGTTTAATTAATATCTTATTGTTTTAGTTTTTTATCTGTTTAGGGGATACTTAGGTAAAGTGTAAGGTAAAAATAATTATATAATCAAAAATAAATTTGATTGATTAATAAATTAATTTAATAATATTTGATTTGGAATAGTTATGTATACATTTTTTATTTCTTAATATACATATTGTATGTGTATATATAGATTATATTTAAACTTTTTAAAACGTGTGTTTTTTTTTAATATAGCACAAATACTTTTGGAGAAATTAATTAATAAATAAGTCAATAAATGTTGTTCTCATACTATTTTCATTAATCGCAACAGAACAATAGCTGAAAATATAAATTATTGAACAATGTATTCAGTTTGACCACAATGTGAAGGTATTATCAGATTAGTCGTCCGATGTTATTGGGATCCATTGTTATGTTCATATGTGACTTAATATCATGATAGACTGCGTAAAGGGGTTGAATTTTATAAGGGAGGAAGGAATGGAAAGCAGATCAAGAAGGGTTTGTTAGGGAAAGATGGAAGATTCTGAACATTATAGTATGTAGGAATATTCCGTAGAACAAAGACTTAGACAGTTATCATGATTAAAGCGCAGCTTTATGACAACAGCGTGTGCAGTGTGACCGTGTCCAGTCTCACCACTCGTAGAACATTACAATAAGATCCATTGTGCCTTGTACGTCTCTCGCCCATTATATACCCCTCTTCCTCCCCCGTGACTCTTAGTCCTACCCCCTTTTCCTAGGTACCTCTTGTTCCATATCCCTAAACCTTAAACCTTCTCTCCTTTATGGCTCCTATGACGATGTTGAACGAGAATGCTTCTCTTCTACATAATAGAATGCAAAAGCTCAACTGTTCAGCGAGTAAATGCCAAGGGTAATTACGATTCGAAAACTCTCCCTCCTTTGACGACACAACACGAAACAGACGCAGACGCACACACTTACCTTGCACACAATGACGTCCGTAATACGTTTCTATTAGGATTCAAGTATAAATTGTTTTTTCTCTTTTACTTTGAAATATTGCCCAATATAAGTTTATAGAATCAATTACATCCTAAAAAACACGTTTCAATAAAAATATTCCGAATCGTTTTATTGTATATTTTTCAAACACTCAAAAACTCTCTAGAAAAACTCTTTGTAGATAATTCTTTGCGGGTGGTTTTGAGGCTAAAATAATTGACAGAATACGATGAACAAAAGGATGCAGTTTTATAGTTTTTATTCTACAAAGAAAATGTATATATAATTAAAACTTTCGTAAATATCGATTTATATACGTAAAAAAATATGTCAAGGAATTAAAAGGACTTTACTTAATAAATTAGGAAACAGAGACCTTTCTCAAGCAGTGGCATATAAAAAAAATCAGAATGATATACTTGTTTGTAAATATGGATGATGATGAAAATTTCGTAATTTATATTGATATTATAAGGTTATCTACCCTAAGGAAGGTTCCTTGCATGTCGGTCTTCACTTTGTTATATTCCAATAAAACTTTTAGTTAATGATAGATTCTATTTTATTTTAGGTAGACTTCAATTTTTAATTTTTTCGCCCTCTCTTTTTTGCACTTTTAATCGATCTTTTTCCTCTCATATGACCCAACCAATTAACTATCCTATTCTGATTAAATTTATGTTTTTATTCGATGTCCTCATTACTTCTTAATTTTTTACTTAACTGACTTTTATCTTATCGAAATTCCTCTACATCTAAATTTCAATTGCCTCAGCCTTTTTTCATCGGTTTTTTTTTTTAGTTTCACATCCGCTTTGAATATTAACACTTCCCCAAGTCTTATTTCATGTTTTAAATAATAATGATATTTTTTTATGAAACGCTTTCTTAATCATTGCTGTTCTAGTTTTTATTTAATTTTTTTTTAAGATTGTACTTAAAGTAAAAAAGTATGGTGTAAATATAAAATATATATACTTACACCATTATAGGTACCATCTTGTTGTTTAATATATACTATTTACTTCTGTTCTCCTTAAAATGATTACTTTATCCTCTTGTAAAGAATATATGCAGCATATCTTTCTCTCTTTCTATATATATATATAAAAGAACATTTCGTGAGTGATTCATAATCAACGACCCAGCAAAAACTACTGAAGATAAATTGATGAGACTTTGTATACACGGTTTAAGTGCAGATTAAGAAAGGAAATTCCAAGTTTAAAGTGATAAGATGGACTAATATTAAACTTTACTACTAATTAAGTTTCTCGATAAAAAATAAAGATATCAACTTGATTTTTGGTGTGTGTAATCTTCATATGAATATTTAAAAATAAATTTCTAGATTTTTTAAATTTGTCCTTGAAAGAGATGAAGAAAGGTGAGAAATTTCTAACATTGATTGCAAATTTTCCCCATTTCCGACCGTACTGAACGAGATAGTCACTCGATTTGGGATTCAAACTACTCTTCAGATAAATATATAAAAATAATTTTCGGGGTTTTTGAATTTTAATATTTTAAGGAGTAAAAAAAAGTTTTTTTACGCTACCTCTATTAAATCAATCTTTATGAGATTTGGTAACATTGTGATGGTAATTTATGTTTGCAATTCTGATTAAATATTTTGCGAGCGAAGCCGGGACGGGAGATTTAAAATCCAATTAGTGGGGCCTGTACTGACCTAAATGTTGCTCTGAAGAAATTACAATACACTGATATATTTTGTAAATTGATCAGGCTTTAATTTTTGTTTATTGTTTTTATTATTCTCACAAGCATGAATTTTATGAACACAGGAGGGTCTAGGAGGCAGTGCGCTCTGGGTAGACGGGAAAGGCGAGAGAAGCGAGTCTTGATCGGCTATACATCCTGTGACCGCGACTGGAAACGCAAGTAACCATATAAGGCAGGAAAAGCCGCGACGGATATATATATATCAAACAACAAAAAACTAACCTCCAAACACAGTAACAGAAAACCTAAAAAACTAATACTAAAAGGTGTTAACTTTCAAATGCCTCCAGTTTTTTCACCCTTAAAGGGTGTAATAAGGGTAAGTAAATACAATTTAGGTAGTTTTTTAAGGTTTTTTCCTCATCAGATTTTTCCTCATAACTTCATTTTCTGAAATAAAATTCTCGATCAAATGAATTAATTCTTTCTTAAACATACATAAATTAAAAAGTTTCCTAATAAATAAATATATAGACTCATAAAATTTATACATGCTGCATAAAAATAAGTTATGCAGCCAAGAATGTTGAGACTGCTGCATAAATTATAAAACCTGTGATTACGGATTTAAAATTTGAATGAATTTTTTAATAATTTTACTTCAAAAAGAGTCATAGATAAATATTTTGTTAGGAAAGGGAAATTTTTTTGTATCTTTAGATGTATGTGATCAATACAGAATTTCAGGAAATAATCCTGATGCTCTACGAAACAAGAAACTAATGGGTGTTTTTTTTTTTTTTTTTAAGAAAACTTTAAGTGATAAAATGTTTACCGATTATTGTGCCAAGAATTCATGTAAATTCAGCCTATTCGATATTGGTAGTTATTTATTTTATGCAACAATTAATTATCGTGAGAAATATTCGTACCTTCCAGTTTTTATCACCACATAGATGAAGTTCATCTAGAGGCTGGGAATTTCAGATAAATTGAAAATATTGTTTACTGTCTATTGTTTGGTGGTATAAAGCTAGAAGCTACGAATATTTAACACAATAATTAATTTTCATATAAAGAGATATCATCCAATAAGAATCAGTGATTTTACAAGTCTCTTGGCGCAATATCTACGAACAATGTATCTCAAAGAACTTTCTTAAAAAGACCATAGTTTCTTGTTTGGTAGAAAAATAAGATAGAAAAGAAATTCTATTACCATGTTCATTTTCTAAAATATTTCTAATTATTAAAGGCATGATTTCAATTTTATATGACTATATGGCACATGTAATTTCTATAATTTTCGTTTGAGGATCAATTCATCGCCTTCTGAAACTTTTTATATCCTATTTTGTAATAAAGATTGTAGATAAAGATGTGGATGTAAAACGCGCGTGATGACTTTTAAGTATATCATATCTTTTCTTTTTTTTTGAATGGAAACATTCCTGTTATGTTTGCAAAAATACTCAAAACAATATACAGGATGGAGAAAAAGTGGGATTGTTTTTTACAGGAATTTACTTATGTCATTTACTTTTAATCATCCTTTTAATAATGCTTAAATATGAATAAAACCTAAAATTGACCCGCTTTTTAAAAACATAGAGTAATTCTGATCTTTCTTTTTTATAAGAGTATATATTTTATTTTTTTTTAAATATGTAAAATCTAAAATTATGAAAAAATGTATTATCGCTGTACGTCTAATTAATGTAGTTTTTGATTTGAAAATATTATGTAGTTTGAATATTATTTGTTTTACATTGTTTAATTTCATTTGATGCGAGATAAATTAATAATAATTTAAAAAAAAAATATTTTTATAATTTATTAATTTTTACTATTATAATTATGTTATTAAAAATAATTAAATATTTATTAAAATTTGGACAGAAATTATTAGCGTTTATTTGCCACCGGGTAAAAAGGATTGCAGACAGAAGTGAGGCGATCCCCTAGAGGGGTGGGAGGAGCGGGTTTGAGTTAAGAGGGTGGTGTAGTGGGTTGGTGAAGGAAGCCGTCAAAAAGCAAAAGGGCCCGGGGGCAAAGCGGGGCGGTCGTCCTGTGTCTCTTTGTTTCTGCTAATCACCAGCACCCGTCTGTCCGTCTTCCGTCCGGAACACGAACCAACCAACCAACTAGTAAGGCAAGGATAGGCGAGGCGACGGAGGACGAGGGAAGAGGAAGCAGAACTAATTAGGATAAGAAAAGGTCTGTACAGCGCAGTTTGCTCCTGGCTCTTCAATGAGAGAGTGTTGTCACTCAAAGGGATAAATAGAACCGCTGCTGCCTGCCACTGTACTACCCCCTCGCTCCTTTACTCCGGCTCCGCTCTCTTCTGTACTATAGGGAACAAAAGAGAGTACTGATTGTCCAACCTGATGATAAAAGGCAAATTAATTAACAGTGCAATCACAAGGAGCGCCACCTGTCAACGGATAATTGAACTAACGCATCTACTTCTACTCTCTCTACCCGTACATCCATCCTTATTTCCTGTCCTGTTGTAACTCAAATCTACCTCCTGTCTTAAAACCTTCTCGCTCTTGCCTTTAACCTTTTCAGCCTTTATAACATGTATTTCTGCAACGCGTATCTGTTGTTGTAGTCGTCATACTCTGCGAATGTATATTTGCGTACCGTACATTTACGTTGCCTACGGCATTTTATTTCTCGGTGCCTATAATTCCATAAGAATTTTAATATTGGATCTTGGAATGTAGAGAAAAAGCCCGCTTTATTTTTATTGAACTCCTGAACTGAGAAAAAGTAAAATGTGTACTCTAACTTTCATCATAATTTTCAAAAGTGTTTTTTTATATAAAAAAAAATCTTTGCTCCTTTTTGGAGGTTTCAAAGATGAAATCTCATCTTTGATACCTCCAACATAATAACAACAATCATGGATTCGAATGAATTAAAGATTAGTCATCTCTCAATCGTTTACAATCAAAATCAAATCATCATTAATTTTTTGGTTTAAATTTCATTTTGTTTTAATAAATAACTTTTTTTCAATACTTCCCCTCCTCACGGCGGATACTGCTTTTTAACATTCGGTTGTAGTTATTTTTGGTTATGTGCAGTATGCTTATTTACGTGAATAGTAAATTGATGGTAAGTTTTACCGTAATACTGTCTAAATTTAAATTTATCTTTTCAGTAATGTATTTCTACAATTCAGGTTGAAAAACTTTACTTTTTCTACCTAAAATTTTACCTTAAAAAAAAACAATTTGTAATTACGACTTATATTTTGTTGATTCTCGATTTATCAAAATAGGATATTCAAGAGAATAAACCGCATTAAAAGAAAAAATATATATAAATTTAATTTTTAGGACCAATAAATGATACCTTACGAACAGATTTTTTCGTTTTATTAAAGTTTCTTGGACCTAAATCAACATCCATTAACGATGCTTTTCCTCTAATAAGATTTTATTACTTAAAAAAATATACGAATTATAACAATGTATTCTTTATATTATTTGTTATCAATAAAACTTGGCAGTTTAATCTTTCATATCTGATTTATTCAAATTATATAGTAAATAAAAATAGAACACAAATTTCTTATCAGGCAAGACCTAGTTTCAAACCGACAAACAGAAAATGATGGCAACCAACTAATCAATTCCTTGGCCTACTCAGCAGTAGTTGCTCCAGATTTTTCAATATATTTTTTTATTACAAGTTTTTTTACTTCTACTGTATACATTTTTCTACTTTTAAACTGTAAGATAAACTTTTTTTTATGTTGTCCAGTTCATAAATTTTTATGGTAGTGTATTATATTTTATTACTTTCATTACTTCATGTTTTATTTATTTGAATAAATATTTCATAAATCCTTTTTTTTTTAGTTTATTAAACATTATCGAAAGGTTTCACAAATAACAAAAAAAGGAAAAAAATGAAAACAGTTTGATTTTATTAACTACGATTTAGTTAAAATATCAGTATTATTTTCATTACTTATTTTAAAGACAATAGAGTTTCTATAAATTTGGTATTGGCAAACGGTGTTAAAGGGAGCGAAACAAAGCGTGAGATTGGGTCGGTTGGGCTGACGGGTCGTACGCGTTTTGGTCGGGTTGCTTACTACATGTTATATTTTCATAATATTTGTATCACAAAGGTGTAACAAAAGTTATATAAATAATAATATAAAAAATAGTTATTTTTGTTTTTTTTTCTTTAATTAGTACAATTTTTAATCACTCCTTTATATTTTTAGTTTTTTTTTTAAATACTTACATAATAAGGTTATGTAAATTAAATTACGTATAATTTTTAAACAAAAATAAAATCTTTATACAGTTGATTGAATTATCTTGTCTTTGTAATTTTCTTTAAAGAAAATCAGACAGAATGGATGCATATACAATTATAATGTAAAAAAACCATTATAGTAATAAAATCTGTCATTCTTTATGGTACGGCAATAATTTAGAAAAATATTGAAAATAAAAAGTTCTCAGAAAAATATCCGGATTAAAAAAGAATAAAAATACGTATAGATTAATATGAAATGTAGAAATTTATCAAAATTTCAATACCTTAGAAAGGGAGATTGTAGAAAAAGAAGGTAGAACATATGATGAGGATGAATTGAACAAACAAATCTTTGATAAAATTTGGAATTATAAAAACCATCAAAATTACATAAAACAAATGAAAACAGAAATGCAAAAGTTCAATCTCAGGAAAGTTTCTCAAACAGAGATGAGTTTAGAAAGTTCTTGTAAAGTTTGAAAATACCTGTGGAACAGGAAAAGCCCAGTTGTAGGAAATGAACTGAGGAAGATAAAAATATCAAATCAGAAGAGATGAAGAGATTCTGAGAAGAAAGGGAGAAGACTAAAAAAGCCAATGATTTTTACGTAATCCTTTGGTAGTCTGTTACGGAAAAAAATTGGTATTGGTTACGCTTATTAGCTTAAAAAAAATCAAACTTAGCAATTAAAATTAAAATTACAGTGCACATTAATAACTTAAAAGATAAATACTCTAAAGGTCACTGTCAGAAAACCCAGTTTATACAAAATTTGTATAAATATATATTAAATTCTGAATAAATGTTACAGTTTAAAGAAAAACGAGTAAAATACAGAATTTTTCTACTAAATTTAAATTTAAAAAAAAGAAAACATAAAACTAAAAAATAATTACTTCAAAAAATATTTTCTTTAATCCTTTTCTTTTTGTTATTTATTTAATGTATTTATCATTTATTTTACCTTTCATATTCGTTTATTATATTCGTAATTCTCCAAATTTTTAGTATGCCACCAAAAAATTAAACATGGAGTCTTCCTTATTAGGTGAGTAATGAATCTTGAAACCAATCCATTTGGTTTATATCCGAAATTTGAAAATTATTCAAAATATTTCCTTTTTTTGTATCTGTCATACACTGAACTTACAAAAAACAGTGTGCGAACGTTTAAATAACAATAGTTAATTGAGATATTTTGACTACTAGAACTCAGATATAACGTTTTTAGAGCAATTTAATAATTTTTAATCACATCAAAATCGTCTGTTTTTTATAAAACTGAATAACAAAACTTATTTTTTTAAATTTGTGATCATAATATTAAATTGAAAAGTTTTTTCTCTGATATTATACTATTATTTGTTATTTTTTATTATTTTATTTTCTTAATATTAAAAATAGCTATATTCTGGATTAAAGATTGTATCTCCTTTGCAGATAGTCTTAAATTATTTATATCAAAAATTACTTGCAACAAAAATTATTCTTTTTATATATATATATATATATATATATATATATATATATATATATATAAAGAATGATCATAATTTATATATTAGAAACGAATAATTATAATTTATATAATTCTAATCTGGGTATCTCTTGATCTCAATCTTCCTCACATGTATTTTTTTAAATTAAAAGTTTCCATAACACTTATCTCCTTAAATAACTATGTGTTGATTTACCTCACTGTAACTTTCCATCATAACCCTCCTACACATAAAACTACGTAAAAATGTGAAAAAAGCTTCTGTATAAAGACTAAAAAAGTTTAATTTTCGTGAAATTTGCTACTCCTACTATGCTAATACATTATGTTTAATTGAAAGCTGCTTAACTGAAGCAGTTTTCAATTGTAGTCTTCATCAGTTTTAATGTCAACGTAATATTTATTAATTAAAATTTTTTATATTTACTTTTATTAGCAATGAAAACACCATTTATAACAAAACCCTTTAAATAATGTGACTTTGTATATATAGAAATTTTAATAAACGTTATATCGATATAAAAAAAAATAAATATATGTAAAATATAACAGATCGATTCTTCATTAAATTATGACTTTTAGTGCCAAATTAAAACGAAAACTTATCAACTTTCTAACTCTCAATTAAAATAGGACATTAAAAGTCAAAATCTAAATACGAATGAAATTGTATTATTATTTTTTCTTACTACGCTTTTTAAATCGGTATAATTTTATAAAATATTTTTATTACGTTTATTAGTCAATAATTTTTTTTTTCACAGAAAATATGAGTAACCCTACAAAAATGGCGGAATTCATATGAAAAGAGCTGTTAAAAAAAAAATTAAGCCTAAACTGTGACTGTCTGGAATATTTACTTTTTTGTAAATAAGTTACAAATTTTCCGATAAAATTTCTAAAAGTTTACCGTGAAAATAATTTTAATATTAGAAAGATTTTGGACTGTGTATCATTGCATATTTAGAATGTAATGCTGAATAATTATGACAAAATAATTAAAAGAAAAAAAAAATTTTTTTTAAGAGTTTCTTTATCACCAAAAAGTACAGCTATATGTTGTCTTAAAAGCATACATGCTGCATTCCCAAAAATAAATGGAGTAGATGGTAATTAGGTAACCCGAAGGACAAACCAGATTAGAATTTACCGTAAACAAAAGAAGATAAACATAAAGATAATTATCAATCAACCTTCTACCTTGGTGTGCAATTTTCCGTTTAAAAAATGCTCCACTTTTATTGCACGGAAAAAACTTACATGAAAAGGAACATATTACATGGAAAGGAATTTTAGCAGGAACTTTGTCTTTTGTTTTCCTTCTTCTAATTTCATTCCTTTCCTATTTTTAATACTGTAATTATATACATACAGACTATTCATAAAACTGTGAATAGATATCTTGAAGGGTCATATTTTGATCGAGAAGATATCCAGCTGTTTTCTTCTAGTATTTTATGATCAAAATTGAAGAAGTTTGATGATGTAATTGTTTTGGTCTTCTAGGATTTTTACTATTGTGCAGTACATATAGGTACGAGATTTTCAACACCACTTGACAAAAAGATTTGTCATGTGGTTTTGAAATTTTGTATTTTTTCATATGTTGTGGAGTGTTTACTTTGGTGAAGATTTAATGATCGAAGTATTTTTTATTGGAATCTATTAAATATATTGTTTTACATTTTTCGAAATCAGTGGAACTAAGGATTAAACTTAACATAAAAAAAGAAGAATGTAGGGTTGAAATGGAAGTCTTCGTTTTTTGGTGAAGCCGGTTAAAAGTAATATAATCGTGCATTTACACGACGTAGTTAATAAAATAAGTGAAATAAAAATTTAATTGTTTAATGTTGCTTAATTCGTAAAATATTGGAGAAGAATAATGACAAGTTTTATGAATTATTTCTAAAATTTTGCATGTTACATATTATGGCTATAATGAGTAGATTCAACTTCTAAAAGAGAATTTTTCTTCCTAGTAAAGTATATTAATTTATAAAAATTAATTAAACAATCTTTCTATTTATTGCATTTCATTCTTTGTATCTCCGTTCAGTACTTTCACAGAGATCTCCATATCCTCAAAAAAATTTTTTTATAATTACAAAAAGTTAATTAGAAATATAATTAGCTGATTAGAGGAAATTAACTAATTATACTATTAGAGAAAATAAACACATATTCCCTTCTCAAGAAATCTTTTGAATTTTAAAAATAAATATCGGAAAATTCAATATATAGTGAAAATAAAATTCGATCGTACTGACGGGCTTAACGTTAATATACATATTCAAATGTAGACATTTAAATCTAAAAATATATTTAAATATGTTACTAGAATAATAGTTATATTATTTACCAGTAAATTTTAATAACAGCAAATTCATTTTATTTGAGTCACTTAGATGGTAAACATCCATCATCTATAATTTTAAAATATGTTTTTATTTTATTAATTATTATAATAAAGAAGCTCTTTTCTGATGAAGCAGGGATCTTTGCAAAAAATACTCAATAGATCGTAAAAAAGAAACACAGTAAGTGAAAAAACGATTTAATTAATCTCAATATTATTAAAACTTAAAATTAATTTTAATAATTAAATTTTATATTATTATTTATATAAACAATTAAAAATAATATGATGATTCATTAATTTTATACGTTTAATAATGTGCAATATTATATTAATACGTTATTTCTCATAATAAAGTTTTTTTGTGTACATTTTTGTTGCTGATTTATCAATTATTGCAGTGATTTACAACTATAGTTGAAACAATAATGATACAAAATGATTGATTTGACTTATATAGACGCATCACATTAAAGCAAAGGAACGAGCAGTCAGACCTTGCTAAGTTAATTAATTTGCGTTCCAGAACAAGATGGATGGACATTAGAGGGTATTGGGAGGTGAATGAAATAGTGAGTGACTTGGAGAGGGAACGAGAAAGTGAAGGTAGGATAGAGAGAAGAGAGAGAGTGAGTGAGAAAGTGGGAGAATGGAGTGAGGATGGAGCGAGAGAGAGGGTTGATGGCTAGTTTAAGACATTACTACAATAGAGTCTCTCAACAACATTATAGAATTGCGGTTGAATTCCACAACAATTAATAGCCTTAGTTATTCTATCTCTCTCTATATATTTCATTTCTCTCTCACTCGTTCAGGTGACTTGATGACGGTTGATGGTAGTACGCTGCCAGTTTTGTGTTTGGGAATGAAGTGAAGGCTATGTCTTTTAGTGTTGGGACGTCAACTCGGTCCGTTTTAACATAGTTAGCGTAACAATTGTGTTATCCGTTTTACATTTATAACCTGTCTGTATAGAACCGTTATAATAGTATTAACTGGACACTAAGCAATGCAATTGTAAAGTAATTTTTCATGTTCTTACATTGTAATATATTCGTAAGTATATAATTGAAACTTTAATTTAATAGCGCGAATTATTTTGTAATGGTCGAGTTTTAATTTTATTTTTGTTCCTTTCCATGGAAAAGATGTTTCATGAGGGAAATAAACATTCGAAAAATAATCCGTATAAATAAAGTCAATTTCAATTAATTACTTGTATCTATAAAACCAATTATTATGCACTAACTGTCTATTCTTTAGTATTTTCCCACGGTTAGCTCTTTTGTAAAGAACTCTGCTTCATCATTTGTAAAAAAATTAAATCCGAAAAATAATCCGTATAAATAAAGTCAATTTCAATTAATTACTTGTATCTATAAAACCAATTATTATGCACTAACTGTCTATTCTTTAGTATTTTCCCACGGTTAACTCTTTTCTAAAGAACTCTGCTTCATCATTTGTAAAAAAATTATACATATTAAAATATACAAATGATTACCGTCTCAGTGAGTGATATAAATTTTTATAATAAAGATGATGGTATAACTGGGGTTGGTTAATATACAAAAAGAATGCAATTTCCTTAACTATTTCAATTAATATAAATTGAAATAGTAAATAATAAATGCGAAAAAACTAGGGTGTGTATAAACTGGCACTTTGGAAAATATAAGTGCTACGAAAAAGTTTAAATGGGGAATGCGTTTCCTTATTTTGAGTTGGAATTCAACATATTATGTCTGCAATTCTGATATCCAGTCCAGTTATCCAGTGTGGCAGCAAACGTGTTTTAAATACCCCCTTATTTCTTTTTTTAAATTTAAAAAAAAAAAAGAATTTTTTTATGTTAAATAGTTTAAAACATTATAATTTTTGAAAATTTTTCAAACCTAATTCTTAAATCACTTAAGTCAGTCGGTCTAGAAAATAATAATATTTGTTGTTAAGCAGTCTACAAAATATTTTTTCGCTATTTTAGTAACATTTATCGTAATTAAATTTTTTTTATGAATTATTGGATAGAAGTACTTCACTAGAGGTACAAACAACCGATTAAATGTAGAAAATTCACTACTTTGTAGATATTACTAGGAGGAGAATTTTTACTTTCCAAAATTTTTAAGTCCAACTAGTTCATCTAGACAAAAAAATATGTATGTATGTAAGTGCGCTCGTATGTACCGTATGTGTGCAGTACTGTTTTTGGCCATATATTTCAGGATTAACCAAACCGATTTTCTTCAAATTTGCCTCTAATATTTTTATATATGGGGCATTGATCATATTTTTTTTTCAAAATTTGTTAAGGGTGTGGGACGGATATCGCAAAAAACCAACTTCGATTTTCTTCAGAGGAATTTTAGAGAACACTTTAATAAAGCAAATCTATAACCTACAATCCATATAAATAAACGAAAATAACTTTTTTTCAAAAAATCACCAATTTCTTAAAAATTAATATATATATCTTTTTACCTTTCCCTCTACTCCCTTTGATTTGAATATTTTTCAATTTTTTTTTTTTAATATCTGTATTTCATATATAGATAAATGTCTACCATGAAATGTCTTCAATTTTTAAAAAAATAGACCTCGGATCTAAAATGCAGAAAACATTTTTTGAATTTATTTCTTATTTTAGCGTTTATTGAAGGGGAAGTTAGTTTTAGGGAAAATTTTCTTTAAAAAAAATTGTGGAGGTTAATCTATATATGAATATTTTTAGACAGAATTTTCTTAAAATTTATTTACCATTTCAAAAATTATATATTCTGTTCTTTGTTTTTTGGCTCATTTAATTTTCATTATTAGTAGCTCGGAAAGTTACCCAATATTTTGTCAGCTTTTTTGTCTTACTAAGTGCTTTATACAAATAAAGTACAAAAACATTTTCCCTATAAAAACTGTTTTCAGTTCTATTTGTTTTTATTCTTTTCAATTAAATAATTTTTTAATTGCATCCCCGTTGATAAATAAAAAATGACTTTTTTTTTACTAGAATGTTGAATACATCATTTTAAATGTAAATAAACAATTATAATATTCGGCATCGAATCAGCTGATTTTCAAGTCGAGAGTTTTATGGTTCAAACCCTATAGCAATAGTTATTTTTACACGGATTTGAATACTAGAACATGGATACCGGAGTTTTTTTGGTAGTTGTTCCAGTTAACTACACGTCTCAGGAATGGTCCACCTGAGACTACAAGACTACACTTCATTTACATTCATACATATTCTCATTCATTCTCTGAAGTAATAATTTACGGTGATTCCGGAGGTTAAACAGAAAAAAAAACAGTTGTAATACATTATTCTGAAATTTCAACTTGCTTTTAATTTTACGCATTGATAATTTTCACCGAAATATATCCTGAATGAGAAAATCACAAAAAAATAAAAAATAAATAAATTTCTCTAGAGGTGGATATGTCTTCCATTTGAAATATAAAATTAGTTTTCTTCTAAGCTTTATTTGGCGTAGCGAATACTTTTTCTTTTTTATGCAAATAGCTATAAAAAAATAGTTTATCCTGTAACTTTGTTTACAATCGATTTGGCCTTTCTTCTATTTTATACGGATCAGCAGAAAAATCGAGATAATGGGGTCAAATTATTTGATTGTTTTTTTAAGAGAGGGAAAGATAAGTAAAAAAGATTATTCTGAGCTACATACACGTTAATTTTTAATTTTGTATTATATACAGTACAGTTGGTACTGTACATAGGTTAACGGAGCTGAGTATGCATCAAGCACCACAGAATAGAGGTGTAGAACAGCACGACACTATGCGGAGGATTATTCTCACTACATAAGATTTTTTTTATTGTGTATCCCTTGTATACAAAACGCAACCCTGTACGTAATAAATTCAGTAGTGTTAAATGCATACCTAACGCCCTGTTGTTTAAAAATGTTTTCATTAATATTTGTTGGGTAGTGTCAAAAGTTGGTTTCGACTGGTTTTCATACAGAATGAATTCAAAAATGTTATAGAATTATATTGGGTATAATATTATTCCGTAATCAAGGGTAAAATTCAGTAGAAGGTTTTTTTGTCTTCAGTCACTTGAGTGGTTTGATGCAGCTCTCCAAGATTCCCTATTTAGTACTAGTCGTTTCATTTCAGTATACCCGCCACATCCTACATCCCTAACAATTTGTTTTACGTATTCCAATCGTTGCCTGCCTTCACAATTTTTTCCTTCTACCTGTCCCTCCAATATTAAAGATACTATTCCAGGATACCTTAATATATGGCCTATAAGTCTGTCTGTTTTTTTAACTATAATTTTCCAATTGCTTCTTTCTTCATCTATTTGCCGCAACACCTCTTCATTTGTCACTTTATCCAGCCATCTGATTTTTAACATTCTCCTGTAGCACCACATTTCAAAAGCTTCTAATCTTTTCTTCTCAGGTACTCCGATCGTCCAAGTTTCACTTCCATATAAAGCTACGCTCCAAACATATACTTTCAAAAATCTTTTGCTGAGGTTTAAATTAATTTTTGATGTAAACAAATTATATTTCTGACTGAAGGCTCGTTTCGCCTGTGCTATTCGGCATTTCATATTGCTCCTGCTTCGTCCATCTTTAGTAATTCTACTTCCCAAATAACAAAATTCTTCTACCTCCGTAATATTTTATCTTCCTATTTTTACATTCAGTGGTCTGTCTTCGTTATTTCTACTACATTTCATTACTTTCGTTTTGTTCTTGTTTAATTTAATGCGGTAGTTCTTGCGTAAGACTTCATCCATGCCGTTTATTGTTTCTTCTAAATCATTTTTACTCTCGGCTAGAATTACTATATCATCAGCAAATCGCAGCATCTTTATCTTTTCACCTTGTACTCTCACTCCGGATCTAAATTGTTCTTTAACATCATTAACTGCCAGTTCTGTGTAAAGATTAAAAAGTAACGGGGATAGGGAACATCCTTTTCGGACTCCTCTTTTTATTACGGCTTCTTTCTTATGTTGTTCAATTATTACTGTTGCTGTTTGGTTCCTGTAAATGTTACCAATTGTTCTTCTATTTCTGTATTTGAACCCTAATTTTTTTAAAATGCTGAACATTTTATTCCAGTCTACGTGTTATCGAATGCCTTTTCTAGGTCTATAAATGCCAAGTGTGTTGGTTTTTTTTAATCTTCCTTCTACTCTTAATCTGAGGGCTAAAAGTGCTTCCCTTGTCCCTATACTTTTCCTGAAACCAAATTGGTCTTCTACTAATACTTATTCCACTCTATTTTTAATTCTTCTGTACAGAATTCTAGTTAAGTTTTTTTATGCATGACTAGTTAAGCTAATTGTTCTGTATTCTTCACATTTATGTGCTCCTGATTTCTTTGGTATCATGACTATAACACTCTTTTTGAAGGCTGATGGAACTTACCCTTTTTTTATAAATATTACACACCAGTTTGTATAATCTATAAATTGCTTCCTCATCGCAGTAATTCTGCATGTATTCAGTCTATTCCAGGAGCCTTTCTGCCATTCAAATCTTTTAATGCTCTCTTAAATTCAGATCTCAGTATTGTTTCTCCCCTTTCATTCTCTTCGATATGTTCTTCTTCCTCTATAACACCATTTTCTAATTCATTTCCTCCGTATAACTCTTCAATATATTCCACCCACCTATCGACTTTTCCTTTCATATTATAAATCGGTGTACCATCTTTGTTTAACACATTATTCGATTTTAATTTATGTACCCCAAAATTTTCTTTAACTTTCCTGTATGCTCCGTCTATTTTACCAATGTTCATTTCTCTTTCCACTTCTGAACACTTTTCGTTAATCCCTTCTTCTTTCGCTAGTTTGCACTTCCTATTTATGGTATTTCTTAATTGTTGATAGTTCCTTCTACTTTCTTCATCACTAGCATTCTTATATTTTCTATGTTTATCCATCAGCTGCAATATATCGTCTGAAACCCAAGGTTTTCTACCAGTTCTCTTTGTTCCGTCTAAGTTCGCATCTACTCATTTAAGTATTTCTTTTTTAACATTCTTCCATTTTTCTTCTACATTTTCTACCTTATCTTTTTTACTCAGACCTCTTGCGATTTCCTCCTCAAAAATCTTCTTATCTCCTCTTCCTCAAGCTTCTCTAAATTCCACCGATTCATGTGACACCCTTTCTTCAGGATTTTAAATCCCAATCTACATTTCATTATCACTATGTTATGGTCGCTAGCAATGTCTGCTCCAGGGTAAGCTTTGAAGTCGACGAATTGATTTCTAAATCTTTGCTTAATCATGATTTAGTCTATCTGATACCTAGCAGTATCACCTGGCTTTTTCCAAGTGTATATTCTTCTATTATGATTTTTAAATTGGGTGTTGGCAATTACTAAATTATACTTCGTGGAAAATTCTATAAATCGGTCCCCTCTTTCATTCCCTTTGTCCAGCCCGTATTCACCCACTATATTTCCTTCCTTGCCTTTTCCAGTGCTTGCATTCCAAACTCTAACTATTATTAAATTTTCATCCCTATTCATGTGTTTAATTGCTTCGTCAATTTCTTTGTATACACACACCTCATCCTCATCATGCGCGCTTGTTGCCAAATAGACATTAACAATTGTTGACGGTTTAGGTTTTGATTTTATCTTTATTACAATGATTCTATCGCTATGCATTTTAAAATACTCTACTCTCTTCCCTATCTTCTTGTTCATTACGAAACCTACTCCTGCCTGCCCATTATTTGAAGCTGTTCATTATTCTAAAGTTACCTGACCAAAAGTCGTTTTCCTCTTCCCACCGAAACCTCGCTAATTCCTACTATATCTACATTTATCCTATTCATTTCCCTCTTTAAATTTTCTAACCTACCAACCATTTTCTAACATTCCACGCTCCGACTGGTAGAATGTTATTTTTTAATTTTCTGGTGAGCCCTTCCTTAGTAGTCCCCACTTGGAGATCCGAACGGGGGTCTAGTTTACCTCCGAAATATTTTACCAAGGAAGGCGCCTCCATCTTGTATGAAAATGCAGAGAGCTACATTTTCTTGGAAAAGAAGCAGCTGTAGTTTTCTATTGCTTTCAGCTGCGCAGTACTCAGAAAATAGAGTGATGTTGATATGGCCGTTTAAGTCGTCCTGACCTACGCCCTTAACAACTACTGAAAGAGCTGCTGCCCTCTTTCAGGGATCATTTCTTAGCCTGCCTTTTAACAGATACCTCTCCGATATGGTTGCACCTTCGGTCCAGCTACTCTGTATCACTGAGCACTCAAGCTCCCTCCTCATCGACAAGGTCTCATGATTCATAGAGGGAGCAGTACAAAGTAATAAAGTCTTAGCCCCTGCTGAGCTGAATAGCGTATGTAACACATTATTTCACAATAGGAAGTAGTACATTATTTTGCTGCTTAACACAATCTTTCTGCGTCGTTCTTGTGGCAATGATAATAAATGTAAAATAGCTCATGTGCAAGTAACACCAGTGTTTTTTTTTTCTTTTAAAGAGTCAATAAGATGCTTACTATTCAGTCAGTTTCTGAGGTGGACAGAGTGATGGTCCCAATTATAGAGTTAACTATCACTTGGATTTTGAATGTAAAACAAGTGATTAATCCGCACTCCGTTTATTTTGTATATAATTATTATTAAATATTACTTCTCAGCAGGAAATTATTATAATTCTTTTTGAACTTAGGCGAGTTTTTCTTTATTTTCATTGTTATATTTATTTATTGATATATTTGTGCGAGTTTGTTTTAAATTTAAGACCTTCATATTTTTTGTTTACTTAGTAGTGTATACTTTTACTTACTAGAGAGCTCTTCTTTTGATGAATTAACACTTTAAATTATTATTTTTTGTCTTAGTTAACGCTGTTACACAAACAGGGTATCTCTAACACCCATTATCTCAAAATTATACGAATTATACTAAATTTGTTCATCTTTTATTCTATTAATAATTAATTTTTTTAACGGATAGCATAAGAAAATATGTATTGTGCAAAGTTACATTCGATTAAGTATTTGGCAGAAAACCTTTGATGATAACAGTCATACGATAAGAATATACTGATACCTTGCAAATCTTTTTGATGAGATTGTCTTCATCTTTTTCAGCATTTTTTAATGATTTTTTTTTATATTACATAGTGCGGCAAAGAAGTGTATTATTTTATCTGACGTGGACATTGTTGTGTTATATAGTGGGGTTGTGTTTTATGAAAAATGTTCCCCAGTTTAAGTAACTTTTTGTAGTATTCCAAATTTTTTTACTCCTGAAATCAGCATCTCTATCATTAGAAAAAAAAATTTGATTTTGTCTAATCCCTAGAATTTTCTTAATTCTATTGCGAATAGCTTTAATGTTATCAAAATGTATATTTTGGAGGGACAGAAAACCTATGGGATTAAATTCTAAGTTTATCAAACGTAAAAATTATTATTTGGACAAAAACACATTATTCCAAGTAAAATAAAAATCTAAATAACTCAGAGAAAGAATTTTATAAGAATGAAGCGGATACAAATAAATAATATAAAAACTAATAAAACTTAAAAAAATGATCGGTCAAGTTGAATAAAAATAATTTATGAGGCCCGTTATGATTGATGGGCTATATGAGCAAGCCCATTTAATACAATACCATGTGATTGTTGAAAAGGGAGGAGCGATAGGGAAGGCACGGCCACATCAAACGTCGTCTGTGTATGTAATGTTTGGTTTAAAGTACGCCGAGATACATGTACAAAAGACGGAGATTTAATTTAAGTGAACAGTGTTGAAACAAAAAATGACAATAATATAAAGTTTGTAATGACCGGTCTGAATCGGGAATCTGACTTGGGACGTCGTATATAACGAAAATTTTTTTTTCATTAAGCTATCAATGGCTATTTTCTTCAGTTCAAAAAACATTTCTGTTCTTTTATTGTAAATTATTCATCTTATATAATATTTGATGTATTTTGGAGCAGGAAATTGTACATAACATTGATTAAATATTTAGCCGCTTTTCATTTGATAAATGCATGTGAGAAATTTCATTTCACTTAAGTTTTGAATAGTTATTATGCTAAGGATTTTCAGTCTAAATATGATCGGAAAAAGCTGTTTTTCATGTGCTATCTCCTTTTTTTATTAGAAGAAACAAAACGGTTTAATTATAATTTACAATAAATTTCTTGATGTTCTTATTTTACAATCTCATCTATTTTTGTTAGGTGTATTATACAGTATTATCCAGATTCGTAGGAAACGTTCCGGGAAGAAGTTAAAGATACATTTTTCTTGACAGTAATAATACATGATTAAAATATCATGTATTATCAATAAATATGGATGTAATAATACATGTAATATTTATGTATGTATATTTTTGGCGCAATGAATAGAGAACGGTGGCTCCGATTTTTATAAAATGGGTTATCAGATTTAGTTTTATTCGGGAGGAAATGGAAACTGTTTTTTAATCCAGAGTGATTCATTTTAAGAAGTTTTGCTAAAACTTTGTTATTTATGTACGACGGATTTGAAAAAAACATAAGGTATCATTTTATTTGTCATTAAACGCTTTAAATGTTTTATGTTAATATAACATTTAAATAAAACAGTGGTTGTAAAGTGAGTGGTCAGGTTCATTATTTTTATACGAATAAACTTCTAGGTATCTTAGCATTAAATAAAATTTCAGCTCGATTTGATTAATATTTTCTGAGAAAAAAATTTTTATGTTAAAAATAAAAAATGATAGCCGGTAAACTAAGCGTTTACGGACATATGTTGATATAAGTTTTTTTTTTATTTATTTCGATGTGGGGATCATTCCCTGACTTCTTGAAACACTCTGTTTACGTTCAACAGAATGTTTATTTACCATAATTTATATAGGTTTGGATTTTAAGTAAAATTTTTTTAATCGTTTTTGGAGCGTAAACTTTTATCAAGTCTGTTTTGAATGACGCTAACTTGAAAGTCAAATTTAAACAGTTAATTTTTTTTTAACATAATCTTTTTTAAATCGCTTTGTAATTATTATTTATTTAAAGTTTTGTTTTTATTTCATATTTCACAGTTTTATTTCTATTTAAAATATGGACAAGCCTACAAAAAAAAACAAAAAAAAAATTGCATACAAAAGCAAGCCTATTGTAAGAAACAAAGAAGTCAACTTTATCTGGATAAAAATTATTATATGGAACTTCAACTAATGTATATTTACACCGGTGTTCTTTAATTTTTATTCCGTGAATCATTTTAGACTAAATATCATTACGATATTATAACGCATTGCTTAATAATAATGACGGAAAATAAATTTTAAAAAAATCATGAAATTTTAAGTGTATTATAATTATTTAATTCTTTTAATTCTTCCTCTCATTTTATCCGGAAGAAATATTATATGGGGTGATCAAACGATATCCATTTACAAACCAAAGAAAAAGAATCGTGGAAATCGATGCACTTAAGTATGAAAACTTTCATTTCATCATTTGTTGAACTCTGTTAAATTTAAAATGAAAGTTTCATGATAAATATTACATTAATATTATACATATCGGTAATAATATATTTCAAAATCGTATATATACCGGAAATAAATTGTAAATTAATGAAGTAATTCTAATCTGTATAATAATTCATATTGTTATTATTTATTATTATGATTATTACTTTACTGGTAACGCTTCCATATAGTATACTGTAGATGAAATTCTTATCATCGATGCGGTTTTAGTAGTATATTACACATTACATTAGAGGAAAGTAATAAATTTACAAGTTTTAATAGACATTATTGTTATTATTATACTGTAATATATAACGTTACTCCCTCTTCATCAAACTACATCTTTAACTCATCCTTAACTCCTTCTCTACTACCCATCCCAACCCTTTACTAACCGCCCGACATCCTATGCTCTCTTCCATCCACCGTTTTAGATTTCTCGGGTGTCTTATCACAATCTCTGTCTCTGTTACTGTCTTAAATGGTAGTGAACGCGAGATAAATGATTATTGCAATATTCGTGATACTGGAATTCTTGACGTTTAGGATGCTGGGATGAAGAAGATCCTGCTAACTTAACGGTATTTATGTTAATATTTTACCAATATGATGTAATCTCTGTTTAATTACAGAAATTAGAATGTAATAGTTATTTAATTATATAAATATATATTCGTTTCGTCATTTTAAATAGATTATTTATCCTATAAAAGAAAGTAAAATCATTTTGTAAGTTATATAAGATGGTGGCGGTTGAAGCAAAGTTTATTAAACAATTTTCAGATCACCAAAGTTAAATAATCTTGTAGAATTTTCCTTTTGATCAATTCTATACCGTTCCATCTACCGAATGAAATATTGCTTAAAAAAAGATTTTCGTTAAAAATAACTGTTTTTTTAACGCTGGTTGTTTTTTATTATTTTAAAAGAAGGTAGCTTTTATAGGTTGTTGCGTCCTATAGCAAATTTGATCCCTTTTGATACTTAGTCATTTGATATTGCATAATAAAACTATGAAAAATCTACCTGCACCATCTCCTGTAACTGAATAGATACAACGGTACCGGTCGAAGTTCAAAGCTTTAATTCTTCGGAAGGTATATAGTGCTTGCCATTACTATAGTGGATAAAAGGTTTTGTGTTGACAATGTTTCACTAAAGATGACTTTTTCCTAGTCACTAATAAGATACATTCCTTTATATATACCGCTAATACAAAGCTGACATTTTTTGTAATGTAAAAAATACTACTACTTGTTACACGCTTGTACAATCTGCTCCTGCTTCAGTAGTTGTGTGTGAATACTTATAGTAAATCATGTGAGGTACAAGAGGCGCAAGTCAAAGTTGTTTTTTCTGAGAGTAAAAATGTTCTTTTATGTAGCGTCTATATTGTAAATTAAGTGAAGATGTCATTTGTCATTTTTTGCATACCGATATAGATCTGGATCAGTTAAGAAAGGAATGGGAAATCGATTTGTTCCTTGCTTTCTTTAGTAAACCTATAATCGAATTCTTGTTACCTTGAGAATAGCTGTGCCATTTTCGGGAGCGACTTGTATCTCACAACAGGTCATCTCAACCGTTTTTATTTCGGTATTACAAATATCCTGATCAAATGGACGATTTTGTACGCTAGATAAATTTATTTTACGATTGACATCTTTATGCCATACAACTTCCTCTTTCTCTCTTGCAATAAAATTTATATTATGGTAATTTAAATGTCTCCGCTATCTATTTGTATATTTCTTTAATGAAGATGGTGTTTGTAATCCTGCAATTTTTCTTTTGTCATTTAAAAAATCCTATCTGAAAATTTTTATTTTTAAATTTTACGAACGGATTTTTATGAGTGTATTATTTTATAATGCTCACTCGATAGCTGAAAGCAGCTATCGAGTGGGCATTTCTCTTTTAGCCAAGTCTCAAAATTAAATATAGGTATTTTTAGCAATATTAGGCAAGATACATATGAACAACGTACCCGATTAAAATAATAATGCTTCAGCTTTACTAATAAATTATTTTTATCTTTCTGTTGTTTATTTCAAATAAAATCTTGTATTCAAATAAATATTTGAAAATAGATGTAAAATATTTAAAACTATTTATTTAAAAAATACGTAAAATATGTATTTTACTTTAAATATTTTTTTGAATATTTTTTTACCTAGAAAAGTTTATATTTTCTCTGAAAATGTTAAAATATTTATTTTTTTTAAAATTTCGTTCTAGTAGTATCAATGATTTGATTCACTTCTTTATTTATTTCTATTCTACATTACTCGCTTAGTCGCAACATAATTATTCCATTGAACATTCTGTATTACTGATGCATATAATCCAATCTTTGTTTTTTTCTTTATTGTTTACCATTTATTTGATAAGTCAATTTTTCTTGTAGGTTTATGATTTGATTAATGTAAATAATCATTAATACGATTAATAGTTTTACCCTTGCTGTTAGCACATTTATTAATCGGTTCAGTTTAATATAATAAATACCATTTATTTTATAATTTTAATGGCTATTAATAATCGTACATTGAGGCATTCAAGCTTTTACGCTGGATTTCTTTATTTTTTTTTTATACTTAGAAACGCTAGTTATTGTACACTGTAAGAAAATTATAACGTATCCGTACCTCATAAAGAGAAAGATGAACTGGAAATGTGTTGGAAAGGATACTAGAGAAAAGGGGAGGGAGAGAAAGCGAGACAGAGAGAGAAATAGTAAGGTTAAAGAGGCAGGTTGAACTGTTTTACTGATAACAGGACAATATCACGTCACGTCTGGTCGGTTGGACCGCTCGCTATTCCACTGATAAGAGACATAACATACATTCTCTCTCTTACATTGTCTTCCTCCTTTGGGTCCTAGTACCATTTCCTCTACTGTTTTATTGCTATATCCTGTAGCTCAGAGGTGTACTTATTCGCTACCTTCCTGCGGTATTTACGCTATGCTATGTTCTGCTGTTGTATAAAATTAACCGACGTTACGCTAACAATTACTGTTTGCTTCTTGACCCCTCCTCAAACAAACATTATATAACATCATAAATGTTGGTTAGTTAATCCCTCGACGAGGCTCAAGTTGCTTGGGATTCGTCTGAAGTCTAGCGTTTGTGTCTGCTCGGGTCGTATCTAATTTGTATACAGACTAAGGTAATATGAAAATTAAAATATTTCCGATACGCCTAATTCATTAATTCAAAACTCTCTTAACTAAAGTTATAAAATTCAGAGTATTATTTGTCTGTAACGCATAAAAGGTTTTAATAAAGTTATAATCGTGTCTTTTGTTACTGTGATTCTTCTTGGTGGGGTTAGATTCGGGCACCGGTTCTTAAACTATATTTTTTGCATATTTGGCTGTGTTCTATTCATCAGGAGATGAGAGGGCATTCAAACAACTCGTGCAGGTAAAAATCTATTTTATCCGGTTCTTAGCGTTAGCTGGCAAACCATTAGAAGGTGACACCAACCCACCAGGTTGGTCTAGTGGTTAACGCGTCTTCCCAAATCAGCTGATTTGAAAGTCGAGAGTTACAGCGTTCAAGTCCTAGTAAAGCCAGTTATTTTTACACGGATTTGAATACTACATCGTGGATACCGGTGTTCTTTGGTGGTTGGGTTTCAATTAACCACACATATCAGGAATAGTCGAACTGAGAATGTACACTTCATTTACACTCATACATATCATCCTCATTCATCCTCTGAAGAATTATCTAAACGGTAGTTACCGGAGGCTAAACAGGAAAAACAAAGAAAAGAAGGTGACGTCGTACTTCGTTTCTCATTTTAAAAAAAAATTTTTTTTTATTTAATGTATTTTACTCAAGTAACTGGAAGCAAGTGCAGCCAGTCGCGTCGCATCACACATACAGTAACAGTAAATTGTCGCGCCCCTTAAAAATTCAAAATTCAAAATCACCCGAAAATTATTTAGCTAGGTTATTAGATATTTATCAAACGTGTATTTGCAAGCCCAAATCTAGTGAATATCTCGTTTAGTATAGTCGGAGATGGGGAAAATTTGCAATCTATGTTTTTTCATTTTTTTTACCTTTCTTCGGGAAGAATTTTCAAGAAATTTGGAAATTGTTTTTTTACATTTTCACATGAAGATTAATTATACCAAAACTTAATTTGTCTTCATTTAATACTGAGAAATTAAGAAAAAAGTAGTAAATTTGTTACTCCGTTTTAACCCTTTAAAATCGAAATTTCAAAAAACTCTTTCTTAGTGTGCACTTGCTCTGTATATATATATATGTCTGTCATAACATTTGATAAGAAACTCCAATTTTGATGATTTTTATTTTACACGATAGCTAAGTTACTAGCGATAATCTCATTCCATTGCTTAATTGTATTAGACAATTGGAAAAAAAAACAATCCTGTTTTGTTCCAGAGAAGGCTCTTTTCTTTTACAAGAAGTCCGTTTTGTACTTCTGGTTTTATTTCAGCTTCGATACATTTAAAACTAACTAGAACAAAATATAAACTTTAAAAAAAATTGAACAGATTCTAAAAAAAGAAGAAAATAAAAATAAATGAAGTATTTAAAAAATTAGAGTGTAAAAGAAAAATAATTTTTTCACTACGTTCTCAATACAAAGTGTGAAAGTTATTCTTCGAATCCTACTTCAAACACATTTTATCTACTTCTGATCAAACTCCTATTTTATCATATTTGATCAGACGCATCTCGTCTACTCGAATTTCATATCCGTTTCTCGTATAATCGTAATTCATTTACAATTTCGTGTCGACCTTAAAAAATAAGTTTTTAAGATTGTACTGAGGGTTTAGTGGAAAATTTCTTTTTCCTTTTTTTTGAAATTTATCTAATTTTATTTTTTTTTTTGAAGAAGGTTCATCCTGACCCCATAGGGGAAAACCCTGCGCCACCCCTTCCGTTCCGAGCTCTTTATGGGCTTTACCGGAGGTCATCTTTGAAACCTCGGCTTTTGACATATTCCACTCCGCCTCGATCAGGATGTCACCGATGCGAATGCCACGAGTGAAATATCCATCGATGTACTACTGTATTTAATGAACTCAAAACAAAACACATCTCACCGTCTGAAGCAAGACTGAAAGGACCTAACTAAACAAAGTAATTGAACTACCTACCCGTAGAAAGTAAATGTGAGTTCAACACACAAAATGAAACGTAAAAATATTACACGGAAAAATAACAACACAGTAACATAGAAACAAAACGAAACAAAGGACAAGAACAACAACAAAAACAAAATTTATAAAATAAAACATCAACAAAAACAGAATACAATAGAAATCCAAACAGAGCTCTATATCCTTTCAGCAATCCTTTCCTTTGCTAAGTTCACTATAAAACTCTCCTCTAATGCCCATTCGACCTGGCTCCTCCAGTTTACACGGAGCTCCAACGCCGACCCGATAAGATCAAGCCGACTGGTTCAATTGTTTATTTTCATTTTTCATCTCTGTATCATCATGCTTTTTCTTAAATCTGGTAAATATCAAGCAGCTGAAAAACTACAAAAGGCCTTAAACAAACATCACGTTAACTTTATCTTATCTTTTAGAAATGTATAATTGCTTATAAGTAAAATAGTTTTCATTAACTTTTTAAGAATACCCGTAATTGAGGGACAAAATTACAGTCCGGAAAGCTCTTACAGAAGCATATTTCCATCGTTTGCCGCTACCTGATTTCCTTTTTGAAACCAATCAATTGCGTCCCGTTACTGCTGACAATAAGATCGGCTCAACACCGCCACCCCACCAGCTATCTGAATGGTGCATTTAAAAGTTATCCAAAATTTTTAAATAGATATTCACGATACATGGATATGTAAAGAGTACGTACATGCCATTAATTTTTTCTCTATTATCAGACAAAGATTCTTGCACTTATACCGAAGTGTTCAAGTCAATTATCGCGAACTGCGAATCGCATAATTTGTCTCTTGATCCCGAGGAAATTTTTATAGACTTTGAATCTGCAGTACATGGGTACAAAAGTTGTTTGGCCTTCATTGACGATCAGTGGTTGTCGTTTTTATCTAGAGGAAAACCGATGCGATAAAATTAAATTTTTTGGGTTATCTTTTGAATACAAAAAGAACACTGAAACCAGCCGTCTCTCTGAAATTACTTTTTGACTTTTCTTTCCTAAGTCCCGACGACGCTGATAACTCTTTCACGGACGACCTAATTGCGTTACAACCAAATGGAAAAGAAAACGTTAGGATATTCACAGATTACGTATTGGGATAATTAAATTTCTTCAGATGCTACGTTTTTTCAAAGAATATGGGTGGATTTCAGCGTTTCAACGAATCGTACGACAGACAGCTTATCTTTTTACGTTCGATTAAATTCGCACTCCCAACACTTCTTATTCCAACATTTACAATGTTGTTGATCTTTTGAAAAATTTCCACGCTGATACGTATGTTAAATTAAGAAGTAAAGAAAATGTTAGGATATATAAACGGATAGAAGAAAAGGAGGTGTATCTTCGGGAAAAGATTGATAAATTCACCAGAAAAGCCTGTTCTCCAACACAATATGTAGACGCTGTCTATATGAAATTTTTACCAATAAAATAAAGTAATGTTGAAGATAAACAAAATTATTATAAGAGCCTAGTCAAGCAATAGAGAAAAAAAATAAATAAAAAATGTAACATAGATAATTGACAAAACTATTATATGTGGCTAGACAATAAGTGTGAAATATGTTTTGCTTTTCACTGAGATATTAAAACAAAAAATGATTAGAGGAGGATACACTAATATCTATACTTATTTTTATGATCAATCTTTTGGAACAGCACGGTACAATTCTACGAGGTACGGAATTTATTGGGTAAAATTTCCTATGAGGGGCGCAAATGACCGGGTTTTTATTTAGGCGAACGCAAATGTCCGATGTCCATTTCCATGTAATTAAAGTTAAAAGTAAACCGTTTCATTGTTTCAATAAGTTTTGTTATTTGCCTTTTTAACAAAGTAAAATTGAAGAAAAACTATATAAACCACTCCTAATTGAAAAAAGTACATAGATCTGTAAATTCGATAAGATGAAAACGCTTGTTTGCGAATAGAACATGCTCAGTAATCGTTTCTTAAATTTAGTTAAGTATTCTCTGGTTTTTACCAAAAAATTAAATAATACTTTTTACAAATAATTGTACTGCTATTGTGTTAGTAATTTGCGTACAAAAGTAGAATAATAGTTTTGCTTGCATTTCATTTATAGATTCTAATTTACCTTTAATTTCAACACAACTTTTATATGATTCTAAAACAATTTTGGCTGTTCTCTTTTACTTTTCCGGCGATTATATAAAAAAAAGAAAAAAAATTTAAAAGGAAAGCACTATTGCGTAAGTAATTAAAAACTTATATACATATCAATTTGATGTATAGAAAACTAGTAATTATTTAGCCTGTTGGAAAAAAAAGAATTTAAACGCTTATTTGGCTTCTTTAAAAAACAGGAAAAATTAACATATTTTTCCACATCAAGTATAATATGTATTATTATTTTTTTCTTAATGACATTAGTTCTTTGTAAAAAAAAATGAGGTATCGGTTTTTTGCAAATTTTTACGTTGTACGGTTCAATTAGTTCATCTAAACCAACACACACACACACACACACACACACACACACACACACACACTCACACAAAATATTACACATACATACAGCTATCAAATATATATATATGTACGTACGGGTAGCTGTATGCATGTGTTGCATTGCTTTTGGTCTTATATCTCAAGATTGAACAAACCGATTTTCCTCAAATTTGACTCAGATATTTCTACATATGGGGCATTGATCATAATAATTTTTTTCAAAATTCCTTGAGAAGGTAGAAGGATATCGTGAAAAAATGAATTTCCATTTTAGAAAAGACTTACTAAAACAAATTTGTTACCTGCAATGCATATATAAATGTCTCCAAAATAACCACACCTCTAAAATAAAATAAAAGTCAGATCCTTAATGTTATTTTGCTTAACGTTGTGTGTCAGACCCTCAATGAAAATGCTGTGTAAGATATTGTGTGCTCTTGATCGGAAAGCTGAAAAAGTCACGGAATATTTTAGCAACTTTTTTTAATTGTTCTCAGTTTCTTAACTATTATCATCTCATAACGTGTTAACATTTAAGTTATTCAGTTCAATTTTATTATCGGTAATTTATTTTCATAATTCTGATAATTTGTTGTTACCAACCGATAACTCATATTTTAGGTTTTTTACGTTTTTTGTTAACAAAATTATTATCACTGAATATAAATATAACACATTCATTTGAATAGTGTATATTATTCACTTTATGAATCTCCGATTTTATTTTTTTTAAATTATTTATTCAAGGCGATAATTTTGTTGAGCATTTTCTAGTCTCGTCTTCAATGCTTCAGAAATTTGAAATCATTTCCTTTTTTTATTCATACTCTGACAAAAGATTGTACTATAATCCAATTTCTTATTGAGGGAAGACAACAGTAATGTTTTCGTGCTATACGATACTCTTCGATACGAGAATAAACTTTATTTATTCTCGAATAAAGAATAAACAAAGTTTATTCTTTAGTTTCTATTTCTATAAATTGCGTAAAATATTTTCCGACTTATTGTTATTTAAAATTAAAAGGTTTTCATTACTGAAACGATATGTTTTCAAATGAAATAGATTACACAAATCAGAATTTTACGCACTCCTTTAACCACTAAGGTTACGTGAGTTGAACTCAAATCCAATCCTTCATGTAACGTATATTTACGGTAATGCTTCAAGTAACGTATATATTTATTTATTCTATAGATTTGTTCTTTCACAGTATCATTTTCGGAACTATTGTTCGACTTGGTGGAAATGAAGATGTGGATTCTTTTTTAAAAGGTCTAAAATACCAACTTTAAACGGTTAGAAAGTGAGGGTTTTAATTACTTAAAACAATTAATTATATTGTTTTCTGTATAATAAAATCAAAGATTTTGTAATTTTTTTGTCATAAGAATATTTTTGGATCTAGCTCAAAACCAGATCTAGCTCAAACCAGGGAAAATTCCAAAAATTTTCCATTTCGAGGTCAAAAGAATTAAATTTTTTGTATTTCTACAATTTTCTTTTGTTAAGTTAATGAGTATATTAAAAATTGTTATTATTGATTCAGTATTTTGTATCTCTTAATTAACATTAGTTTTACAACTTGTTGCTAGATCTTTCTTTTAAATCTGGAGAGAATATTGTTTTGAAATTTTGCTTTAATTTTTAAAACGTTTTATTTTCTTTATTCGTTGTTTTCAACTTATGTTAATTGTTTGTAATATGATATATTCTACTATTTGAATTTTTAAAAATTTATTTATTTATTTTTGTTTTCTTTCCCCCTATAATATTTTTTTAAATTTATAAACCGATTAATGTAATGAAATTACTGGGTTTGATTCTTTAAAATAACCAAAAATGTAAGCTAAATACGTTTTTCCTGATTAGCATTTATTTGATGAAACATAATTGTTTTAATTTTTTGGTAATATTCTAAATGAAATTTTGATATTTTCTTCTTTTAATGTGTAAGAAAGTAACTTTTTAAAATATATATTTTTTTAAAATAAAAAGTGAGGCGTAATGTTGCTGTTATTCACTTGCTACTAGTAAATAATGTATAAAGCAAATTTAAAATAGTTATGAACACTTTGTTTATTCATTGCCCTTTCAGTACTATTTTTATAAACATAAAAATGATAACATTTTTAAAATATCCTGATAGTAATTTATTTATTAAAATAAACAATATTCGAGTAATTTTTAAATAATTAAAAATTTGTATTCTATTCTTTGTACTGTGAAATTATAAAATAATTTACAATTAAAAAGTTTGATAAACTGTTGGTTGTTGCTTCGTGAAAGAATCGATTATTTGTTTTTTAAACGAGAGGAATCAAGTTTCTTAATTTATTGAGATAATTTGTTATTTTTTACGCATTTACATTTAGTATGGTAATACGGGTTGAAAATTGGTTACTGTAGAATATGCGGGTAATGTATAGTAAGTCGTATGGTATAATGCAAGAAGGCAGGGTTTACTGGCAGGCTGGCAGCCAGGCAGCGTCGGTAAAGATATCGGAGGAGACTGTGTAGTGTCACAAGGGTTGATGGTGATGGAGTCTGATAGTGGGTGGAAAGAGGGGGAGAAAACCGACCCGCTTCTTCTCCGCCCTTTCCTTCATCCGCTCCACGTCACCTACCTCACCTACCTCAGTCAAATGTTATTAAGATGTGGTTAATAAGAAGATGTGGTGACACTACCTCTACTCTTCATCCTTCCCTTCATGCCCTTTTCAACTCTCCCCCCCCCTATATTTAGTACACCCGACCGTACTCTGAAAACCACCCCCGTTATTTCTCATTCAAATTTTGTTACTAAACTTATGTTACAGGGGACGTTTTGTTAATCTATTACTTTAATTTAGCTTCTACTTCATCTACGTTACCGAAATAATGTATTTCAATTATAAATAAAATTTTACTGAAAATGCAAAATCCTATGAACGATAGATATTTCATATGAACTGATAAAATAAAATAGGTTTTAGTCATTTAAGAGTGATATTTAAACCGATTATTTTATTACCCGTAGATAAATTTATGTTATAGTGATGTAATTAATAATTATATAAATAAATAATTACTGCAAATTATAAAAAAATTAAACAAGGATAAATAGTGATTAGAATAAGATAAAGATAGTTCTCCAGAGCTGTGTATAAATTGAAAAATTGTACAATCAGATATGCTTGTCGATTTGTAAACAGCCACTGTAACAAGTTTATGAGGTAATTAACGAAAATAAATGTATATATAAAAATAACAACATGAATTTATCTGTACTTATAAAATTATACAAAAAACTAATAAGTGAGCCATTATTGCTGTAAAAAAAAAAAAATCAAGAAAAGGTTAGTTAACAATTAATCATACAGAGTGTTCAAAAGATGACACAATCTTATGGAAAAATGAGTAAGTATCAATAGTTGTTGTAAGTGGCCTCCATTATGCGATTCAGGTAACTGAATACGACGTTGCATGCTCTTAAACACATGTTGTAATTAAGAAATTGCAGCGACACATCGTTTAGTTTCGCTCTGCAATTCGGGAATGGTGTGAGGATGAGTTTTGTGAGCAGCATCCTTAAGGTATCCCCACAAGAAAAAGTCAGGAGGGGGTAAATCAGGAATCTGGGGATAACTGGCACATCTAATATATTGCGAGGCAATGAATATTGTCTGCTGCATTGTGTAGCCCATTTTTTCTCAATTAAACTTCCAACAAATGAAGGAAATATTCTTCCATGAGGTTGTCACTTTTTTGAATACCTATACCTGTGGATCGGTTACCACTTCTTTTTGATTTCACTTACATAAAATTTGATAATATAAAAATTTATCTAAAAAAATAACAGAGAACTCTTTGAAATATCCCTATAGATTAAAAAGAAATTTAATGAATTTAATTGAAAAAATTATTTTTTTGAAGAATTAATTCAGAAGACTTTTATTAGATTTATTATAATTATTTATTTTTATAAAATCGACTGATCTGAAATGAAATACTCGGCGATTTTTATTTTTCAAATATGTTTGTCGCTTGTTTTTAAATGCAAACAATATATTTTCTATTTTACTGAAAAAAAATTCTATA
This sequence comes from Lycorma delicatula, assembly GCF_047948215.1. Taxonomy (NCBI): domain Eukaryota; kingdom Metazoa; phylum Arthropoda; class Insecta; order Hemiptera; family Fulgoridae; genus Lycorma; species Lycorma delicatula. Next base: position 137,041,431 of record NC_134458.1, on the reverse strand, counting down.
TTCAATATTCAAAATATAAATTTAAATTTTTTCCGACGAATATTTAACTCAAATGATGAGCAAAATTAATAATTTCGTTATTTGGTAAACTTTTATCTTATTCCTTTTTGGATCCGTTGAAAGTTATCTTTAACGGAAGTTATTTTACGTGATGCGTAATATTAATATAAAAAACACGTAAAGAAATAATATTAAATTATATTTTTTCATGAATTTTACACAAGTTTGTATCAGAAGAGTTGATTTTGTAGCTGGAATCATCTTATCTTTCATGAAATCAGTAAATCTTTGAAAAATTTAAATCGTTTTGCGCATTTTTGATAAAATTTCAGCTACTGCTTTCGATAATTCTTAACTGGAAAAATAAAGCGTTTTTGCTTCAAGAGACTTTTTTAAAATTTAATCAGTAAAACAGATTTATATTAACTATGTATTAATCTCATGTCTTGAACGAAACAATTTTTTTTTTTTTTAATTTAGTTGTCATCTACTTATTTCAATAAAAGAATCATCGAAGAATATTTATAAAATTTTCTAAATACTCAAAATATTTAAACAGTTGGAAAATTCAGTATGTAAAAAGTAAATTTTATTCATACATAGATTAACAAAATTTTATAAAATATATGCGAACGATTTTTTTAAATAAAAAAAAAAAAATACATGTGTTATACGTATATTATTAACTATAATAATAAATTCTGTTGTTCAGATGTTTGAAATGTCCGAGGTGTCCAGTGGGACAAAGAAGTAATTAGCACCGGCTAGCTAAGTAGTAAACAGTAATAATGGTAGATGTAGCTGAGTGGATGTAAGATGGGAGTTGAGAGGCCGTCGTGTACCTCTACGCTGTTTTTAGAAGCGGAGGGGTTAGACGAAGAAGAGGAAGAGAGTAGTCGGTTAGAACACACCTGAACAATAATTCAAACGTGTAACAACGGTTACAGTAGAGAATAAGAAGATGTAGGAGAAGGAGAAGGTATAGTTCGACCGGGAGAGAAAGCGAGATCTGTGAGTAAGCGAGGAGACTGAACTGAGTACAATATCAGTAGTCTTATGACAAAGAGAGAGAAGAGGTACGGCGTGTCGGTGTATACGTGTGTGTATGTGTGCTTATATATATATGGTATAGATGAGATGAGGAAGAGGGGTCGGAGAGAAGGCTTATTGCTTCCCACGGGATGTTTAGATCACGGTTCCTGCTGGACACAGACTCTAAGCTATGACCGCTATTATTTCCCATGGAGGAAGGAGTCCCTGGGAGGAATTCCCTGTAGGATGGCGACATCCCTTACAATATGGTCACCCGCTATCGCCCATCATTAAACAACAATACTCCCGTGGATGAGAATTATTGGTAGCACATTTTATAGTTAACGTTAGAAGATCTAGAACCGACCCCCTGTAACCTACTGTTATAACGACTGTCACACAAGGCTATCCTCCATTGTTGCTATATATATAGCGTATAAACGTCGTAGTAAACTATTAAAATAGAAGCTTTTAATAAACTTTTAAGTTGTTAAAGGGACTTGAGATATATTTTCAATAGAAAAGTTATTTGTCAACTTTTTGGAATCAGTTTTTTAAACGGGTGTAGAAAATTAACGTTTTCTACTCACAGATTACTTTACTTTCAAAATATTTATTGACGTTTATACATTTTTATCCTTAAATATCTTTGATGTAATTTTTATATCTTCGTTTAAATTGTATTACTGATTTCTTTTATAATAAAAAAACTGGCAACGAGGTTATGGAACTTTTTGGACAGAATTTAATCCTATAAATTATAAAACAGACACTATTGTAATTCCTTACCCGATTTTCATGATTTTAATTGCAAAAAGGTGAACCATATATATGGGTAAAATTGGGTGTGGTGACTACCAAATTTTGAAATTGTACGTTAATCCGTTCCAGAAATATTTAACAGATTACATGCCAATACACACGCATTCATAACAGAGAATTGCGTCATTTTTTAAAATTGCATGTTGCATAGTACATCTCTCTACCACCATGACAGAATGTGTTAATTAAAATCCACCAAAATAATTTTGGGTGGGAGTATTGAATAGCCGTTAGCATTAAAATATAACTGGTTCGGCCAGGGTTTGAACTATCAGCCTAATACCGCTCTTTTATAAGGGAGATAAATCACTTTAACGATTTGACCCAGTCAAAAATACAGGTATATCCGACATACACTCGTATATCCGAAATTTATATTTCAAATTAAATAATACTTTTTTAATATTATATTAAAAAAGTTTTCGATGTCTTTTCAGGTATGTTATCATTAGACTAAAAATATTAAGCTGTTGGGCTAACTAATATCTGGAGTAACTAATATATGAGTTACATAACAATTAGTGTTGTAGGGTTTACAATTTTACTGGTACGATTATAAATATTTGTTGATTTAATCGAGGTGTAAATTTCAGTTTGTCGATTAATAATCCTTTTAATTAATGTAGTAAATATAATATTTTATTTATTGATATTATCCAGCAGACCTCTGTGGCGGAACGGTAGCGTCTCAGCCATTCATCCGGAAGTACTTGGTTCAAGTCCCTCTGATGAATGTCTTTTTTTACTCGCTACAAAAAAACCATTTCATTACCATTCATCTGCGGCTGTTAGAGGGTGCTAACTACGATAAAACGGTATATAAAGGAGTTAATCGCTGTCGGGCTTTTTCTTCAAGTCAGTTATATTCCTTGTTTTCACTTCATATATTCATTGTTTTGAGAGAACAGATTTTACGTATTTAATTGCAAAAAAAAAAATCCTTCGAATGTTTTATTATTACATCGGTTATACTAAATATAATACTAATTCAAAAAAATGCTTGCATACATATAAATGCTTGCTTAAAACCTATTTCCAGTCAGGACATTCTACGGGACGGATCGGGCTAATTCTTCTTTTATTCTGTTCTGAACGGTCATCAATGTGTCCACAGATACGTCATCAAGCATAGATAGACCTTGAAATTGATTTCCCTGTGAGGAAAATAACTCGGAAAATTTCTCAATTAAGCAATGAATGATTTTTTGAGAAACTCTCAGAGCAAACTCAAGTTTATGGTCCGATGACGCTTGGCTACATATCTGGGGTCATTCCGAACAGAATAAAAAAATCAGCCCAATCCGTCTATTAGAACACCCACACGGACTGGAAATAAGTTTTCAGTCCAATTTCTTTAAAACATAAGATTCTAGCTTCCAGCAAATCCAATTTATTAGGGATTACCTGGATCTAAATTAAATACTACTACTAAGCGACTGATTTACTTAAGCGTCTATTTATTATAATTTGAAAAGAACGTTTATAATTTGGATGAAAAAATAAGTTGCATAGTTTTCAGTTTTAACGGTAAATTTTTGTTAGATTACATTATTTTTTATTCATGTTTATTATGTACACACTTATGCACAAATACACACACATCGAAGTTTTATTTTCATCTTTTTATCATCTGTCATTTAACTGTCTTCAGGCGCTTCTCCATCCCTTTCTATTCTATGCTAATCTTTTTTAAACTTAACATGATTACAACATCCTAAATCTTCAGTTATTAATCTGTTTATTTTTGTTGTCCTGTGCAATTTTTACCCTTAACATATTCCTCTAATATAAAATTGACTAAAACATTGTTCATTTATTTACAAGATTCAATTACAAATTAATTTTGTCTTGATTCGGTTTAAGAACTCTTCATTTCACATCGTACCAATTCATTTAACTTACAACATGCTGTTGTAACTCCACATTTCACAAATGTTACACTTTTGAAATTCTTTTTCTTTTTGCTTTTCCTGCACATACACAAATACTTTTAAGAATATAAGATTAATTCTTATATTCATAATAAACACTAGCAGATATATTTTCTTTATGAAAGCTTTATTTTTATTTCACAGTTTTCTTTTGGCCACTGTGCTAGTATTTTTCTAGGGATTTAGTCGATTTTGAAGTTTATTCTGCCTACTTGTTATTCTTATATTTGAAGTATATACATATACTTAATATGCTCACGTTATTCTACCTAATTGAAATTATACGACTTCCTACCTTGCGCTTAGATAGTTTTGCGTTGTATAAAATTTAGGCAATTTTATTTATAGCTCAGTCTTTATGTGTCATAAGTTCACATGTTAAAGAATTTATTCAGTACATGGTTTAAGTAAATTGTTTTTCTGTATCATGATATTACTTATAAACATTTTTTCTCATCTCGTATTATGGAAAAATATTGTATTTGGGTACAGTTTAAATATCAAGGACTTGTAGATAAGTTAGAAACGTTTATCGTTTGGAAGTCAGTTTATTTCCTTCTTCATGGCTGGTAGTTAAATCCAGTTATGAAGAAGATAGCATACTTATTGTCCAGATTTCCGATAGCCAGTTCTAAGGTTATATTATTAATTAAACCTCCAGTTAAATAAATTAATAATTAATTTACTGTGAATTTTATTTATTTATTTTTTTTATTGTATTGAAGTAAAAAAATAAATAAATTTTTATTCAAACTTTAGTAACTAAATAAGAAAAATTTTAATAAAATTTAATTATTATTAATAAATAACTACTTTAAATGCTATTACAATAACAAGCGAAATTGTAATCATCTGTATTTCAATCAGTTGTTTAATAATTTTTTGTGAGCAGAAAAAGTAAACAAAACATATTATTTCAGGCTAAATTATTTTTCGCGTTTACTCAGTGAAATAATTTCATTTAGGTAAGTTTATGTAAATTTGTGTAGTAATTTGGTCGTCAATACAGTTCTGCACTAATAAGATGTAGTAGAATTTAAGTGCAAAGTTTTCTTAAAAATTACATTAAAAACTCATTTCATTTTTTGAAATAGGAATACGTGTAAAGAAAAAAACAGAGGTTAACTAACAAAAGGAGACTATAACAGACACATGTTTTTATGAGAATTTACTCTTATGTCGAAATAAGGGAACGTACTGAAACATCGGATTCCATATCTCTTACATTTAACTTCCCTGTTTACTTCCACCGATTTCTTAACAATCGTCAGTCAACGGAGTTCATAACAGAACAAAGCTATATTATGTATATAATATTTATTTTACAAATACACGTAGAGAAAGCGTAATAATTTTTTTTTTAGAACTGGAACATTGAAGTCTGATACAATTTATACTTTTAAAGGAAAACTAATACTCCATTATTATTAAATTACTTTGTTTCCATACATGCATCTATATTTTTTGTGTACTAGTGTGTGTGTGTGTGTGTGTGTGTGTGTGTGTGTGCGCGTGTGTGTGTGTGCGCGCGCGTGAATGCGGGCATTACGTGGCAAAAGGCCAGGAAAGTCAGTCGTAGTATAGAGAGGTTGAAAGTTTGTGCGAGAAAAGACGTGTGAGCGAGAGAAATAGAAATAAAATGAGCGGTTTTACGAAGGGAAAACTGACAGATTTACAACAAATCATTAAAGAGAGATAAGGAAGCAATAGTGTCATCAAGAATAAGGAGGGTTGGCTCGCTGGTAAGGGTGAGAGGGTGGTCACCCCTAACATCCCTCTTTAGAGAGAAGGACAGAGGGTACGGTGGGATGAACTAAACATTCATCCACCGTTACCTTCTCTTTTTTACATTCTTTCTATTTCTTTTTACAGTTCGGCCCCAGAGGGCGTCCCCTTCATCAATTGCACTGATCAGCGCATATTTCTCATTTTCTAAAATAAACAACACTATTGGTTTTCCCCTGCTACCTTTCCTCTTATTTTTCCTTTCTTAGTTACTGCGTCTGTTTTCGATTCTACTTTTGGTACGCTATTTATTCCTATTTTCTATCTTTGACCGGTGCACTTAATTTACCAAAACATTCCTCAGCTATTTTTTATTCTCTGCGTTTTGTTTTTATAAATTTAGTAGCAGAATACAAAATGATAAAAATCAGATGAATAGTAAAGAAAAATAATCTTAATGTTTTTTAAAAATATTGATTAACAAAAAATTATATTTGCTAATTTAAGGTATACAGACGTGTTTGGTCAAGGACAGGAAAAGATAATTTAGATGTAGAATATTCAAGGAATCTGTAATGATTTGATTACAGGAATAAGAAAAGTATATTCCAGTTACATTTGTTTTTAATTTTTTATTTTTTTATTTAAAGAAGGGTATTTTTTAAATCTTTGTTTTTATTATCCTTTTTTCTACAAACTGTTTGAATATTATTAACCGAATAAAAATTGTTTATTATTATTAATTCGTTGTACACGTCCCTTTCACAAAACCAAAGTAACCTTACCTTTATCAATTTTCAAACTTTCGAAAATATTTTATTTTTAATACAAGTCTATGTTCTATATTAATTTTAAGTTTTATTATTAAATTTACATATTAATATTGAATTACCTGATTTTTATTCAAATATTTGTCTTTCCATATCTGTTTTTTTCTTCGTAGAATACTTTCAATTACAAAATTAAATAATTTTGGATGTTGCAATACATAATTCATCATTCTTATATATATATATATATATATAATTTCAAAAAATGTTGCAATCCGTCTTTCCTGGTCGAATGATTACCTACCAGGTTTTTCTTTATCTCAAGCAATCCCACGCAGGTCAGCGCTATTTCGACGATGGCGATTAGAAAAATTCTCTAGAAGAGGGGTTATCTTTACTGGCGGTGACGTTCTTTGAGGGAGGAATAAAATAATTAATACAAAGTATGAAAATAATGGCGAAAATTATGCAGAAAAGTACTTTACTCTTCAAGTATGCTCTTCCAAGTGATAATAAAACTATTCTATTGAATGTATACGTATTTTTTAATAACACTGTATTTACTTTCCTAATACGCCTCGAATATATATATATATATCTTTATGTATTCTTATATATCTTAAGAATTTTTTATTCGTTGATCAGTGTCATTGATTTATCTCAGTCTATTTTTTTTTGTTGATATTCTTAAACTATAAATCGTTAATCTATTTTAATGCAAAACTAAACAAATCCTACAACACTTAGTTATATTACCTAATATTTAATTCATCGTTGTCATCCTTTACGTCTTGTAACATAAAGAATTTTTTCTATCTATTTTCATATTGAGTTAGGCTTCAGGTAATGATTTAATGCCTTTTAATATTCTCTATCATTCAATATCGGATTTCATCAAAAGATCATTACCCAGTTTGAACATATTTATATATTTTAATGTGCAACAAGGCATATTTGAGATGTGGATCTGTCGACGATCGAATAAAAATTTCGAAGGTGATTTCTAGGACAAGGGTAGTTAATACTGTTAAGAGGAAGCTGTAATTCTTTGCACATGTGGTGAACCATCCGGAGAAGTAAATGCTTGATATTTTTAAATAATTTGAGCCGAATTCCAATGTTTTTAGGTTTAAAGCATTTGGGACGGATACTGAAATTAACGAACCAGTATACAAGAGATACTCTCGGTGAGTTAGAATAAAACTATAAGTGTTTAAGAAAAAGAAATAATGCAATAAACTTTATTCATTAACTGTTAGGGTAGATAGTAAAAGTATTTGTAAGTGAACATAATAAGATGATTGTTAAATAAGACTACTGCTTAAAAAGGGTTAAGACTAGAGGTTTCTTTTGTTAAAGGGTCTAGCTTTCTACCTGCAATAAATTCGGAATATTATTTATTTTGAAATCTATCTTGTGTGTAATCTGCATTTATTATTTTCTAATGAAATTTATCACTAGTGGATGTGTAATATCTTGATTGTTATTCTTTGTTGATTATGCTCTGTTTTTATGTCGTTCTTACTGTTTTGATTATGTATTATGTCATGTACCTTTTTGTTTGATTTGTTGTTATTGACATGTAATATTATTATCGTTCACTACTATTATTAGTACTATTATCCTGATTATTATTGAGGTTGTAATTACTATATTAATATTTGTGTTTATTAATTGTTTTATTATTGTCACTTATTATTATTATTATTATATTTATCACCTCTATTATTAATATTGATTTATCTGTTTGTAATTTTCAAGATTTTAAACAAATAATCTGTAATTATATAAACATTCTAAATTATCAACAACCTCTCAATATCCTGATCGAGCCGTGGAACACGCGACAATATATTTCTGATTATTATAAATTTAACGGTAAGTTATAAACGGAGTAAAATTAGTTTACGTTAATCTAATCTTAATATAACTTACATTACTATGGAGGGCAGTAACTAAATATCTTTGAAAGATTCGTTGAAAAGGATTTCAGCCTTCTTCAAGGTCTTTTCACCATAAAAATTCATAGAGGTAGCTATCCAATAATTTAAATTGAGTACAGAAACAGCTTCTGGGTGTTGGTTTTGTGACTTCTCGAATTCTTTATTTCGTAATGGTGTAAGCACCCGTCAAGTGATTAGTGAAGTTTTGACTACGATTAACATTAGAACTAAGAATTTAAATTTCTTTTTGTATTTCTAATCCGCTGTATGAAGCCCACAGATCAAAGATAATGAGTTTTAAAGATACAGTATGTTTAATAAATAGGTCGTTGACCTGTCTTCTCCCAACTATTACAGTTTTGGAAGCCGAACTACTTTTGTTTTTAAACACCCACTTGACTATCTTAAGCAGTCAGGCCAGGCCCACAGTTAACTTTTGGCAAAGCTAATAATTTTATGGCATACACTTCACATAAATAATTATTCCAGTCAGTTCAATTACGGTTAATTCTCAGTTCGTTTCACGTAATTTAAATGGCGCAGTCCAAAACAATAGAAATATAAGAGAAGTAAAGCTTTTTATAGTCTAATCAGATACGGTATACAGCTATACAGTTGTATACTATACTCGGTTGTACACATTATAATTACACTCTATAGGAAATCTGATTTACATAGTGCACAATGACCACCAGCACATTGCTTTTTTATTCAATATTAGCCCTTTCAAAAAGCAACGAAAATAATTTGATTTGCTTTGCACGCTTCATATAAATGAAAAATGGAAGTAGGAACTTTCGTTGTCAGCTGCAGGTAAAAATATAAGACCACGGCACAATTTACAGCTAACAATATTCAGGAATTCATGGGGGAGAAGGATGGAACAATAGTTTAGGCGAGTGCTTTTTTACGTATGCGATTTTTGTTGGTACTAAAAACCAACATGTACAACATAATGGACGTCAAAATTTTGTTTGTTTTATTATTCTACAACGAAATTTGAATCCTTTTATATACACTGTTGTACGAGTAAGATGCCACTCCTTTTTATAAAACTATGGTAGTGTTTTAGAAATTGCAGTTCTCAAGAGGCTGGACGATTTATCTAAGTATACTGAGTTTAATTCTTTTTATGAAATAAAATGAGTTCTGGACATTTCAGTGTCTACATATAAGTTCTGCCAATCATCTAATACTGCCTCTTCACATTCAATTCAGTGTTTTTTTAAGGATTTCGGTTTGTTTCACAATTTATATCTTCTACGGATCCTGTTTATATTAAAAGGAAATTTTTTTCACATTACTACGGATCAATATAACGCTGAAACATTTATTGATAGAGTAAAAGGGCATACGGAATTTTTGTCAGTAAACTCCAGCTTTAAATAATTTACTTATTCTTTTCCTTACCTGAGGATGATTGCTATTATTTTGGAGGAGAAGTGATAAACTTTAACTAAATTTTGTCTTATCAAAATAGTTCCTTGAAATTTTACTATTGATTCATAAATGAACAAGAATTATAGAATATTTTAAAAACTCATTACTGTCATCCATTTCTGTCTTAATTTCCTATAGAGGTTGCTAAATACACTGCCTAGGTATGATGCACTGTTAATAGGGCGGTCGGCTTTATCCCTTTTTTTAAAATTAATTTAAAAAATTAAATGTTAACTTTTACCATATATAAAACCTAACAATATTTCAGAGATTGGAAACATTTTTAATCTATTTTAAACTACATGACAGAAAATCGGATGCGTAAAATTAATGTCGTGTGAATTATTAATCGTAATAATTAATTAAATGTTTGAAATAAAATCAGATTTCATAAAAGAGCTCTGAATGGAAACTACCCCAAAATATAGATTTATTTTATTCTAATAAAATATTCACTATTAAAGTTATAAATCCTAATTTCTTGGGGGTAGGGATAAATTAAATTCTGACCTAATTTTATTTATAAAAAATAGTAAAACTCTAGGGTTGAAAACAATAAAAAAAATTAATAATTATTTGTTGTAATAATGTAATATGAATCATTTACGGCATATTTTTTGCTGTAAAACCAAAACAAATAACGACAAAGTAAATTAAACACAAAGACCGTTAACGAACGGTTTTTATTTAAATAAAACAATAAAATTTAATTACAAGGGAAAATGTTTAATAAAATTAAAATAAATAAATAGATTTCAATAACTGTAATAAATATATATGTTTACGTGCAGAAGAGTATGATGAGCAAAAATAGTGGACGAATGACGTTGTGGATAGGGTGTAGAGAATACGTTATACAAACATATTAGTAAACATAAACGCGGTTAAAACAATCAAATTTGCCTTTAGCAAATCGAAATTTAATAACAGTAATGCTACTTCAGTTTTACCTGTATTTATTCATGCATATATACGTAAATAAAACATATTATATATGTGAATATATGTATGTGTTATATAATGTGTGTGTGTATGTATGTATTAATGTGTTAACGTACAGAAACGTTGTGCCTATAGCGTAATGAATGCCACCTATTTTAATGTTACATTTCCATTTGCATCTCTGTATAAATTTAGACATACCTTTAAAATTATAAACTACGAATATTTGTGCGTACATACAACAAATAAATAATGCATTTTATGTTCATATATATGTAGATATATTTATGTTAAAATAAAAGAGAGATAGAACGATATAATTTAGAGAAAGAAAAAGAATGTGTTACAAACGTATTAACCTATCTGTATTTATTTACGCGTGTGTGTATATGTGATAAAAGTAGCGTGATATTTTGCCGGTAATCAAATCGTCAATATGAAAATTGATAAATACATTAATCGGTTTTGCAGTACCGTTTTATATATTTGGAACATGAAAGATGTAAATTAGTTTAAAAAAAAATTATAGAGGAAGATATCAAATGCAGTAATATGTATGTACCAGAGATAGAGAGGGTTATGTTGAGAGTTTAAATGTACCATCGCGTTCATATATCCAACAAAACAAAATCGATGTATATTCGGATATCATTTAAATCATAACACCTCTAAAATAAGTATATTTTTGTGTTTGTGAGTTTTTATGGATGTATATGTTTGTATAATAGTAATAAAGGTTAAAAATAGAGTAGGAGATATGCAGAAAAGTAGCTATTGAAAACAGTAGCGGGAGAAGTTTAATAAGTAGCATAAAATCAGTGTAATATAGATGGACAATGTACAACGCTCGTATAACAAACTTGCCAATAAATGAATGAATATGGACAGTAATAATAACAGCCGTCGGGTTATGTTCGTACTGACAAGAGGAGAGTATGAAGCAGAACATATATATATATATATTGCATACATGGTAGAAAGGAAAGGAGGTACGATGAGGAACAAGGTAGGTGAAGCGGGGTAGAAAAGAGAAATGACTGCATATATACGAATAGGGGCATAAATTATGCGTAAATATAACAACACATGAAAACTAATAATAATATAACAACCGAAAACAACAGCCATCACTGGACCTAACACACAGTAGTCATTAATGTGTCAATATCTCACTTACAATTAACGATCCATAAATCGACACTAAATATCACCAGATCAGATCATTATTATTACGCACATATAACACCCTTTGGTGAGGCGTAGCATAATATGGCGTAGCATAATGGTATGAGAGAAAACATTCATCGTTATCCTCTAATTTTTATCCCCGACACTATCTAAAATATATTTCGCCGATAAATATTTTCCCAAATCTATACCCTTGCATGCATAAATATACAAGTTTATAGATATACGTATTTTATTGTTAATAAGTTATTATTATTTTTTTAATATTGATACAAGAGATATTTTTAGATGAGCATTACATTTTATTTACAACGGGATATGAATTGGTCGGTAGGATACTTATCATTAGCGTTGGTCAAATGGATCGCTTGGGAGTCGTCAAATGCCACTTGGGTTATAATACTATATATATATATATATATATATATATATATATATATATATATATATAAACTAACATTAAAGAGGATATGATATCATTTATAAAAACGTAAAAAAAAATAATAATCTACAAAATCCGATGACAAAATTTTCCTACCCTCTTTCTAATTCCCACTACCGTCCTACCCTTTACGATTTTTTAACTAGTTAACCCCTAATAATACTGCGTCACAAATAATGAACTCACGCATAATGTTTTGTGTTCCCTATATTATCTAACTCTTTCAGTATAGTGTTTATATTCAAATTCATAATTAACTGAATCGCTATTATTTTCGTCATTATTATTGTTTCAGTAAAGTACTTTTTAATTCTGTAAGCATATAAATGAGCCGATTATACTACAAACAGATGAAAATTCATCGATTATTTATTTTTATTATACTTAATTTGATAAAAGTTTTAAGTACATATTTTATATATTTTAATGAAATAAAATAAAAACGATAACTATATCCAAACGGGTATCTGATGTTATTTCTTTTTTAATAATTAAAATGGTAAATTGCAAATAAATAAAAATAAACAGCTACACTTAATTGCTATTGAAGTAAATTGGGAAATAAGGTTTAAAATCATAAACCGTTCACAAAAATGTTACTTAAAATCGAAATTAGCATATTTATTTCGATTATTGAACAAAAAAAAACATCTCTAGACACTACAATAAAAGTGTATATGTGTGTGCGCGCGTATACCCATAAGCGTATTTTCACACAAAGTATATAACTAAGCTACTTCTTAATTTTTTATAATTGTTAATTTAAAGAATCTTGACTAATGCCGTATTTATTTTGGACGTAAATACTATTTTTTATCCTATTCTAAAATTTTGGTCGTTTTCTTGTTTCAGTCACATTGGATTAAATTTTATTTTATAAACGCCACTGAGGTCATATGACACATTATTTCGATATAAAATATAACGAAAAAACGATGGTGAAAACCGCCCATCGATATCTATCTTTTTTTAGGATGTAAATCATTAAAACGCCTACTGATTGTTGATATTAATTTATTAATTTTCGATACCTAGACTTGTACTAACGATAGATAAATCAGAAAAAAATAAAAATCAACTTGTCTTTTTTTTAATTATAGTTATTTTTGTTAATTTTTAAAGCGTTTTTAAAAAACCAAGTGTATATTGTGGTTGATAAACATTTTTTTTTAGGAGCTAAAAATGGAATTTTCTAACTTCTAGGCAGTAGTATATTCTGCCTTGAAATACGAGTTGTCAAGAGTGTAACGATTGACATTCATCCATTATTATGTTCTTCGGGTCTTAAATATCTTCTAAAGAGGTTTTGTAAACAGTAGAATCTACATAACCTCACAACAAAAGGTCAAGTGGCATAAAGTCTGAAGAACGTACGGGTCATTCCACTGATTCTCTTCAATTTATCAATTTTTCTGGAATTTTTTAAAGAATTCCTTACTTCACTACTGAATTGTGGTAACGCACAATATTGCGGGAAATCGTCGCAGGAATTTTTTTAAAAGTATTCACAGCCTTATTTTTTCAAATAAGCGGCACCATTTCTTTCCTTAACATTTGTAAACGTACAATTTCTATAAGATTGCCATCAATAAATAAAGGTCTAATTACACGATAAGCTAGAATGACGACCCGATCGCTAAATTTTTCGAGGTACCGGATGTTAGTTTCAAGAAACAAATGTAGATTATTGGTACCCAAAAAATGACTAGAATTGTGCCTTTTAACAAACCCATTTTTATAGAAAGCGCATTAATTACTGAAGTAAGTATTGCGGGCAAGCAAGGGTTGGTTATCTTCGTAAAATTGTCCATGTCTTTGAAAAGTTTAATCCTCATCTTCGTTAAGTTGAATGAATTTATTTTAAAAAGTTTCTTATAAATGTATGACATATTTTATACTTATTACCGATATTTCCTCTGTTTAGAATTGTCTAAAAATTCGCAAAGAATATCAGTTTTTATTTGTCATTATCTGGAGATCGACCCGATTTATTTTTATTTTTCCATTTCCAGTTGTATTGAACTTATCCAATAACTTTCTAATTTAGCTTCTTGAAACAGATGGAACAGGAAGAAAATCGTTAAAGGATCTCTTTTATGGTAATTTTTATTACTTATTCCGAAAATAAATATCATTAAATTTTTTTTCAAGCTTTTGTACCATCTTGTCACAGATTCCAACAGCAACATATACTGGTAAAAAATTGAATCGCCGGTAAAAATTTAAAAAATGTTCTAAAGAAAACGCTTACTTTTAAACAGTACTCCTGTTAATTATAAGAATACTTAATTAAATATTATTAACGAATAATAAAATCCATCTTACCAACACATTGAGATACTCTAGATCTTTCGGCTTACTTGAAAGCCATCAGGAGTAAAAATATTACATTAAAGTCAAAAATTAAAAAATCATAGGTTAAAATGTAAAAACAGTCATGATTGTCCGGTGCTAACAGTATACTGAGGGAATATATATTTACTCTGGTGGATTAAAATGAAGTCAAACGGAACCGAGTTATCAAGGAGATAATTATTAGATTAAATTATTTCTTTACACTATATTTAGTATGTTTTAAATAATATATTATCTTTTTTATAAATATTACAATACTTCTAATTTAGAAAAAAAATCATATTTACTGTAATAATAAAAATTTAATTAATGAACAAAAAATGTTTAAATATGATAAGCAACCCGACTGGTTTTCGAACTGTACCGTAGTAATACTTACAGAAAATTTATTAATCGAATGAGCCTTTCGGAAGGTTTATGTAAAATGGCGGATTTAATATAAAGATATTTTCCATACCATATTAATTTTTGAAACCATAATATGACTTATATGAGTTTTGATATTTTAAATTTGAATTTTTATTTTCTAATCATCTGATTTATTTATATTTAACGGTATGAAATAAAAATTTATCAGCCGAATTTTTAATTTTGAAAACTAGTTCTGACTTTTTTGAAATAGCCTCGAGATAAAATATTATATTTTAAACGCGGTATCATGTTCAAGAAATTAATTATAAGATTCTTTTAATAGAAACAGTAATTGTATTTCTATCCTATTTAAAAAATAATTCTTCATTCAAATTATAAATTTTATTTTAAAAATACGTTATTGTTAAAACTAATCCGTAATAATGCCTAAAAATTTAGGTATTAAACAAATGCCGACGATTTAGTTAAAATGTCACAAAGGCTTTTAAGAGGAAATCATTGAGTGTAAAATGAATCAATAAAGTTTCATGATTTTGAGTATTTTTTTAAATTTTAAGTTATAGAATTATCCAAAGAAGCAACCGCAGTTAATAGATTATTTAATAGCTAATATCTTGGAAACGGATATCAATGTGTAGTTTTCACCATTGATTTCTTCGTTAAAAAATACATCGAAATGTTGTGTCATATGACGCAACATTAAGGTAGGCCATTTAACTTAAAAGATTAACTTGAATATAACAGAGCGCAAAACTAAATGGCGGCCCAAATTTTAGAATATTTAAAAAAGTATTTTCTCCAAAATAGATATGGCTTTGGTCAAAATGATCTAAATTAATAATTTCGGAAAAAGAACGATATTGAAAAGTAAATAAATAAATGAAAAAAAAATTTTAAAGTTGAAAAATAAAGAGAATTTGTGGAACACTATAAAAGATAGATTTTTAGCAGTGTTTTTAGAATAAATGGAAGAAGTGAACAATTTCCAAATATATTGTCTTATAGATTAATGGATTCACAAGTACTTACGGAAAAAAGGATATTCTTTTTTTGTGGTTTCTTTAGATCGGATAATCTCGATTCTTAAAAGGGAGAATTGTTAAAGCCCAATAAATTCTCTAATAATTAATAATTCGACTGGTTTTCGAACTAGTAATGCTTACAGAAAATTTCTTAATCGAATGAGCCTTTCAGAAGTTTTATGTAAATGGGCGGATTTAATGTAACGATATTTTCCATACAATTTTAATTTTCGAAATCATAAACAAAAAGGACGGAACATTACGTTTTGATATTTATATTTTTTGGGCCAGCCCGATAATCACTAATAAAAATTTCATTAAATTTTTATAGCGTTGTTTTCGCATAGTTTTGTTAGATATTTGTTCTGAATTACAAAAAAAAAAAATACATGCTAACTCAACTAAGATAAGACAAAATGAAAATTTGGCTGATTCGTAACTTTACGTGGAAAACGATAAGAAATGTTAGAATTTCTATTTTCTAATTATCTTATTTATATATATTTAAGGGTATGAAACAAAAATTTATCAGTCGAATTTTTAATTTCAAAAACTCGTTACGACTTTTTTGAAGTAGCCTCGAAATAA
This sequence comes from Lycorma delicatula, assembly GCF_047948215.1. NCBI lineage: Eukaryota > Metazoa > Arthropoda > Insecta > Hemiptera > Fulgoridae > Lycorma > Lycorma delicatula. The sequence goes on along the minus strand of NC_134458.1, from coordinate 137,024,859 downwards.
AATATATTTTAAACGAAAGTAAACGTAGACTTTGTGAATATTTAATATTGATTTCTAAGATAAATTTAAACAAATGTTTTTGGTAGATGAATCTAAGATGAAACAAAACTGCAATAAAAAATTCTACAAACTTTTGAATTGCCGTACGGATTCAGTTACAGTAAGAGTACGAGTTACAAATCCGAAACATATTTTTGCATTATTTGAATAATTTCTTTTAAAATTTAAAAATTCTTTATTTTTACATTTCACCAGGATGAATAGTATCTTTTCACAATATTAAACGTTCATATTGTAACAAGATCGGTATAAAATACTCGTACCTGAGTAACGGATCCCTGCCAATTAAGAAGAAAGTAGTAGAAAATATAAAATATACGGGAGGAATCCAGAAAGGGGCTAAAAGAAACCCTTTTAGTAAAGGTAACAAGTCTGTTTAACAATCGTCCCTTGTAATACTGCCCACTGACACGCCTAAACATAATGTTATTCCATGAGAAGAGTTACCGGACCAGGATAGGAATTTCACGGGAATGTGTGAGGGCGATCATTCTCAAGCTTCGAGTTGGGTCCGGCGTGGCAGGTAAAGAGGTTAGGAGTATAAATACTCCGGGGAAAACCAGTTTAAATCAGTCTAAGCGAGACGTTATGATGTCAGTCTGCGAGATTAGAGTCTGCCAGATGTGAGTCTACGAGAGTGCTACGATAGAGGAGTTATTATATGAGTTAGACCCGATTAACGTGACGTTACAAGTAATTCCAGTACACGAAAACAAAAAATGGTTTGGCGAGTTACTGAGACTATAAGTGGAAGATATAATGTAGAAAGTAAATTTCATTCACAATCTGGTAAGGTAGTTTTATTTGTGAACAGCAAAGTTATATGCACGGAAAGAATTTATGCTTGTTTTATCAATTGTACTATTGTTGTTAATATAAGACTAGTGGTTAATAATGTTAAGACTAGCGGTCATGCTAATGTCTTTTGTCATTGGGACTGAACTATGATTTTCATTATTTATTTACATGTGAATAAATCCTGACAATTACTTTTAGTTCTGTTTTGTATGTAATTACTGTCTATTATTATTATTATTATTATTATTATTATTATTATTATTACTATTATTATTGTTATTCCTGTGGTTGTGATTACTACGATTATTATTTTGACATTTATTATTATTATTGTTTGCTGTTGTCATTATTATTATTATTCTAATTATTATTGTGAGTTGTTTATGATTGTCGCTTATAATTATTATTACTATTGTCATCATTATTATTATTGATTTGCCTTGTTTTACTTGTGTTCTTTAAATAATAAATTGTAATTATGTAAACATTTTCAATTGTTCATATCTCAATATCCTGACCGAGCTGCAAACACGCGACTATTTGTAATCATAACAATTTTAACAAAAGTTTCAAAATTAGAATTTTTCCCATGACAACTCACGGAGCAGGTTTATCTGTTTTACGTATTATTTATCTGGTACTTCTGTAACTCTAAACTGATGAAGTCAATTAAAATACGATTTTTAAAAAATAATTATAAGGTGTTGAAATATTTTTTTGTGACAGTCAAATTTTATTGCAGTTACGCGCTTCGGTATTGATTTTTCTATACTCGAATGATAATTATTCTCCATATGCAGGTTCTCTATATGTATTAAATTTTTTTGAATGTTTTTTTTGTTGTGGTTTTTCAAACCTATAATATATAATTTTTTTTTTGTTACACATGATATATTTTAATTTATACCATGTATCTTATGGTTTTTTTTTACATTTCTATTTATATAATTTTTTAAATTATTTTCTTTATTTTATAAATGGTAATAGTTTTATTTTATTATTAATTATATAAAATGATTAATCTCGCAAATAAAGCAGTATAATACGGTTATAAAATATTACAAATTTTTTATAAAATTTAAATAATTTCCAAACGTTATCATATACCTCTAATGTTTCTAGATATTACAGTAGTTCGTATCTTACTCGTAGTTCCGATTATTTAGAGTTCAGAGATCTATCTTATTTAAATACTAAGGAAATTAAATAATGGGGCACAGTATATAAATATATATTCCAAAAAAATAAAATATATTATTTTAAAATTATTTTTATAATTGTCAGAAGAGTAATAATTTGTTTTTTTTCTACGGGTAAACGCATACAAATGATTTTAAATATTATATAGATATCCATACAAGTGAGAAAACAGTAGATTATGTAGAATTTACATCTGTTTACAAATTACATCTGAGACCAAATGACACTGATTATTACATAACGGAGAAAATAGGTAAAATTAATACGTAAAGACAAAAATAACAATTCTCTTTGATGCAAAAACTGAAAATAAACATCAATATTCAGAGATAATTTGGTAAAATATAATTCACTTTTCTATCGAAAATTTATTCATAAACATGAAATTATATAAATGATGCATAAATTATAAATTGTTATTACTATTGTTACATGCAGGTAAGGGCGTTGTTTCATTTGCAATATTACTTTTATTATTATTATTTATTCTCAGTTTATTGTTGTTTTATTTTATTATTCATAATTCGCATCACTTTATTTTAACAGAGTTGTTATTGTTATTGTTTTTAGTTAATCTTTACAAATGTTACACCCGAGATTTTGTTGAATAATATGAAACAAAACTTTATTATTTATAATGGGTTTGAAATTATTAATTATCACCCGGGATTTGAATTAATTGTATTATACTACTAAAAGACAATGTTGTAATTTTAAATAAATTGATGGATAGTTAGCAAGATACATATTTCATGAACATAATTGTACGTCTACTTGCAAATGTAATTTTAATAGTTAAACGATAGAAATATTTTAAAAAGAATTGTCATTGCATTGTAAAATTTAAATACATTTAATATTGATTTCTATTAAAAGCCGTTCGAATTTGACCTAGTTTTACAGGTCTCTTTAATTGAATAGATAGGGGATCAGAAGATCTTTTTCAGTTTTACTATATTATATATCTTTTTTATAAACAGAGTTTTGTATTTATTTTCTAGAAATAATAGGTTTTATGCAAAAATTAATATTTTTTTATAGCCTTATTTTTCCGTACAGTATGTGTTAAATCACAACCCAAGATTTTTCCAATTCGTAATTTCCTTTGTAAGTTAGCTAGCTAACACACGCACACACACACACACACACACACACACACACACTCACAAAATATTACACATACATACAGCTACGCGTGGTTACAGGGAGGGATTCAAGGAAGTTAACTATTTTTTATTTGTTTTAAAAATACGTGACATAAATGGAAAAAATAAATTACGTTCAAAAATCAAATAAAAAATTTTTACTTAAAATCTATTTCTAAATGGGACCGACGATTAATAAACTTTATCTATTAGTAGAGAAAATGTATATAGAAAGTATCTAAGTAAATAAACGCATAAAAAGAAAATAATAATAATAAAAAATATTTATTTAAAAATAAACACAATTAATGAAAAACTATAAAATGTTTCTTTTTGCTGAAATTTTAGAAGAAAAAAAAAATTAAATTAAAATATATATGTATACGTAATTTTTTTGTGCAATTTCAATAGAATGCGTAAATTAATTTAAAAAAGTTTAATTCATTCAAATCTCTAATTAATTTTGTTTGCAGTGATAATTGGGGATTTAAATGGTTTATATTTCTAAGGTAAATTTTACACTTTCTATTGGGGATGCGTAAAATGCTGTGTTTTTTAGTTTTATCTTTACTCTTTTTCTAAAAAAACTTAATCTATATTTTACGTCCGTTATTTCAGTTGCTATTCGGTTAGCTTCGTATACTGTAATTATCATTGTATTTAGCACAGTAAGAAATGTAATGGTAATTAATTTCAATTCTCATTTTCACTAAAAAGCCTGGTATAGAATGCTTGTTATTCTTAATGGTGGTTTTGTCAAATTCAGTAGTGATTTGTGACTCTTGTCAGATCCTCTACAGGCTATTATGGCTAACAGAATACATACATTCTAAATAAGGGTAGAATATTATGCAAACGTGTCATTAATGTTTTTTTATGCGTTTTCTTTTTGCGTTTTTATAAATAAAATTAATTTCCTCAAAAAATCTATTCGGGTTTTATTTACTAGAATTTTCTTAGCTTTACCTTCATGATAAGGATAAAAAAGTGTTCACCTCAGAGTGAAAACTGATTTTCCTCGATTAGAAAAAATAAGATAATCATTTCTTCTCTTATTGAGACATTTTATAATTAACATAACCCTACACAATGGCGCTTATTAACTGATTTCTCTAAAGTTTGTTTAAAAGCTGTGCTTTTGCATAATGTCAATAAATTCCCATCAGTATCTGTGGCTCGCTCTGCTAGTATGAGAGAAACATATGAAATCTTTAAATTTATAACGGATAAACTTCAATATGCAGTGTATGAATGGAATATTTGTGATGATTTGAAGGTAATTGCACTTACTCTTGATCTGCAGATTGGTTAAAGTATACAAGTACTATTGTTTTTTGTGTAAATGGATAGTAAGGAGAGAAAAAACCATTTCATTAGAAAAGAATGGCCTAAATGTGAATCACTCATTCTTGAAGAAAGAAATGTGAAACGTGACCAATTGTGTAATCCTAAAAATTTGTTTCTATCTCAGTTACATATCAAATTAGGATTAATGAAGAATTTCGTTAAGGCCATGGAATACTCCATGGCCTTAACATTGTTTTAAGTACATGGTTTCATGTACTTAAAACAGAAAGTTTCCTAAAATTAGTATTGCAAAAATTAAAGAACGATTATTTGTGGATCCACAAATACGATCACTAATGCACGATGTAAAATTTGAGGAACTATTGAATCCACTGGAGAAAGCAGCTTGGCAAGCATTCAACATTTTTATTCAAAGTTTTTTGGGAAATCGAAAGGCGCAAAATTACCATGATATTTTCACCGATCTTATAACATCTTGTAAAAATTTGGGTTGCAATTTTTCCTTAAAAGTACACTTCTTTCGCTCGCACGAAATCTTGGTGCAGTGAGCGATGAGCACGGGGAATACTGGTAGCTGAAATCAGGAGATTTCAGCTACAGAAAAGAGGTATCAAGGCAAATGGAATCCTAACATACTGGTCGATTATTGTTGGAGCATCAAGAGGGATGCTCCACAGGTGAAATATAGCAGAAAATCGTTATTTCTTCCTTTCTAGGTGAGTCAAATGTTTAAATATTGTGTAGTTAAGAATGAAAAAAGAATTAAAGTGTTTGGAATTATTATTATTACGCCTGTCTCTCAAAAACCTTACGTGATGGAGAAAAAACTATTTCATATTTGAATTCAGGAGAAATAATACTATCAGAAACGTATATTTTTTCTTCCTGAGACAAAAACAGTTCTTTTGTTCCCCAGAATTATTAAGGAATACAGGCGTTGAGTATGCAATAAGCATTACAAAAACCCATCATCCCTTTTAATGTTTGAGACAACGTACTGTAACCATCACAGGTCGTAATAAAAATGCTATTCTTAGTCAAAAAATGCTTTATTGCCTCATATTTTATTTAACATTGGTTCCACTTGTACAGCAACCATAGTTACTCGTAAATTGGTTCGCAACAATCAACAGAAGTTTCCATCGAAACCCTTCAAAGGAATACACATAAAAAAGTCATATACAGTACACGTAAAAAAACACTTAACATTAAATCCAAAGAATCGCACTGCGAATAACAAAAAAAGTAAAAATAAATATTACGACATCAAAAAATATTACTACAAATAACGCAAGAAAACAGAAATAGGAAGTGAAACGAAGAAACAGTAAAACCAGCATCATCAACTAGGTCCCAAAAACTATTTAGATGATACACAACACTCAAGGGATGAAGTTCCATCCCGAGTATCATACAGAGTCTCCTTGGTCCAACACACGGAGTCGTTCCAGCTACCTAACGTTCTCGCTTTTGTCTGGAAGTTTCATAACCAGATAATTTACATGGTTGTTTAGCCTTAGTTTGTATTTCGAAGCAAATCGTTGGATTTCTTCGCGAACGTACGGCAACCCCAGATAGTCATGGATTTTGCTGTTTCTCATAAATCACGGCGCCTCCGTTATGCTCCTCGCTAATTTGCTCTGAAATCGCTGAATAATTTAAATGTTGTTGCTTGTAGTACCTCAAAGTTGGATGACATAGGTCCAATCGCCTTCATAATCACTGCGTAAAACAATTGCTTGTTAAATAATGATAACTGCGACGTCCCGCCTAGCAACCAGTACACCTCTCTAAACTTAATGTTCAGTTGTCACCTTTTTCTCTCACATGAATCTTCCATGTCAGACGACGATCCAGATGTAGACCTAGGTAACATACACTGTTAGATGCGGGTGTAAACGTCTTTCAGGTGGACCCGTGGGCAGTTACCTCTCTTCAATGCAAACGTCACATGACTGGATTTCGTTGGATTGATCTTCATTTTCCATTTAGCCGGCCACGTGTTGATTAGATCCAAATCAGACTGCAATTTAGCCGTAACTCGAGTTGGGCCATCATCCACAGCCAGGATTGCCGTGTCATCCTCCAAACGGTGCAACAGCGATATGCTCCGGAATCGGAAGGTCTTCGGTGAAGACATTATACAAAAAAAGGTTCAAAATTGAGCCTTGTGGAATAACCGAGTCGGGTTAAAGAACTCAGACAACCCCCGATTACACTTAAGTTGGGAGAAACGTCCATCCAGGTAGCTATGCAGGACTCAGTAGAACGGTTGAGGCAGGATAGTTTTCAGTTTGTGAAGTAGACCAGGCAGCCGGACCTTGTCGAAGGCTTATTGGACATCCAAAAAGGCTGCTAAACAATATTTCTTCTCTAACAAGAACCTGGAAACAACTTTAACAATTATATGTCTGTTCAATAGTAGAATGACCACTTCTCTTGTTGGTGTATGTGTATGGTACATACACTAACAAATTTTACACCAACAAATTTTAGAAATAATATTAAATTATCAACTATAGTATAATTACATTTATTTAAATATATTTCATTTTCCAAATCTGTCTTCTCTTGTCAGTGTGAACACAGCAAAAAATAATAAAGCTGGATATTTATGCATACTAACACAGATATTAACTATTTTATTTTCTAATTTTTTTTGTGTTCAGTTTAAAGCTTAATTTCCGTTTTTTCAGTTATACTAGTTCTTCTATATATCTCTATTTGCCTATCTATCTATCTATGAACATAAAATTGTTCTTCGTCGAAACAGTTCATTTTATAGTTGCTTGTGATAATTAAATTTTATACTATTTCGTCTTTATTTTTCTAAGCACAAAATAAAAAATAAGTCGCAAAATATGTATTGAATAGAGAATATTACATAAATATTGTATTTAAAGCAATAATATTTTAAAACCGTATGGGCTTTTGTTATTAATCTATTTAATTAGACGTTTGTATCATAAATATCTAAAAGTAAAAGAATCATAATAATAGTAGTTTTATATGAAGTAGGAAACCAGTAAAACAGCAATGTATATATTTCCAATAACGTTTAACGTGCTACTGGATTCATATTAAAGACGGTAAATACTTCGCCAGGACTTTAAGAACCACTGATTCCTTAGGATCTGGCTTGGGAGTCGCCAGTGGACCGGCTTAGAAACTTTGTTTCCTGGGTAGACTTGTTATGCAGCTACCAAACAACCTAATGGCTAAAGTACCTATCGGGTAAAGGCGAACCTTCCAACAACCTAATAGGGTGGTACTGAACGATCAGGATCTAAACAATTTGACCTGACACAACTTAAAATTTTGGTATGTAATCACGTGATACACGAATGAATTTTTGACAAATCGGAAGCGATTAAATTTAATAAATCACAATATAATATATTATTTTCTTCTACATTTTAGTATAAAAATTAGATAAAAGAAGAAACTTAAGGTAAAATGCATTGAAATCTTAGCTATAAAATTTAATTAAAGAGTACAGACAGTTAAGGATATATATACTTGCATAAAACAAAGTTTGTATAATTTATAAACTAGATAAGATTTTCAGTATACAGTTTAAAATGTTATTTTATTATAATTTAAATTAATTTTTCTGTGTATTTATTTATATTTAACGTCTATGAATCGGTTTGACAAATTCTATTAGAAAAGAGGATTTAATTTTTTGTAAAATGTGGATATTTAAAAACAAAAGGTGGCAGCTATGATGTTGCTGAACTTTCTCAGAATTTTCATAGAGCTTAGACATTGATTTTTTCTCAGTAATGCAGTTGAATATTTTATTTATTACTTAGAATATTTACAGTATTACTCTTTTTCGCAAAAATTTCATTTATATGAACTTGAATGTAATATTACAACTAATTTTCCTTTAAGTTCTTAGATTTATAAGGAATAAATAATTTGGTTGATAAATTATCAGAAAATTATTTCACTGATAAAGTATAATTAGGTTGAGATTTTTTAATTCATGAATTTTATGTGTAATTTTCACGCGCTATCGTTAAATAGATTGTAAAGTATCGAAACGGAGTTAATTAGGTGTAACGCAGTATATTATCGATTTATGTAACAATAATTTACCTAAACTGTGATTAATTTGATTTATATTTCATTATCTATCATACTTTAAGCTAATTTATTATGTATATGTGTGTATGATTGTGTTGTTAATCATTTTATTTTAGATTCTTATCTTTATGAAATTTGATATGGCAAAGTTATGTTTAATTTACCATGTTCATGGATTGTTTTATTTAAAAAAAAAAAAAAAAATAATAAAGACTAGAAATTTATGTGTAATTAAATTGTATTGTTTTATAAAGCTATCAAAATTTTAATAAAAGCCCTATTTATTGATTTAAATTAATTATTATATAATTTTTAATTGCTAAAAGATGATATTCAGTCTTTCACAGAATTTATCTTATTTTATTTTTCATTATCGTATGAATTTAGATCAAAGCGAATCAGTCTGTCAAATGTTAACTTTGTAAAATACATAGAAAGTGGGCAGTTGATAGGAGATGGAAACTGAAAGGACTCGGTTAGAGATTTCTGTTTGTATAAAACGAAAGAGTAAATAGTATTTACTTTAATTCTTGGACCTGAGATCTTACAAAATTGAATTTTTTTTGAAGTTTTCACTTATCTCCTAAGAAATATTTAAAGAAAATATCAACCTTAATATGAGTTAAGCTGATTGACAAAAATATCAACTCTTCAAACAATTAAAAGGATAATATTTAGAATTTCGTAACTTTATCTGTTTGAATAATGCTAAAATTCTACCAAAATAAATGTTACAAAGAAAAAGTACTAAATTAGAATTTTTTGGTAACGATTCGTTAAAATGTTAAAAAGTCGAGAAATTCCTCCCATTATCTTCTTTTCTTTTTAGAATTTTTATTTATTTTTTAAATTTGAAATTTTGCTCCAACTTTCACTTGGATCCTAAACACTTATTATGAAAGGGTGAGCTATCCCGGCTAATGTTTTAATCATACAATTAAACTTAATGTAGGTTAACATTTAGAACCATTCTTTTTCATTACATCTAACCTAAACAGTTAATACTTAACTGAGTTAAAGTAACTAACTTAACTGAGTTGTGCCAAAACTTTTATCTATTAATAATTAGCGGGTTTTAGTAATTTGAAATAGTAAAAAGTATGTATTAAGTATTAAAGTATGTATTAAGTATGTTTTAAATATTTTAAAACATCAGTTATGTTTTAATATCACATTATTTCTATTTTTTTTTTTTTATTAGCAGATGCTAATTAAGGAGTGATATGTTTGATTTTTGTAGAATACGTTTCTCAATATCTGAAACCAAAGGGGATTTTACTGTAGTACAGAATTATATAATGGCTAGTATTTTAGCTAGAGATAATCTAGAGAAATCTTTAACACCTTTCTTGCTAAAAATTAGAGTATGATACGTTGGTTTTCGTCAGAAAACTCTAATCAAGTTATTGTTTAAATAAACTTTAGATGAGATGTTGATTTGAAAACTTTTTTACATTATAAGGACGCACTTAGTAACAATAAATTAATTATAAGAAGCAAAAACAATACATTACACATTTTTGTTTTCATGTTATTAACATTCAGTCTTTTTTTAATAATGCAAAAAAGTAAATATTTGACTTCAGAGTAATTTACAGTTAAATTAAGTTACTGATATTTTAACATTTTTAATTATGAGATTAATTTTTCTAAGACTAGTTATTAAGTTAATTTTATATCTTTATAAGGTTAAACGATAATATTACTTAGTTTTTTTTAGAATTAATGATATTTTTGGTCAAAATACAATATGAACAGCTTGATAAAGATAAAACATTTGCCAAACGACGAAGTGAGCAAAATCTAATTTCGGATTTTTCGTGGGAAATTTCCCTCACTCAAAGTGAACGGATCATAAAAAAAAACAAAAAATAAAAAAAATAAATAAGACGAGATCCAGTCGCTTGTGTAATGTCGAGGAAGTATGAGGGAGTTCTGTTGTAAAGATGATTAGGAGATGGGAGAAAACCACGTGACTGTATAGTAAAAACAGTACAGAGTTTGGCGGATAGATAGCGTAGCAGTTTCCTTACAGACCTGGTTACATTATACGCCTGTTGCTATGGCAACAACCGCCCATTCATAAATCGCGAGTGATGGCATGCTACCGTTAGGTCGTTTAGTTCCTTCTTGCCAATTCTACTTCTCCCACCTTATTCTTTTCCCCCACCATTTCTCTTCAGCATCATAGTAAAGTTTCAAATCTTTCTATCTTTGATAGAATGTTTTTTTTTCAACTCGTCGAATAATCTTTTTTTCTATCTTTGCATCCGGTAATCAGTGTTTTTAGCAATTTTCCACAAGATGTTTAATGAACGATGTAAACAATTATAATTAATATATTTAAACAAACATTTTAAGTATTTAACATAGTTTTCTTAGTTTTAATTGAACTCGTAAGAGTTATTTTATTTAGCTTGATTTCATCTTTCAAAATTTCGTTGTATATTTTATTAATCCACCTAGAAATTTTGTAAAACTCTCAAAAAAAGTAGATTTTTGTGGTCGCAGTTGATTGTACTCATTAATTATTGTTTAAATTTCTTAATCTTGTCGTTGTAAAACGAAAACTTATTTATTCTCTATTACTCCTTTTCAGTAGAAATGAATATAAAACCAACATTTTTTTTTTATCAATGTTTACAGTCATTTTGTATATTTTTGCAATAGAAAATGCATAGATTTGATTTCATGCCTTTTAAATAACTGTAATAATCAATTAATTTTGTGGTAGACATGCTAGCATGAGTAATTAGTTGGTTTTGGGTTTGATTCTAAGCATATTTTTCATTTTTTCTTTGTTACTCGTGCTCAACATCATGAAAAAGTTCTGTACTTGACGTACAACTAGTAATTGTATTGTATGTGTAAGTAGATATTTAAACTAAAATTAAACTATGCCTTTTGTACTAAAACGAAAACCTTTTTGAAAAGAATAAGGAACATTATTAAATACCTAAATGGTTTGTTCGTAGTACGGGTTGGCATTAATCGACCTATATGTTTGACACAAATGTCAAACATATAGTAATATATTTGACATACGTGTTGGCACATGTCAAAAACTATTCTTCTAATTTTCGTAGCCCAAAAATATTACTTTGAAAGTGTATTTGTACAATTTTTATTCTTTTTAATCTTCCCGTATAAAGAAAAACTTGCAAAATAGTAAGTAACTACAGCCAACTGTGTCTTTATTACAGAATTAATAGCGAAATATGTATTATTTTTTTTTAATAATAATATTTATTATACAAATACCATTTTTTTTTTAATAAAATTTGTTTTTAAGTATATAAAACATAAAAAAAAAATTAGTTTCATTGTCTGACTAACTCCCAAAGTTTTGATAAATTTGGATTCGGAAATCATAAAACTAATCTTCAAAAAGCAAAATTTTTAACTTAATACTAAAATTTGCAGATTCACAGCTATTAAATATCTGGTTTCCAAATAAATAACTCCAACGACTTTTGATTTGATGAATTTTTCACTAATAGATTATTATTATTATTTTGATTAAAATTAAGTTATTAGTGAATATTTAATTAATAAATCTATTAAAAGTATTTTATTACTTTTTTTATTGCAGGTAAAAAATGTTTACATAAATATTCTTTATTTAGCAAAACAGTAAAGCAAGAACTTTACGCATAAAAACTATTTTTTCTTTGAGGATTGTCGGTAAACGTTAATTAATCTTATTTTTTCAGTATGGTCAAGCCATATTTTCCCTTCACTGTGTCCATCCGGGTATTTTTTATATTTTCCCTATGATGGCAATCATAGGTGCACATACGATTTCGAGAATTTTTTAATTTATTCTACACATTTCAATGCATTTATGCCAACATTCTAATAACTGAAACTTAGTTTACTTGTATTTAAAGTACAAACTGATAGTACAAGATTTTTTCTCGACAAATAGCAAATACCTAACTCTTATATCAATAGTGGATAAAACTGTTTATTTTTTCAAACGTTTGTCTTTTTTCCAGTAGATAAAAATAAAAAAAAGTAAGTTACAGATTATAGCTTCGATCAATTAATTATTAATATAACGTTTTCTTTTAATTTTTCGATTAATCGATTAATGACAACATTTTTCTTGAATTTACTTCCTTCATCTTTCTTTGCATTTCTAATGTGTACGTAGCAATCTGTTCAACTAATGAGCAATAAGCAACCCCCCCCCCCCCAGGCACAATGAGATGAGAATTATATATATAATGTGTAAATGAGGTGTAGTTCTTTTACAGACTCAGCCGACGATTCCTGAGATGTGTGGTTAATTGAAGCCTATCATAAAGTACACCTGTATCCGCTGTCTAGTATTCAAATCCATATAAAAGCAACTACAAAAAAATAATTCGACTTCGAAAATCAGCTGTTAAACAACCGATTTGTGACGACGAGTTATCCTCTAGACCTAGGCGTTAGCCTAGACTAGGTGGGTTTGAATTTCCTTCATGATCGATATAAATAAAAGACGGGTAGTTTTCGTTTTCTTTTTTAACAAACTCTTCATAACTAATAACGTATTATTGTATTAATTAAAAGTGGAAGTATATTTTGAAATATTTTTTATCCAGTTACTTCTAACTAGTGAAGTAAATTAACAACAACAATAACAATAACAATAACAATAACAATAACAATAACAATAATAATAATAATAATAATAACAGAAATTTTAAAAATAATAGAAGAAAATTATTTAATGATTTGCAAAATACAGAATTTTTTATCCGTTCTACTGAGATGTTTTATTACATTTAATTATTATCATCTTGTTTTATAATAAAAAAATACTAATACTAATATTATGTTTTATATTATATTAAAGGTTTTAATGATTTCAACAAAAAGTGAACTTCTCTCTTCAGAATGTACGTAAAGATTATTTAGCCAAATAGAAAGGTAGCTCTTTAATATATATAAAATTAAAAAAAAGTCGCCTCTAATTTAGTATAAATATTTTGTATAGTGTTGACATTTTTTAAAAATAGAATGCAAAATAGCTTGTAGAAAAATCAATGATATCTTGACTCCTATATCTTTAACAATCTCATTCTCTCAATATTTATATATACATTTATGTTTTCTAGTTCATGACTTATACATATTTTAATTAGAAGTGAAAAATTATTCATTAAATACTCCTACATAGTTTAATTTAGATTCTGATATGAAATGATTTAAATTTTTATTTTTATTACTTTTTTATTCGTTATTAGCTGAAAAAAAATCACAAAAATAAAGAAAAAATAAATTTCATGTTTGGTAAAATTAAGTATATTAAGCCTAGAAATAGTCTAAAGATTGAACTTTATAAGGGCACTTTTAAGTAGAAAATTTGAGCACTAAAAATATGTGTTAAGATTAAGCAGTGAAAAAAAAAAATTGTTGAATAATTCATCACACTATCATAGCAGTAATATATTAATTGTAATATATGTTATCATACATTTTCAATTATTATAATTATTTATAAAACAAACTGCTTTGTATGTAATAATAATAATAACAATAGTTAATTATAATAATAATTAACGAATACTATTTTTTTAAATTATTTATTTATTTTTTTATATATTACGGATTATAGCTTCAATCAATTATTAAAAACGTTTTCTTTTAATATTTCAATTAATCAGTTAAATGTTACGTGGTTTTATTTAGCTTACCTTCCTTATATTATAGTGGCTATAGATTAAAGGGCTAGTGGGTTTGGCAATAATTAAAATAATAAAACCTTTACTTGTTCAGTATTAAGTATTAAAAAAAGGAGGAACCGTATAATAATAATTACAAAAAAACAAAAAATTACATAATTGACCCTAATTTTCACCACTGTGTATTATTAGTTATAGTCTAGCGGTGAAACTCGTAATCGCAAAATCAGCTGATTTTCGAAGTCGAGAGTTCTAAGGTTCGAGTCTTCATATATGGTGGTTGGGTTTCAATTAACCAGACTCTCAGGCGTGGTCAACCTGAGTCTATCCAGATTAAATGTTTACCGGTACATTTACTTACACTGCAGCTTCGTTAAGCCTGGCAAATCGGTAGCAGTAATCGCATTTAGATACACACACACACACACACACACACACACACACACCCGTAGTAACTGAAAAACTTGTTGGAGAAAAAACAATATTATCGTAATTTTTTCAAAACTAATTTTAAAATGTGTATAAACATGTAGAAAAGAGGATACATATATATATATATATAAAAAATAATTTTTTATTTATTTTTGTTGGGGGCTGTTATGTATATTATATAAGTTTTAATGAAACGTTATTATATAATATTAGTTCACAATATTGTGGTAAGGAAAAACGAAACAAATAACTAGGTAAGATTAATAAAAAGTCTCATTTCAAGAACAATTATACAGTATACTAAGAACAGTTACAGTATACTCTGTTACTTTATATCCACTGGTTTTTTTATCAACTTTAATTCAAGTGGATATATAAATGTGTTTGTGTTGCAGTTTATAGTATTGCACGGTTTATTTGTATAGCATTTCAAACGTATCACGTGATAGGTCACTTGTCACAGCATGGTATGATCTTTAAGGGCAAATTAAATGTAACATGAGACCTGTGGAAAGTGTTTATTATTACGATCGTGAGCCAAGTAATATATATATATACATATGTATGCATATATATACAATGTGTATGTACACATTGTATATCAGCATCTTAGCGTGCATCATCAGGTTTTTATTATTATTATTACTGCAATTCTTAGTTATTTTAATAGTAAGTAGTGCAGTCCATGTTAACAAGTTATTGGAACTTAACCTGATGTAATAAACTTTACACGGAGATGCAACTTATTTAATGAGTAACTTATAACCATGTAACCGTGTTAATTTACGTATTAGTAATAATTTAGTATGTTTAACTGTATTGCGTTAACAACATACTGTAAAGGATAATAGAATAATAATATCGTTGAACAGCAGATTTTTTTTGTTTTGTTTTCTTTTTTTTAAATTATTTTAAGTTTTAAAATTTCGGTTTCATATGAAATTATGAAGTAAAAGATATGATAAAGGAGAAGTAAATTTAAAATTTAAGATGAATTACTTTTATTAACTGCAACGATGTTTTACCTCCGTAAAATATAACCGTTAAGCTGGTTTCCAGACGGACTAAGCCCAGCAACAGATCTATAATATTTTTACTGTAATTGTCAATATTTTACCAGAAAAATAATTTATTTTCGTTTTAAAAAATATGAGCTGGTTTATTTTCAATAAAATTTGTCAAAACAACCCAAGTTTATTTTTAAGTAGAAAATTAGATTTTTAAGACTTCAATATTTTTTAATCCTAAAAAAATATAAGAAAAATACACCTTAAAAAGTATAATCTTAAAAAGAAAATTCTTAATTATTACTTGAAAATTTTCTTTAAATAACTTAAAATTTGTATTTGTTATTAAAATTTATTCAAATAAATTTCAAAATTACTCCAAACAATACAATATTGATAAACGAATGGATAAATACATGTTAATTCATAATTTATCCCTATTATTAAACAAGGAATGTTCTGAAATTGCAGAAAATATTTTTTTAACAATCGATAATATTTGACAGTATTTTATTTTTAATCATTTAAAAATTTCAATGATCTTATGGACGTACCTAATAGTATTACGAGAAGGAAAATTTATTTTGAGTATTATAAAATACTCAAAAATCTATCTACGTTGTTACTTTGATTAAAATAATGAGCTCGATTTTAAAGTTTAAATAATTACTGTGACTAAAGGATCAATTATAACAAATACCTTTTTTTCACAAAATTTTATTTGTATACAAAGACTAGTTAGTAGTAAGGAGCGTAGTGATTATCCATTATACTTCGAATTACACTCTAGATGTTTTATTTGTTAGATAAGAATGTTAATGTGGTATTAAATAATGCAGTGATATTTTATTACTTTACTTTTATCTAATTTATCAAATTAACTACTTCTAACAAGTAGAAGTAGTATTAGCTAATATTTGCTTTTTCTGAAAGTGATGGTGGTATATTTACTACTCAGGGAATAAATAGAATAAAGGTTCGAATATTACCTGAATTTCAGTTGACCTGGGTTTCTGTTGTCGAACAGTATATTTGACATAGTAAATTAATTGACAAAGGTAATTATTTAACTTATTTAGTAAGCCTAGCATGAGACGCTTGTTATTCTAGGAATATGACTATGGAATTATTTGAGAATGATTAGTCTCATTCCAGATTGTCTAAAAACATTAAGTTTATAACACCTAACAAACCTACAGAAAGTGAACTTGTAAATAGTAGAAGGAAATATATAGGCGTAATCGAATATTTTTTATTAATTTGACAATTTAAAAAATTATTTATAATTATTACAGAAATTTTATACCGTTATAGAATCAATTCTTAATTAATTTATTTGGCGATATTATTAAAATAATTATTAAAAAAAAACTGTAATGCATGTGTCGTGTTCTAGTAGCGATTAATAAAGAGTGAATAGAAAAGCAGAACAAATCTAAACAAGTAAATGATAAAGGCGGTGAGGTTCATGTAAAAAAACTGAAAGAAAAAACAAAAACACTTCACCGATATTCTGTTGCGCTTATTTTATTGAAACTTCAATCATAAAATCATAGCCCTGTTTGAAAATAGAATTGTGGGAAAGAGATAGGTAGATAGGTTACGCGAACGACAGTGAACGAGAGAGAACGAGAGACGCAGGCGTGATGATATAGTAAAGAGGGTGGGTGGGAGAGAAAATAGGATGACGAATTAGTAGTGGAGATGACGTGGAGAGATGGCGCGGCGTGGAGAATCCGGTGACTGGATCAGGTCGGAAAATTACCATCATCCTGCCCTGGACTGTCAGCATTTCCTTCAGGAAGAGACCTATTACCGGGATTTGATAAATTAACATTGAATTGACATGCCGTGGCATGATGGCAGTCAGGCAGGCAGTGGCACGGCGATATAGTAGTTCGGTGTATTATATGGAATCGGATAGAATGACGGCATAGCATTGCTCTTATGATGACCCCTCAACCTCGCCTCTCCACCCTCCTCTTATACCTGCTGTTGCTGATGATGCCGGTGTCTGCCTGTCTGTATGTCTGTCAATCCTCAACAATAATAATTGTCTGAATCAATTTCCACACTTTGCATTGTATTGTCTACCTCAGCAGCACCTCGTCTCATCATACCCCATTCTTCCCTCATGATCACCGATTTCTCCCCCCTCTCGCCCGACACACCACTCATTCCACCCGACACACCGCATCGTACTCTATACAGCTATCATCTCATTTTCATTCATTTATTATTTTTTATTTCATTGTCGTTCTTTTGACACACTTTCCTCTCCTCTTTTATCGTTATTATTGAATAACAATAGATAGATATGTTGCGTGAATGA
Source organism: Lycorma delicatula (assembly GCF_047948215.1). Classification (NCBI taxonomy): domain Eukaryota; kingdom Metazoa; phylum Arthropoda; class Insecta; order Hemiptera; family Fulgoridae; genus Lycorma; species Lycorma delicatula. The sequence goes on along the minus strand of NC_134458.1, from coordinate 137,006,810 downwards.
TTAGTTCAAACCATGCTATCATTTCTTTTCTTAAAGGTGAAATTATTTCTTCTTATATCACCTGTTTACTCTTGCATTACCTTATATATATATATATATATATATATATATATATATACAAATTATTTTATATTTTCATTTATAAGATAATACATTCAAGAAAGAAATGCCTGGAATAAATTTTAATCTGTTACGTTTTTGTAACAGTTAATCATTAGGGGGGATTATTTTCTTATATAACTTAACTTGGATTTAAAAAAAGTGATTTTTTGATTTAATAAAACAATTAGTATCTTAAGTCGAGTCAATTACTTGCTATAAATTTAAGTTAAGGTTCAAACTAAACAGTGGTGTTGTTTTAATTGATTTGAATTTCTACTGAATTTAGGGGTGGAAAACATGATTTTGGTATCAGTACGTGAGTAATTTTTTATTAAAAACGGCATTAGTTTCATTTCCCTCTGACAGAGTCCGATTAAATCGTTATTTAACTCGTTCTGTCCTTCCGGATCAAATTTTGCAATCAATTTTTACCCACTTTCAATTATTGAGTTGACTTGAAATTTTGCACATCGGTTTCTTTCCTGTGACAATATGATAATAGTTTATCATCGATATCAGTTAATTAACAAGTAGTAAAATTATAAGTTTTAATATGTAGTATAGAGTAAAAATTGAAACACACACACACTGAAGAAGTATGATATTTCTAAAAAAAAATTAATTAAATAAAACTTTGATTTAAACTGTAGTAAAAGCTTAATAGCTGAAAAAACTTTTCAGCTATCGTAAAAATTTTGATCTTGTGCAACAAAAATAGAAGCATGAAGTGTACATTTTATAACCTTAATGGTACAACAATATGATTACAAAAAAAGAATATTTGAGAATATTTAAAATTTGATAAAATAAATCAAAACTCTTAGTATTAATTATAATAATGGACAACCTACGACTTTAAGTTTAGTTAAACATTCATCAGCAGACGCAGGAATATGTTAAATTGTGTTTTTAACATATTATGTTTTATGTTAAGTTGTGATTTAATAAATAAACCTAACAGAAACGATATTAACAAAACACGTTTTCTGCCTGGGTTAATGAAATTAATAATATTTAAGTAAAATCTAATGTTGTCTACAACATTATATAAAATGGTTTATATATTCCAAGTTGAAGTCGAAAGATTAATTTAATTTTAGTCTAAAACACTTTTATTTTGCACACTTCAGCTAGTAGTTTCGACTATATTTTAATTGTAATTTTTTTTATATTTTGTTTAATTTTTAGATTTTGTTTTTTATTTCTATTTATTTCTTTAAATTCCCTTTCCCTGTATTTCATGATGCTTGCTTAAAAATCGAAATATCGTAATATATATATGGAATAATAGATTTATATTTATTTACTTTTTGAAAAATGTATTTGAGCGTTTTTTTATTTACGATAATATAAAAAAATACAATAATTATAATCATTGAAAAATAAAAATAAACGGATCTGAGAAATTTAAGCAGTATATGTATATAAAATATTTTATTACAGAAGTGTAAGATTATTAAAATTATTATTAGTACATGTAAGAATAGAACTATGTTCTAATCTGAGGTCTCCATCATTTGTTCCTTCAAATTTTTTAAAAAAATCTTGGCGAAATGGATGAATGAGATAGCCAAAATAAATATTTTAACAGGATCGAATTTATTATACTAAATAAAATTCAGTTGGAAATGACGTTGCTGAAATTTCTCTACTATGAAAAAAACTAACGTATGATAAAGTAAAAAATGATTAACCCTTAAAAAATTACTTATTTATTATATTATTTACTTCATAACTGAAAAAAACTCTTATAAAATATTTTGTTAAGTTCAAAAAAAATTACAAAACCTAAAAATAATAGGTTATAAAATAAATAATAAACAAGATACAGTTCACTTGTTAATCAGTAAAACGTTTACGGATGGTGGGTTTTTACCCCTTATTCTTTTCATAAGGTTTTCTATTTTGATGTAAAATTATAAAACTTTTCTAGTCATTACGTTTTAACTAGTCAATAAAACCTAACTTTAAGTAAAGGGTAAAGTGTGATTTTATAGGGTATACTTCTGAATTATTTATGCTTTGAAAAATATTCTTCTCTAAATAACGCCGCATTTATAGATTTATAAAAAATCAAATTTTTAATTTATGATAATGTATAAAGAGGTTAGATATATCAGATTTTCACACATGAAAAAATTAGTTAGTGATTTTGACTATATTTAAACATAATTTTTGTTAATTTTTTATATATTTGTCTAATTGTTATATTTTGATTTTGTATTACTATTTATTTTTTCTAATTCCTTTTCCTTGTATTTCATGATGCTTGCTTAAAAATCTTTTTAAGAAAAAATTTTTCAAAATTTTATATACTTTTAATTTTATATAATTTTTTAATAAGCTAAATACACAAATATTTTAAAACTTTTCATAAAGTCTAACTCCTACCCGTTCTAAATGTAATACCTATTAATCCGACTCTAAAAAATTAAATCGAGCAGGGTGTTCAGGGAATTGTTAGTCAAAATTAAAGAACTGATTTCATCATCATGTGTTATTCTGCCTATTAGTAGGTTCCTGGCACCGTTTTTTCTCCATCTTTTCTGTATCATTTTTTCTTTTCGCCTCAGCTTCACTTTTACCAACCTTTTTGTCGTTTATTAATTTCAACCTCTTCCTTTCTCTTCTTTTTTCATCTTCAACGGAGCCTTTAATAACTGTATTTATTATTCCCTTTCCCCTAATTATATACCCAATCAAGTTTCCTTTTCTCCTTCTAGTAGTCGTCAATATTGTTCTATCTTCATTTATTCTTCTTAATACTTCTACGATACTTATCTGTCCACCTATTTTATGATATCCGTCCTTCTACACACCCACATCCCAAAAGTCTCGTTCTTATATTTTCTTTTTACCCTAGCGTCCATGTTTCACTACCGTACAAAATTATATTCAAAACATAGCATTCTACTAATCTCTTTCACAGGCTCTTCCACGTTTCTAAAGAGTAGGTTTTTCTTTTTGAAAAGGCTTTCCTTGCTATTGCAATTCTTTTCTTAATCTCTTCTTTACTCCTCCGGTCTTCAGTTAGTACTCTTTCGAGATATATATATATATATATATCTTTTTACTTGTTCAATTTTTCCTTTGGCTGTTACGTCATCCATATCTTCCATCTCATTTACCTTTATAACTGTTGTTTTCCTTACATTTATTTTCATCCCATATTCCTTCATCTCTACTTCTAACATTTTATCATTCCTTGTAATATCTGAGTGTCTTTAGCTCTAATCACTGATCGTCAGCAAATCTGACACAATTTATATTTCTTCCAACTATGATTACTCCTTTTTGGCCATCGAATATTTCTTTCAACATTAAGGTTGAACAGTGTTGATGATAAACAGCAGCCTTGCTTCACTCCTCTGCCTAATTCTAACCGCTTTGTGAGGTTCTCATTTATTTTCACAGCTGCTATTTACTTTATATAGAATTATCTGATCAGTTTGATATCCTTCCAATCAATTCTCTTTTCTTTCAGAATTTCAAATAACGTTTACCAGTGTAATCTGTCGAATGCTTTCTCCATATTTAAAAAAACACAAGCTCAATCCTCTTCCTCTTTCAGAACATCTCTCCCCAATTATTCTGATCAATACTATAGCTTCTGTTGTTCCTTTTCCTTTTCTGAATCCAAATTATTCTTCCCCAACAGAAATAATGTAGGGCATCAAAATAAAAAATTTTCATGGGGATAAATTCCTCATCTTCATTTATTTCCCTCTCGCTACCATTTTATGTATTTTTAATAAAAAATAAAAATTTATATCTTAAAAACGGATTGAGATATTTTAATAAAATTTGTTGTATATGTACCAACATCTACAAAAATAAATAACTTTCATTATTCCGAAATGGCTTCCATTAATTTTATTTTCCTGTCGTCATAGCTGTAGAGTATACAACAAGAAGGAAAGTATGCAGTTTGTTAAAAAATGGAATATGGGTTTTTCTGCATTTCTCGACGTTTTATAACCCAGGGACCCCTCGACAAAAGGTGAAGGACAATGTTCTTACGTATGTAAGTATTACATGTGTTGGCGTGTTTGAAGCTTAATAACTTTTGACTGGACAAACCAATTTTGATGGAACAGGGACTCGTGTATAGAGTGCAGTTTGTTGGTAAAAATTTGGGGTCAATATATGTAGAAAGTGGGGTTTCTTCAGAGTCAATTTTCTCAAAATTTTGCAAACATAACCCCACTTTAATTATTAAGTTCAGTACAAGTGTACATGCTTATCTTAACAATTTTTCTAAAAAAATACCCCAAAATTCTTCCCTTCCCCCAAAATCCCCCCCCCCAAATTTACCCCCAAAAAGCTATCTTTTTATTTATGGCATACCTTTAAATCGAATTTTTAAAGTTCTTCCTATGCATAGTGTAAACGATATCAAAAAAAAAAAATTGGAGGCAATATTGTGGGTAGGGGTGCCGATCAACGTTCAAAAATATCATTTTTGTAATTTCTTCAAGTCTTTTTGGTTTACCAAAACTTTTATAATAATAGTATTACAATAGAATCTCATCATAATTTACCACCATCCTCAAAAAAGAAATCTTAGGTAACTTTTTATTGTACATATTTTTTCCTTCCATTTAATACAGTAATCGTAGACAAATCAAGAAACTTTCTTTGCAGGTAATTTTGGTGGTGGGGAACAGAAAAAAGAAAAAAAAATATCGATTTTTAATAACTTTTTTAATGTTTTACATGTATCATTATTTTTCTACTTTAAAAGAAATAAATAACCATTGCCAGGAAAGTATAGCATTTTTGTTGTCAGTTTTTTTTTCATGATTAATATCTTGGAAAAATATTATTTTTATCGAATTATCTTTCATCTAATAAGATATTAAGCCTTTTATTGTGAACAAACTGACACCTTACTTGTTCTAATCAGTTGATAAACAGGTGATATGTGACTGAATTCGTGAAAATAGACATAAAGTTGTGAACCTGCACAATATTTGTGATCTATTTCAACAATTTCAGCCATAACTCAACTACTTATCAACCGTTTTGAATAAATAAGATGTAACTTTGTTTATAATAAAAGAATTTACATTTTGCCTAAAAATTTAATTCAATAAGACTATAATTTTTGGAACTATTAACGATTAAAAAAAGTAAATGGCCGCCAATTACGTATTTTGGAAGGTGAAAATTTCAAACTTAATTATTTTCTAGTTGTTATTGGCTATACGTACACCTAATCTTATTATAATATTTCAATCTATTTTCAAATAAATTTTTCTTAAAATAAAACAAAAACAAAATGGTGATCAGTAGAAAAATCAAGCGAGAATTGGACTTGCCCACCGTATAAACTTTTTTTATTTAGATTTTTTGAATCAGTCTCTTAAGATTAGGTAACATCTCCTGCGTCATAACATCCATGAAAGCCATAAATATAGTTCACGTAAAATAAGTTTTAAACCTGTTTTAAAAGAAAACAAGTTTTTAAAAATATCCTTTTAAAACCTGCTTTAAACGAAAAGAGGTTTTCTTTTAGGAAATGTCGTCATTCTATTTTTCCTTCATATAAATAAACAGGTATAAAAATTATCTCAGGGGTTTAAATAATCACCATACTTTTTCTATATTATACAGTTTGATGACTGTAAAAATGAAAAAAAAAAATGTTTTAAATTATAGGTGGGGGTATAGGTGGGATTTTAAACAGGTATTAATATCTGAATTAGTGAGCCGATTTATTTATTTTCTTCCACTTATAAAATATCGATACTATTAAAGATTGGAAAATATAAAATGATTCGAAAAAATGATATATTTTTTTACTTTTCGTTTAGTTATAAAGGATAAAGAAAGTTCTTGATTGTGATTTTACTTTGTTATATATTTTAAATCGTTATTTAAGTATTATACGAAGAATGAGAAGTATTAGAAGTGTATAAGTTGTGGAAAGGTTAGAGTGATGAAGTCATTACATCAATTATTGCCGTGACAACAGTGAAGACACAGTGTTACTTCGGATGATAGTAAGAAACACTTTGAGGTGTGTTATGTTGAGGTTGGTTGTTAAATGAATCAGCCAAGTGACCCATGCATGGGAAAAATTCAGTCGGTAAAGGAATAGTCTATAATTCACGTTACAGGGTATAAGACAAGTACTTTACAATAATGTACACTCTCATGTCACCTTTCTTCCATTATTATTATTATTATTATATCTTCTTTTTTGCTTTATTTTGCCGCCCCGTCTTTTCAATAGTCTCTTGTGTTTAATATTGCTTTTTTTGCTAGCTAATAGTTGTTTTCTTCAGTAGCAGGAGTATTTGATATCCTTTATTCTGATGACAAATCTAATAGAGTCATTGATGTTTATCCCTGGGAACCGGAAGACGACGCGCGGCGAATAAAAGATATGATTGCACCTAGAAGTGTGGGAGTTGTGTTATTGATTCACTATGAAAACATCCGTAAAATCATTGAGACATAACGTTTAAATATATATATATATATAAAATTCTGTATAAATGAAATAATTACGTTATTCTGAAATACAGAAATAATTACGTATATTTAAAAATAAAATTATATTAAAATAATTACTTTCTGTTTCTTTATTTATTTATTATCTTTTTCTTTAATTAGAGCACAACATTAGTAACACTTGTTACTAAATTAAATAACGTTAAACTAAGTAAAGTGTTTTACATTTATAGAGAGGATTAACGAAGAGAGTTCATATAAACATAGGTTCAGATACGCTTCGTTAGCGACTGTTGGCGAAATATTTTCCTGATTTTTGCACCTTCGGTAAAATTGAGATAGACTGTAATTCATTGTACCCAAATTAAGGGGTAATTTTTTTTATGAAATCTAGCCTAAAAAAGAAATGGATCCCAGAATTATATTTTAGTAATTTGTAAGAAATCTAGGGTAAAAGACAAAAGATTGGGTCGAGAAACATACAATTTTTTGTTTGGCGTAAAATAACAGTTAAATAAGTAATTAACACGTAAAAGTTTTAAACAAAACTTATAGAGAATTTAACTTATAAGTTTTAATTTAAAACTTATAGAGTTTATATCAGCTTTCTTCTTTATTTTTACTAGTAGAACATGATCGGAAATTCGGTTACGTTCTTCGTGAATCACTCTGTATAACTGAGCTGTGTTGGATGTTTAGTTATAGATTCTTAGTCTTTTTTAGGTATACAAAAATAATTAAAAATGTTTTTACTAATTATGATTTTCAATATCTCAAATTTTTAAAAATGGAAAATTATAATTTTAATATCTGTGATGATACTTTTCATAATCTGAAGATGAAAACCTATCGGGATTATACATAATATCAGAGTTTAAAGAAATTTTTTTGGAAAATATGTGCTTGTTCAGTCTGTTTTAACATAGCTAGATTGTGATGAAATATAATTAATACTTTTGTACGAATCATTTTAATAGAAAGTTTTCAATTAAACTATTTTGTAGTGCTTATCATTTGTTTTTCCTAATAATACCTATTTTTTGGTTGTTTATATTCTGCTTTATTAAATCTAGTTTATATAACGATTTGTAAAATTTAATATTACTATTCTGGATCTATACGAGGTTTTTATGGGAAAAAACACTAATAAGCGTATGTAAAATCTAATTTGTAATATTCATGGAGGATATAGATAGTGTTCTTTCTGTTGATGATATTATCAGGATATGACGTCCTTTCTAAATGTTTACCTTATACCAATCAACGAAAATCCTAGATACAAGGGTCATTCGGAATGTTCTCCGGCCGACACAGAGATGACGTAAGTATGACCTAATGACTATTTGCCAAGGATGATCCTTAGATTTTGAGTGAAGTTTTAGACGCGTTAAAAGTTTTAACCCTGACGGACGTACAGAAAGTGTTAGATCTCACATTAAAGGTTTCTTCACCTTCGTTTTTGACGGTTAAAAACTCTGATGTAAGTTTAAACGTGGTTGATATTCATTCAAGATGAAACGCTCAAAATCTGCTACGACTGACAAAATCGTTACGGGAAACATTAACACTCTGTATGCCTTCTTAAATGGTCGACGACGGAAGATAAGTGAAGTTGCTGAGATTGCAAAACATCTCGATAGACTAAACCCGCTGTTTAGTTTAGTCTAAGTGATGTTTTGGATATTAGAAAGCTTTCCATTCAATGGTGCTTCGTTTGTTAATAGTTGACTAAACACTTTTCAATAGTGTTTAGACTTATTTATTTAAAAGCGATTCTACTGTATTTCTACTGAGTTTTACTGCGTAGCCGTTTACAGTAGATGAAACTTGAATTCACTGTTACACAGCAGATACCAAACAGTGGGTGGGAACTTGTGAAAGTGCGCCAATGAATGCGAAAACGGTTCCATCTGCAGAAAAAGTCATAGATATGGTTTTTTTTTTGATTCTAGAGTTGTGGTGGTCTATAAAAAGGCATGGCTATCACCGAGCAGTATTAGGTTTCACTACTGGACCAATCAACGGGTGTTATTTAGGCTAAAATCCACATCTGGCAAAAAGAAAATGCTCTTTCACAATCTTAAAGCGCCTGAACACACGTGTCGGGTTGTTGCTGCAAAACTCCATGGGGTATGATTCGAAGTGCTTACACATGCGCCGTATTTGGATCCGATCGATTACTTCCTTTCTCAAAACCTAAAGATATGGCTGGAAGAACATTCACTTCAATGATGCCTAGTTGGACGAATAACATTATACTGAGGTTACTAAAAAGTTTAAAAAAATTTGGTCTATGTGTATCGAATTGCAAGGTGACTAAGTTGAAAAAGAAAAAGGCTTCTGAAAAGTCTTATATTTTCTCTGTCAAAGAAAGATCTTTTCGAACGGGCTTCGTACATCAAAGCGAAAAGAATTGTATATGAAAAAGATTGTATGTTTTATAATTGGGCATATTTATAATATTTGTAATCTTAGGATCTCCAAAAATTGCACTTTCTTGAAAAGGTTATTTAAACGAGAAAGATTATATATATATATATGAACTAACATCCTTGTCGCTGCATCGACCGCACTATATGGTTACTTGCTTGCGTTTCCCGTCGCGGTTAAAGGATGTTAGGCCGATAAGGGGAAACCCACCGTGTTGGTCTAGTGGTGAACGCGTCTTCCCAAATCAGCTGATTTGTAAGTCGAGAGTTCCAGCGTTCAAGTCCTAGTAAGGCAGTTACTTTTATACGTATTTGAATACTAGATCGTGGATCTCCGGTGTTCTTTGGTGGTTGGTTTCAATTAATTATTATCTCAGTAATGGTCGAACTGAGACTGTACAAGACTACACTTCATTTACACTCGTACATATCATCCTCATTCAACTTTTGAAGTAATACCTAAACGGTAATTCCCGAGGCTAAACATACAACAAAAAAAAAGAAAGGCCGATAAGGGGTCTGCCCCCTGGTCCCTACTGTGTTATTAAACTAATATTTGTGAGAATAATAATGATAAATAAAAATTAAATTTGTTCAATTTATAAAAACTATCAGTGTTTTGTAATTTCTTCACAGCAACAGTTTGGTCAATGCAGGCCTTAACTTTGAGCGATTTAAAAATGATCACTGTTTTTCTGAAAACAGTCGGCCTCCATCTTAAAAATATTAGTTATATCTGGTTACCCGTACTTCGTACGAGTAAAAATGTATTTTTCCCGGTCCTGTCGTTTCCCGACAAGTACCACTAGGAAGAGACTGTCCGTTTATCAATTTTTTTCTCTTCAGTTATTTTTATTTTATGTTTTTTAGCCAAGTAACTGGAGATAGGTGCAGTGAGTAGCTTCGTACATACAGTAATAGTAGCTGTGTTGGTTGAGCGCCGTGCCGTTCACCGACCCTTTAAAAAATCGAAATTCAAAACAAAAATTTTTTAAAATTATTTATATGAAGAGTATTTTTAAGCCCCATTCTAGTAAATATCTCTTTTAGTGTGGTCGGAAATGGGAAAAATTTTCAAGCATTGTTAAAATTTTTTTTGCCTTTTTCGTCCCTTTCAAGGTTGAATTTCGAAAAAGCTAGAAATTGGTTTTTAGATATTTGGATGAAAATTACACGCACGAAAAGTCATATTTTCATCAATTTCATGATCCAAATATTTCATTAATTAAAATTTCATTTGGCTATAACTCTGGAACCAATGAAATTAATTACCGCTTATGATATATTGTTGAAAAGCTCTCAATGAGGGCTTATTATTGCAGTTAAGAAAAATAAGAAATCCAAACTTTTTTGGATTTTGGGCCTTTTCAGTCCTACATCCAAAATTTTGACTGCCTACAACTAATCGTTTTTGAGATACGCGAGATAGTTACGTTCATACGGACGTACGTACAGACGTCACGCCGAAATTAGTCAAAATGGATTCAGGGATGGTCAAAATAGATAATTCCATTGAAATCTGAAAACTGAAATTTTTTGCGATAAAATATTTCTTTTACTTGGAACAAGGAAGTAAAAATTATAATACAAATAGTCCAGAAAGTATCTGTTGCTGTCTGAAATTATCGTACAATGAAAACTGGTAAATAAGAAAACTTGTCGATATTCACTACAACTCTTTTTGTGTTTTTATCAGCTTTTTTAAATCTCATAGGCATCAGTCTATTAAAATAAAATTTATTATTTAAGATGTCTGTTCTATCTTTTTGATACTATTCTCCATTCTTATCTGTTCCCCGCTGATCTTTAAACCTCATTTTAAATTACCGATTTTATATATTTCAATCTTTGTCATCCTATAAATTTTTATTCTCTATCCGTTTCATTTTTATTAAATTAAGTTTAGTTAAACGTTGTTCCTGCAACGCGATTCGTGTCTTTATAAGTGTCTTACATAAATTTCTAGGTCTTCTTATTCGGAACTTGAAATTAAGACCCATCACAGTTAAGTCATTTAATCCGTTTCAGTTTATCATTAATTGGCTTTTCTATAGTTGTATTTAATTTACAGAATCAAAATTGTATGAGTAATTAGAATAATAAAAGCTCATTAGCAAAAAAAGGAAACAAAATATAGTACATCTCTTAAATAATTTGTTATTTGAAGCAAGATGTGCTAATTTTGGATGGCTATTAGGAGAGAAAAACTATTTATTGTCAATGTTAAGTATTTCTTACACAACTCAATAACCTAAAGTCGGAATTAAAATTGTAACCATTCAAGTTGTTCAGTTATTAGTACTGTTTCTGAAAACTTTTGAGTGCGCGCGTGTGCATTTAGTTATTTGGATGTTCTAAGGAGTGAATAAGAGAGAGGGGATGTATAGAGCGAGGGTTCAGAGAAGTGTATCTGTATCTGCAGTTGTAAGGAAGAGTAAAGGGTTTGTGTAACATTATGTAGGAGGAGTATAGACGACGCAGGGTTTGTAGAGTGAAACAGAGGGAGCGTGGGAGGAGGCCTGGAGAAGCTTATCTCTAAGGTGTTATGACTTAGGGACGTCACATATAAACTGGGTTTAGCCGACTGTTACTTTAATTATCCATCTCCATATTCATGGCTCTAAGATTTGACTTGTAATTGCGCTTGAGGGATTAGACGCCCTATTTACGGCTTGATGAAACGGCATCCCGGACCAAACCCTGTCCGAGTTTATTGTGATTTATCGCGTCAATTAAGCGATATGTGTTCTGTGATGCCTTCGCATAGCTAATTGCTAACCGACTCGAGCCGACTCGCTCTCTCTTTCTCTGTATCTCTTCCTATCGTTCCGTCCTTTTCTTGTACTCTTTTACTCCCTTTCCTTTATTCTCCTGTCTCACTCATCCTTCTCTTTTTCCTGTCGGTTGATAACGTAACAAACGTGTACCCTCTCTTTCTATTTCGTTAATGTTCTTTCGTTTAGAAGGGGGAAACTTTTATCGGCTTTACTGAGAAGAAACAGTACCCGGGCTATTGCTTCTACTGCTGCTGTGTTTTTAGAAAATACCGCGTAGTTTATGATATTAACATTTTTGCATGATTCCGCATAATTTTAAGTTAAGCTTTTGAATTACTCTTATAAATTTTTTAATAATATAATTTCATAATTAATTAAATAAACGATTCGGTTCTTAATTTTTACGATTATTAAATTTTTTGTATAATTAAGTGTAAAGAAACATTTTATATATTTCTTAATTAATTTTGGTGTTTATAAAATTCGCAACTGCGTAATAATGAATAATAATTGTATTAACATATTAAAAATAGTGTTAAGATAGATAGATGATAGATTGTTAAAAAGAATATATTGTGGACTGATAATTCTCAATTAACAGTTTTATCATAATAATATACAAAATTTTAATAAGCTTTTGGATTACAGAAGAAATCACTTAAGATAAATGATAATAATTTAAGATAATTATCATCTAACAGATAATCATATCTGAGGATATATATATATATATATATATACAATCTCGTTTAGTTTTTTTTAAATCATTTTTGGTGTAAAAACAAATATATTTTTTATAGAAATGCTACAAATGTCTTCCTTTAAATTTAAAAGTTTTTTAATTATAAAAATGCCCTACGGAAAAGTATGTTATTGAATTTTTAAATCATTTTTATTATTACTTCTTTTTGATAGGCTACATTTCATTGAACAATTTTTCTATAATTAACAAAAATATTGTATAATAATATTCATACTTTTTACTGACTTTTCGAAGAAATGTGCCGTGTTACTTTCGGTCGCATGGAGTGAGTGGGGTGGATGAAAATGAATTCTCTTTACTTTTTGAGGTTAAGAAATACATAAATATCATTCACTTAAATTGGGGTTTCTATATATATATTGGCCTACTCATAAACTTTTGTAGCACAAAAATTTCCAAAAATACTTAATCAATTTTATGAGATTTAGATATGCTCTACTAATGTATCTGATGTTATGCATGTGAAAATTTGATGAAGATTGGTTGAGTCGTCCTTGAATTACGCTCAATCTAAGATCGGAAAAAATTGAGCTGCGCAAGTTAGAAGCGTGGTTCGTTATGATGGTGCAAGTTGGAACGTTGATGTTTCTTCATCTGCGGTGCCTATTGTTAGCAATATTAAACCAAATTGAATTAACGAAAAGTCGAAAAACGTTTTTTATTCTTTAAGTAGGTATTTATGTTTGATTACCGTTACAAGTGTTTCTGATTTTTGCCTGAAAATCATAAGAATAATATTCATGGTAACAAATAGGAAAAAGAAAAAAATATATATTAATAAATTTCATATTTGTTATAAATTCATATTTGTTAACCGAGGAAGAAAGAACAATGTGCAGTATACGTGAAAAACTACTGGAAGAGCGTACAGTATATGAAAACTTCGGAAAGATGCATCGCTGCTGATTTAGAAAATGGCAAAGAAGAAATAATAGTTGCTTACCTGCATACCAGTGTATTACTAACAAATCCGTTTTACCAGGCCTTCTACGAAAACCTTTTGTACCTAAACATGGTCTCATAAACTACATGGTAAACATTTTTTTTTTGTGCATTTTATTTGAAAATAGTGTTTATGTTTTTCGTCTTAATTTTTGTGTTTTATGTATATTTCAGGGCTCTTTATACTCTGTGTATGTGTTATTTTTCCGTTTTATTTAAATATCTCGGTAGTGAGTATTTTTTTAAAATTTAAAATGACACTCTTAGAAATGTCAGTCTTAGATCTGACGAGCATACTGGTAATTTATTCTCTTTTTTTTAAAGAATTTTCCGAGAGCTACCTTAGTAGTCGATGCCCACGTAACTAAATTAAAAAAAAAAAAATTTTCTTCTGAAAATTATTAAACAAAAAAAATTATTAAAATAATTAGTAAAATTATTAAATATTAGATTAGTATGAGTATGTAATTCTAGTTCAAATCATAATATACTTATTAAAATTTGGACTGATTCTTCTATTTTGCCCTTAATTGTAGTTTGTTTTTCTTCTTTTGCGAACTTTAACGTAAATGGACTTTAATCTATTCTCCAGACGGATCGTTCTTGTATCTGCTGCGATTTCATGCCAATTTTTGCATGAATACTGTAATTATGGACATTCTTTATTAATTGAATTATTTGTTGTAGTCCTTTTATTCCTTCTATTCGCATTTGTCAATATGAATATTAGTATTGTTTCGATAATTACCTCATGCCAGTATAATATTGTAAACAAGTTCGTCTCTACGATTTGTAATATTTTTTAATACGATTATTTTTTTTCTTCTATCAAGAACTTTGTTGCTGATCTAATCCATTTCTTCTTCTTTTCTACTCCCTTATTGTCAAGGTTTTGCAGTCCTTTACTGCTGCTGTGATCCATGTATAAGGACTAAGCAGTTGTTTCTTGATTCAAGAATTATTTCTTTGGGAGTCAACAAGTTGTGTTTACTGTTGAGTATAGCTTTCTCCTGTCCAATTTTATCCAAAATATCTATGACGCTTCGTTCATCCTGATATATGTAATAGTAATTTTACTACCTATGCGTGTGAACTTTGCAACTTCTTTATTAATTTCTCCATTCAATAGTACGATCATATTAATCTATCTTTTCTGCGGGTTAACGCTTTTTTACTTTCCCTTCTATCTAGCAGCTATAGCTAAATAGAAGGAAAAGTATGGTGATCGATAAAAATTGGGCATATCCGATTTTCACCGAATCTTGACGAATTTACCTCTAAGGATCTCAGGAAACCGAAAAATGGATTCGAAATTTCCGCAACAAAATGTGCGTACGTATGTATGTATTTTGGCATGTAAATCGCCTTACGTCTCAAAACTACTTGGCCGATTTTCACCAAACTTGGCTATAATATTTCTATAGTATTGATGCTAATAAAATAGCATTGATGCTATTTAAATTTCAGTTCAAATGGTCAGAGGTGGGGGATACAGAGAGGAAAAACGAAATCGTATCCAGATTTTGCAAAATCAAAGTTATATTTTTTTTATAATTTTGTGAATATTAAACAATTTTTGTAAAAAAAACGTTTTTTGCTAACTTTCATCCGCGCCCTTAAAAATAGTTTTCGGTGTGGGCCTATAAATCTCCTTATATCTCCAGAACTACTCGACCGATTTTGATCAAACTTGGTCAGATTTCTTCTATATATGGGACCTTGATGCTATTAAATCTTCAATTTAAAAGGTTAGGGGGTGAGGGTACAGGAGGGAAAACGAATTTGTTTCCATATTTTGCATAATTTTAAGGTTATCTTTTTTTGATAATTTTGTGAATATTAATATACAACTTCTGAAAAAAAAAACAAATTTTTTCTAAATTTCACCCTTCCCCTAAAAATGTTTTTTTTTTTTTTGAAGTGTCATAGAAGGCAGTAGAAGGGGTGATTTCGTTAAAAATATTTTCGTGAATAGTTATAAACACTTCTTTTGTGTAAAAATCTTTTTTGATAAATTGCATCCCCATTCCAATAAATAGTAATAATTTTGAAACGTCGCAGAAGGCAGTACAGTGGGTCTTTTTCGTTGCAGTTTTTTCTATTAGCATTTTATTGGATCCACAAATTTGTTCCCCATCAAAGTGGGGTCAACCCAGCCACCAGCCCTTACACACCACATATCCTACTTAGCGGCTGGACTATTGCTGCAGTCGACTACTATGTTGTGACGTAACAACAAATTGGTAGAATTAAATAAATGAGTAATACTTAAAGTGCAAAAATTTATTTAAAGTGGCCGCTAGTGCCGCCACACCCGTGCTAATGAAATACGGTATGCGCGCGCGCGCTTTAGTTAGAATCATTGAATTAAATAAGCAAAATACATAGTATCTAAATAAAATATTTTAAATTAAGTTGTGTATGTAATCCGTGCATCAGAAAAAAGTCGCGTGATGGAAAAGTTCTACAACTGTATTGTCAGCCTTTTTTACGTTTATCTTTTGATTATTTTCAGAAACGTTCTTTCATTATATGTATATATTTTTTTAGCTTTTGTGGATAATATTAGTTCTTTTTCAATTAATTGAAATTCAAAATAGAAAAATCTGCTCTACATGTTTGAACGAGAGCTTTGATATTTAAAGCAAGAAATAATGTACTTAAAAATATGAGATTTAAATTAATAGTATATCTTTTTTATTGCATTTATTATTCCTACGGATTAAACTACAAACCTCTCAATTCTGGCTGAGTACAAATATGTGCTCCAGCAGCATCTTACGACCAGAAAATGCATCCACCAACTTCTCTCGAGTCGATACTGTGAAGAAATGTTTGTTAGACGACACTCAGTATTAATACATTCAACAAAAATATTTTTTTTTTCTTTTAGTAATAGAATATTTAATTTATTACTATTCTTTTACTATAGATTCAATAATTTAAGTATTCAAATTTATAATCGGAATTATATTATATTGATATAAAGAAGGAGGTATGATAATAAAAAATAAAATCATCACTTTTGTTTTATCGACAAAATTAAAAACGAATTTGATCCGCCGTACTAATTTCAAGGAAAATGTTTCACTGCTAACCTTGTAACTTTCAGTATAAAGTCAGAACTTTCTGTTAAATTCCTAGGCGCATATATTTCGTCACTTATAATGAAATTTGTTTCAAAATATTAACTACAATTAAAAGAAAAAAAAATAGTAATCCCCTTCATCCTTTGATCCCCTTCATTATTTTTAATATTAATATATTTAAAAAGTATATTATTTTGTTATATATATATATATATATATTAGATTTTTTTTAATATAGAAAATATTTTTTTTGTTAAGTATTTTATTAGTTTACCGTTATATTTAAAAAAAAAAAAAAATTAATTTGTTTAATTTTCTCATTGAATTGATCGTAGGTGTTATAAATTTTACGGGGGAATATTTTGAGTACGTATTGTAATGGACTCAGCGGTTTATTTATTTATTGCGATTGAGAATCATAATTATTTTAATAAAATGTGTAAGTTATGAAGCTTTATGTGTGTGTGTGTCTCATAAATAGAGAATTAAATAATTTTCTTCTGTTGAAATAAGTCCATCATAATTCTGTACTTCACTTATTAACAAGACGTTGTTAATAAGTAATATACGTTGTATATTTTTATAAAAATAATATTGATAATTATTTAAAAATCATAAAAATGTAGTTCAACATTTATTATTTGTAACATTCAAAATGTTTATAACAATACATTATTTTTAGGTTTAAAATACATATATATATATATAAAAAGAGGAGGGTACGTTTATACGTATATTTATGAAGACTTGTTTGTAAGGAGATGATACATTCAGCAGTATGTGGTCCGTAACGAGAGTAAGTGTGCATTTTAATAAGTTATACACATAGAAAAGTTACTAGTTGATATATACATACAATATTTATATATATATCAAAGGTCAGATATTTGTGTAAATAATAATGTTTGATCTCTCTTTGTACTTCTGCTTATAACAAATCCAGATATAACTGCAGCTTTTAAATTAAGGAGCATCGTAAATAGAGTGACAATAAATAGAGATTAATATAACTGCAGTAATGTTGTTTCTGATGTAACTTATAATTTGAGATAATACGAATGAATGTGAAAATTTAATGATATTTTTAAATTTAATAATCTTGAGAGTGTATCTGTGTGTGTGTGTGTGTGTGTGTGTGCGCGCGCACACACACACACACACACACACCTGTTAAGAAGGCATTCACATAATTCTTTGGATAATGTTAATTTTAACAGAAAGAGAGGGTGTGAGAGAGTGAGAAAAGAGCATTAGTTGTCATTATTTATCGTAATGTGTTAACTTAAATGTGTTACATATGTGAATACATAATAATTTCACTTATTTTGAATGATGTCAACGGATGCTGTACCTTTTCTTATAATACATCAACTTTAATTTATAAGATATTAATTTTTCTTTTAATAAAATGCTTGCAGTATAATATTTTACTATATAAAAAAAAACTTGAATTTGAAAATTGTTAAAATTTTACATTTTATGTATGCTTTTGAATTATTTATTACTTTTCCATTTTTAGTGTTGATGGAAGTGAAATAATATTTTGTAATCATGAATCTTGACAGTATTAACCAAACAAAATATTTATTTTGGTACTACTGTAAAGTTTTTACTAATTCAGATATAATTAATAGCGGTTTAAACCAACCCAATTTAATTTTATAGATAACATAAAAGATTTTTTAAAAAATCTTTTTTTTTATACATATATTATTATCATATTTATATGATAATTGATTTTATCTACTTAATTAAAAAACCTGTATTTTTGTTGTCAGATTACATTGTTAAAACTAAATTAACATTAAAAAGATAACTTACTACTAAAACAGAAATACAAAATTTACACGTATATTACGTTTAAAAAATTAAATAAAAAACAATTCACATAATGATTTTTTTTTGTATTTACTCGAGATATAAATTATTGCTACATAAATAACGTATTATTGTTCTTTTTGGTTACCTAATGGTACATTTTATCTGGTGAAATTGAAAAAAAATTTGTTTTGTAATTAATTACTATGTTAAAACGTAAAATATATCAACAGTATGTTAAGCGGTTTAAAGATTTTCTACAACTTAAAATTTTAAATTTCTAGAAGCTCCTAATAATTCAATTATTAAAAGTTTTAAAATTGGAAGTGGCTTAGTGAAAATCAATTCCGGTTCTACTGAAAACAGTTTATCTGATCATTTTGTTTTTTTTTTTTTAGAAGTAGAGTGGCGGCTGTAAAAGTTTTCTTTTCTATATATTTTTAATTTTCTTCTTTGGTTAGCAACCTGCAGGTTGATTTGCAGCAGTTTTCCAGAGTTCTCGATCTGACGCTAGTCCTTTAAGTTACATATACGACTAACAAGCAAAATCTTGAATCATTGGACAGCATATTCCAACCGACGTCATTCTCTATAATTCATATCCTCCACAGAACCTTCCATAATATTTACTAACAAGCAGTCGTGCATAAACACTTGTCCAATCCAGTTATTTCTTCTCTTCCTCGTGTGATCCATCAAACAGCAATGTTTGATGGATCTGGTTTCTTCGAGTCTCCAAAAACCTCTTCGTTGATTACTTTCTCTGTTCTCGATATTTTCACATAATCTTCGGTAGCACCATAACTCAAAGCCTTCAAGCCTCCTTCTTTCCGTCTTCGAAAGTGTCCAGGACTTACTTCCGTAAAATAGTACGTTCCACACACAAGTTTTTACCAACTGTTACTTTAATTTCAGGTTAATATTGTTTAATGTGAATAATTTCGCTTTCACACTGAAAGCTTGTTTTACTCTACTTATTATATCCTTCTGCTACGGCTATCAGTTGTAATTTTTTATTTTTACTGTATTTTTAAAAATAACGTTACGTATACTAATTTTTGTCGATTTTGTGGATACAAGATGGTGTTCCTTCTCGAAATCTGAGATTGTTTTTGTACGGCTAACTTTTGTTGTAGCCTGTATCTAAGCACAGGTCAATTCAAAACAGTTATCAGTAATTTATTGTTCTAATCCTGGGTAAAAATTCTCTCATCTCCTAAAATCTTAAAGCGGGGTAAGTGGCTTTCCAAATAGGAAATTCATCGATCAGGTTGGTCCTCTCATTGTACGATTTGTTCACGTAATCTTTTCACATCATCCATTCTTGGTTCTTTGTTCCCCATTTGAGATTCTATAGGTATAGACTTATATTCCATTAGATTTACGCTGAGATTGTTGGTACCTGTAAGGCTTTTGCATACTTGATGTGATCTAATTCAAGGTGGCAGGCAGTAAACCTATTTGGTGCATTATATCAATTCTTTCTTTAAAAATTTCAGATATGAATCTGAAAAATTGAGCGTGAAATCTTGAGCTATGTGAAAACAAAATTGTAATAAGATGGTACATAAAGATAGTCCATTAAATTTTATATCACCTAAAAGAGAAAAAAAGAATTTGTTATTATAAAAACAATCTAAAGTAGTTCTAGCAGACCAATCTTTTTCGTATTTTACAACAAAAAAAATTGCATAAAGGTTAGTCAAAATTTATTCTTCTTTTACCTCGTATGTCAGTTTTATTTACATAATTACCATAATATAAAAGTTGACAATAAATACAAAAGAAAGTCACTCAGGAAATACGAGTTGAAAAACGTAATCAACATTTTATAGGATGCTCCGGCAACCTATAATCTCAAACGCTATAAAACCAATAAGATTTTCATTATTTCCAAAAATACCCACCAAATAATGACGAAAGCTGTACTGAATCATTCTAAATGTTCTACTGAACAAGCTTAAGTAATCTAAAGTGAATATACACAAGGGTATATATTTCACTGTGGTTTGTGATCGAGGCGTGATCTGTTCTTGCCAGCATATATTTGAGCATAGTCTAAACGTGAAAGGAAAGTTTCTAGTGGTTGTATATTTTTTATTATTATTAATCAAACCATACCTAGAAGAAATCAATTATAAATTTTTAATTAATAATGTCGACTGTATTGCTAATGTTTTTATTTAACTTACTGTACCTAAACAAACTGTTTTCTGTCTTATAATGGTTTATTAGTGATGTGTGATTATTTATTTTTAATAATATTATATTATTGTTATAAAATATAAAATTTTCAATTCTACTATTTATAATATTATTATATTGCTCTTTATTTTTACGATAAGGTTAAATTTATTTACATACACGGATATAATTTACGCTTAATGGTTTTTGATATTACTTCGGTACTGATGCGTTGATAAATGTATTGGTAAAAGATCACATTTATTGGCTTTTGTTTTATTTGTTACTACTACTAGCATTTATTTTCTATATTGGTATACGTTTGTGTAAATGCGGGGATTTTGTATGTTTTTAGATGTGTCTGGGGGTATTGGGCGAAGGGGGGTGTGAGGAAGTGTTATTGTGTGTTGACAGGAACAATAATTGCAACGGCATTACACCGATGCGATATCAACATTACTAGTCGACTCCATTCGTGGACGAACAAACGGTCGGGTGGTCAGTAGGGATAGACGGGGATCTGGCACGGTCGATGTTTAGCGAGTCTGTACTGTATATTGTGCTATACACTATACTGTTTCGTGATTGATACCCGACTCGTGTGATGGTTTGACATATTTATGGCTTTTATTAGCGACCCATTCATCATAATTGTATCGTGAACGTACCAAAACTCGGTCCACCAGACCCGAGCTGACGTCGACGTGACGGATCACGCTACAGCTACGACATATATACGTATTTATTATCCTGCCGACAAGCATATGAAAGTAATAAATAAATTTTATGACTCCGACTGGTGACTGATGTTACAAACTTTCATGACGTTCGCGTTGTATTTTCTCCCACCTTCCAAATCTCTTTTTCACCCTTTCTCCACCCTTTCTGTATTCTAATTATTATAAACGAACAAAAAATGTTGTCAAAAATTCAAAATAAGTATCCGGTATGTTTTATTTGTTTTGTTTTATTTCGATGCGATTTGAGATTTATGTGTTTTGACGTAAATGAGAAATTCGTAAAACATCATATCTCTCGTTCACTTTCAGTAATGGTGATTGTTATTGTAATTATATCAGGAGTCGATGGTTTTTTTTAACTGTGATTTGCGACTTCAACCTATGCATATATCTAAAGCGTCGACCAACCCCTATCTATATCTCATATCAATTTAATTTTCTCCGTTACATCATCCTGATGTTGGATGTTATTTTTGATGTACGCACCCTGAAGTCAATCAAAATAATGTATTATCTGTCGAAGTACCTCTAACTGTTTTTCCTATCTTTTTTTCATATGAAAATTTATTACTATCATCTTCATCATTATTAACCCGTATATAATCATAATTTTTTCCCACAACAGGTGTAATAAATAAAAATATTATTCTTTATAGCTTATATCTTTTAATAATTAATTTAGTTTAAGTTTTTACTTGTAATTTAATAATCTGTTACATATTATGTAATAAAATTATCAAAACCTATTAATTTAACGTAAACGTTTGTATTAGTTAAAAAAATACATGAAATCTAAGTACATTATTTTTTTTAAATTTATCTGTAAGCGGTTCTTAAGTTTTTACTAGTATGCACTCAGGTCCCTTGTCTTTTGATCAGTCTAGTTTAAATACATTACTATTACTTAAAGTAATAAAATCTATTACTTAGTTCAGTATTATTGTATCTATCAAGTCGTGGTGGAATACTACACTCACATAGATAGAGAGGAGAAGAGCGAGTGAGAGAAAGATTTTATTTGATTAAGTTACTTTACTCCTGACTAGAAGACCGGTAATAATGTTTGCCGTAAAATCAAGCCGAAAAGAAAATCGTTTATTTTAATTTTATGAAAACAATAATCAAAATTTAATGAAAATAATTTAAAAAGAATAAAAAATAAAATAAAGTTTTGAAAAATAACGGTTAAAAAAGACATTTTTCGTGAATTATAAAAGAAATCAGTTTATATTAAGAATTATATCTTAAAAAAATTAAATTTCCTTAAGTTTTTAAAGTTATGTAAACTTATGAACTATTAATGGGTTATAGCATTACATTGATGTATAAGGATCTATGTAGTGCTCGAAACCTGCAGTAATTTGAAAGAGGATGTGTGTGCTTGATGTTTCAACGTGAAGTATCATCACATGAAGTATTTTTACTTAAATTAGCTCAAAATTATTATTTTTTTTTTTGCAATAATTCATGATAATGTACATAATAATAATAATAATAATACATTTTTCAAAGATTTAAATATTTAAATTTATTTATTTAAATATTAACTTGTGTGATTAAAGGTTTGTTACTTGAGAAAATTATGTAACGTATGAGAAGCAATACGCATGGTAATATATATAAATATTCCTTGTATTTGTATCCGCGTGCGGGTGTTTGTGTTATACGGTGTAAAGTGGTACGAATTTAGTTTGTACTCATTGTCGTCGTAAGTGATGTAATACTACGTAAAGCGGCAAGTTAGGTCAGTGATGATATTTTGGAACGCTGCATGCAAGCACTAACGCGGCAGAGTTACGAGGCTAGTAGTGTTAGAATCGTCATCAAAATGTATTCGTGGGAGAGAGGACGATTCGGGTATTTTACCTTTGTAATGTCGTTCTGTGTTATATCAGTCGGCAGTCGGCATCAGGTCTAAACAAGGTTATAACAACAACATTAACAATTACACCGGCAACGACAGGGTAATTGCAACAGTTTCTGTACCGCCACGACTGTTGTGCAGTTGTGGGACATTGTTAACACTGTTTGGGTACAGCAGAAGCTCTTGTGTAGAATAAACAGAGAATCGCATCCGTCATTAAACGCGAAATGAGAGTGTAGCCCGTAAATCAGTATAATGCCGCGTTCGCGTCTCTCAACCTCACTAGACACATTTTCGAAATATCTCATAAATCGTCAGACCAGGACCTATTTCCCCGGAGCATTTTTGACATGTCTCACTCCGATGTTTCAAATAATAATCATAATTTATACCCTATGTTTGTCATATTGTTTCCTACAGTTTGTACCTCTCTTCATCCGTCGCACTCGTAATTTCTCTCTCTCGCGTACACCCCTTCGCAGAACCATCTCATCATATCTCGTTTGTTTATGTACTATATGTACCCCTCTTTTTACTCCCTCCTCTTCCCGACTCTTCGTCTTTCTCCTGGTTCGCCATTTTGAATGTTTCAACTCAACCGTTATTTATGAACGAAATTATGCGGCAAAGAGACGCGTCGCTTACTACTACAATTGATGCTGCCGTTACTCAGATATGTTTATTACTGTTATATTTTATTCGACATTGATTGAAACGATATTGTTTCTACCAAATAGTATTATTTATCATTTTTAACAGTAATTATACTAGTCATATTGCATTTTGACTAATATCTGCTTTATTTTTTTGTTAAATAACTTTATGAAAATTATCCCGTCAGAAGTTTTAACGGTTAATTTAATATGCTATTGCTTGATTTATAAGTGTAAATTTAGGCTTATGAGAATAAAAAAAAAAATAAAAATAATTTGTATCTGCTCCTGTCGGTAGGATTTTTATTATACTTCTTCGAAGATTGGGTTTTGAATTTACAAAATCCATAGCATTTGCTCAGTTTGTTATATGAATTACAAAACCAAAATAATGAAAAAGATCTTATTTTGATTTTCCTGAGGAAGTTCTGGGGTCAGATTTAGTCAACAGGAATGTTGTTCTTTTATACTAAAGTAAAGTATTTAAGATATTATACAGAAATTATACGTTATGCTTATAGCGGGTAGGGAGTCATCAGTTTATTGCTCTTTTTTATTTTATTTTTTAAATTTACATTTTTTGAAAGCAGCCACACATAAAGTTACTCTTTCTTTAATTCTCGGTGAATTATATTTGAAAACTTTATAATAGCATGTTAAAAATTAAAGAAAAAACCATTACAATCGACATTTTTACTATATTATACACCAAAAATTTAAACGTTAAATAATTTTTGTAAGAAAATTATTTACAAAAAAGAAAGAGAAAAGAATAAAGAGAATTTAATAAAAGGAAGAGAAAGAGAAATAATTGAATATTTCTACAGGTAGGATTTTTCATATTTTACAAGTAAATATTAAATAATAATTCTTGTTTTATTTATTTACCTTTTTCAATTTAGTGTGACCTAAATATTATTTACTTAAATGTAAGCAGATACGTTCTATTTATTAATATAAACACGTAGTCAAGTTACTTATCTCATATATTCCTTAAATAATGTTTTAATTAATCGTTTTTAAAAATGCCAATCTTCGTAGCGTAGTGGTAGCGTCTCGACCTTTTATCTGTAATCCCAGGTTCGAATCCCGATCAGGCATGACATTTTGTATACGCTACAAAATTTCTATCGTCATATTCTCATTATAAGCTTCGAAACTTCTGTGGTTAATTAATTCATCCAGCAAAATAAACTTAATGATTATTTCTAATATTTATATTATATATTTAAAAACTATGTAGTTAAGCATTTTTCATAATTAATATTTTTATGGAAGCAAAAATATTGGAAGTTCGCTCTAAAAGATTTTTACTCGAGATCTCACTTGATTAATATAAACATTTTTTTCCTTTTGTCTGCGAAAGTGATATCTACTGTTCATCATTTTATTGTCTTAAATTTTTTTTTTACCTGTTTTAACTATTTAATTTGAAAGGAGGAATCGATTGTTACCTTTTCAAAAAAGCGTTAATGCAGACATTCTAGATTACAGAGACATAAAGAACCACCGAAACAAATTACTGACTTAATCCGACAAGAAAATTGAATTTTTAAAATATTTATGATATTAATTATTGTTTAATTTTTATAATTATTATAATTTCAGTATGAAATGAAAATTATTATGTTTTTCAATGTGTTCAATAACCGACAATTTCTTGCCATCTATTATAGTAGAAAACAGTACCTCATTTAACATTAATAAGGAAGAAATTTAATTTATAATGAATTGCATATATTAGTTTAATAAATATTAAAAAACCTTGGTGTCAAACTCTTGGGGTAAGAAATCAAATAAAATGTATGTTATATAATGATGTGTCGTCACCTAGTTGTCTTTAATATCTGACAAAATAATGAACGAGTTGGTTGGTTGGTGGTTTTCCTAAAAATAAAGATAACATGACAATTTCTTATATATATATTTTTAAAAGATCTTTCTATCTTTATAAGAAATTTTATGATAATATATTAGCTATAATAGATTATGAATTTTAATTATTAAAATGAAAAAAAATCACGTGAATTTAATTTAGTTGCAAAACTGTTAAAAGAAAGAAATAAACAAACTTTATAAATAACTATAATCAAATTATTTTTTATAAAGGACAGAATTTTAATTAATTTATTTTGAATTTATATGTTATAATTTATTAATTATAATTTAATGATAGATTAGTTGTACGCTTTAAATGAATGAATGTGTTATATTTTACATATATTTTATTTCATTACGTGAGCAAATATGTCACGTTTAAATCATTTTATAATATAGGCTTCTTTTAAAGTTGTACAATTCATCACTGTGTTATTAAAATATAATAATTTATAAACAATTTATTTTTGGTTAGTCGGTATAACGTTACATACATATATATCTATATATATATATCATTTATTTAAGATAGATATATTTGCTGCTGCATAAAAGGTGGGCTATTATATTGCATTTTGTTGTAATATTTCATTTATTCGTTTGTTGTTCGTATATGAATAATATTGGGTGGAGACGTAATATAATTTTCTATCTCCTTTTTTTAGACACATATAAACTATATGTCACTCATATCTTTGTTTAAAATCTAATGTTATTTTATCTAATTAATTATGTATGTATTTTTAAACCGTACAAATAGAAAAAAAAATAGTAATAAACAAACAATAAGATGTTATTATCTATTTTAAAAAATCCTAATAATTTCTGTTTTGTAATAATTTAAATTTCAGTAATATTTTATCCAATTAAAAATAATTTTTTTTTATACTTTGAAAATTTTCAGAACTACATTCATCTTTCGAGTTCCAGTAATTATTTCTAAAGGCTAAAGCGTAACAAATCTCACTTTCATAACGTGAAATTTTTAGAATTTAAAAAAAGCTTATTTCTTTATGGAAATAAAAGTAATTAAAAGTAGGGTAATACGTTTGTTTATTTTTACCATTTGCTTTAAACTGGTTGCTCCAATTTTCAATAATTAGTTTTTTAATAATCCACCGCAACTGCGCGAGCAGTAATGTATACAAAATCGGTGATGGCGTACAAATTTAAATTTTCAACACCGAAAAACTAAAACTATTTAATACTTATTTTAACTCGTAAAGTAACACGTATTTTATTTATTTATCCTGAACTCAGAGCTAGTAATGAATCAGTTTATATAGTCTTCCAATAAATACTTCTAATATTTTGTTTTTAAATTTGTTCAATTTTTCATACGTTTTGATACGTTCCAAATTCATAAGTGAGCTTTTTTTCATTACGATTACTTTGGGGATGTATAAATCTTAAGTTCATATAAATATTCCCAGAAGGTGTCACGACACGTAATAATTCTAATTACTGAAATTATTTCAATTTTGATGGTAATTAGGAATATTATCTTTTTGTCAATAACTTTGAATCGACTTTCTTTTACTTTCCAGGAAGATATAGCTAGAATGGCTACAAGGGGAAAGCATGGTGATCATTTTAATAAGGGGTATTTGGTTTCTCGCAAATAAATATATTTTCAAAAGATCAATCCTCACCTCTTAAAACTGAAATATTTGTTTTTTGTTCTTTTGCTCTATCTTTGTTCGGTTTAAATATTTTTCAAAAAATTTTTTTGAAAGTTTATACATCAAATGTAAAGATCCAGAATAAAACGAATGTAATTATAGATCCCGGATCTAAAATACAGAAAATTTTATTTTTGTTATTTTATTGAAGGGTGTTAGGTTTAGAGAACTTTACTTCACAAAACTTGTAAAGCTTAACTTACATAGAAAGTTTTTAGAAAAAAATTAAAAAATTTATTCCCCACCATCAAAAAATATATATTCTATTTCTGTTCTAATTTTTAATTTTTATTATTAATAACTTGGAAAGCCATGCAATAGTTTTCCAGCTTTTTTTTTTCATTACAATTAGATTGTTTAGTGATGTACAATAAGTATTACTTTCATATAAGTGTTCCGTAAAGGTGTTACGACACTTAATAACCGTAATTAATGTAATTTTATTTTATTTCATTTTGAAGTGGTCAAGAATATAATATCTTTGTCAGTAACTTACAACTAATATTCTTCTTTTTTTTAATTTTTTAATTTATTTATTATAAAGAAAACATTCTCGTATTTTTCTGTCATTATTCTTGTCACAGATTTTTACTAAAATGTCGTCTTCCATGTCAAGTTTTCCTTATATAACTATTTAAAAATAAAGGAAATCACCGTATAACTTAATGTGGTTAATAATTGTCTTAATTAAACTTTTGGTTTGTTTTTTTACTAGGTGCTGAAATGAAGATATCGCTGTAATATCTTTATATCGATTCTCAAAGAATGTTGTTTTCCTCTGTTTAGAAGTTTAGAACGTCTGATTAAAAGTTTTGTAGCGATTTATGTTGCCTCTAATGCCCTATCAAAGTGAGTTAGGTAGTTTCCTATAAATTTATCAAAGCTGAGAATGATGCAGTATATTCCAATTCCAGTGTGTTCAACTTCTTTCTTTAGAGAGCCTCATTAAGGGTGGTATATATATATATATATATATATACACAAAGTCTGTTCAGAAAAACGAAAGATTTTTAATTTCGCGCCAACGGTCATATTTAATGACTTGCGGTCGGTAGCGTTGTGTTTCGGTTGACCTCCTCTGTAACCACGTGTTCTTGGATTCGTTTAGTTTTTGAGTTATTGTTATTTGAATGCAAAGTGTTTAAGTGTTGGTAGCAATTTTTGTAATGTTTAATTTTCAGGAGCAACGATACAACGTAAAATCTTGCGTGAAACTGGGGAAAACTCAACAGAAACGTTTCAACTTTTACATATGTAATGTTACGAATGATTTATACGATTTAAAACTGGTCATCAAGTCAATTGAAGTTGGCCTTCGACCAGAAGGCCATCGACTTCAACTGATGACGCCCACTTTCAAAGAACCTACGATCTGGTGAGTGCAAATCGCCGATTGACTGTCAGAGAAGTTGGAGAAGATGTCAGAATCTCAATTGGATCATGCCATGACATTGTGACTGAAAAGTTTAACACGCATCGAGGTCCTCGTTTGATGACCCAACAGCAGAAAGAACATCGAGTGGACGCTTGTCGACAACTTCTTGAACAAGTCAATGACGATAAAACATTCATGCGAAGGATCATAAGGGAAGACGAAAGCTGGGTTTACAGCTACGATATTAAGACAAAAGTACAGTCATCACAATGGATTGGTAAAGGATCTCCACGCCCCAAGAAAGCAGGTTAGTCTCGACCCAATGTCAAAGAGATGCTCTCTGTTTTTTTTATTTTAATGGAATTGTGCATCTTGAATTCTTGCCTCAAGGTGAAACTGTGAACCGTGTATTATGAAGGCGTTTTACAACGGTTACGTGGAAAAATCCGAAAAAAGAGACCAGCGTTTTGGCGAGACAACTCATGGTTCCTTTACTACGACAATGCGCCCGCACACTCAGCTTTGTCAATTCGTCAGTTTTGTTCGAAAAATCGGATGACTGCCTCCATCAGCCGCCCTACTCGCCAGACTTGGCTTCTTGCAATTTTTTCTTATTTCTGAAATTAAAATCAGTAATGAAAAGACGCCATTTTGAGACTATTGATGACATTAAAGCAAATTTGTCACGAAAATTAAAGGCCATTTCAAATAAAGCTATCCAGGGCTGCTTCGTGAAGCGGAAACACCGCTGAAAAACGTGTGTGTGAACGGAGAGTACTTTGAAGGAACAAGAACCAATTATCTGTAAAATTAATAATAAAGTTTAAAAAAATAAAATCCTCGTATAAAGACCTCGTATAAATATTTTTAACCATTTAGGTTCAGGAAAACATTATAAGTATAGAATGTACTGAAAGTGCAATGTTTTTTTTTTTCAGTTCCTAGAATAAACTTTTATCATTCATTAAGTACCTTTTAATCCTATAAACATGATAATAAGAATAATTTTATGTTTTCAACTGCCTATCTATCTTTATTCTAGTTGCTATACTAGGAAGTATCGAAATGCAATTATTTTTATTTTGATTATAGTTGCTGGTTTGACCAGAAATGAAGCTGCCTTAATTGTTCCAACAATAAGACGCGTAGCTTGGTTTTGGAATAATTCTAGTTCAAATAAATGAACCAATATTTAAATTTCAAGCCGATTAATATTCATATATATTTTTTTTTGGCTTGATGTTGACCCATAAGTTTGAAGGTTGTGCGTGGGAGATGGAGACGAAATTTTTGTAGTGTATGAAATATTTTATGCCTAACCGGGATTCAAACCCGGAACCTCCGGATATAATAGTAATTTCATATATAATAACTTTAGTTCGAGAGCATCCCGGTATTCTTTTCACCAGTCTCTTGAGAACGTTTGATAACATGTTTCTCACGTCGTCCTATGTTTTCTGGTGTCTAAAATGAAAAAGCATTATGAAATGCTTTTTCATATATATTTTTATATATAAAAAAAAAAAAACTATTAATTAAACTAACTAGTAATTTGTGTCAGCATGTTATTTAGTATTTTCCGGATAAGATACGTTTACAAGTTGGTAATATGCATCACCGAAAAGAAATGTGAAATGATTTTATTTACGCTGACTTTAATTTTATAATAAACTCTGATCAACTTCCTAATGCATTTAGAGATTCATTCATTTGAGCTCTCAATATTGAAAAAATTCAACTACTTCATTGCAATTCACACTGATAAAACGATATGGATTGCGTTTTCTTAATTGTATTAACGTGTTTTAAGGTTTCTGATTTCTAATTAAGTTTAAAATTGAATAGCATCGGACTAATAAAAGCTCCCTAGACGAGACCAAAATTTCAATTCTCCGAATTAAGATAATGCATTATTTATTTTTATTACACAGGACCGTTGATTAAAAAATTAATATATCCATTTCAGTGTGTTAATAACACTGTTCTGAATATTTTAAAACTGTTTTATTTTCAAGACAGAACCAAATATGAAAACATGTACAAGTAAATACGGTATTATTCTCTTATGCATGAAAAATAGTAAGTTATACTTGGACTGCAGTAATAAAAAAAATAATTTAGAAATACGGTTAAAATAAATTTTAAGGTAATTATTAAATTCATCTAAGGATCTGTCAAGAACTTCCAGCCTACGTTATTTAATGAGCGTATCCGATCAGCAAACACTCCCTCTCATAATCAGATCTGAGGACACAACAAGGGTGGGAGAAATGAGACCTAGGCGGAACAAATGATGAGAGAGAATTTATATGAATTGGTATTAAAAAAATGAACTTTATAGAAAGAGGATTTCTTTAGAAGAGTGGTTTCGAATTGGTGTTGGGAGAAAAATGAAAAAGATTAAATGTTTTAAAATAGGTTAATATACCGTTTGATGAATATTTTAAAATATTTTTTTTAGATTCTCATTTCTATGAATAATTGATACAAAATATTTGTCTGTATCTTAGACAGAGGATTGAGTATGCGTTAATTATGAAAAAAAAAAGTGTTATTTGATATTTGTATAGCCAAAAGATTAGTGTATTTCGGAATAGGCCAGCACATTAATAGAGATACATTTAAAAAAAATCTTTTTATAATAAAAAAAAATATTTTTATATTTTGAAGAGATTAATGTACATAAGTAAAAATAAGAAAATTTTAATCCGTATAAATTACATTTTTCGTATCAAATTTTTGGGTAATTTTTAATTTCTTTGCTTTTTTTTTAATTCATCAAGTAAAATTTGACTGAAAACCACACTGTTTTACCTGTATTTGTTACTCGTAGAATTGTAGTAATCTTACTAATCTAAATTTTGTACAGAAATTTCTACAACTTTTTAACCATAATCGAAAGTAAACCGTTTATCGAATATTCTTTACTTTTATTTCTTGTTTCCTTTTGAATCTGTAAAAACAAAATTTTTGACGTTTATACTCGTATATATGTAAATATTTACATATTGTTACTAGTAACAATCAATTTAATCAAAAATAAACATTGATATTAATTAGTATAAATGTATTTGTAAATGTTGTGTTTTAAAGGTGACAAAAAAGGTAAAAACAAGATAATTTTAAAAAAGCACACCTAGAATAGCTACTATAATCTTCGAATAAAAGCCTATAAATCAGAGATGAGTTGTTTTTATTTTGTTTTTAGAAATGGAGGTTTATGAAAATAGATTAAAAGAGATTGTATACGGATGAAGAGTATGCTTATCAGTGAACATATATATAAAGTCAAAACTGACGTGTAACTTTGTGCTCGTTTAGGAGGGGGATGATATGATGAGGAGCTGCGAGGTAGTGACGAAGAGGTGGGTGAAGAGGCTGTGTGAAAGGTGGTTATGTAACGGGTAGAAATGGGTTAATAGGCGGGTGTGACGGTGGAAGTTTTGGAGGGAGGGAGGTAAACGTGTATGTGTGTGTGAAAACCTGTCAATATACGGCGAATATATATACCACCAGGGGAATATCTAAAGGCATTAATAAGTGATCTCAGTTTTAATGGTTATCAATCAGTCTATACATCCATTTGCGTGTGGGTATTTTTATACGTGTTTTTTTTTTTTAGTTGAAATGACGAAAGATAACTCACCTCAGCAGGATGTCATTTGATGGGTTTGGTATGCGGTACGTACGTCGAATCGTCAATACAAATCAGTCTGTCTGACCGTAGATATATATGCATCGTATATACACGCTACTATGTATATAGTGAAAAAAAAGTATTGTACTTTTATATATATGTCGGGGTTACGTTATTTGATCAGACAGAAAAATATACCAAATTCCACGACTGATGACATACATATGATGCTGTGTGAGCGTAGTTGTGGGATCTCGATTATCTCACAAACTGATATTATCATTTGACATCCTGACACGCATACAAACACACACCTGATATACTTACAGTTTACCTCGCTCAGTTCGCGAGTTTTGTGTATGCGCGTGTGTTTATTTGTGAAGGTTTACAACCCTTCTACCACTACTACCCTACCTCTCATCCTAGTTTACATACCGAATTTTTCCTCTTTATCTTTTTTACTCGTCACCTCTCTATTCGGACAAACAGCAAATCCTGCGGATTTTTCACTTTAATTCGTTTTCCCGCGTGACTCTACAATAATGCATTTCACCTTCAATAATTCAGTTTTTAACCGATAAAAAAAGTACTTGAAATATATATCTATATAATACATATCAAAAGTTTTAAATACATAAATATTGTTTGTTGATTTTTAAGGTCCGCTTTTTTCACATTCAATGTGTTAAAATTTTATTTTATTGTTTTTATTATTACAAGTTAATTCATTGCGATTATTTTTTCTTAACTTTACGGTAATAATTGATTTTAAGATATTTAATTTCGATATACGTAAAATAGTCTAATCTGTATAAGAGAGCTTTCACATAAATTTCTGTATGTGTGGATTTTTACATGAATATAGTGGACTACTCTTACAAATTTTTGTTAATGAAAAGATTAAAATATATAGAGGGAAAGATTTGAGAGTTATTTATAGAGTAGTTTTAGTGCAGAAGATTTAACTTTACGTGTACAAAATTGAATCCTTTTTTTCCTTTTTGTTAAATTGTTTCTCCAGTGAAAAATTTGAGGCGGAGTAACGTTTTTGAAATGTTGAAAACATAGCAGTTTTAATGTTTGACAAGCACTAAACTTTAATTGTAACTTTACATATAACTTTAATTTTAGCGTTCCAGAGAAATCTTTAAGCTGTTTCTGTTTTCCGTATGAATATCATATTGACAAGTGTCAATATGTTTTACTAACTTTCGAAATCTTCGTTTGTGTTTGTTTAAACATTACACAAAACTTTTCACACTGTAATGTTTTACTACCGCGAAATTACTGATTAACACTTAATCGTATTATGTAGTGAATGAAATCAAATGAAAAAAGGATTATTCTATGTATTACATTTTACCCTAACAATTAAAAAAAGAAAATTGTTCATTAAAGAATTTATGTAGGTTAATAAAATTTTATCATTTGACATGAATAAATATCATGTTCTCACACCGATGTCTTACCTGAAAGACACACATGTGGAAGGAAGGGTATCTATCAGTTAAACAATAGATAAAAAAAATTCTACAGTTAAAATTAATAATTCGTAAAATTGAAAGATTACGTTTTAATTACGTTGTTGCAGTTATTTTATTGTAGTCTTATTCGAAAAATGCATATTCACATTTCGAGATAGCACGAGACCCAAAATATTTTTAGAGAAATTTTTAAGATTTTTATTTATAGCACATATACAGTAAGTGTGAATGATTGTTTATTATTGTAAGATATTTAAAAGAAAAAATTAAGTAAGTTCTTGCTTACATAAAAATTTTTTTTTCTTTAAATGTAGTAACTATTTTTAACTGAATTTTTAGATTAGTTGTATTCCAGTTAGAAATAATTGAGTTTATTTAGATTACCTAAAAACAAAAACTTTAAATAAAAAATTAATAAAAAATAAATTATTAAAATGAAATCAACAGTTTATTTCCGTTAAGATATAATCCTTTTTTATCTCAAATGAGTAAATAATAAAAAATGAATAAAAGAAATAAAAAACTTATGAGAAGAGAAGGAAATTTATTTGAACTGAAAATGAAATAAAAAAATTTTGTTTTGAAATTTCAATAATTTAATTTTAGAAGAGGGAAGCGTTTGTTTTTGTTTTTTTTGGCTTTCCAATGAAAAGTGTCAAACGTTTGTATACTTTCGATCGTTTGGCTCAAGGGGAATATGACTGAAAATTACTCAGTTTTGAAACTTAAATGTTTAAATTTTAAGAAAGATGAATATCAGAAGTAAGGGCTAATATTTATTCATAACACAATCTGCAATAATTTGCTTAACTATATACATTATCTTTAAAGTATGATTATACTGTAGTAAAATGTGAAATTTATTCCAAAGTTATTTTTATATGCAGGTGAATGTCGACGAAATTGTAGCACTTTTGTTTTCATCTATTAATTTTGGTGCTTGGTACCACTGGTAAGCACGTGTTTTTGATAAAACTAATTCACTAATAAGTCTTTTCTAACATTTTTAGCGAGTCGGCACGCGAAATTCCGTTCGCAACACAATATTTAAGGAAACTCTTCAATAAGTTTGTTCATTGTAAAAATCGTGATGCACTACTGATGTGGACTGATTCAACCAGCTGCTTTAAAAAAATTGGCAGATCGTGATCGTTTTAGGCACAGTAATTAAGTACAGTGCTACCATCTTACGGAAAAAAACGATTTTTAATAAATCATTCGACTGGCTCTTTTAAGATACAAATTCCCGGTAATTTTTTAACAGAATGTATATTGGTGTTAACTATACTAGAGAATAAAAAAGAATATATTTTTTTGTCTCGGGAAGAAAAATATATGTTCTCATAGTATTTTTTCTCCTGACTCAAATATGATATTTTTTTTCCCCATCAGGCAAGGTTTCCGTGAGACAGTAATTTATAGTTTCAAACGTTTTAATAATTTCCGTATTGTTAACAACATAGTATTCAAACATTTGGCTCACCTAGAAAATAAGAAATGACAATATTCTGCTATATTTCGCAGAACCTTCCACTTGATAGTCCAACAATAATCGGCCAGCACATTGGGCTGGCTGATTATTGTTGGACCATCAAGTGGGCTGGGGTATCAAGGCAATATTTACCTTGATACCTCGTTCCGTGGCTAAAATCTCCTGATGAAAATGTTTCCTGTGCTCATCGCTCAGTGCGCCAAGATTTTCCGGGAAGAAATCTAGGTGCGTGTACAGGAAGTGCACTTTTAAGGACAAATTACAACGCAAATTTTTTTAAGATGTTTTAAGATCGTTGACAATATCATGGTAATTTTCTGCCTTTCGATTTCCCAAAAAAAATGTTGAATAACATTTTTAAATGTTTGCCAAGCTGCTTTCTCCAGTGGATTCAATAGTTCCTCAAATTTTATATCATGCATTAGTGATCGTATTTGTGGATCCACAAATATTCCTTCTTTAATTAATTTTTGCATCATTAATTTTAGTAAACGTCTGTTTTAAGTACATGAAACCAGGAGTATTCCATGGCCTTGACGAATTTCTTCATTAATCCTAGTTTGATATGTAACGAAGGTAGATACAAATTTTTAGGTTTACACAATGGGTCACGTTTCCCATTTTTCTGTTCAGGAATGAGTGATTAGCGTTTAGGCCATTCTTTTGTAATGACATCGTGTGTTTCTGTCCCTACTATCCCACTCACAAAAAAATCAACAGTACTTTGTGTATTTTAACCAAGCTGTAGACCAAAAATAAGTGCAATTACCTTCAAATCACTACAAATATTCCATTCATACACTGCATATTAAATCTTTTCCATCATACATTTAAAGATTTCATATGTTTCTTTCATACTAGTACAGTGAGCCACAGGTACTGATGGGAATTTATTGCCAATTTGCAGAAGCACAGCTTTTAAACTAACTTTACAGGAATCAGTGAACAAGCGCAAATCAGTTGGGTTATGCTCATTACAAAGTGTCTCCATAAGTGAACAAATGTCATTACAAAACATTAAGCCATTTTCCTCAAAAAAATAGTCTGAAATGCAGAATAGCGATTACGATAAGTACATATCTTTGTATACTTTTGATGAAGATTCTATCCTTTTAGCCGGATGGCAAGCATTTCAGACTGTTTTTTGGATAACTTTAAATCTCGAATGAGATCGTTAAGATTTTCTTGAGTAGGTAAATGAGGCTCAGATGAACTGCTTTAATTTGTATCACCAGAATCTGTTTCTTTTTCTTCCTTACTTCCATCAGACTCTGAGTTCTCTTCATCTAATGTCACACCTTCTGGAGGATTTGGTATGGGCAATTATTCACAGTGTGGAACTGATCTCATTGCAGACTGGAAGTTAGGGTACACCACTGTATGCTTGATTTTGAAGTAATTCCTTTAATGTTTGTTAAGCAGGAATAACAGTCAGACGAGTGTTCTTTGGGTTCCTTCCAAATCATAGGAATAGCAAATGGCATATGGCGTGTGCCAATTCCTATGTAGTGAGAAGCCTAGAACACGATAAACAACAGATATGTGGGGCCCAGGTGCTTGTTTGGTCCCCGACTTTACACTCAAAATAAAGTTCATAACACTTTTACTCAGTATCATAACACTTACTAAGTACTCTTCTATCTTTTAAATCCGTCACGATTGCTTAACGTGACGGATTTAAAAAACAGAGTACTTAGGAAAAAAACCGTAGAATTCAAAGGGATCCAGAAAGAGAAGAAAGAATGCGCTAACCTAAGATGGTCGAAAAAAGAAGGAAGCAGGACAGTGAAAGAATGAAGGAGTATGGGAGAGCTAAAAAACTAGCTTGAAATTAAATATTTTATGTGGTCCTTCAGTGGCTAGTGTCAAAAAAAAAAAAAAAAAAAATTGGAATGATTACAAGCACGTAAAATAATGAATCACTACGCATATCTTTATTTTAAATAATCGACTGTTTACACCGACAAATGAATTTCGTTAAAGTGATCCTGAAGGTCTGTTGAAAGCCTTGGTGACGGATTCTTCACTTTAAAAATATAAATGCATCATTTTAGATTACCATGACGGCATTTTGTGAAGAAATGCACTTAATATTGTAAAAATATAAATTATTAAAATTTAAATCGCTTAAGAAAAACGTTTAATAAAAATATTTGCATGGATAAGAATTATACAATAATGAAATTTAAAAATTTGGAGCAAAGTCTATTGTTGATGTTTTATCTATATGAAATAATTACATTTCCCATTAAACTAATGAGAAAAGTTGCTACTTGGCAATCATTAGTTTTACAAATAATGAAATTAGGACACGCAGCCTTGTTTTGTTCACGCTTTTTCACATTCGGATGAACACAAATTTATTGTAAGTTATATAAAACTTTATTATAATTTATTTAATATTTATTACATTCATTTTTTCACAACTACACTTAAGCCCAATTTTAGTCTCAAAGGATATCAGGAAAACAGAAAGGAGAAGAGTAAAGACCCTTAAAATGCGACTTTGTAGGAGAATGTGAGAATTAGATAGGTCGATAAATAAAAAAATGAAGCTGTCTTAAAGCAAATAGGAAAGGAAAGAAACTTTTGACAAAATACTATACAACAGAATCTTATAGGTCAACGACCTTAGATATTAAGACGTCTCGTTAATTTGATAAAATAGGAGTAATAGAGACAAAGCTTATAATAAATAACACACATAATTGAGGACATAGTCCTAAAAATTAAAATCATCTGAGGGAAAAAAAATGAATGGCATTAAAAGAAGTTTATGAACTAATTTAATAAACTATATATTACTATATATTAAACTATATAAATTAGTTAAAATATGCAGCAATACAAAAAAAATCTATCTTTATAAAATTTAAAAAAATCGTCAGTGAGATTCATAATTTTCTTGTTTTAAGCTGTAACTAGCTGAATTACAATACCATCCCTATTTCTTTTAAAATATTATCAAAATAAGACTAACATTCCTAAGCATACATTAAAAAAAATATATTAGTTTCAAATTTCATATCTTCCTATTCCAGGCTGACTAATATAGAGACAGTGCCGTTAATTAAATCTCAGTGGTAAGATTTCAGTAATTAAGATTAAACATTAATTAATTAAACGATTGAATAAAGACAGCAAATTAGAAAAAGCCTAGAGAACTTCACGTAAACAGAAGATAAAAACTCTTGACATTTAAAACTCTTTATGTGTATTACGGTTAATCGGTGTTACGTACGTCACAAATTGTTTACATTATATCAGTTTAATTAAATTAGATTTTTCCTTGCTTTTAATTTTAGTTATATATCGTTATTGTTTAATGTATTATGTTCATTAAGTTCCTGAATGTATTATTTTAAATTAAGAAAAAAGTCTTAAGAAAAAATGTGATAATATCTTGCTCATTGACATGTTGTACAGTTAGTTCATTGTCCGTTTCATTATCGTTTCAAGTCATTTATATTCCTAGTATTGTACTTGTATTCATAATGTTGATTAATACTGTAGTACTATTTTAATGAAAAACAATTAGTACGTTACAAACTGTTAAGGTTACTAAGGCGTAACTTAGGTTACTCGTCGGCGGTGGTGTCTGGCGAGGGGGGGATTTAGGTGGGTGATATCTGAGTCAGAACAGAAGCCCAGTCGGTTTTTCCTCGTTTCTATACCGCTGCCACTAGTTCATTTGCACGCAGAAATTATTCTAGTCGACGTCAGATTCATACGGCCCGGCTGAAATATGCCCTCGTTGGCCGTCTATAAATTGTGACTCGGGACATCCCCCTTATCCGTCCTTTATTGCTTTTATGGGCAAGAGCTGTCGGCTCGGAGAAGGACGGGGGATGCTTTAAATTTCATCAGCGTAGGAAAAACACAAAGCACCCCCTTTTCATCCACTATATCCACCACCCTCGCTCCTCAACCTTATCTTAACAATGCACCGGCTCCAGGCTCCGAGGCCGGCTTCAGTGCCGCCACTATAGCAGCCAGCCTCCTGCTAGCTCGTCCGTCTGTCTCGTAACTCATTCTGGTAAGGTATGACTGAATTAAACCATTCATTATACGTACCAGACGAGGATTGCTGCTTCTGCTTCAGTGTTGGTTCACTGCTTTTCTCTCGCTCACCGCTCGATCTCTCTCTCTCTTCCTATCTTTATCTCAATCTCACTTTATCCCTCCTTCTCCTTCTCACCTAATCCCTCTTTCGTATCACTATACCTTCATACTTATGTTAGTTGAAACACTTCCTACTTCCTTTTCTTTTTTCTTTAATATTATATCAAACAAAAGAAGAGATGTAAATATAACTTTTTATATTCGTTTAGATAAATATTTTATTCCATTGTCAAGACTTGATCTACGTCTTACTATTATTTTTATCGTAAATAAATTTTCGAATAAAATTAAAATAAATATGCAAGAATTTTCTTAAAAATGTAATATAAAGAAATTACTCAATTTTGATGTATTAATAAATTTTTAATGATGTTAATCTTGACATTTTATAAAAAATAATTAATCTGAAATAATCTCTGTATATTTCTAAATTAGGAAAATATGCAGCAACAAAAAAAAACTATCTTTATAAAATGAAAAAAAAAACCAGTGAGTTTCATAACTTTCTCGTTTTAAGCTGTAACTAGCTGAATTTCAATACCATACCTACTCCTTTAAAAAAATCCTTTCGGCACGCCGGAAGGCGGAGGTAGATTTTACCGGTGCTAAGCAGGGGATAAAAATGATTTCCACCTTAAAGTTAAGAAAAACTTCAAATTTACTGAATACGACAATGGCTTCATGTGAAAAAATATTTCACTTTTTTAGCATACGACAAGCCCCATATTTTTACAATTCCAGCAATATTTTGGTCATCCCTTGCCATAAGGGTTGGTCATATCAAAAATTGTTTCAGACAAAAGTTTCAGGTAATGTTTTCCTGAGGACAACGACCACTTTAAACCGATTCAATACTGTACCTATTAAGGGAGGTATGATTTTTTTGTCTACGAAACCTCATTTTTTCCATCCCCTGAGCCAATGGTTGTATATCAAAAACCTTTTTATAAGTTTTAGGCCCTTATCCAAAGTTTCGTAGGAACTTAAACGAATTCGATATTTTACTTAATTAAAAAGTTATAGCAATATTTCGTTTTTTCGAAAAAGCCCCCCATTTCCACCCCCATAGTCTAATTTTCCCCATTAACGAACTTGACCAATATATTGGATCGTTATATTTTATGTAACAATTTGAAAGTAATTGGCACAAAATTACGGCAGTTATCGCGTCCACAAGAAAGTGAAATATATATATATATATATATATATATAAACGTATGTATAAACTTTTAAACTGACGGTGGTTTTGGGGACTAGGGGATGTGAAACTCAAAGATATATCGAAATTTTCCGGAAGTCGAATCATGGTACCCATTACCATGGCGTTGAAAGCTACCAATATGTAGCTTTCTTATGAAATCAACCTAATATTTATCAAAATAAGACTAACATTCCTAAAGCATACTTTAAATTAATATTTAGGTATTACAATAAAATTTGCATAAACCAATTGAGATTCATACATTTAAAATTTTTTTAGGGAAAGTGGTTTCTTGAAAAAAAAACCTATTTAAAACATATTAATTAAAACAAAAATTGGCAAATAACAAAAATTTACCCTTCAAATATTTTTATTGATGTAAATCATTAACGATTTAAAAAAAACAACAAATATTAAATGTACAATTAAAAAATATATCAATGACAATCCTACCCAATTTTAAGTGTATACTTCAACCCCTTCCTGAGATATTAGCGAGTTAAAAGCTAATAATCATTTATATATATAGAAAGAGAGAGTGAGAGAGAGAGAGAGAGAGAGAGAGAGACAGATGGTGCATTTCTGAAACGATAGCAATACTTCTCTAAATTTATTCTATGATAACTGGGAAAGAAAAAAAAATCTAGTTGTGAAAAGTCCAACTGAAAATCAAAAGGTTACTGCTCAACAGGAATTTTTATTATAATTTTTTTCGTTTGATTATAATAGAGGTATTTTATTTTGTATAGATCCATTAGTTCTAGTTTATCCCTTTACATATTTGTAAATTATTCGTATTGTTTATTAAAAGAAGAAAACATATAATAATTAATGATTATTTAAAATTATATTAACTTATTCACCTATAATGTATTTAACAGTAATCGTTTTCGGATTAAATTTTTAATTTAGTAAAGGAAATGAGAACTAGCACAAAATTGTCAGATTACATAACCTTTGCGATCTACTTATATCGATCTATATCTCATTTTTTTTCTATACCGATTTGAATAAATGAGATGTGTTTTATTCAGAATAAAAGACTTAAAATTTTTTCTTTTTTCTTTTTATCTCCATGTAATTATAATCGCGAAAAATTATGGTTTTCAAATTTCAAATAAATTATCTATTTTGACCATCCCTAAATCCATTTTGAGAGGTTTCGGCGTGATGTCTGTACGTATGTATATGTATCTCGCATAATTAAACACGGTTAGCCGTAGGATGTTGAAATTTTGGATTTAGGACTGTTGCAACATTTAGTTGTGCACCTCCTATTTTTAATTCAATCGACTGAAACAAAAGTGTCCAAAAAAGCCCGAAATTAAAAAAAAATTAGATTTGGGGAGTTATAGCCAAATGAAAATTTAATTGATGAAATATTTGGATCTTACAAGGGAAAGGCATAATTTGAACCTTAGAGCTCTAGACTTCTAAATCAACTGATTTGCGATGACAGGTTCGCCACTAGACCAACCCGGCGGGTTTTACAATTTTATCTGATGAAAACATAATTGGATAAACATATTTTTGAACATTTTGGAGAAAATGTTGTCGGTTATGTACACCAAATTTCTTTAATATTCTATTCAATATGCTTTTAAAATATAACTTTTGTTGAAAAAAAACACAAAATGGCGTGTAGAGAGAGAGAAGTAAAGCGAGGGTAGGTCATTTGTCCACATGAACTTATTTGTTTATTTTGATTTCCTTATCA
Source organism: Lycorma delicatula (assembly GCF_047948215.1). Taxonomy (NCBI): domain Eukaryota; kingdom Metazoa; phylum Arthropoda; class Insecta; order Hemiptera; family Fulgoridae; genus Lycorma; species Lycorma delicatula. Next base: position 136,964,402 of record NC_134458.1, on the reverse strand, counting down.
GTTCCTTAAATCTAACTAACACCATCTGGGATTCTCTGTATATTTATTTTTTTTTAAAAATTGGACGAATTTTAACGAATATGATAAAATTGTGAATGAGAAATTCCGGAGTCTTTCAAGGGATCTAACCGCAGTCCATCTGGTCTCTGGTTTGATTCCAGTTGTCAACATTCCCAATCCTTCAATTTAACCAGTTAAATGTTGTAGTGGTATATTTTAAGGGTTTTATTTATTTTCTGTGTTTTATACATTTATGCATATTTGTCGTTTGGGTTCAGTTAATGGTACTATTTACATTACTATGTAGCTGAAAAAATGGATTTGACTGTAGAATTATGAATCTGGCTTACAAACTAATGCGAGGTAGCATAACATGCAAAAATATGAAGAGGGTCAATAATATATTATCTGACTGCGTGGCGTTAAATCCTTTCAGGCTGGTTAATTTAACAAGAGTGACAACATTGTAATAATTTTTTTTTAATACATAAATGTATTTAACGGATACATCCCTTGTAGACTATGTTGTAGATGACCTTGTAGATTATGTTATACACTATGATATTTTGTGAGGGAAATAATGTGTTGTTTTAGCTTTTTTAAAAATTACCGTGTTGCCTTGTTATCAGCAATGGGGGTCCGTTGTTGACAAAACTCTTAATCTTACATGGTGTTGCTCCAGTTAACACCAGTTTTGAAACAGTTAAAAAAATAACTGTAGTTCGTTTCTGCTTAAAAAAATATATATATTTATTTTTTTTTATTGAGTAACTTATAATTTTTACGTTCTTTGAAAGCTTTAATAGTTTTTTGTATTTTTACAATATCTTTTTTTTCCTATTTTGAATTATTTTCACGACTATATATCGAAAACAAATATTATAAAATTACAATTAGGTCTAATGTAATTTCTTAAAAATATTAGACTTATTAATCAAAATAAATATTTCCTTTTTTCATTTTTAACTTGATTACGATTTATAATTATATGAATTCTGTATGATTTCTATAAGTAAATAAATAATTTTTCAATTATTGGATATGTATAAAAATTATTCATATTTTACGAGAGTTAATGCTAAAGTAAAAACTTTTTATTTTTCTTAAACTACGTACCTTATACTACTTCTCTATATAATCGCCACATGAATTAAGACATTTGTCGTAGCCATACATCAGCTTCAATATATCCTCGTCGTATTCTTTGCCGCCAATCCATTTAGCCACTGATTAACAGCACTTTTAAGGTCATCGTCACCTGCGAATTGCTTACCGCTAAAAACTTCGTTCAATTTCCCAAACAACTGGTAATCAGAAGGAGCTAATATGATGGGTGATCGTAAATCTCCCATCCAAATGTTCTCAGAAAATCACATGTCGGACCCACAACATGTGGACGTGTATTATCGTGCATCAAGATGACGCAATCGGTCAGCCGCCCACGTCGCAGATTTTGAATGGCGCGCTCTAACTTACGTAGAGTTTCACAGTAGCCTTCTGTATTTATTGTCGTTCCACGCGGCATGAAATCGATCAGCAGTACAGCCAAACCGATCCCAAAATACTGTGGCCATCAGTTTGGGTCCAAATGGGTGTGGCTTGACCTTTGTTGGTCTGGTTGGTAATTGAGGAAGACGCTATTCACTTGACTACCGTTTTCTCTCTGACGTGCAATACGAAATCCATATTTCATCATCGGTAACAATTGAATTAAGGCACTCATAACTTTTTTTTGTGTAGCGGATCAAAGATTCCAAAGCAGATCCCATTCGGATTTTTTGTGACGTTCCGGTAAGATGCACGGCACTCAACGTGCACAAACCTTTCTGAAACCTAAATGGTCATGAACAATGCGAACGATAACAGCTATTGAAACATCAGGAAAAAGAAGGGCCAGGTCGGAAATCGTTGAGCGACGATCTTTTCTAATTTCATCAACGACGCGTTTCAAAAAGTCGTCTGTGATTGTCGAGGATTTCCCCGAACGTTCTTTTAATGCACATTAAATCTGTTATTTCTAAACCTTTCATACCATTTTCGGACATTTCTTTCATTCATTACATTATTACCGTATACAGCAATGCGACAACTTACATACAATGTGTACATTAATAGCGTGGTCATGAAGAACACAGGTTCGCTAACCTTAATGAGAAAAATTTCCCAGCGGTCTTTACTTTATACATCCCTCGTATATAAATTGTACAAATTTGTAAAATCATATAAATGTTTATTTTCATATTCTGGTTACTTACAAAGTAAGCTGTCTGAACGTAATTTATTTTATGAATTTAATTTGTTTATATTGGTTTTTCACTTGTGTAATAGAGTGATATGGTAAAAATAAAAAAAATATAGTAAATAACAGTTTTTTTTAAATCTTATTTGAATAGTTTATACTTTTATTTTATATTTTTTGGATATTATAGAGAAAGATCCTAACAATATCTTGTTGCTAGAATTCCCCTTCACGATGAGGAAGTATTGCTATTTGTAAAAAATGCTATCCACCCATTTTTTTTTTATTTCTCGAGATTTTATGTTATTCTTGAATTAGCTACATCATGGGTTTTATAAAATCTGTTGTGTAATATGCAGTCTTGTTTGTATATGTTAATCTATATTTTTCAGGAAATATTTAACTTACCTTCATGAAATTTGATATGTAATCTTGTGTGTTAGTGGGATTGACTTTTTTTTAATATCAGATGACGGGGATGGATTACATAAGAAGTTCAACTATCTGAAGAGTTATTGAATTTCACAATTTTACCAATGTCTACGTTTTATCTAATAAATAAATATTACTGATGATAATGCTATTATTGAAATGTTTTTGAAAAAATATATAAAAGCAGCCCTGCCCGAAAACGATAATTTTCATACTGTTTTTAAACTATACTTCTTTTACCTACTTGTTGAAACTAATATATTAAAACCTTTTTAACTATTTATCTCTAGATTAGGAGTTATTGTATAGTAGTATATATAAAAGTATACAGTAATAATTAGCATTATTTACTTTTAACTGTGAAATAATGCATGCACTCTTATAAAATTAGGACTTCTATAATTTTTTTCAGTTTTTTATTTTAGAGAACAATTTTCAAATCATACTGAAGAGTTTTGAGAAAAATAAACTTTCCACCTCTAAAAATTGGAATTATATATTTTTTTATAACATTTCAATTGCATTCAAGCGACTTGAAAATTGTTTTAGTAAATGAAACTGTATGGAAATAGAAATATTTTTCAGTTCTATTAAAGCGGTAGAGGGTAAATATTTAAATTTATTACCCCAATATTTTAAACTAATATCATCATTCAAGAGATATATTTGTAACTTCGTTTAACGGTACCTTAAGACGAAATATCTTATTGTAGGATTTAACTATTGTTAATTTTTTTTTAAATTTAGCAACCAATACAAAAAAAGTTTATTTGAATATATTTCATCAAAATTATTTAATCTATGACAGTTTTTTACTTTGTTCCAGTTATTTAACATAAATATATTTCATAAATCCCTCAGTCATTAATTTTATATATTCTATTCTTTACCATATTTTCTTTTATCTCTCAACTCATCTTTTACAGTAAAGAAAGAAAACTTAGATGTCAATTACCTAGTTAACATTTTCCTTCTTTACAAGATTCTACCACAATATTTTGTGGTGGAAGGAGGAATATACCCAAACCGTTTTCATAAATTTTTATTTGCATATTGTATCATTTCTAAAAATTATTTTTCACAATTTCTTTTTTTTGCTTTAGTCCTATGTTTCAACGTTGACACATTGTACGCAATGTATAAAATTTATGTTAATGAATTCATCTTAAAATCTTAGGTTTATCTGATTATAAAAAAAACAGATCGTAGTATCTGGATGATTTTTATGATGTAAATCCTTAATTAACTTTCCTTGGCCGGAAAGTCAAACAAGGTGTTTATTCTGGAAAGAGAATATTTAAATTGCTTTTATTATTTTAAAAGTATTTAGATGTTCGATCTTTAGTATCAACTGAAATTTAATTTAACTAATTTATTAAAGAAAAAGTTTATATTAAAATTTTACAACAAATATATTAATTAACTTAAAATTAATCGAAAAATTAACCTTATTAAATTGTTTATATAATTTTGCAAAAATATATTCTTTAATACTTTTTTGTTTTAAAATAATATACCTCATTCATATTTGTTATTTATTTTACGTTTAACTAATTTACTAAAAGATGAAGATATTATGTCAAATTCATTAATTTATTTTTATTATGTATTATTGTAATTAAAATATTTGGGATATAATTTTTATTTAACGGGCGCATTGTGTAATTTATTAAATTTTTTTTTATTATATATATTTTTTTAGTCGCCAGTCTTGGTCATATACGGGTATAAATTTGATATATATGTATGCGTACACTGTTGGAACAGGTGAGAGACGCGACTGGGTTATAATTTACGGTACGTTAGAGGTGTTAGGTGTAAGTTAGGGGTAATGTATGTAATGTAAGTTAATGTAATGTGGACGTAAGTAGTGAGTGACTGAGTTAGTGAGTTAGTAAAGCTTAATGAAACAAAGTTTTGAAAGAAGAAGGTTTTTCTTCATTACCCATGTTAGCGGCGCGTCGTTTTCCCTATTAGATTTATAGCATTATAGTGTTTTCATCATGGCGTCGGTCGGTAGTCGTACGGGTGGCAGCGCGAACGAAGGGGGTGGTTGTAGGAGGAGGAAAGAGTGAGTAGAAAAAAGAAAATAGCATCCCTTAAAAGTTGTTTTCCTGTCTCTGTCTTGGCGGGGGGCGCTAGTGTACGCTCTTTCTCCCGCCCGGCAATGAAGCCTGTCAGCAGAATGATGGACGTCCTCACATAAAACTGACGAGTGACTCATGGCGCCTTTACAGAATGGCTCTGCCGAGTCCCCTATATCACTTTTATTATACCCATCTTCATTTTCATATTTCATATTTGCATTTTCTGTGCCGTTATAAATCAGCCAGTTTATGGCTAATTAGGCCTTTGTGAGGGGGTTGCGGGAGGAGACCGGCTTATCGGTCGACGGTTAGTGACGAGGAAGGGTAGGGGTGTGTATGTGGACTCCTCCCAGTAATATTATTATAAGGGTGAAAATGGTCCGCTCAACCCCTCCCGCCTAAACTATTCATCCTATCTTTCTTTCTCCGTCTCACCCTCGATCTCATTTCCCTTCTCGCTAGCTTTTTCGCTTTCTCTCGCTATCCTTTTTGCATCACACTCTACGCTTTCTACACCGAGCATTCTGTGTCCGCTACCACCTTGTCCGTACATAGTTAAGATTGAAAATTACATACACTGCAACGAATATAGCTTTTACCTGTAACGCTTTTGTTTAATGTACATTATTAGACTTTAAAACTTTATAATTATTATTCCGTATTTATTTTATCCGTGCCTTTATTTGAAGGTAATTAATGTTCTTAAAAAATCGTGTTAAAAAAATAAGTAAACATTTTTAAGAAATATTTTGTACTGATATTGTTTTTTAAAATTACGTAATTAGTGTTAAATCTGTGAATATTATTAATTTTATTTCTTTTTAATGCGGTTTATCAAATAAAATATTTACACATTATACTCAGAAAAATGACTAGTTAAAAATATTTTTTAAATTCTTGGTCTTTTTTTTCATCTTTAGGTCAACCGATTTGACGACGAATAGGTTATTTTTTTAGAACTCATGCTTGGAAAGTTTGGATGTATAATCAAGCCTATTTAATTTTTTTTTAAATTAAATATGTCTATATTTCAATATATCCTAAGCGTTAGTTCAGAGGTGTCTCAAACGCTTGTGAATAAATCGGTAAGGTCAACGAGTTGAGTAAAAGATAGTTAATTATATTTCTCTTTTTGTGTAATAAGTTATGTGATTAGTTTGATGCCTTTACCATTTCTTCCTGATGCTTTTTTTAATAATTGGAAATAATATCTTAATTATTTATTGATTATAAAATTTTCTTTTACAGTATTTCCATTTTTCCATTTCAAATCTAAGTGTCTTAATTTGTTATATAACCGACTTGGAATTTCAGGTAAAATTGTACATATCAACATTGCTGGCTTAAAAAAATTTTTCTAAGACATTATATTTTTTACCTTTTCTGTAAATAATAAGTTTTAAACTTCTTTAAATGTATTTAAAATTTCTTTGGGATTTCTAATTCTACGTGAAATAATAGTAAATTTATTTTCTGCAAAGTAACACTTCTTCATTTCTCTAATGTACCATTTATATCTTTATAATGAATATCCTGTATTTTCATTCCTGAAACATATGATTCTTCTTCTTTTGTTTTTATGTTCTCTCATTTTTTTATTTATTTAATTATTATTTCCTTTTTAGTAAAATTACAATGTTTTTTTTTTTTACTATTTTATATATATATATATATATATATATATATATATATATATATATACATATATTTTTCTTTTAAAACTCAAAGAGGGATACTGATAAATTCGTATCCCTCTTTTGTAAGAAATATTTTTAAATTATTTTTGATTTCAGTATAATCAACACAAATCTTATTGTTTTTCGTAGAATTTTTATTTGATTCTCAATTTTTCAAAAAACTTGAAACAGCTTCTTCTACAAATAATATAGGAAAGATACGGGTTTAGAATTCATTATTGTCTTACTCTTTTATATACATGAAAACCATTTTCTGTACTTTAAAACTTTTCTATACATATGCAAACCATTAAAAAAAAAAAAAAAAAAGTTATAAGATATGTCTACCATATTAATAAAAATAATTGAAAAAATAGAAAATAGAATCCTTTTTAGACCAATATTTATATAATGTTGATAAAATAATTTTTCCCCTTTTATTCATTTTTTATGCAACTTAATGTACCTACTGGTTTCTTTCTGTTTTGCAATAATCTAAGTAATTCCAAAATTTTGGATTTTCTGTTTTAGGTACTTTAATCTTTGTATAAATTTTTTTCAATTAAACACTTTTCTCTCTCTACATGTTTTAATGTATATCATAGCTATATGTAATTTTCCTTTTATATGATTTAAAAAAAAAAAACATTTCCATATCCCATCTTAAAAACTTCCTTATTTTGTGTTTTTTAAACCGTTTAATATGAACTACTTTTATGTTTCTATAAACATTCTTTGTTTTTATTTCTGCATATATATTATCATAAATTACTACATTCGTAAACATTTGAGAGTTTCTTTTAATTTTAAAACGAACAGATGATATCTCAGATTTGTTATCAGTATTAAAACTCTTCCTAAACACTTCCATCGTTTGTAATGTAGCCACTTAAAAAAACAAAATTTATCTTTATTTAAAATTTTGTATCTGTATTATTATTATTATTATTATATTATTTTTTAGATTTTATTGTAGTTTTATTTGCTTCTAAGTTTTATTTTTCTCTTGACTATGAGATATTATTATTATTATGATTTATAATATTTTAAGATAGATAAATATCATAATGTCGGTTAATTTTAATAACATAATGTAAATATTTTATTTTTTTCAAGTATTATTTATAATAGAAATATTTCTTTATAGACTTGGGGGGAAAACCGTTAAAAGTAATATTTGCAGATGTAATTAACAAACTTTTAACTATATTAATAATAATAATAAGAGGTTTTAAATTGGTGAAAAAAACAAAAACAAAACAGGACTACCACATAGCAATTGAGGTATAATTCATATGATTTTCAATCTTTTTAATATTTAATTCACGTTCCGTGACATATAGAATTAACATATATATTATTTTGATTTGTTTTATTATTATTCTCAAAGAAAAGAACAAAAGAAAAAAACACAAAGTAAAGAAAGGAAGCAAATTTAATGGCATAATGGTGAGTGAGGTTAAAATGTATTTAGTAAACAAGTCAGGAAGAATCTATATTATATATACTGGTAGAAATACAGAATGAAGAGAATTACTTCTGCAATTTCATTTCTTGGAAAGTAAAAATGAAAGAACAAAACAGACGGATGGTTGGACCGATGAAGGAATGAAAGACATTGTCAGGCGGGTGTGTAACAGGATCAGTGAAGGGGGTCCCAAAGGAATTATTAACGTAGAAGGGTACGTCGGTCGGTTCAGGAATAACAAAACCCCAAAGGAGGAGTGAATTTGACGCGAGGATGGGTTTCACTCTCTCTTTCAATTTATCTTCTCTTTTTCATTCTCTCTCTCTCTTTTCATAACACACTCTCAATTCACCGCTCTCTGTTGCACTGTCAGAAATGTATACTTTCGCTGTAGATGACGTTTAAAAAAAAATCATATAAAGAAACATAGTATCCGTTAGTGTACAGATAAGGTACGTTATCTTTAAAAATATTTATTCTTGTCTTTTCATAACGTATTATTAATTTTTAGTCCTGTAGTGTAACATTAGTGCGATAAAAAAAATTTGATTTATTAAGCGGGTCATGTTTTTTATAGTTCGTAAGAGAAAACATAATTCACAAGAAACAACACTGACAACAATTGATGTAGTATGTAATTTTCCTTTAAGGAAATCAAAACAACAGATTCTTTGAGAAAAAATATGGATTCAATTTTGAAAACTATTTATTTAAACAATATCCAAATTTTACTTTCTAAAAGGAGAAAGTATGGTGATCATAGTAAAAATTGAGTATCGGGTTTTTTGCAAATCTTTACGTTTCAGAATAAGGTAAAACTTTACGTCTTGTATGTTAGGATTGATCAAACCGAATTTCTTCAAATTTGATTCAAATATGTATATGTACATTAGACATTGACCATATTAATCTTTTTTTCAAAATTCCTTAAAAGGATGGGAGAATATCGCAAAAAAACACAAATTTCGATTTTTTTTAAGAGAAAAATTTATTGCCTACAATGCATATATAAATAATCCAAAAAAATGTTTTTTCTTAAAGTCAACTCGCACCTCTTAATTGAAATATAAGTTATTAGTCTATATTTTAGAAAAACGTTTCTTAAAATCTATTCCCCACCTCTAAAACAGTAAAAAAAAAAATCACGGCAATACTTTTTTATTGTGTAAAGTATGTATATATTTCCCCAACCAATTTTCTAGCTGCTGTCGAGTCTCTCTGTCTCTCTCTCTCTGTGTGTGTGTGTGTGTGTAAATGAAATTACCGCCACCGGCTTGCCAGGCCGGACGAAGCTACAGTATAGCTGTAAATGTGTCGGTAAACATGTAGTCTGGAACAGACTCAGGTCGACCACTCCTGAGACGTGTGGTTAATTGTAACCCAACCACCAAAGAACGGGAGAAAGGCAGGATGATGCGGACGCGGTTGGGAGAGGTTACCGCAGATAATATAGTAGAGGTAATGCTTCATGGTGAGCGGAACTGGTCAATAGTCAGTAAGGTAATAGGGAACATCATCCGAAAGAAGACCCTGGAAGAAGCGGGAGATGGGTGAGGGATGTTAGCGTTAGGGCAGGGAGGAGCCCAGTTCAGGAGGGGTGGGTTGCTCCGGCGTCCCACCCCAACAATTGAACGGAGACTGCTGGGGGTCCTTAGGTGGGGAAAAGAAAGACCAAGACCTGGATCTGGCGCCCCGGTACAGGACCCCGGATTAGAGGCAGGCGCTTATTAAAAGACCGAGGCCCAGGCACTGGGGGGTGCTATCAGGAACGGTATAGCCGGGTCTGGAATTGCCTCCCAGGGAAGTAGAGGCAACTGGCACCCTCAAGGCCGTGTTATACGGGACCGTGAATCGGGCCTTGAGGGGAAGGGAGTTCAAAAACACCGGTATCCATAGTTTAGCATTCAACTCCATATAAAATCAACAGCCGTTACAAGGACTAAAACCTTACAACTCTCGACTTCGAAAATCACCTCGTTTTGCGATGACGAATTTAACCGCTAGACTAGTGCGGCGGGTTACTATGTTATATGTTGTGAAATGTTTAATGCAGACTTTAACAATTTATTTCATACATTTGTTGAAATTAATTATTACATAATAACAAGAATATTTATTTTTATACAACACAATTATATTTTTGACTCGATAAATAATTTTATCGTTAAAATTATATATCATACGTAAAATAAATGTTATTTTTGAATAAATTTGATTTTAATTTTCCCTGTTATATATTTTGAGAATATATAATTTGTGTTAAACCTTTATTTCATTATCATTAAATTTTTATCGGTTTATTTATTAATAAATCACAATTTGAAAAAGAATCCCTGACATATTTTTGGTTCGTCATAACGTAAATTATTTTTAGATAAAAACTACCAAGCCAGCTCAAACCAAAATAACGATCAAAAGCGATAGAAGTTGACTTTTTCAGATAGTACAAAAATAAATTACAAAAGATAATATCAATTAATATTAATGGCATATAAGCATCACCATGTAATAAATAGGCAATCATTAACATCTATTATGAATAATTAATATTATTAATCAGTGAAATTACTCTATATATAGGCTGATTATATATTCAGTTAATATGGATTCTTTTACTTCGTTAATAAAGTAATCTCATTATTTGAGTATTTTGTATATATAGTTAATTAATTTAATCGAATATTAATACTATTTAATAATTATATGAACACTGCTTATTAAAGATTTATTATGGATTACTGACAAATGTTCATAAAATGCATTTGGTACTCGGATAAAATTTTATTAAGCCAAACTAAGAAATTCTTGAGATAATAAACGAATTTTATTACACCTTTTAATAGTTAACAGTCACCATTTATTGCATATCAGATATCAAAACGTTATTATTTTGTTTATCTCCGCGTTCGCTGGATCACTATTATTATCGTGTTTGTAGCAAAAGCTTTCACTCATTCTATCACGAAAAAATCCAAGATGGACTTCAAGATGGTTAGGAAATAGGCCTTTTTTTCAATCCATTGATTTAAAAAATTTTCGATGAGTATGTTTTTAATTCAAAGCTAACTAATTTCTTAGTAGATAACCTGGCAATATCTTTCATCAATCTCATTTCCAGGAAAGCAGCTGGAGTATGTTTTGATAGTGGGTCAAATCTCATTTTGTTGTTTTGCCTTTCAAAGCGATCGGTATGTTGTTTTGACTCACTCAACCATTAACATAAAAATTTCCTTCTTCCATAAAATAGGATACCTTAAGAAATTTTCATCATCGTTATCTTGCTGAGCGTAAAATTTGTAAACGTGTCATGTTTGAATCCTGTTTGACTTCTTATCTTAATACAAGTGTACTTTCGTATAATCGTTTTTACTAATGCGTAATATCAATTATAATGGTTTCTAATTTGAGCTGCTGATTGATGTCTTCGACGTCCTAATGAATGACTTTTGTATTCAACTTCTTTAAAGGAAATTTTTATACCATTCCTTTTACCTCCTATTACCTATTTTATGCCATTATTTTCTTTCAAAATTTGAAAGCTACGCATTATCAATTATCTTATTTTTATATAAACTTACGGTTAATAATAACAACATAATTAATCTCCTGATCAATGACACACTTACGCGTTTTCTTCCACGTACGTCGTCTTATGCTATACGATGTGTTACGTGAATAATACCCGTTATTTCTAAAATAAATCTGGCATTTCACAACAATCAAAAAATTACCTTTCTAGGTCCATTGAATGAAATGTTATTATTTTTTTTTTGAAATCCGTCACTTCATGCTTTTCTTAGTGTTACGTTTTTGGTAATAAAATCATAATCATTAAAACATTAAATTTATTTTAAAACATTTAAAAAAAAAAAAAATTACTTAAGGAAAATACACTAAATAAAATTCCGAGCTCACTGATTTTTTTCAGGTAGATTTCATAAGAAAGATACTTATTGCAATGGTACCAAGATTCGAATTACGAAAAAGTTCGACATATCTTCGCGTTTCATATTCCCCAGACCCCAAAACCACCATCAGCTCAAAAGTTTATATATATATATTTCACTTTCTTGTGGACACGATAAATGCCGTAATTTTGCGCCAATTATTTTCAAATTGTTCCTTAAAAATAACTCGCTTTTTCGAAAAAACAAAATATTTCTGTAACTTTCTTATTAAGTAAAATATCGAATTCATTTAAGATTCCTACTATTCTTTGGATAAGAGCCTAAACCTTATCTAAGTAAAGTTTTTTGATATCACCAACCATTGGTCCAGGGGTTAGAGAAAATGGGGGTTCGAAGACAAAAAGGATCATACCTCCCTTAATAAGTACAGTATCGAATCGGTTTAAAGTGGTCGTTAGTCCTCTAAACATTACCTAAAACCTTTGTCTGAAACAACTTTTGGTATGACCAACCCTTACAGCAAAGGATCACCAAAATGTTGCTGGAATTGTAAGAAGATGGGGCTTGTAAGCTAAACATGTGAAACTTTTTTCACATGAAAACATTATCTTATTGAGTATATTTGATGTTTTTCTTAACTTTCAGGTGGAAATCTTTTTTATCCTCTACTTAGCATTGGTGATCCTCTACCTCCGCCTTCCGGCAAGCCGAAAGGGATTATTTTAATTCTTGATCAGTCCTAGAAGTTACATCTTGTCTTCGTTTACAACAAAGTCGGATTATGTAATGAACATCATTATTCTAAAAGAAAACAGATCTTATTTCTCTTTCACGTAATTCAAAGGCCTTATTTGCATTACAGTCGTACGAAAGATCAGGATAAATATTGTTAAATGTTCTTTGAGAAATAATGTTTTTCGTTTACTGTTTCCAGTTAATAGAGGAAATGTATGTGTATTTTTGTTACATGTATACATTAACAAAATTTTTATGATTTCTTTTCCTTAATATTTCTTTAAGACTGCATTATATAGCCTATAATGGAGCCTTTATATTATGTTTCAAATCGATATTTGACCGTTGTCATTCTTTCAATTAATTCAGTCGATTTGACTGAATTACCTTTTCGGTTCGACTGAATCAGTTTCATGAAATTAAAATAAATAATCATGATGTAAAAATAAATACAAAAAATCACATGAAACATATTACCTTTCTCCTCGTATTATTAGATTTATATAATAATGTATACAAGTAAAAGCTGATTTTAAAGTAAAGTAAAACTCACTTTAATCTGAATTTTTACGAAAAATAATTCCACTCAGGAATTCGAATTTTTTAATTTAAGTTACTTTTTTAATTTTTAAAATATAAAGATTATTTCAGAAACTTCTAACAGACCTGGAACAGCTTATAAGAGAAACAAGGAAATCAGTGATACTAGCCGGGGACCTAACCGCAGAATGTGTAGAGAACTGGCCGGCAGACGGTCCACACACAGACGATGCGAGCTGGCGACGCTATTATCGTCACTTGAAATGGTCGTCGTCAATGTGCCTGCTGTCCCTACATTCGTGGGAAGAGGACAGGGATCTGTCCTCGATATAACAGCAGTGCCGAAGGGACTGGTGCCGACGGTGGAGAGGTGGAAGGTTAGTGATGTGGAGAGCGGCAGTTATCACGAAGAAAATCTTTGTGATCAGAGATATCCGACCACTCCACCATTCACCCCGTCAACGATGGAAGCACATGGAAACCCAACTGCAGAGTGTAGCAGACGAAGTGATCGAGAAGGTGACACCTAACCCCTAAACCCAGAAGAATTGATGTCTGTGCTGAAGGGAAAGTGCGAAGAAGCAGCACAACACACGAGACAACACAGGTTTATTGGTGTTCAGTTGAAATTGCATCCCTCCGGAAGGAGGTCCAGAAGAAGAGAAGGGCGCTTATGCGGGTCAGGAGATGTCGTAATACCCCGCCTGAGCAGCTGCAAAACCTACAGTAGGGGTACAGACATCATTTGAGGGACGCGATAAGACTGGCCACAATCGAGGCATGGCGAATTCTGGTGGGATAACTGGACGCAGACCCCTGGGGGAAGGCCTATTAGATCGCGATGAAAAGGTTTGGGCGACGCCTCCCATCCTGTCTCGTGGCCAGACCCTACGGGCCGTCCAGTCGCTATTTCCAGCCTTTGACGGGAATTGAGTAGAGCCGGAAGTTGGCCACGCGCAGCGCCTTTCTCTGGACAAGCTACGGTGGGCGACCTTTCGGATCAAGGCGAAGAAGATGGAACTACCGGGAAATGCTCCGGTGATCGCGTACGGCGACTACCTTACCCTGTTGGTGGCTGAACGTACAGATCCTCTGATCTGGTAGAGGAGAGTTCCAACGAGGTGGTAGGAAGAGCAAGCGCGTGGCTACGTGAGCGGGGGTTGCAATCGGCCTTAAACAAAACAGAGATGGTGACTCTAGCTGGACGCAGGCAGCTGGCGACGAATGTAGATCCGGGTCGATGACCTTACAGTACATGAAAGTAGAAACGCTAGGTACTTAGGAGTATGGCTAGATCGAACCCGCCACTTCACTGTTCACATCCAGAAGGTGACAGAGAGAGCGGAACGAGTTCTGGTAGATTTGGAAAATATCCTGTTGACCAAAGGAGGCCCTCGGGCCAGCAACCGCAAGGTGTTGCTGTCCGTGCCAACCTCGATATTGCTCTACGCGGTCCCAGTATGGTATGAGGCGTTGGAGGTTAGAAGGAACGTCGGGAAGCATTCCTCACTCCAACGCCGGGCCAATATAAGGATTATCTTGGCATATAGGACCATATCGGGAGTAGCGGTGAAGGTTATATCTGGAGTGCCGCCAATTCATCTCCGGGCGCTGGAGATGAAAAGTGTGTTTGATAGAACAGCAAAGGCGGAGGCCAGACGACAACGCACAGCTGATTGGCAGTCTGGGAGGTGTCAACGAACGGTGCCTGAACGAAGGGGCTCGTACCGCGCCTCGAACCATGGCTTCGAAGGGGATTTGGGAAAGTGGACTACTTCCTGACCCAGCTCCTCTCGGGGTATGGATGGTTTGGGGCGTACCTCCACAGATTTGGCTGGAGGGACACTCCGACCTGTATCTATTGCGAGGAAGAGGATACAATGGAGCATGTGTTCTTTCAATGTAGAAGACGGAAGGGACTTAGCTGGTTGACCCCAGACACGTTGATGGGATACATGCTCCAGGATCCGCAGAATAAAGGCAGGAAAGAAGCACTCTGGGGCGTAGAGTTATACTTTGGAAAGAATAAAGGAGTTATGGCATAGGGTTACCCAATCTACCAGGGTTGGAGCTGCATCCGGCCTTAAGTATAATAAGCTTAGTTATTAGATTAAGGTTCTTAGTAATTAGTACATTCTGAATTGTAATTGTTCAGATTATATGTTGTTTTTTGTCTTGCTTTATATTTGATGTATTTGTTTGTGACTTCAAAAAATGAAGGAAGTCGGGACGAAACGTGGCGACGTCTAGGGCCAGGTAAGCAGCCTCCTTGCCTAGGACACCTTGGCTCGCCCGTACATAAGAGCGGGAAAGTCGGGGTGCTTCCGATGATGGCACGGAGGACCCTGATGGTATGAGGGCGTGTTGAGGGGAAGGGCATGCGAAATGCATGTCTGGAACCTAGTAGGTTAAGGCCGGGAAGGGCAGCTCTCCTGGGAGGGGCATCTCGACTATCCAGAAGCGGAAGTCGGGCTGTTCCTATGATCCACGGGTGACCCCGATGGGAGCCTCTGGAGGGTCCAAGTCAGGGTGGGCCAATCTGCTGCCACGATAATCCGGAGCGATTGAGGTAATGCTTTAAAGTTGTACCGGTCGCTCTGGGAGTGACCAAATAATAAAAAATAAAGCTTGAGTAAAATTTATTTCAACGTTTTAAAAATGTAATTTATGTTAAATATGTCTTATAATTGATGTTCTTCGGGAAAACAATTTATTTAATCGGTTATTACGGAAGAAAACATTTCCGGTATTTTTTACGCTACTGCTTAAGTAGATTTTATTTCTAGAAGATGATAGAATGGTATATTCAAAAATAACAAAGTTTACGTTATTAAAATGTTTTAATTTTGAGTTGATAGATTCTATCACAAATATATTATAAAATATACCCGAACTTCAAAATCCTTCCTTGATCCTTTTAAAGCTGGTTTAAAGGAAAAACCACAAGATATGTTTGATATTATATTGCAGTTGTCATGTGTACGTTGAATTTTAAGCTTCTGTCATAACAGGTTCAGACGGATCGCAACAGCTCTATCACTAACGATTATACGGATATTGTGAGTGTAACTTCAATTCATTAATACTTAATAATTCCATTCATCCTAACTTGGAGCGATGAACTGACGAATATCATAATTTCAGAATATTGGTTTTCCTCGTTTCTTTTTATTACAAAAAGAAAGTAGTGAATTTAAATCAATCAATATTTTCTACTATTCTTTTATTTTATTTCTTTATTGATTAAGGAAAGTTCTTTCTTAGCGGTAGTTTACTACCTAAGAAGAATATAATGCTTCAAGTTCCAAACTCTGATGTTTCGAGAAAACGTTTAATCCCTATCTGATTTATCGTACTTGGGATATGTAAATAAAAATCTACCTCCTTAAATGTCTGTTTTAGAATAATTATACCAAATTTTTACATTCTAAATATCTGAGAAATGGGAAATTGCCTGAATTTTTAATAAGAAGGTATTATTCCAGTCTATTTCAAGTACTGATTAAGGTTTCTGCATAGAATTTTTAAATTCTTATATACAAAGACGGAAGGAAATTCTTTACTGGTAGAGTATTAAATATACAGAGTCTGTCACGAAATTCGCCCGGTACTTTGATAACCTATTCTCCTCGTGAAAATAATGGAAAACGTTCTTATAAACACATGTCCTAAAATGCTTCGTTGCGAGTTATGGCTAGTGAAAACTTTCACTTGAATTTCAGCTACCCCGGTGAAATATGGTCGTACTTAGGACGTTAAGTAAGGGGCATAATTGGTAATTTCTTATGGCTTTTGACCTGAAAAATCGAATAAAATAGGTCCTAAAATCGTATATACAATAGCTTTTGAGAAACCTATGGTGAAAACTAATAAATCGGAGTAAAAACCCTGTTTTTTTTATGTTTGACGTACTATAACTTTGTTAAGTGGGTAATGAACACATAAAAATTTTATACAAAACTTGTAAAGAATTTAATTCTGAACAAAGTGGTGTTAGATAATTTGAATAGAACAGGAGAAGTTTGAAAAATTAGAATTTTGTTTAGAAACTGTAAAGTAGACCAAAATGCATTATACGTACTAGTTTATATAATAAATGTTCAAAAATGAGCCCGCCAATTTCAACACATTTATTGGCGCGCTTCTCTACTACTTTTGTTGCTCTTTTAAGTTTTTTAGGGGGTGTCCGTAAGTAGCTCAGCCGCGTCCATAATGCGGACAATTAATTCCTCAAGAGAATGTACTTTTGTTTTATGTGCAATATTCTTCATCCATACCCAGGCGCAAAAATCTAAAGGTGCTAAATTAGTAGGCAGTCATGGTGGTTAGGATTGTAAAACTCCAAGACCGTTCCATTTACCAGGGAAATAATGATTTTAGTGAGTGGAAACGAAACCAGATCACGGGGACTCCAGCGGGGAATCTCCAGAATCTCCAGCGGGGAAGCGCGCCATCGTACTGGAAATATATTTTGCGTCTTAGCGCTAGAGGACATCTTCAAGCAGCTGCGGCAATTGTTCTTAAAGAAAATCCAAGTTAGCACTTAAGCATTAAACCGGCCAGTTAATATGAACGGTCCAAACAGCGTGTGAAGAAGGCCGCACCTAACATTGACGCTAAATCGGTGTTGAAAATTGCTTTCCATCGTTTCATGATTTACTTCTGCCCATATATAGGCAGTGCGTAAGTTTTTGACGCCACCTCAAATGAAATTTGCCTCGTCGGTAAACAAAGCATGCTAACGTGTGGAGCTGTCGATTTATATTCGACCAGTTGCAGAACTCCAAGCGAAACGGACCTTCTGGGTCTTCTGGGTGTAAATGTTGAACTGGCTTCTAAATAAAATTCGAATTTTTCTAATTTTATTCAACTTCTCTTATGATTTTTTTCATACGTAAATTCTCTACAAGTTCTGTTTAAAGTTTTATGTGTTTATATAAACACATAAAACTTGTTAACTTTGTTAAACGGTATATACCGTTTGTATGTCAAACATAAAAAACAGGTGTTTTCACCCCAGTTTATTGATTTTTACGACAGATTTCCTCTACTAAAACAAACTGCTGCAAAACTATTACAAATACAGTCCTGGGACCTATTTTATTGGATTTTTCAGGTCAATAATAATAAGAAATAGCTAAATGTGTTCCGTAATTAACAACTTAAAAATTTCAGTACAACGTGATTTCACCGGAGTAACTGAAATCCGAGCGAAATCGTTCACTTGTTGTAACTCGCGAACGAAGCATTTTAGGACAGGTTTATCAGAACGTTTTCCAGTATTTTCACGAGGAGAGTAGGTTATGAAAGTCCCGGGAGAACTTTGCGATACATTCTGTATATAATTCCTGACGATTTATTTAATTTACTGAAAAATTATGTGTAAAGTTGAATGAGGTATTAATTTAGTCGGATAAAAATAGATATGATTAATTGAATCATAAAAATATTGTTTTTGTTTCGATAAGAAACTATTTTTATTAAACTTTTTTCTTCAAATTTGTGTAATCATAACAATAAATGGTTACAGTTATTTAAAGGATCAGTGTCTTATTCTTTGTTTTTTTTCAGTCCTAAATATCAGAAACTTAAAAAAATTTGATCAAACTCACGTAAAAATTTTTATTTTTATTTAATTTTACTAGTTTAAAATTCAAATTCCTTATGTTACCTGAATGAAGTAAGTCGATTTACCGTTGAAAGTACTAAAATTCAAAATTTTGATAGCTGTAATCCGTAAAGTTTTAGAGCTTTCTTTTACATACGTGTTTTTAATAAAAAATAAAATATTCGTTGTAATTACATTACCACCTGAACATTGTATTTCCTTTGTGATAACAAATCAGACGTTTCTCTGCGTGGATATATGAGAATAGAGAATACGTGTGTGATTTTGTACTTGTAAAGAGAAAAATTCACTATCACTCAAGTAACCTGTTTGTATAGATGTATAGATATTTAGCCTTATATATAAATTTGTGTTTCCCCTACGCATAGACACGTACAGAATGTTCGAATTAATTAACAAAAGCAATTACAATGGAGATATTCATTCTTGTATTATATACTGTGCCTGTCCGTCTGATGTATAATCGTACAAAATAAATAAGGGATTAATGGAAGACGTGCTCCGTTTCAACAAAACGCCGGTAACATATCCGTTTACAAATCAAAAAGCATCTGCTTGTGACGGTCTTGTAATGGTTGCTTACCTATGTAAGTCGTATATCAGATATTTTATACGCAACTGTGTTTTTTTTTTTTTTGTTTTTTTTTACTGACTTGATTTCAATCATTTAATTAATTAATAAGCAATTTCTGAACCCTTTCTCTTATTTTATTTAACAATCACCCTTAAAAATCACAAACATTTTAAAATGTATATTTTTATATAGAAAAAGGGAAAAATCCCTTCAAATGAATTAAAAATAACTTCGTATTTTACTTAATTTTACTGATTCTAATCTGTCTGTAAATGTTATACGGCTAAATCACTTTTTGTTCCCGGCTCTATCATGTACCTTGAAGTAATTTTATTAAAAATAATGTGATTTATTTATCAGGTAGTTCGTTAGAACTTCGTCGATAAGAGGTGACGATGTCAACGAACTATGTTTACAGTACTAAACATGACCTAACCTAACAGTGAAATGAAAATGGGGAAAATAAATAAGCGTGAAAAAATTATATTTCAGTTAAATTAGATTAATAATAAAGAATACTTTCAAAAAATACATCGAATTTTTTTAGACAACGGTTTTTTCCATTTGATGAACCACGGGACTCGAATATGTCATTTTATTTATTTTTTGAATATACCTTTACGAATCGCGCCGCTAGATAGCAGTACTGGATAATACCAGGTAGGGTACAAAATCTTGATAATGTACTTGAAATAATAAAATCTAAAAGAAAATATACTACAGCTTGTTTTAATAGTGAATGCTGTTATATAAATGTAAGTACTGAAGATGAAACAATTTTTTTAATTCCCATACCTTCTTTAAAAAAATAAAAATATTAGTTTACAAGAGATTATACTAGTTTTATTAAAAAAGGAAAAATATGGTATGAAGTGACTATCAATAAAAAAAATTGATCGTAAAATTCAATTTGTTTGTTCTAAGGCAATAAATTTTAATAATACATCCATAAGATAACAATCAGTAAATCATAAAAAAAATAAAAGAACAACTAACAAAACGCAGTGATATCCTAAAAATTACAATGAAATTGTAAACCGTACGGTAAAAGACAAGAGTCTCGCAGATATCATTCTTCCGCTATAAAAACAAAAATTTTTGTAATATAAATAAAACTGTTTTTAACAAAACGATACTGATATCAAAAAAGGTACGACACTACATTTCTATTATCAAAATCTGTTATTAAATAGACAGTAATAGACAATTGATATACAATAGATAAACAATTATTAAGCAAAATAAAAGAAAAATTTGTTACAAAACTCTTACGGCCCGATTTCATTTATATATAATACATATCACATTTACAAAAATAATACAATTCTTATGATTATTTGTTGTTAATAAATGAAATCGGGCCGGTAAGAGTTTCGTAAACAATTTTTTTCGCTTACTATATGGAACGCTTAAACATTGTTTATTATCTATTATTGTATATTTATTGTCTGTTACATATATTTAACATGTATTTTCTTTTTAAAGAAAATTCTAATTTAATAACACATTTTGATAATAGAAATGTAGTGTCGTACCGTTTTTGATATCAGTATCGTTTTGTTAAAAACAGTTTTATTTATATTACAAAAATTTTTGTTTTTTGAGCGGAAGAAATATCTGCGATTCTTACCGTACGGTTTACAATTTCATTGTAATTGTTTTGGATTTATTTTACAAATTTATGATAGCCAACAGAAGTTCCAGAATAATTAAATTCATAAATTCTTTCTTAAACAAGATAAATTATAAGATAAAAAATTAAATGAAAAAAAAGTTTAAATAAAACAAAAAAAAGTAATACTAAAGTAAATAATTAGTATTGATGAAATTTATTCGTTTTATGATTAATTATATTAATAAAGCTCTCAGAAAGAACTATGTGAACCTCCTAAAAAAATAAAAACCTATTAATTCATACAAATTTTAGTTTTTAAACAACTATCATTTACTCAGCAGATATAAAAGAAATTATAAAAGTTAAGATGAATACAAAAACGAAATGAAAATAAACAAGTTAAAAACAACACCTGTGAAACAATGTAAATATTATGCTTTTTTGTATTTATTTTGATAGTTTATTTATACCTGTTGATGTTTATTTAACCAATGAAATACGTTTCTGAATCATTTTCCGATGTGCCAATTATCAAGTTTGTGAATTAATATTTTTAAAGTAGCCCGTCAGATTTTTATAAAATCCAAATTAAGGTTTAACTTATATTTAAATTCAGTTATATATAAAAAATTCAGACACTCATTTAAAAGGTTTTTTAAAATTAAATCCTAAAAACGAACCTTTCTCGGCTTGTTTTTTATTCTGAAGGCTATATTTTGGCTGACTTGCAAAATTCATTTTGCCATTTTTTTCAAATTTTGAAGTATTATCCCTAGTCGAGGTCTTCTAAATAGATATTTGAAATTTCAGGTAAGTAAAATTTAAACATTTTTATAAATTTTATAATTTATTTAATTGTGATATCTTTAAAGCTACAGCTCCTTAATATAATGGATACACCGTGTTGCTGATTATGTTATAAATCGTAGTCATTAATTAATTTTTACTTTCCCGGCGAATAGCAAGAAGGGGAACTACGATGATCATATAAAAAATGGGGAATCTGGGATTTTTACAAATTTTTACGTTTTAGGGTTCAGTTATTTCATCTAGACTAAAAAAAAAAAAAAAAAAAAAAAAAAACACAAAACCATATGTAGGTGCATACGGATGTATTATATACGTACGTTTGTCGCACTACTTTGGCCTTATATCACTGGATTAACCGAACCGATTTTTTTAAAATTTGGCTGAAATATTTCTATGCATATATTGATCATGTTAATTTTTTTTCAAGTTTCATCAAGGGAGTAGGGGGATATCGCGAAAAAAACAATTTCGATTTTCTTCAGAGGCATTTTAGAGAAAAATGCATTACCTACAATATATATATATATATTATATTATAACATTATATTATATAAAACATTATATAAATATAATGTTATTATACATTATAAAAACATATATATATATATATCCAAAAAAACATTTTTTGGATTATATATATATATATGATTTACTTTACGCAATATAAATCAATACAATTTGCAAACCATTTAAATTAAGAATGTTTGTTTTGTTTTATGTTTTCAGTAAAAGATTTTTCTCAGGAATATATTAAAAAACTAAATTTATTTCTATAAAAAATTTATTGAAATTCTCTTATTTCAAAAAATTAAAATGTTTTATCAACGATAAAATGTTGTTTTTTCATGTAGATCGATATGCGTATATAAATATACAAAAATCTTTCCCATTACCTAAAACATTCAAAAATTAAATTTTTAACATTAAACAAATTTTTACAGTAAAACTTTTAAATTTTATGTGCTTTAATTAAAAAAAAAATAAGTTTTTTTTTTAATAATTTGATTCTTGTAGTATAAATCTAAACGAAACTATTTGCTATTAATATTCGCCAAGACCTTCTGAAAATATTATAAATTAAAATACAGGTGCAGTTTAAAATACTGATAAAGTAATTTTATCTTCAGTCTTGTTTATAATAATGGTGTTATTGTTATCATATAATATCTTTAAGGATGAAACAAATTGAAATTATGTGTTGTGATTTTCTTTTCACTGAAACGCAGATCATGTAAAAATTTTGTTTTATAAAAAGTAAAATACTTTATATTTATTCAAACTTCAAAATTATTTTAATTCAATTTTGATTAATTCAAAAGTTACTACAAAAGAAGTATTGACTAGAAATATAAAGGTGTTACGTTAAAGTAAATTGAAAGCCGGTTTAGAAAGATGATAGTTTTCAACCTCTCCTTAGTGAAGCATGATAGTTGGTTTCTGTATACATATATATAAATGTATACTTATGTAGTACACTTTGTACTTCGGACTACTACTATCGTGCTACGGGGGTGAAAAATGCACTCCAGGGTCTTGAATAATGTAAGCGCGTGGTTAGGTTAGGCCCTTCGACACCCTTTGACGACATCAGATGCACCGCACTTCATTAATAATTTCTCTAACCACCTTTTCCTCCTCATCTTCACCAACCCGCTAACCTTCCTCCTTCCGTCATCTAACTACTTCATATCCCCTTTCCCCTTTTTAACATGTCGTCCGTTAACTCTATTCCTCTTTAACCTCTCTTACACTTCACTTTCTGAAACGTCTAAATATCATTGTATTAATCACGTCTATTCTAAACACTTCATTATGTAAATGTAATAACAAAATATTTTAACAAATTTTGTTTCATCATTTATAATTTAGCATTTTTTTAAACATCTTTATACGATTAAGTCTGGTAACATAAAACCTTATAAATACTCTGTATTAAAAGTAATATACTATAATTAGTTTCTGTAAAAATAAAAAAAATATATAATTTTGAGTTATAATTGTTAAATTTGTATAAAAATTATGATTGACCAGAAAAAAATTACTTATAAAATTTTTATCTTAAAATATTACAATAACGGAAAATAGGTAATTCTGTTATCTGTAATCTTGTCAAAACAGTAATTTTCCGTGCGTTTTGCACTACATTTTAGCTCTTATCTATTGATTACTTATCGATTTAATAATTTTGATAATTTAAAATAATTATTCTAGAGATATTTTTATTTCATCTCGTAAAAGTCATAAAAGAAGAGAAAAAATAAATAAAAAAACATATTTTTTTTAAAATTACGTTTTCAAAATTTCTTGCCGTTGTAACATAGTTGAGTAATCTTTAATGTCGATTATGACTAATGTACGAGGCGTGGTTTAAAAATACGGGGGCCAATAGGTAAAAAAAAATAAGAATAGTTGAAAAATGAAAACAATTATTGTTTCAAATATTTACTTTATTTTTCTACATATTTACCATTTCGTTCCAAATTATTTTGTTATCGTGAAATAAGCTTCTTCAAACTCACTGGATAAAATTCCGCCGCTGGGAATTGTAGCCACTTTTGCACCGGGAATTTCAACTTTTCACTTTCCTTGAATCGTTTGCATCACAGTCTAGAAAGTGTTTCACAATGATGTACTTGTGATGTGATGGATGTTACAGGTTCCATGAAATCAAAGTTCTATGAATTACAGTTGACATGATTTTCCTTCGAGACGGGCTTGTTTAAATTTTTTCAGTTTAGATGAACCGAATGACGACGCTGCATGGATTGTTATTCGTCTCAGCATTAACCTACGAAATCCACGTTTCTTCACCAGTGACGATATGGGAAAAAATTCGGCTCCCTTGTGGTTAGAGCGATCGAGAAAAGCACGTGTAGATGATATCATTCTGTGATCTTTGTGAGCTCTTGTCAATATTTTCGGCATCCATCATGCACACAGTTTACGATAGCCTAGAGAAACGTTTCTCCACCAGGGGCTCGCGGTGATATGAAAGGGGGTCGCGAGATTAACCTACAACTTTGCACGTAAACAACAATATTTACATATTTTATGATAAAAATGAATTTCTTATAAACATTTTAAAACATTTATAAGTATACATGTAAATAAAATAAATTAAAGAGATAGTTGCGTTTATTTTTCATTTTAAAGTTGCTCCATATCATATCATATTTCTAAGAAAAACAGAAAAGCAAATTGTTTTCAAGTAATAAATGACGATTCCTATATAGTTTTCAACTCAATCATAGACGAAAAACATCTTTCACAGACATAAGACGTGGTGAAAGGGATTAATATTTTCAGAGCTTCAGAATTCATGTCCAGCGCCTCAAAATGCCTAAAATTCTGATTCAAGTCGTTTAAGTGCAAAAATATATCAGCTAAATAAGCTAACAGCAACGTATAGTCATTATTCTGTAAAAACATTGAGAACGGCATTTGTTTATCCTGGAAAAATATTATTACTTCATCTCACAATTCCAATAACCGGATTAATACTTTTCCCTGCGATATTCATCTGATATCTGTATGGAAAGGAAGAGACTTTTTTTTCACATTCCATCGCATAGTTTAGCAAACACCCTATTATGTAACTGTCGTCTTTTAATAGAATTAACCACTTTTACCGCTTTACAAAGAAATTGTTTGAGATTTTCTGTCATATTTTTGTGGCATATCTGTGAAAGAAGCAGTGCGTCTATTCCGCTCTTGGTATAAGATGATCTTTTATTTTTTTCAGAAATCCACTGTTCTTTCCTGTTATCACGATTGCACCATCACTACATACTGCAATACATTTTGTCCAACCTATGTTATAGATTTTAGTAGCTTCATAAAACATCAAAAAGACATTGTCCTGTTGGATGACCAGGATTTGATTTGCAAAATAACATATTTTCTTTGATTGATCTGTCCCTATCGCATTCATATCTCACAAAACATAAGGACTGAGAAATATCTACTGCAGCTGTTGATTCATCAAATTGAATACCAAAATATTCACATGAACTTACTTGCTGAATTATCTGATTGCGAACATCGGCAGTCATGTAATCGATCCGCCTTGATACTTTGTCGTTATAAAGCGGAATTTTTGTTCAATTTTTTTTGCTTCTTTTATGTTATTAAAACACTGACCACATCAATTGTAGCAGACAATATGAGGTTTTTTCGATTGTATGGGGTTTGGACATTTTAGTTACTCTTAGTGCTACGAGATAAGATGCTTCAAGCGTACTTTTATCAGTATGGATTGATTTACAAATAGAAGGTTCTTGATTTCTCGAAGTATGTAATCTTCTTACGAAGAATTCTAAGAGTTGCTTTTATGATGCGGGCGTTTAGTTTCCAAATGTCGAATTAATCTTGATGGTTTCATGCTTTCATCGGAGAAGATTTAAAAGAAAACAATGCACTATTGTTTTAATCTGATGAGGTAATACCATAATTTAAATAACTGTAAAAGTAAATTTCTGACAACAGTTAGAATATTTAATCCGAAATATAAAGCCAAGTTCATTTTACTTGGCTGGTAAGAGTAGATAACAATTTTTTCTATTGGATGGAAGGAATGTGTATAATTTAGTTTTTGATGACAGAAAGGGGGTGAAACAATTAATTTGTTTGAATATTTTTTCTTGACGGTGATGCATGTAAAACAATTGAGGAACTAGTTATAACTACTTTTTCTTAGAATAATTAGACTTATTAGGAGTGAAAGCGTTACTCAAGGAGCTAAATATTACTTGTTTTTGGGTGGATTTAGTATAGTGTTCTATAAATATAAACCAACAGGAAAACACTTTAATCATCAAATTCCATACTAATTTATATCACGAATAATTGTCATTTTTAAGAATGGCCGTATAAATTTCAGATGGAATTTGTCTCATCTAGAAACGACAACTCATGTGGTTATTATATTCAATAGAAAAATGATTAAATATCCTAATATTTTGGAGAGCATAATGTGTTATTTTTACACGGATTTGAATACTAGATCGTGGATACAGGTGTTCTTTGGTGGTTGGGTTTCAATTAACCACACTTCTCACGAGTGGTCGAACTGAGATTGTACAAGACTACACTTCATTTACACTCATACACATCATGCTCATTCATCCTCTGAAGTATTATCTGAAAGGTAATTACCGGAGGCCAAACAGGAAAAAGAAAGAAAAGAAAGACCATAATGTGTAGCTGTTTTTTTTGCATTCATATTTACAAAAAAAAAGTATTACTTTTATTTAAATATATGAAAGATTAGCAAATAAACAACTAAATAAAATAATAATAATAATAAACATTTCGTAATTATCTGCATTAGAGAGACACAGCACCATATTATTTACGTTTAAGTGTTTCAAATAAAACTTTAATTCAATTAAATATTTATTATCTATCAACATCTATTAATATATAACATATCAATTCATTGTTTTTTTATTTCGGTTGATTTGTCATAATTGTTACACAGTGTCAGCTAGAGAAACAATACAGATAAACTCTGTACTTAAATTTCTTTAAAAAAAAAAAAAAAATTGAACCATAATATTCAGTTAGTCATGTACACGTCAGAAAAATTAATTGATAAAAAGTTAGAGGAAGCTAATCAACAGTGATGGAGTCGAAGCAGGGAATAAAATTAAAACGCAATTTATAATGCCGGTTAAGTGGAAGTGGTGGTGATATTGCAACCGGCCATGAGGGTTCGTGAGCGTACGTATGTTTATAGGTGTTTTGGTGTGTGTAGGGTAGACGATTGTAGGAGGTTAGAGGGGTAAAGCGCATGTTGTACGGTATCGCACAACACACGCACAAGAATGTATACACACAACACAAAATACACACATACACATACACACACCATCTACCTATTAATCCATCAAATGATAAACACTTGACTGACCGACAGAGAGCAGCACTCTGTAACCACTTGCACTTCATCAACTGGTGCGCCGTAACGTTGCTAGTTATGCAACACTGTGTAACAGAAACAGAAAAAACGTACATTCAACAAATCCGTTAGGGGTTTCCATCGTAAACTTAAAGTAATAAATCAATTATAACCCGAAAAAAAAATTTAATAAAAAGTTCGTTAGAATTCTTTAAAAATATTTAAGAAAAATTAAATCTCAGTTATTTTATAGCCCTTCTGCACAACACTAAACCGCCACGCACTATTCCGAGTAAGCTAAGTAAACGTTTATTAAATTTTTTTTTAATTTAAAAACGACTTAATGTTTAATATATTTTTCGATAATTTTTTTTTTCAAAAGGATGAGAGACAGCTTAATTTTCAATTTGTTTAATATTTTTATTTATATATTACATTAAAGAAAAATCATTAAATATAAATTGTTTACAATAGCATTCTAAATTTAATGAATTTATTACTGTGTCAATCGACTCATATATATATATATATGTCGGAGAATAAAGTACAGTGGAGTATCTTCCGACAAAACGATGAGAATATTCTTTAGAATATCTGTATTTTTAGTAGTTTTAAGAAATGTACAATTACTAGTAATATTTTGTAAAATAAGGTTTAAATTGTTTTATTGCGGTAGGCTGAGGCCTAGGTAGGCACATGGTTGTCAACGTAGTCGGGATCCCAGGACGATAGGGGTATCATAAAATTAATAAGGAAAAGGAAATATGCAGTAGGTATATTATTTGAGAATATTGAGAAAAGGTAGTCTTGCTTTGGAACCCAGATCGAACAGACGTCCTGGTGGTCGCGAATTCGTTATTTCCCTGAGCCTCGGTCTATCGCAAGTTGTTTTAATATTATTTGAATTCTAAATTGAATTAATCTTATATTGTAATTCGTGTGCTACTGAGTTATTGATAAGTGATAATTATCATTTGTAATTATTTCATTGTACGAGTTATCTACTCATTTTTATTAATTGAACTTTATTGTAAATCTTATATATTCTCCACTTGTAATGGTGGGAATGAGTGAAGCACAAAACGTTGAATCCCTGACAGATCTCCTCGCCTCTCCGACATATATATATATATATCTATTTTTATTATGTCTATTTTATATGTAAGTATATATATATATATATATATATATTAATTTATGCAAGTTGAATTACCTTATTAATAGCAAACAATTATTATATTAAAAACAATTTATATATATAT
The DNA here is from genome assembly GCF_047948215.1 of Lycorma delicatula. NCBI lineage: Eukaryota > Metazoa > Arthropoda > Insecta > Hemiptera > Fulgoridae > Lycorma > Lycorma delicatula. Next base: position 136,935,528 of record NC_134458.1, on the reverse strand, counting down.
TTTTTAAATTTTCCATTTAAGATAACTCTCTGATAAAGGCATTTTAATAAAAGAAAAATTAAAAGGGAGAAAAATTAAAATTAAAAGTTAAATTAATAAAATTAAAAAATTAAATTAAATTTAATAAAAAAAAGGGAGTTAAAATCGCATATATTTCATCTTGAAACAATACAAAAACTTTTTGTATGAGTACTAATTTACCTTAGTAATCTTACGTTAATCTAGTAATATTGTCCAATGAATTCTTGCAAAAAAAATTTTCTGCATAACTGAAATCCGGGCAGAAATCTAGTTTTTTTAATGATCAACAGACTATGGTGAAACCATACTAAAGGATTAATTTTTAGTACGTATTTATCTGTATTTGCTAATTTGTAAACTTTTAAGAAAAAAGAAACCACCCAATTATTTACCTTTTAGTTTGGTTCACTTTTTTAATAATGTTTAAATCTTGTATATACATATATATTTTTTGTAATAGTACAGAGTTAATAATCGCAATAGTCTCGTTAGAAAAAAAACCCGGGTAAGTATAGAAAATTTGTTGTTAAACACGGAAAACTTTTAAAAAATATTTTACAGCCTAAGACAAACACATGGAGACACACGCGCACGCGCGCGCATATTTTTGTTGTAGAAAATAATCGTATAAGAAATAAAATAAATTTAAATAACCATTCAAAATTGGTAAAGTTCTAAAAATTTTTGAATAAAATTATATCGATTTAAATTTAAACATAAAAGTCATTGAATACGTAAAATTATATTGAAGTTACTTTAAATAATTTTCCACGCAAATAGTTCCGATTCGTGTCACAGATGTGAATGCTAATGGTTTGTGATTTCAAATTTAAATGGTTATGTGAATTGTATTTATGGATGCATAAATTTATTTAAATGTGACAACTATGATGTCAATTATTCTTGATAGACTGGTTTCTGTATTATATCTATCGTCGCAGATTTTTATGTTACAATTGGTTATAATACATTTATGTGGTGATGAGTAAGGTGAGAATTCAAATATCATTTGAAATTTTTCGATTTGAATGTGTACATTAAGGAGTATTACTTGTGTTGTGTTCAGTAGTGTTATCTATTAACATCGTTCAACTATTGATCATTTTGATATGGGTTGTTAGGTCTTATTCTATTTTTTCACTTATTACTATTATTTATATCTTACTTATTGTTTCGCTTGTTAATCTTGTTGAAATCTTTTGTTTCATTTTTTAATTTTGGTAATTATTATTTTTCTCTGTTTTGTTATGTATCATTGTGTTGTTGCAATCACATTATTTGTTGTTATTAAGATATAATGTATATTATTAATATTTGTATTCGACGAGGAATATCTTTGGATAGTTATCACTCATGTTATAATTTATAAATCGATTTACTTATGGTTTCAAAGTGTATAACAAACCGGATTATAAATAAATCACAAAAGCAAAAAAAAAAAATAAACAAAAAAGAAAAAAAAACAGAAAACAAAATTGTGATTATTTAAAATACATAACTTCTTATAATAAAAACTAATTCATTGAAAATGAAAATATCTTCCGTTTCATTAATGGAAGTATCATTTGGCCTGAGGCAGGTCCGTTGCATAGTACACCTCTTTATTTTCTTTTATTCTTAGGTAAACTTTTAAGATTCCTGATAATTCTCATTTCGATTTAATCGACTATATTTTTTTTTATTTTCCGGCCGTTTTTTTTACAACTTCAACTGATTCTTCTAGCAGTATATTAATCAATCTACCTTTTCCCATTTAATCTCTCAGCCTCAGTTATCTATCCTAATTTGAATTGTTCTAATTAACCTTCTGTTCTTGTTAATTCTCTTACTTATTTATTTTTCGTTTTATCCATTTAATCTCATCCAATTTCTCGCAAGTTCATATTTTAAATGTATCTAGCTTTTCGTTTTTCGTAGTATTTTGTTTCAAAAAAATGTGCTATACTGGAAAAATTCAACTTAGAATTAAATTTTTGCAAACTTTACTACAAGTGTCCTTAGATGCTTGTGGAGTAATAAGTACTTTATTAACTATTTCATTAGATCTTTTAATCAATCAGTTTTTCAAAAATTGTTAAAATTTTTTTTTAGAATAAAGAGAAAACATAAAAATCACACGGTATATTTTCTAATGTCACGTATTTAGTTAGGCTTTAAGTGAAATTTATTTTTTTAAATAACTCATTTTATTTTAATGATTGTACGTGTAGGCTTACAAGTATGAAGTAGATGATATGAAGTAGGTTTATTCCAAACCCGAAATATAATTACACTTATAATGGTAAAATGATTAAGATTTATTACATTAAGTGAATTTTAAGATACGACTCAGCAAAGCGAACAAAAATATATATGTTAGGTAGCACAATAGTAACAGTTATAGGTGTTATGACGTAACAAAAAACAACACATCAATTATCAGGAATAACAAAACATCTCATATCAGCCTTAAACAAGAAATTGAGGACTGATGTGGTTTCCTTTTCCTTCTTCACTGAACTACTATACTGTTACGCATCAAGGAACTGAGCTCAGCAAGATATTGGTGAAATTCAGCGCTACCTGTACTGTAAATATCATTATTTCAGAGAAAGCAGACAGTGGTTTAGTAAAACCTCACAGATATAAGATAGACTGGAATAAATAGAATGAAATAAAAAATTAATCCACTCCTTCTTGTTGTAAAACAGTGCACATACATGTATATATTTTCTCTTAACTCAGTAAGGTAATAAAGTAAATTAGACGAAAATTAACAGTAAAAATCGACATCAGTAGAAAATTACAAGTAATTTGTACGTGGATACAACTCACTTTAAAAAGATGATTTTCCTTCAGCCTATAACAAAATTAATTTTTTTTTTTGGGGGGGGGGGAAATGTTAAAAATGCTTTTATATGGTTTTTTTTATTTAAGTAAAGTTATATATTTTGGTAATATTATAAATATGGCAAAGTTTATATTTGCAATAATAAAAGAGGGAAAAAACGAAAATGGTTAGCAAGAAATTTATAAATAATTACAAACTGTTTTGCATTCGTTATTCAGTTCGGAGTACAAAAATATTGTTACTAATCAAATTTTTAACAAAAACATAACACGTAATTGCTTAATTTTAATGCAGGAAGGGTAAAAAAATTATTAACTAGAATCCTCACATCAAGAAACGTGTTTGCTGCGAAATATAATTTCATGATAGTTTTGATTAATAATCATTACTTACAACATTTCTGTGTCGTCTTTTAATTTTGCGTTTAGTTATTTTATTTTATTTTTACTTTTCATTTCGTCATTTTTTTCCTACTATTTTGGATTAAAAGCTTACTTTTATAATCTTTCTCATTATAACAAATTAACCTTTGTAGCTTAAGTTAGGAAAAAAACGTTTAGAATGATTGACATCTAAACCGGTTAGTGAGAAAAGTTAAGTTATTCGGCAGTTAATGGACATAATTTTAAACTTACTTTTTCTTATTATAATGTAAAAATAATTATAATTTTGTCAAAGAAAATTCTTTGAATACATTTTAAGGTAAAAAAAAACTATTTTTGTTTTGTTTTTTTTTGTCAAAGTTTTGCAAGGAAATAAAATTGTGTAGTTAACTGAAAAGTGATTAGAAAAAAAAATTTTTTCGCAGTTCTATGAAAGAAGACCATATTTTCGTATTTCATTTTGTTTCGTTTTGAAAAAGTATCAACTCATTCTAATCTAAAATTTTACAAAAAAAGATCTTAGATCCATAAAAAAATACTATGACACGTCAAAAACAATTGCAATAAAAAAGATTTAAACAAAACACAAGTTTCAACTCGGTCACCATTGTGATCCATTGCATAAGCGCGTATGAAAAATGCATTTAACGAAGATTTTAAAAATGTTCTGTTAGAATATCAACATTCTAAGGTTTGAGAAACAAAACGGCGGCTTTAAAATAAAAGCAATCAATGTCAGATAAACCACATTTTTTATTCATAATAAAATAGCAGGCAAAAATGATTAAAAAGAGATGATAATTAGATCTAGAATAATTAAAATAGTTAGATAATTATTCATAACCACCCTAATTATTAACTTGTTTTATTCGATCTGAATAGCTGTTTAGCAATATATCATCTGTGTTTAATCGTTTTTACATGACCATTTAAATGAAAAAAAACTATAGAAGCGATTCATTCAGCGAAAACAACAAAAATAAAATTTCCTAGAAGCGAAATTGCAGCGATTCATTTTAGTTTTTAAATGAAGGCTAGACGAGTGATGGTGGCGGTGGAATGGGCGAGTGATACTAAATTAGAAACGTACCTCTTCGTGGAACAGACTCTATATATAGGAAACCCTCTTAAAAAAATAAAGGAAAATAATAAGTACTTTTCTTCGAAAAGTCGGTAAAAATACCTGTAATTGTTTTTATGAAGCTAGTGATTGAACTCACTGAAACGGAAAAACGTGATTAATATAATAAAAAATCCAATGTATAAAAGTCTGAAGTTTTGTAACGTTGCATATTGTATTATTATGTACAGAAAATATTAAGTAGCAGCAATAATGTAAATATATTTCTACCGATTATTGTAGTTTATAAATTAATTATCATTAACTAGTAAATTAGATAATACTTAATTTATCTTTTATTTTATAATTTTTTCAAAACAAAAAATTATTTTAAAAATTCTTTTAATCGGTTATTATCGGTAGTTTAATATATCGATAAGTACTAGTTAGAAGAAGAAAACTATAATTACGAAGGTAGTGTTTAATACATCCGGATACAGTGAGGATTTGAATACTTGATCGTGGATACCTGTTCTTTGGTGGTTGGGTTTCAATTAACCAAGCATCTCAGGTATGGTCGACCTTTTTCTTTCTTTTTTCCTGTTTAGCCTCCGGTAATTACCGTTCAGATAATACTTCAGAGGATGAATGAGGATGATATGTATGAGTGTAAATGAAGTGTAGTCTTGTACATTATCAGTTCGACCATTCCTGAGATGTGTGTTTAATTGAAACCAAACCACCAAAGAACGCCGGTATATCCACGATCTAGTATTCAAATCCGTGTAAAAATAACTGGCTTTACTAGGGCTTGAACGCTGGAACTCTCGACTTTGAAATCAGCTGATTTGGAGGTATGGTCGACCTGAGACTGTATAAGATTACACTTCATTTACATTCACATATCATACTCTAGTAATGATATAAGTAATACCTTACGGTGGTATCGGAGGCTAAACAGAAAAGAAAGAGAGTGCAGTGAGGAAAGCAGGGATCAAATAGAGAGGAAAGTTTTTAATGTTATTAAATTATTAGAAGAGATTTATAATACAATTCTTTTATATTATGTTTTTAATCATTTTTTTTTTTTTTAAGTGGTGCAGTTTTTTATTTAATAGTACGACGCAAAAGATTTCGTTTTTTAAAATCAAGAAGTATTATTTGTTAAAAGAAAAAGAAAAGAGAAAACACTATTTAATTATTTTTTTTGTGTAAGATATTTTAAAGATTTTTATTAAATTATGCATAGAATTGTTAACAAATATTGAATTAAAAGTTACCAATTAACAGTTCTATCTGTGAAAATACTTTGATTTTCTCGTGCATATTAGAGAAGCGGTTGTAGAATACAGTTCGAGGAGACGTAACTGGGTCGGTGAGAGGTGATATCGGGAGGGTGGAATTGTAGGATGGTGGTGAGAAGCAGGGAAACCCCCCTCTCCTATCCCGGTGGACTGGCCGACGCCGCGCGCCGCGACGCGGACTGACGTTGACGAGATTTGAGACAAGGAGCAGCCGGGGAAGGGGTATGGGAACCCTGTAGGCCTTGGATCGATACAACGCTGATGCAGCTGCCCTGCAGTGACGTCATCACGCTTTCTGTCACTCAACCGTCAGTCTACTGTCTGTATTTTAGTCTACTATCTGTCTATCAGGCTGTCATCTTATTAAACGACTGACAGGGAAATAACTGTTGTCTGGTTGTCAGCCTTGTTAATTACATCGTTACTGTAAACTGTTCACAAATTATTACTGATGTATACCAATTTGTATATGTACCTTGTAAAACTTAACGTAAATTAATTTTGTTGTACGTTGAGGCCTTTATACTCTTTATTAAACAGACAATTTTCGATAAAACATACTCACATGCGCATACTCAATCTTATATTGAAGTATGAAAGTGTGATAAAACTTTATTTTCAAAAAGAACAAAAGAGTTTTTTCAACTTTTTGTTAAAAAATTCCAGTAAAATGATTTTTCACGGTTACATTTAATAAATATCTTTAATGTCTTACGGAAGGTATTACAGTAGGAAATTAAAATACTAAAATATTTTCTACAAATAATAAAGTTATTAAAAATTTTCGTAATAAATTTATTATCTAATTTTTAGAATTATTAGGAAAGTAGTTTTTTCATCTTAATATTTAATTTTTTGTTTTCTACTTTCTTATCATTGACCCTACTTTCGGTTTATTTTGTGAAATTTATTTCATTTCCAATTAATAAAATTTTGTCACAACGAACTTTCACTTATACGTTCGAAACAATTTATCCATTTTGTGATAGGTTGCCATAAGGTTACTTTTCTACTATATAGAATTCGCTTAGGTCAGATTAAAATTTAATAGAATTATTAATTGAATTGTAGACGATTTCCAGCAAATTTTCCGCATTCCAGTAATGAAAATTAATCCATAATTAGTTGTTTTTCTTATGAAATAAATTGAATTATTTTCATATACATTTCTCTTTACTTATTTACTCACCAAAAAAATATATCTTTTTCAAGAACTGTAAGTAAAGAGGATAATTACAACAAACAGATTATTTGGAAAATTATAAAAATTTAACTATACTCTCAAAATATCTAGATTTAATAAAAAAAGATCCTCATAAAATATTTTTTTGTCCCAGGGTACGGGTGGTCAAGTTTTATTTTTATAGATATACGTGTAAAAAATATACAGACCGATTCAAAAGTTTGGAAATTCCTCAACAACTTTAAAACCGTTCCAGATTGAATACTGTAACTTTTAGGATAAGCCATCGGTAACTGCTTTACCTCTTGGCGATAAAAAATTTCAGCCCCTTCTTGCGAGTTGGCCTAGGGGTTTTAACTCAAATATTTTAAACTGTAAAACCTTTTGTGTGATAAATATTTTAAAAAATCTCTTTTTGACAAGAAAAATGGTGTAAATAAAAATTTGGTACGATGTCTGTACCCAAAATGGCAGCCGGATAAAGTTTGGATTTTAAAATTTACTAAATTTAATAGGTTTAAATAATAAAACTAAATAAAAAGAAATGAAATTGAATTAAATAAAAATTTAATCTGATTTAATTAAAATTTATTTTAAAAGTTAAATTTAAATTTTTAAAAATTAAAAAATTTTATTTTTTAACATAAAAATTTATTTTTATTCGATAAAAATATTGTCACCTATCATACTGATCAGCGGATCATTGATGGTCTCTTACCATTGTTACAAAAATGAAACTTACTTTATCGTTGGGTAATATTCATTTAGAGATTTTCATTACTAGAATGTTAGTTTCTTATGAGAAATTATTGTGATCGGTTGGCTAATTGATTTTGTCTACCTTTACCGCATTTGTAAGCTACTTTTGTTATTTAAATTTTTTTGTTATGTAATTTTTTTTGTAATTAATACTTGTTTGTAATTATTTTTTACCGAATTAATTTTTTCTGTTCGACCTGCTATCAACATGTCACTTAGTGAACCTCTTCTGTTCACACATTTAATGTTGAGAGGTTTTGGTGATACAATTAAGTCGTATAATGTAGTTTGTGAATTTTTCACCGCAGCATTTAATAATCGTAACCCTATTTCAAAAGGTACAGTGTCAAAAACCATCGAACGATTTGAAGAAACAGGGAGCATTAATAATAGGGAAAAACCAGGGAGGCCTAAATCTGCAAAAAATAATAAATCCTTAGAGATTATGCAAAAATTTACTGAAAATCCTCATTCCTCGACTCCCACAGCAGTATGAGAACATAACATTAGTCGATTTTCAGTGATTCGGGCATTAAAAATTGTAAATTTCAAACCTTCAAAATTCGTCTGGTGCAAGAACTTAATAAAAATGACTACGATCGACGACTTGGGTTAACTATATTTATGTAGATTCTAATTTAGTAAATAAACAACATAGTCTTAGTGATGAGGTTACTGTTTTTTTAACAGTAGTGAAAATCACCATAATTGTCAATACTGGACTGATATTAATCTGTACTGGTATCGTGAGGCATATACGCAACATCCAGTCAAAGGAAACGAACGGGCAGGTATTGTTGGTGGACGATTGATAGAGCCTATGTTTATTGATGGAAATGTAAACGCAGTGAAATATGAGGCATTGCTTCTCGACCATATTATTCCAAACATTCAAAACGTTGTTGGCCGTAACTTCCAAAACATTTGGTTTCAACAAGATGGTGCTCCGCCTTATTTCAGTCTTCAGGTACGTGAAATTTTAAGTAAATTTTTTCCTGGAAGATGGATTGGCCCAAGGAGTCAAATATAATGGCCAGCGAGATCACCCGACTTGCCACCATCGGATTAATTTCTATGGGGCCGCTTAAAAATTATTTTTTATCATAATAATCCCCAAGATATCGATGATTTACAAAATAGAATTTGAGAATCATTGAATAATACAGTATTATTCTTTTATAACCGATTGGCACACTGTCAGAAAACAGATGGAGGACATTTCGAACATTTATTAAAATTAAATATAAGTAAATAAAAAAACTTATTATTATTTTTTAAAATAAATTTACTCGATAATATCCATTTAATCAAATATTTATAAATTTATTTATTTGCTATAACAGTTCCTTAAATTATCAATGTAATTTTTTTCAAAATCCAAACATTATCCCGCCACCATTTCGGGATATCTTAATGTCTTAATAACTTTTCATTTATACCTTTTTCTTGTCTTAAAGTGATTATCACTTAAAGCGTCTTACCATTTAAATTATTTGAGTCACAACCCCCCCAGGGCTACACCCCCCCCCCCCCCAAGAAGGGATTGAAATTTTATTTCTCGCTAAAAGGTAAAGTAGTTGATCAATACCTTATGCTGAAAGTTATAGTACTATATCGAACGATTTTATAGTTGTTGAGAGGTTTCCATACTTTTGATTCACTCTGTGTACATTGTCTAAAACTAGACAAATTAAAAGTTTCTGACAGAATAAGTTTTTTAGATAAAGCAAGGTAAATTTTTTTTTGGATGTTATGAGAAATTTTAAAAATAAATGCAGATTTCATCATATGTATTATAATCTTCTTTTTTTTTTAATAAATGCATTTCTGTTTCAATGTGGTTTAAAGACTAACTATTTTTTTGAAATAGTATCTGTTTTATTTAATTTAATTACCAAAATTGCAACTTCCAAAGCTTCTATTTAAATTAATGACATTTATAATAATAAAAACAAATCTGATGTGGACACCACATGATTTCCTTGTACGCCTATTAAATTACAATTACACATATTTTTAAAATGAAAAGTACATAAAATTTTATTTCATTAATAACTTCTGATATTTTTTCACAATTTTTTTTTATTGTTATTGAATTATTATTTACCGTAAAAATGTTCAATCACAGTAATTAATAAATCATAATTATTAATAAATCAATATATTTAAATTAAAAAAAAAAGTTAAAAAAAAGGAGATGAAGTCTGATTCGAACCGTTGTGCTTCCCTTTCTAAGATCCAAATATTTCATTAATTAAAATTTTATTTGGCTATAACTCTGAAACCAGTGAAAATAAGTACCACTTATGATATATTGTTGAAAAACTCTCAATCAAAAGTTTTTTTGATTTTGGGCTTTTCTGGACACTTTTGTCCAGTCGATTGCAATCAAAAGGGGAGTTGCACAACTAGATTTTACAATAGTCCTAAATGCAAAATTTCAGCATCCTACGGCTAATCATTTTTAGTTATGCGAGATACATACGTATGTATGTATGGAAAAATGAGTCGATGTTATCGAATGTTTTGCGATTTCTTAAGGCCTTACATCTGTATTTACTCCTGTACTTTTTTGTTTCTTTGTGTTTGTTGATTTAAGTTACATTCTTAGTATTGTATTCCGTTGTGCTTTTATTTCCCCTTTAGCATACGATATAAGTGTTTACATCTATGTTGTGTTTTTATGTTATTGTTGCTTAATTTTTAAGCTAATTATTAATATTTGACTTTTTACCATATAAATATTATGTCCTGGCGCTGATAACGACACTTCGTCTTGCGCTCAGGAAAAACAATTAATTGATAGGCATAGCATGTGATATGGAATTTTATATTAGAATCATTTAGAAAAGCATGAAATCACTTCATTCCTCATTTTTCGTTAGTAGTTGTGGCATAGAATGTTTGTTATTCTAGAGATCGGCCGAACTACATTGTTCTTTGTAAACATAAAATATGAAAATGATTTAATTTAACAATTTAATTCATTTATCTTAAAATAAGGTTCATTTTAAAAATTAGATCCAATTCCTGTAACACATTTTCGTAATGGGAAACACTTGCATTATGGGTTGCAGTTTGTATGAGTGGTGGTGCACGCGCTCCCACCCACACCCACACATACACACACACACGCGCGCACACATACACAACAACAAAAAACACACACACACACACACACACACAGACACTGATTGCTTCGAATAACCCAAATGGTTTTTTTTAGTTATTATTTCTGAAGTTTTATGGTTTTATTTCTTTTTTTTTGTAATTTAAGTGCTATTTAGCGATCTTTTAATCAATAAATAATAGTCTAAACCTAAAAAAATAATGAAAAACGTTCTTTTTATAAATTACCGAAATTGACTGCTGAAGAATCAAGGTTTCGGAACATTATTACGAAAGGTCACATGAACATTTTTACGTTTGCAATAAATAATATAAATAAAATATTGTTAAATAATTTTAACATATTTGTAAATTTATGACCTGCTAAAAAAAAGTGTTATTGAAATTTTTCTTGTTTATCTCTGCATAATAATAATAATAATGATTAATAGTAATTCATATTTTTAGGGTACATTTATTTAGAATAAATACGTATTGTATTGAATTTAAATTTATTCTTATCGCGTAAAAAAAATGTATTTTGTCGTTCAGTATTTATTATGTATTTAATATTTATTATATATTAAAATTACTGTGTGTGTGGGTTAGGTAAGTTAGAATTGAATTATTAAGACATGCGATATATTTATTTATTTATATACGTACATACTTATATATATTTTTTCTTTTTATTATTTTTACTCGGTTGTAAAGGACGCCACGTCTATCCGTTAACATTTCCACTTGTATGGACATGTCAAGTGATTACGAATCTGCAACCACACCGCAGACAACATTCTTCAACTTCACTAACTACGTACACAAATACAAAATCACACATACAAACAAACCACGTTAAGTATATTTATTGACAGGCACAAGGCCAATTACAGCAAGAATAACAATGTATATTGATCAATTTGTTTTTATTAAACGTATATAAATCAAATTTTTTTTCTATTTTATTTTATTGATTTCTTTTTTTTTATAATTTCATTACTTCTTCACCTCTAATTCACTAACTGTGTTAATTTTTTTTTCTCGTTCTATTAAACTGAAAAAACATAAGTAAACGTGATTTTTTTTTTAATTTTACGGGGTTAAATAATTATTTACTTATTTATAAGTTGCTTAAATATTAATTTTCTTTTCTTCGTAGCATTTTTATGAGATAGACCATAAACTGGTATAACTAACTTACATGAAATTTATCTCTATTGTCCCATAAAAAACCTATAAATCTAGTAATAGTAACTTATTTTGTTCTTTATCTTATATATTTTATTTACAATTTTTCCTCTTTTTTTATCTGTACATTATATGTTATCCTTTTATTTATGTTTAACCATTTGTTTTCTCTTATATTACTATAACCTCTTTCTTTAAAACATTATTTGTTTCAGAAAGAGAATGGATCAACGCCAAACAATAAAACTGTCAATGTTATTAATCACTGTAATATAGTACTGTAGTACAGTAATTCTTTAGTTCGATCGATTACTAATAAATTTTTCAAAATATAGATCGTTAAATCGATAATATTTATTGTATTATTTTAATAAAATTATGATTGCGTTTCACTAAAACATGTAAAAACCGGATGTTATAAGGTATTAAACTCCTATAGTTTTATATTTTGTACAAAACAAAAATGCTTCTGCTGGCCCTTCTCCCGTTATTAAATGATTTATTAATAAAACAAAAAATATTACTCTTTTTACAATCCGTTGATAACTTTTTAATACTAGAAATTTAGTTTTATTAATTTAATTTTGATTATTAATAATAGATTAGAAAAGGAAATTTTATATTGTTTTGTATTTATGTTTTATTTCATTAATCCAAAATTTAGCCAATTTTGTTTAGTTTTTCCACTCGGAGAAAAGTTGACATTTAAAAAAAAAAATTTATTTGTTTCTTGAACTGTCATTACTATTTGCTTTTCCAGCCATCTTTTACGTTAAACATTTTTAAAATAATTTCATCGAGTATGTAAACTTAAATTTTTACTATTTTAGAATATATTTAAACAGAAAATTTAGATTTAGATAAAATTTGAAACAGGATAATTTTCTTCCTTTTCTTTTAATAAAATAATGTTAAAAGCTAAAATTTTTTAGTATGTGTCTTGTATCGTTTTTTGCTTAAAATGGCGTACATAAAATTATTTATTTGTTAATGTCAGAAGACAGTAGCTGCAAGTCGTTGTAGTTCAGTAGATTTACGACATTGTCATCGATTTAAATCGTATTGCATTCAAGAATTAACAGAAGCCGTATCTGTATAATAAAACATTAAGTACAAAATTCTGTAACATTGCCACACAGCACTACTCGGCCGGGCAGGCCGTCGTCGGCGGCTAGCGGCTGGTTTGTCGTATAATTAAAGTGGATGTAGGTGAGAAGGACACGAACTAATGGTACGCGAGTTGAGGAAGGAGTTTCCGGTCGTTGTATCAGAAGAGGTACGTCGGAACGACGGAGGTGTAGTAGTGGTGTGCTCGGTGTCGGTGCTGCTTCGGTGCTCTGCTGCTGCCGTACGGTGTCTTCGATCGATGTAATGAGGTACCTGCAGCAGTGACACAAGGCCGAGTTGTCGCTATGTTTACTATTTTTATTAAAATTTCGTCCCTCCATCTCCGTACTAACTCACTGTAGTCGTAGTCGTTTGAGATACAGACACGACAATAAGTAAAAAGAATTCTGTGAGCAAAATTGATGGCCTGTGTGTACCGCATAGTCTTGCAAGACAGATAGGTATTGATCTAACACTAAATCAACCGGTCCGGCCTCCACACTTCTTACTCATACATTCACACAAACATATAAATACACTAACAAACAAACTATCGGATGAGGCTGCTTTTTCTGAGGCAGAGTCTTGGCGGACTACGACATTCGACGATAAAATACAATCGGGAATTCGAGAAATGTGTGGTGTAGTTTTTTCTACGCGTACCAGGTTTGCCCGTCTAACCTAACCTTCCCTCAATACACAACTCTTAACCGTCTATTTCACAATCTCTTAACTCGTGCTGCTGTCTTTTATATGTTGCCTATTCTTCTCCAAAAAATTATTATCTTACCTAAACATATATTTTAAACAAAAATCGTGTGCTTAGTTTCAGTGTTTTTTTTTATTCCAGCCATTTATTACGATATAAAATGATTCAATTAAAGCTTTTTAACAACGTTTTTTAATAAATAAGTTAATTTATAAGGACATTCTTACACGTTGATTTATATTCTACCTTTACCTTTTGACATAAGTGAGATTAATTTTGACAAAATGATAAAGAATACAATTAGAATAATTTTTGTTGAAATATATGGATTGATCAAGGACAAATAACATTACTACTTATTAAATTGTGTTAAATTTCTACAATGTAATTTTTCCATATAGCTTTCATACATAACCAGAAAAAAGAACACACTTCCCCAGGCATTTCAATGATGCGGCATGTGAACTTTCAAAGAAATGAATGTAATCTCTCAAGCTTTGCTCCTCTAATGAATATCAGAACTTCTCCAGCCTGGTAACTAACGTCAATAATTCGCCAAAGATATGAAAGTGTCTTCTCTTAAGGACCGTAAAATTAAGGATGATATATAAATTGGATTGTCTAGAAACCTTTGGAAAACAGAATGCTTAAAAGAAGCCTGTTTACCAACTGCTATACAGAATACTTAAAAATAGCTTCTTCAGAAATATCTTATGTATATATTTTGTCCTTTATTTGGATTTAAATTTCTCGATCGGTTTGATCTAAAAAATAACATTTTTGTGAGGTAGTCTATATGCAAGGGAAATCAGTTGTGTCTAATTTTCTAAATCGGATTAGGGGGTTGACATTTATTGATTGGGTTAAATTAATAAAAATTTTACTCATACGTATTTATTAGTTTACATATGTTTAATTATTTAAATAAATTAATTTAATTAAGTAAAATGAATATAATACAATTTAGGAGAAAGGAGGATAAGGTGGAATTAAGTATTTTGACCGGGGTATTTAGACCCATAGTAATTCAGGCAGTAAAATTACATAGAATGGACGAAGAAATAAACGTATATATATCAAAAGCAGATTACGTAAGCAAGGAGAGCTTTAATGCAGAAATGAAATGTATTAGTATTAAATATATATCCAAGAAGAGATTCTAGAAAATATTTGTGTGGAGTGTAGCGATTCATGGTAGTGGACGGACTATAGAAGAGGCAAAAAGGAAAAGCACAGAATTCTTGAGATTTGAATGTTACAGGAGGGTGCTAAAAGTTATTTGGTCGATAATATTTGAAACGAAACGAAATGTCGTAAGACGAGTAGAAAATAGAAGAAATTTAAGGGTTTAGTTAATTCGGTTATAGAGATGTGTAAGAAATAATAAAAATAAACCCTGTAATAATTCAGGACGTAGGTTTTATTAAATATGAATAAAATATCAGTAGGAAAATATTATTAGGAACTTATTAAAATTTCAAATCTGGAAGCAATCTAAAAGTTATAGTTTTATTAATTTATTTAATTAAATTTTAGTTTCATTAATTACCTTTTTTTTACCTAATGAAATTATTTATTACGTGTTTTCAATCCTTATTCCAGGAATAGGAATGGATTAATCCTTTCCATCTATAAAAATTGGTTCTTAAATATTTTTATAATTTTTTTATTATTTTAGCCTATTGTTTGGAAATATATTTATTTATAGATTTTTTTTTTAAACGGGATATAACCTAAATGGGATACGTTTTCAAACTTTGTTTTAATATACGGGCGAGAAGGTAACTAATAAATAAAGTATAAAAAGATAATAAATAAACAAAATGAAATGGAAAAGAAATTGTTTGCATTACGGATATGGTACGGTACGTACTTTCCTCGAGTCATTGAGTCTAAATGTCGTAATGGACATTACGTGATGAATAAAATTATCTTTTGTATAACTAAATATATTAGCTAAGCGGTTAATTTTACATAGTGAAAACAGCACAACACTGATTGTTATAATTTTGATGATAGTGTATTTTTGTTTGCAATCTGATTCGATGTGTCTGAAAATGTTAATGTTATGGTGAAAAATCTTTTTTTCTTAACGTCTAGTTGCAATCTGTTCAACTAGTGAACAATAAGCAATCCCTCATGGTCCGATGAAATGAAGGTGATATGTATGACATGTATATGAGTGTAGTCTTGTACAGACTACGACCTACTATTCCTGAGTCGTGAGGTTAATTGAACCCCATAACACCCCATAGAAACCCATAGTACCCCATAGAACCTCATAGTAGCGAATATTGTCTAGTATTGTAATGTTTATAAAAGCGACTAACTTTTACTAGGCTTTGAATCTGAGAACCCTTGACCTCGAAAATCGACTGTTAATCAGTAGACAGACCAGCCCGGTGAGCGAAAAATAATTACAAACGAAAGCCTCATTTTTTAAATGAATTTTGCATACAAATATGATTACGTAGATAAATTAGCGGTTTACTTTTTCTATAAAATATTACTTTACCTTAAGTTTTAACTTAAGCAAAAGCTTTTGGAGAATAAAGTTTAATTAAATCTTTGTTGTGAATTTATGGGATAATTTACATTTGTAGACAATTTGGGTGTAGACTATAGTCGCGAAAATAGTTTTTTTGTTCAGACCATCCAAAATATCGCCTTTAGAGGTTTTTCTAAGTTAAAATGTATTACATGGTATCTTATCGGAGGATTGAAGTTTTATGAACTAAAATTTTATCATTGTTTAAAAGGTCTATCTAATACTTATAGAATATATTTTTCTTTAAATAGTGCGCGCGCGCGCGCGCGCGTGTGTGTGTGTGGCTACAAAATCAACGGTTGTAGGGGTGACCTGATATAAGATTCCACTCGGTCGTAAAAATATTATTTATTATTTCCAATATAAAACAAACATCTCATGCCAGGCTTATTAATAAGTGTGGAGCGAGTGATTTCCCTTTTTCTTTTCTTCTGAGCCAAATAGATGTTAATATATCAACACAATAAGCTCTCCAACATTTATATATGATATTCAAAATAAAAAAAAATATAGATTTTATGAAGCAATTACTGTGCTCTCATGGATGCAATAAAGTGCACTCGTTATTTTACTACAAAAATAGGTAGGTTAATATATGTATCAGGTTTTGTTATGCTTGTGATTCATGTAAAGAATCTAAGAACCAGAAAAACATGTCAAAGATTTTTTTTATCGGTTTACTTATATTAAAAATTCTCTGATATGCAGGCAGTGATTGTGCCTTTATAATTGTGAGTGAAGGTGTTACTTAAATGAATGAATATTCTGTATATTTCTTCAGGGTATACATTGGATAATATATTATGTCCAGTGAAGAAGATAACGAAAATATTTCAACCTTCAGTTTTCTGGAGCTATCCTGGAATGAGATGAGTGATATTACGGAGAGTAGTTGTATTATTTTTGAGAGGGGCTTATGAGTCAAATCAGGTTTAAATTACGGTTTTTTTATTCAAAGTAAACAGTTTCAAGTAAGACTTGAATGTTCATACAGATCGAATTAAAAAAAAATACGGTCGAGACTATTAACTAGATTTGAATATAAAACCTGATCATTAGAAGCTATTATGAAAAACTTAAGACCATCTGCCAGCCAAGTGGCCGTTGTGTAATACTTCTTTTCAAACAAGAAGTATATATATGTGAATAACGTTATACGTAATAATGTTATATGTACGTATTTGTTATAATATGGAGTCTAAAATAGATCTGTAATAGTTCGGTTGGTAAAGTGGTATTATATCTTTTGTTAAAAATTAACTACGAAAAGTAAATATAATATTACGCTTCATGTGATTATTTTTTTATTGCTCAAAGTATAAACTCGTAAAAAATAAAACGTAATCGTAGTGATAAATTCCACAATAATTATTAAATGATTTAACGTTATTTTTAAAACAACATAATGAATTTGTCTTATTTTTTTTACAAAAAGCGATATTAAATTTAATACAGATTTTATAGCCACATAATGTAATTTATATATATTACGCTTTTGTACTCTTCTGGTAGAAACCTAAATCACGAAGACAAGAAGAAGAAAAGGAAGAAGAACCGTAAGAAAGGAAGACATTATGGGATAGGGTAAATGATGGCGTATGTGAGAGAAGGCAAAGAAGGCCCGTTTAATGTGTTTTCTTCAGTCCAATGTTCAGTGTTCAGTTTGGAGATAGTACTGTAGTAAGTCAGGAAAGATGTCCTTTGCTGGATTAGGGTCTAGAATTATGAAGACGAAGGTGAAGCGCCGGGCAAAGGTCGTCCGCAGACCAGCTCTTATACCGCTGATATCACCCTCCTGTAATACCCACTACTAGCTACTATTAGTAAAAAATTGGTTTGGTATTCCTTCTCTTTAATACAGTATTATAGATTACGGTTTTATAGATTATATAAACACGATTATTTTTACTAATTAGGTAATTACGGTATTTAATTATTTTTGAATATATAAATAATTTTCCACGCAAAAAAAAAAACAACGGAGAAAATAATTCAAAAAATAATAATTTACATTTTTTGTTTTTATAAACTGTTGAAAAAAAAGAAAAAAAAGTAAAAACTATTGTAAAAGTTTTTTATTCTTATAAATTAATAATATTAGATTTTTGGAAACGTTAATTATGTTTTATCAATTTTAGAGAAATGTCTTCGAAACAAATGATAATTCTGATTAATTGGTTTATTTATAAAGAACAATAAATTATTAATATAAGTTTCTAAAAGAAAACGTAAATAAGTAATACGACTAATATTTTATTTTGAAACACAGTGCATACTATAATTATAAAAAATAAAATTAAGTCATTACAAGTGTAACATTGGTGTTTATAATTTAAAAATTTAAGGATAATTATATCACCATATTGCATTAAATTTTTGCAAATAATTAAGGATATACACTATTGGTGTGGATAAATACACATTTATCTTTGTATTCAAGCTATAGAAGATAAAAAAGAGAAAACTATAAATTTTCATTGTATATTTAATATATAAGTTTTAAATAACAATCTGTTCATTTAATTTATCAAAATTTACGAGTTACGTGTTAATGAGAATATTCTTGAATTTAATTTATATTCCCTGAAAAATATAAAATTAAAAATAAATAAATTTAATAAAATAAGTACGTGTACAGAATAAGTTGTATCAAAAATAGGAGAAATAAAGTCTAAATTTGATTTAAAACGTTTAATAAAAATCATACATTTGATCTTTTCTGTAGATCCAATGATATTTTCAGTTATTTGATCATCAGGTGATAACGGTTCGAGTCCTGTGTTATATTAAAATTGTAATTTTCTCTCCAAAAAGTAAAAAAAATGGAAAAATATCGAAATATCGCATAATTTTCCCGGCTATTAATAATAAAGATTAAAACTCAGAGCCAAAAAACAGATTATATATTTTTTTTATAGGTGGGGAATAGATTTAAAAAAATATTTTCTTAACATATTCATATATAGGTTAAGCTTAACACATTTTCTTAAGTGAAGTTTTCTCTAAAGCTAACACCCTATCAATAAAGGCTAAAATACGAATAAGAAGATTTTCAAAAAGGTTTGATGCACTTTAGGTTCGTGGTCAATATTTAAAAAAATTTGTAGGCATCTTTCGAAAGCTCTATAATGAACTATAAACTTTTCAAAAAAATGTTGAAAAACATTTAAACCGAAGAAAGATAGAGCAAAAGAAAAAAAAATATATATTTTAATTTTAGGAGATGGGGATTGATTTAGAAAAAAAGTGTTTGAATTATTTATATATACATACTAGATAATAAAGTTTCTTTAATAAAGTTTTCTGGAAAATTCCTCAGAAGAAAATCGAAGTGAGTTTTTTCGCTACATCCTCCCACCTCTTTTTTGAAAAAAAAGAATATGATCAATACCTTATATATAGAAATAATTAAGCGAAATTTGAAGAAAATCAGTTCGGTTAATCCGGAGATATAAAGCAGTGCCACACACATCCATACCTATGTTTTTTGGGTCTAGATAAACTATTTGGAGCCTAAAACGTAAATATTTTCAAAAAAAACCCGAACCCAAATTTTGACAAGATTAATTAATATACTCCTTCTTTAATATAGCCATTCTAGTTATATTCGCAGGAAAAAATAAAAATTTAACTGCCTTTCAATACTATTTCTTATGGAAAAGATCTTAAGTCTCATATATTTTTGTAGAAGATTGAAATAATAGCTTATTTAAGCTTACTTAGCCATTGAATCAACGAGAGTAAATTTTTTTAAATAAAAAATAAAATTGTATGTTGTAAAACCTTATGACTTAAATGACTGTGAAGTAAATGATTCTTACATAATTATTTGTAATGAAGATTGACAATACTTATATCATTGCATTTGATTAGACTGAAAGAATAATATATCAGTTTTATCACGATTTTTTAGCGTATATACATCACACAGAACAATTAAATTTATTTATAAAAACATGTAATCCAGAGAATGTGCATTTATTAGAAAATTTCTTCCAAGAACATCTTACGATGATATTTTGACGTTTCTTAAAACTTTTTTTTTATGCTAAGTTATTTAGTCTATTAAACGAAATTATTTAGATGAAAATATTTGGTACAACGATGGGTTTGATATTCGGGATACAATTTAAAAAATGAGGAGTGCCTCATGCTAATATGTGTATTTACTGAACATAAGGTATATAAAGATTAAAAAAAGAAAAGGAAACCATATTAAACTGAAACTAATATGTTAATTTAGAGTTGGATTTGGAAAGGTTAGTGGGGAGGGAACCTAATGGGGGTCTTCCTAAATTATTTGAAATACGTACTTATTTTTTATGTTTGAAATTTTTTCTTATGTTGAATTTATTTTCATTTAGATTGTTTAGTTTTTTACTTTGAAGGGATATGTTTTCAAACTCTTATATTAGTTTCTTTTCTGAAATGGTATAGCGTTGCTTAAAAATAAATTGTTATATAAATTGATGAATTTCTTTTTTCGGTTTTTGTTGAATTGTAGTACGACAATCTTTGTTTCTATTCGGAGCTGGTTATTTAACAAACTTTAATCGATTAAGGCCAATAAGCCCCAGTCCTTTACAGAAGACTAAATTCAACCAGCACTCGGTCCGTATTTCTTTAACAGTTAAGGCTATTAAGAGCATAATTTTACAAAAAAATTATATTTTATGTTAACCGCGATCTTAAATTTGAATTACGTTAAATAGGACAAAAAAGATAATTTTTTTTAATAAAATTTAATTGTTTTATGTTAAAGAAAAAAAGTTGACAACAAAATTGTTATATTTTTCTGGCATAGGTTATTTATTCTTATGTAGTAGAAAAATAATGATACATGAAAAAAGTTTAAAATAAAAAGTTATTTAAGATTAATTTTTATGGTGGGATGAATTATGATGAAATTTTTTTGAAATTTATTTGAGTAAACTAAAAAATTTAAAAAAATCGATATTTTTAAACGTTGATCGACTCCTCCTCCAATATTTCCCTCAAAGTATTTTTTTGAACAACTTGCACTTCTACTATGGTTAGGAAGGCATAAAAAAATTCTATTAAGATAAATTGCAATGAATAAAAACTAAATCTTTTCGATATTTGTGGAAGCGGGAGAATTTGGGAGTTAATTTTTTTTTAAATAGTAAGATAAGCATATCACATGCACTCAGTTTAATATAAGGTGGGGTTATGTTTGTAAAATTTTGAGAAAACTGATCCCTAAGAAATTATCTACCCTTACCCCCTGAAGATACTGACCCCAAACCTTTATCAAAAATTTCCTCATATACACGAGTCTCTGTGCGAAATTTCATATTTAATCGGGTTTTCCAGTCAAAACCTAAACTTATTAGTTAAGCTTCAGACAGCCCAATACAACGAATATTACAGCCCCACCTTATGTATTTTGGGACTCCCTGGGTCGAGAAATGCGAAAAATCCCAAACTCCATTTTTGATTGATTTCCTTTTTGCAGCATAGCTCTAGAGATATGATGCCAGAAAGTAAAATAATTAGAACTAAAATAAAACTAACCACACTTATTAACGGAATTTTAGAGTGCCTTATGCAGCTTTAAAATCACCGAAAAAAGTAAAAATCCGAGTTGCATAATGTTCAATTAATAGCTCGATAATAATATTAGCTCAGTATTAATAATACTGCATTTTTTATAGTCAAATTAACTGTCAAATCATTGGAAATATTCGTAATGTAATTCTTTGCATTTTACCAGGTATTCCTATTGTGCATGGAAAAAACTTCCCTTTTATTATAATAATTTTGGTTGTATTGCTTCTAAAACAAGAGAAAGTTGAGATGAGTAACATGACAGGTAAAAACAAATTCAGTCCCTTTCCAGGAACCAAACCTAAAACCAGCTGATCTAAAAGTACAGATGATAAGACTACACCGATGAAACATTCAACATTATTTTTTTATCCTAAGTTGATCTCATGTTATAAATACCTCATTACAGTAATATTCCCACATTTTTGTAGAATATTTCCTCGAAATTTCTGTTTTTTAGCAATATCTTGTACCTTTACTCATTAGATGTTCTCTTCACTAATTTACTGGCAATTAATTTGATTGTAGCCACTAGCTTGCCTTTTATCTTTAATTTGCTTTAGGTTATGCTATCAACTGTACATTTTCAAAAAAAGCTTAATTTTCAATATTCTGAAATCATATCTTTTGTTTTTGTGCTGATGCCTCATAGATGCACTTATAAGACAATTATTAATACTTAAGTAAAGATTCATTGTTGTTACTTAAATAGCTTAAATATACTCATTTTGTTGTTTTTCTACTTGTTCTTTTTACTCGTTTTCGTTACTCATCGATCCTGTAATCTAATCGTGGTGATTGATTAGACCATTAGAAAATTCCACTGTATAATTATCACATTGTGTACGAGTTTTAACCACATACAATCTTGATGTGACAAAGGATATTTATTTATAAGAATTATTTAGAGACTTACGGTTTTAATAAAATAAGGGAAGAGGTTGAATGAAAAAAAAATCGAAAAGAAAGAAAAGAGGAATGGAAGAGAGAAGAGAAAAGAAGTAGAGAGGTAAAGCCAAGAAAATGTCCAAACAAAGCGGTAAGAATGTTCAGTTGAGAGCAGACAGAGTTATGATGTTATTTCGAGCGCGACAGATGCCAAAATTTATAGATATCAGTTAGGAGTTGAGGTTGTGAGGAGCTCCAGAAATAGCTGTGGTGAGAACAGACCGTGATGGATTGGCTCAATCCCCCGGCTCTACTATTGCTCCTCTTCGTTCTCTATCACTATCTTTCTTTCTCTTCTATTTCTCGCTCGTGTTATATCTCTCCGCACTTCTCTAACTCTAACCTTCCTCTATCTGAAGTTCTATAATACCTCTCTTATTTATTATCAAAGATGTCCGTCCACCTAACGTAGTAAAGTATGTCGCATCTGCTGATCGTCTTAAAAAGTCATATAACAACGCGGATGTATAATTCTCTTTTTTACACGTCATATGAATCTATTACAAAAAATATTAAGAAAGATTTTGTTAAATATATTTTTATGAAGGATTATAAAATGGATGTAAATATAAAATTGTAGATAAAATATTTCAAAACGTCTGATAGATAAATATTTTATTCAGACTGATAGGTTTGCTACCCAACCAGTATTAAAAGTGAAATCCATAATATTTAAATATTTAAGAAAATAAGTGAAATTTGCTGTATTAATAAAATTTGTTCATAAAATTATACAGATATCTGTAAACAATTTTTACTCGCTAATAATTAGAAAATTCAACTTTTATTGTGATCGTAAAATTCCGGTTTTCAGATTTCAACGGAAATATCCATTTTGACCATCCCTGAATTCATTTTGATTAGTTTCGGTGTGACGTTTGTACTTATGAATCCCGCATAACTCAAAAACTATTAGCCGTAGGATGTTGAATTTAGGACTGTTGTAACATTTAGTTGTGCACCTCTCCTTTTTATTAGAATTGACTAGACCAAAAGCGTCCAACAAAGCCCAAAATCCAAGAAATTTGGATTTTGAAATTTTTATTAACTGCAAAAACAAGCCCCCATTGAGAGCTTTTCAACGATATATCATAAGTGGTACTTTTTTTTCATTGGTTCCAGAGTTATAGCCAAATAAAATATTAATTAATGAAATATTTGGATCTTACAAGGGGAAGGTACATGTTCAAATCGGATTTCATTTCCTTTTTTTTTTAACTTAAATATATTGATTTATTAATAATTATTAACCTCTGATTGTAAAAAAAGTTTTACGATAGATAATTCAATAACAACAATAAAAAAATATCAGAAGTTATTAATTAAATAAAATGTTGTCCTTTCATTTAAAAAAAAATGTGTGTATGTAATTTAGTAGGCGTACAAAGAAGTCATGTGGTGCCCACATCAATTTTTTTTAATGTAAAAGTTAAATAAGTAAATTAAATCCACCTACACAAAAACAGAGATGTCTGAAAAAAAAGAATTTATTCTGAATTTTAAGATCCTTAATTTAACTAAGAATTTTTTTACCAGAATACGTAATCAAGATGTAAATTACGTCGGACAGTTACGTTATAAACGAGATAAGTATCTCAGATAATTTTTTGTGCCATTGAATATAGTGTACTTTTATTTTAAAAGGATTGTTTGAAGTTGTATCAACGTAGTTGGAGCTACTTTTATAGCAATTAAAACTAAATAGAAATGTTCTTTACTGTATTTTGTACAGAAGACTTAACAAAATTGTTGTAGGCGTTTAACTCCTACGTTGTAAAAAAAAATTACACAAAAGCAAACTGAAATTCTTTTAACTACATTCGTTTGGGTTAAGGGAATTCATTGCGTTAATATTTGTCATAACTGGAAAATATGTATTTCATATAAAGTAAAACACATATACAATTCTTTTTCGAGTTAAGGATACTTTTATAAAATTTCCCTTAAATTCGTATATTTCATAATAATCCAAAATTAAAATCAATTTTAAGGGATCAAGCCATAATAATACATCTAGAACTGTTGATTTAACAATTCTTGGACACACGATTCAAGAGAAACCAAAAAATACGTTTTATCTTGAATTGCATTTTCATTTTAGAAATAAAATATTTATTTGTTTTCAAAAAAAAAAAAAAAAATATTCTTTAATATTTTATTTTATTTTAAATATTCTTTTATTGACTAACTATAAAGGGCTTTCATTTATTTTGTGATGAAAGTTTGAGTCTCATAAAAAAATTGAGAAGTTGAAAAAAATATCTGAGATTAAAGCTCAAATTGTTTAAAAAAATTACAAATAGCTGCTATAGAAAAAAAAAACCCATAGGTTACAGAATTTGTAAAAAGTATGGTTTTTATTAAAAACAAATTAGTTAAGCTACATCTACTCTATAACACAAACATATTTCAAAATTTTTAATTTACAGAAAACATGAACATGTAGTTATAATATATTAAAAATAAACTTAAAACTATTCAGCTTTCTACATTACATTTTCATTTTTTTTTTTTTAGATCCTTCTTTTCTTAGATTTTCTATTATTATCTCCTTCTCTTCTTGACATTTAGCCGATTGTAGAGTTACATTTTACACTTCCTTCTGCAATCTCTTAAATCTTTTAAATATTTCTGTGAAAGATGGGTAAGGAACCCGTTTTTATTGAAAAAATAGCAGAAAGATTCCCAGAAATAATTTTATTATTTGCTTTTACGACTGCATTTTCTACTTTTAAAGCGCTTTTAAATAATCATATTTTTATCAACTGTCGGGCTGTTTAAGATTTTTTTTATATTTTGGATATAAACCCTAGGACATCTTTTTATCATACTAATATTATTTAAATTTTTAATAATTACCGGGCTGAATATTTTATATTTAAACATTAATAATGAATAATAAACGTTATTTAAAAAAAGAATAATAATAATTTTCGTCATTTTATTACAAAGTTATGAATTTTTGTTAAAATAAAATTAGTTTTAAACTTATAATAGAAAATAACAATTTTGTTTTACTTTCTAGGCAACCTATAAATGAAATATGTGTAGCGTAAGTACAATATCATTCAATTCAGATTATTATTTAAGTCTGTAAAAATGACAAAAAAACCTTTCTTTCCATAATTCACGATTATTACCTTTCCTTCAAAATATATTATTTAACTATCTTTGGTTCCTATCTAATGTTTCCAAATTTATAAAGATGAAATTCAATTATTAGAAATACTTTAATAAAATAGTTAAAAAAAACCACAGATAGTAGAAAAAAATGAGTGTAGTTTACTATACTACGTTAAATCCATTTTCGGTTTTTGTGAATAAGATAGTCGAATTCTTTTTGTATATCCTATAAATTAACTGGAAAAAAATTAAAATTTAAAAAAATATTTTTCTTATTTATTTCTAGAACTATTAATGTAACATACAAGAGATAATTAAGACTACCGGTAACACTTAACGTTATCTCTTTGCTTGTAAGCCTAACACTTTTATTATAATTACTTCTATTCAATCTAGGGTGGCCTAAATATCAGTATGTCCTGAATGTAGATTTAAATTCTGCAACAGGTGGGAAATTTAAGTTTTGCAGTTGGTAGCAGACAACTGATGTAATAATGTAATTATACTTTTGTATCTGTATTGGTAACGGTGACGCTTAAGTACTAAAACATGAACAAATTTTTACGCTTAAAGAAAATAATAAGAGGTAATAAGGTGCAGCCGGTATAGAATTCACGAGTGATTTTCTAATTCTTTACTACAGGGTCGTCAAAATTTGTACAATTTGAATACAAAGTTTTAAAATGCTGAATATGTTGCACGATTAAGTGGGTCTAAAACTAGTTGTTATTTAGAAAACAAAGAATTTGTTGCGGATACATTTTTAAACAGCCCTCAAAGACTTCTGTTTGACTGTAAATACCCAGAACAATTCTAAGAAAAATTCTACGGGAACTGAAATCTGTTCGGATTTCATACACTTTGTGAAGATAATTCTTACCGAAGCGTAGCATTTTGGGATTAATTTGACGTGCTTTACGAAAAAATGAGGATCTGCTTAGATTTTCAAATCGGTTAAGTGATGTGGTCTGATGAAGCGTGCATCAATTCGAATTGCCTAATAAAACATCGTAATTGTATTTATTGGTTTAAAGTTGAAGACAAACCTCCTGTAATTGCAAAAAATGTATTTATATATCTAAAGTTTAAGTGTTAAGCAATTCTATGTTTGATATTGGCTGTACCTACATTTAGCAACCAGATCAGGCACTCTCTCACTATGCTCTTCAAGTTAGAGACTACCGTAGTCAAGCATTTTCTGAATGGATAATGACTGAAGAACAATTGCCACCACGTTTATGTGATTTAACGCCTTTTGAACTTTTGTTCTGGTGAATCGTCAAGAGACGTAGTATTTTTTCAAATTCAAATGAACTAAACTTTTTAAAATTTTTGATTGAAAACTCACTAGATTTTATAAGTCGGAACAAAGTTTACTGAAAAGAATGTGACATGACAAACCTGACACTAATGCATAAGGTTAAAAGGGTGACACTTTGGACATTTCCTTTTTTTTATTAAATATATAATAGAAAAAAATAATTTTAATTTATTTTATTAACTGTTTTATTATTAGTAAATTGGGAAACTAATTTTTAGTCTATAAGGTATGTTAATATTTTTGCATAATTCCTTCTTTTATATATCAGGTAAATTTTAATTTTTTTGTTAGAATATAGTAAAGAATTCCATTGTAAAGATTTCATACATCTTGACGTTATTATATTTTAGCGTTAAAAAGTAGACCGTATAACTAATTTCATCAATCATAAAATCAATCAATCAAATGTCAATCAACTGCTGCGTTACTGTAACTTTTATATTGATTTTTTACAGCTAAACTCCCTTTTTCTTTGTTCTATTCAATCTTGAAACCGACTTTTCATACTTTTAACAACTTTTGATGAAGTTAAAACAAATCTATTATTATATTTTGAAAGTATAATTCGATCTAATATTATAAAATTCTTTAAAGAAGCTATGGGAAAATATCAGACCTACAAGTTATTTCCCAGTATTTCACATCATATAAAAATATATGCGTAATTAGAAGTATAAGATTTCATGAAAAAATAAAGGAATAATCACTACCTTGCTATCAAAAAATTACTCTTATATTAAGAGAAGATATTGTACTCTTCTTAATCCGTCTCGTTTTGTAAGCATTGAGTCTAAAAAAATATGGAAATCTTAAAAGGAAAAAAAAGGAAAATTATATAGCAATTTGTCACTGTTTGTTTTTCTTTAATTTCACAACTCGAAAGATATGAAATTTTGTGTAGTTGCTTATTTTTACACGACTGCCCAAAAAGGAATGTAATGTTTTTACGGTGTATGTGCGGATGTATTGTAACAAAACCGGCAAACGGGTCTGAGCAATGGATTAATACCAATTACGAACGAAGTAGTAGAAAATATAATAACAGGAATCCAGAAAGGGATTAAAAGAAACCCTTTTAGTAAAGGTAACAAGTCCCTTTAGCAATCGCCTTTTGTAATACTGCCCACTGACACACTAAACACATGTCGTTCCGTGAGAAGAGTTACCTGACCAAGGTTTGGAATTTCATGGAAAAATGTGAAGGCGATCAATTATTCTCACGCTTTGAGTTGGGTCCGGTCCGGCAAGTCAAGAGGATAGGAGTATAAATAATCCGGGGAAGACCAGTAAAAAATCAGTAATGCGAATCAATCTAAGCGAGACGTTATGATGTCAGTCTGCGAGATGTGAGTTCTGTGAGATGTCAGTCAGCGAGAGTATTCTGCGAGGAGGTAAGTGAAGGAGCAAATTTCTAGATTAGGTTCGACGCAATTACTATGACGTTACAAATAATTTCAACACACAAAAACAAGAAATGGTTCAGTGACTTACTGTTGGGCTATAAGTGAAAGAGATAATATACTAAATTTCTTTCATAAACTGTTAGGGTAGTTTTATTTGTGAACAGCATAGGTATTTGCAGTCGAAGAACTTTATACTTGGCTTATCTATTGTTGTTAATACAAGACTAGTGGCTAAAAGTGTTAAGACTAGCAGTCATGCTAATTTCTTTCGTCAATGGGACAGAATTCTGGTTTACATTATTTATCTACCTGTGAATAAATCCTAACGATAACTTTAAATTCTGTTTTGTATGTAATCACTATTTATTATTATTATTATTATTGTTCAAGTTGTGATTAGTATGATTAATATTTGTGTATTATTGTTAGTTATTATTATAGTTTGCTGTTATCATTATTATTCTGATTATTATTGTGGTTGTGATTACTATTTTTAAATATTTGTTTTATTATTGTCGCTTATTATTACTATTTTCATTATTATTGATTTGTCTTCTTTTACTCATGTTCTTTAACTAATAAATTGTAATTATATAAACATTTTCAATTGTCAATCTTGCAGTATTCTGTTATTAAAGGATTGTATTAAATCTTTTGAAAAACTGCATTTTGGTAAGCATATAAATAAATATATATATTTTATATATATAATATATATATGTGTGTGTGTGTGTGTGTGTGTGTGTGTGTGAACAATATCTCTATTGTAGTTAGAAGCTAATAAAAAAGACGGAAATGAATTGCATAACATTTCACCGGCGTAAATTTATACAATAACTTTACGCTGGTGAAATTATTTATTCAGTGATTTTAAGCTACTTTTGTACCTTTATGATAAAATAATTCCTTTTTATTAAATAACACTAACCAAAATTAAAAATCCTTTTTTTTAGATCTTTATGAAAAAATATTTACTTCTAATTTTATGATAAATATTTTAATTAATAGATACAATAAAAAAACTGATTTTTCTATTCTTGAGGAGTGGTGATAATAGATTTAAAAAAATAAATTTTTAGAGTTATTTAAAAAATACAAAGAAGTTATGATTTTCTAAGAAGCGATGAAAACGTTTAGCTAGTTTTTTCTTCAAAAAAATACTAGAGGTTCATCAAAAATTAAATTTTTTTATTTTAAATGAAACGTGTAACTTTTGAGATGGATTTAAATTTAAAATTAATTTTATTTTTAATCTTTAATCTTTATAAAAATAATCCTTTTGTAAACACAAATCATTAGAGTGGAATGGGAAAAAACTTTTTAAAGTGTCATGAAGGTGGTTTACGTTTTTACATTTTTTTTTGATCCTCTTTTGTTTTTTAAATTATTGATTTTTGTGTATGGTTAGATTATTTTTTTTCATTTTTGATATTTAAATGTTGATAATATGGATGCAAAATATTTCCATTAACTTCATTCCTGAAGAGAGATGTTACTAAAAAAAAGAAAAATATATATGCATATACACATTATTTTCCTCCGAAGATTGAAGAAAGTTTTTCCTCTCCAATCTACTATTGAAGAAATCATAAACGGGGACCAGACTTTCGTTTGCTTGGCATTTCTCCCGCCACCACCCCATTTGGTCGCCGTAAAGCATAAGACCGAATATCTGTGCCCCAAACGGCTACTGAGCCTCGAAACAGTTTAGCGACCAGTGTCCTAAATAGCTCCTAGACCTTACCTAACAGGGTGAGCGGAATAAGCGCGGTGCCATACACCACCGGCGTACGTGTCCCAATCGCTCACTTGTCATATATTTACTAAAATGGGTAGGCGCATTCCGTCAACTACTAAAAATATATATGACATCCATAATAAAATTTATTTCATCAAGGCAGCAATTCGCTGCCACGTCTAGGTCGCTGAATGTCAGCAAGTACCTGTCAACCATCTTATAGCGCTTGGAGCCATAATAATTGGCTGTTGGTCAGCCATACTCAGGGTTAGCTTCCCACGGCAATGCGGTAAGAGTCTTTCCCTTAAGTAAACTACGGATGCCGGTTGAACAAAGCAGCCGCATCTTGGAATTCCCTCACGGTCCAACAATGCGGCTCTCGCCACATTGACTCGCCGCTTGTGAGTGGCCAATTTTCCCCTAGACCTCTAAGTTCCAGGGTGTGGCCCTGCCTCTCTAGCCTCCCCAAGAGCAGGGCAGTTGAACATTAGGTGTTCATTTGACTGGACCTTCCTGCAGACAATCAGCTGCCAGGCGGAACCGAAACAGATATTGGTTCAAGTTAGCATGGTTGGTGAGCATCAGGGCACCGTTGTCCTTAAAAACGAGCTCGAGGCATACCATCCCCCAAATCCTGTATAAACTTATACAAGGATCATCCCTTAGTCGCGGTGTCCCATTCCAGCTGCCATGCTTCCATCGCGAGGCTCTGCAGCCTCTTCCGCAGGCGGGAGATTGGCAATTGTACGAAATTTAGATCCGGTGCATTGTGATCACCGTTTCGCCCCGCTACTGGCCCGGCTCGAAACTGCATTCCAAATATCTCGGCCTCCCGGCCTCTTCGCAATTTCCACATGGCTGCTCGAACTTTCACCAGTAAATCGATTGGGAGAGCCTTTCCCAGTACGGTAGTAGCCTCGTAGGAGGATGTTTTAAAAACACCAGTGCATTAAGGCTCTTCGCTGGGCACTCCTTAAATTTTGAAGAAGTGCTCTATTCATATTCATCCAATGCGCCCAAACGGGCGCCGCGTAAGTGGTCATGCTTTTGAAGACACCTCGGTACACCATGTGCATTTGACTGCCCGACAACCCATAGTCTTTCCGAGCAATCCTCCTAAGTTTGTGCATCACTGATACGGCGTCCGCCACTACTTGCCTAATGTGGTTGCTAAACACTAACTTCTCATCAAACAAAACACCTAGTTACTTATGAACTCTAACTCGGCTGATTACACAGCCTTTATATTTAATATAGGGGTTACGACTGTACAATAATTTGTCTACACCGTTGAGAAGCATGAACTTCTTCTTGGGTAAAGAAATCTTTAAATTTTGAATGTCCATCCAGCCCTCTGCGAGTGACAAGGCCGCCTGCGCCCGTTCTTCTAGATGTGGTCGTGAATTACCACGAACTAAAAGGAGACAGACGGTCATCGGCGAAAGCCTGGACCGCGACCCCTTCTGGAAATGTCATTCGCGAGAAACCGTCGGATACCAGGTTCCATAGCAGGGAACGGGGTCCAGACTTAAAGGACCAAATTCAGGACAACATACGTACGTACGTACATACGCACAAACGTCCATCAGGCAAAAATAGTTATTTGGACTTGGGAGCATAGAAGTAAAAAATATTTTTATAGATTATTTACAATTTATTTAAATCTATTTTAAAAGTTTTTTAAATGTCTCCTTAAGGCACAAAACCTAAAAAGATTCACTATGATTCACTGCATAAGCGCGTATTTTTCCTTCGCGCTTCATAAAATTTTCATATGAACACCTTTAAATACGCTGCTACAGCATATTTAAATTTCAGCGAAATTGATCTGGTATTTTTGGAGATTTTCAAGCCACAAATTTTATACATAGGTCTATATATATAAAACAAAATTAAATTTTAAATGAATAGTATTTTCGTACTCTTCATATCTCAAAATATAAAGAAAATCTAATTTTACCTTCCATCCTCTGCGTGCGACCGAAATTAATACAGTACTTTTCTTCAAAAAGTCTGTAAAAAGATCAATTGTTTTAGATTTTTTTTCTTATCATAAAAATCCTTAGCCGGGTAAGTAAAAATAATAACAAAATATTTTAAAAGATTAATAAATAAGTAAAACAAGCCGATTAATGTTAAAACAAACATGGAAAGAGTAATGGAAGTATATTTCAAATGAAGCATGATATATGAAATAATTATTAAACTAGTCGATTAATTGATTAATAATAAAAAACACGAAGATTAATCGATCTATTTTTTCATACAAATTAATACGAAATCCAACACAAATTAATGAGGATATTTTTTTTATTTAGATAGATTGAATTTAAACAATTCTAATCAACACTTTTCGCTAGAATACTTTTTACGTCTTTAATATTAAAAACATTTGAATAATAAAATAATTTTAATTTAAGATCACTCCGAGAAATGTAGGAGAACGATAAAAAGGATGAAAATTTTGTTGAAAGAAAATATGGTATCTACTTTATATATATATATAATATATGAAAATGAAGGAGAGTTGTTTGTTATTTTATGTAAGCTAAAGTATGTTAAACGAATATAAGTATTTTAGAATATTAAAAAAGGAGACTGGTAATATATCTAGTGAAAAACTTTAAGGTACGTTCTGTGTTCTGATACCGATAAAAAAAGACAGACAGAGAAAGTTAAAGTGAGAAAGAGTGAGCGAAAACAAGGTGAGGAAGAGAGAAAAGCTCTTGGTAGTTTTGACATACGACATTATATGGAAGTTGATTTTGATTTAAAGCGCCTAGATGTATACCGGATGGCGCCAGAACAACCAATCACAAGCAACGTTATATGTCTGTCATCTTTTGATCTAATTTATGGGCCACACTACACACTTAACATGATATATAATTGAAAACCAGCTATGTCAACATCAACATCTCAGCAGAAACACAAGCTTCTTATTTTCCTTCTCGGTTCTTGGTTGCCTAATCCTTGACATTAAATATCACTTTAAACTTCTTTTGATGTATGTACCCGTCTTTAATCAATATAGTAAACTCTTATAAGCTCGTGTAATATTTTAAGTGTTTGTATAATATTCATGTTTATATTGAAATGTAAGAATTTAAATAAGATCTTTCTCTTAATTTTTCCGTAAATTATAAATTACTTATATAAAGGAAACAAATATTTTAATCAAATATTTCTGTAGTATACCACTAAATAATGTAAACCTCGTAAATTTTAAGGTTAGTAAGCATTTTTATTTAAACTAACCAAGGTCATCTTTATACATCAGCTGGTTTACTTCTTTCTTTTGTTCACAGAAAATCGTCATCTGTATCATTTTCCATATTAGGTGATAGCGTGTTAAATCACTTACATTAGGACATTTAAATTTAGATGGATATATTTAGCTTTGCCAGATTTCATTTTAAAATATTTTAATACGACTATCAAAATTATAAGAGCGAACTAACAGAGAA
Organism: Lycorma delicatula; assembly: GCF_047948215.1. NCBI lineage: Eukaryota > Metazoa > Arthropoda > Insecta > Hemiptera > Fulgoridae > Lycorma > Lycorma delicatula. The sequence continues at coordinate 136,901,760 of NC_134458.1, read as the reverse complement.
TACAGTTACAAATTAAAATGAATTGTTAATGATTTTAGTATCTTTAATATATATTTACTAAAAAAAAAATATATATATATTCTGTCATATTGTAACCAATACTACATTTCGGTTTCGAATATTTTAAATTTTATCATGTATTTTTATTCTGTTTATTCCGTAAAAACAAGTCTCGGTTAAAAAATGACATTATTAACTTCAGAGATTGCTATAAAACTGATGTTTTATTTAATTTTTCAGTTTTTGGTATTTCATAATAATCTTTTCTACACCTCTATTACAGCGTTTGAATTACGTGGCTGAAACCTGTATCACGAGAATCATTATAAAACAGATTTTTATTGTGCTATAGGTATTCAACCGATCGAAAACCTACTCTTTTCAACCATTGACCAATCAGAAGCGGGTATTGGTTAATGTATCAACTGCTTTTGTACCTTGATTTTAATATGATTCAGTAGTTAGCAAGCAGAGGTTAATTTTAAAGTACATCAATAGGTAACTAAGTTTCTGTTATGCACTGTTTATCCTTCTGTTAATTACGACGGTTTTTGAGGAAGAAATCACTTCAACGCCGATCGATGTTAAAGAAAATGCACAACTTATTACTAAAACCCTATTGCCACAGAAATGTATATTGTAATTTTATGTACTTAATGTATTGTTTAATGAATTTTTTTAAAAATTAAAAAGATGTTCTGTAAGCAATGTATTCTATCATTGATTTAAATGAATAATCACAATATTCTCCTTGCCGTAGAAAAAATACGGTATGCAACTCTCTATAATGGCCATTAATGAACTCTTGAGAAGCGTACGAAAACTCGCCAAGGTTTGTATCGTAACTTACTTGGCATTTGTGCATCAATGCTTATCATTATAGATTTGTTGCATAATACATTGGTTTAAAATGATAACATTTTTCTACCATGTTTTGATCTGGTTTGTTTTAAATAAGTCAAAATTAGTAACATTTTATTTGCTTTTATTTGACTTGCTTCTAAAAAAGTTACGGTTTTTTGTAAACTTTACAGAAATTCTATTGGAAAGTTCTTCAGTTTTTATATTTATACATGTATTAATAATATATTTTTAATATGTACATTTATATATTTTTATTTTTTGGTAAAAACGTGATAAAAATTCACAGATTCTCCTGCGTAACTTGCGTTTGAATAATTATAGTATAGCTTCAATTTACCGTTAGAACAGATTATGAACAAAATTTTCACTGGCCGTAACTTCCAAACAAGGCGTTTCCGGATAATTTTTTTTTAAAACGGTTGTTTTTTGATTTTTATTAATAAAACATACCTTGAAATTATTTAAATTATTTGTAATCCTGAATATTTATTTGTACAATTAATTATGCATCGGATAACGCAGCCAGAAACGAATACGACGAAGCCATTAAGAGCCCTGAAATCTGTTGACTGTCTTTAAAATGAACTTTTAACTGATTGTTGATCAGTGAAGGAAAAATTTCTGATTTCTACATATTGGGCCTCCTCTATGAATCATGAGACCTTGCCGTTGGTGAGGGGGCTTGAGTGCTCAGGGATACAGAGTAGCTGGACCGAAGGTGCAACCATATCGGAGAGGTATCTGTTGAGAGCCAGACTAAGGAATGATTACTGAAAGAGGGCAGCAGCTCTTTCAGTAGTTGTTAAGGGCGTGAGTCAGAATGACTTAAACGGCCACATCAAAATCACTCAGTCCTCTGAGTACTGCGCAGCTGAAAGCAATGGAAAACTACAGCTGCTTTTTTTTAAAGAAAATGTGGCTTTCTGCATTTTCATATAGCAATGATGGAGGCGCCTTCCTTAGTAAAATATTCCGGAGGTAAACTAGTCCCCCATTCGGATCTCCGGGTGGGGACTACTAAGGAAGGGTTCACCAGAAAATTATAAAAAATAACATTCTACGAGTCGGAGCGTGGAATGTTAGAAGTTTAAAAAAGGTTGGTAGGCTAGAAAATTTAAAAAGGGAAATGGATAGGATAAATGTGGATGTAGTAGGAATTAGTGAGGTTCGGTGGGAAGAGAAAAACGACTTTTGGTTAGGTCATTTTAGAATAATTAACTCAGCTTCAAATAATGGGCAGGCAGGAGTAGGTTTCATAATGAACAAGAAGATAGGGAAGAGAATAGAGTATTTCAAAACGCATAGCGATAGAATCATTGTAATAAGAATAAAATCAAAACCTAAACCGACAACGATTGTTAACGTTTATATGCCTACAAGCGCCTATGATGATGATGAGGTAGAGTGTGTATACGAAGAGATTGATGAAGCAATTAAACATGTAAAAGGAGATGAAAATTTAATAATAGTTGGAGATTGGAATGCAAGCATTGGAAAAGGCAAGGAAGGAAAGATAGTGGGTGAATACGGGCTGGGCAAAAGGAATGAAAGAGGGGACCGACTTAAAGAGTTTTGCACGAAGTATAATTTAGTAATTAAGGTAGAAGGAAAAAATTGTGGAGGCCACGTTTGGAATATGTAAAACAAATTGTTAGGGATGTAGGATGCAGAGGGTATACTGAAATGAAACGACTAGCACTAGATAAGGAATCTTGGAGAGCTGCATCAAATAAGTCAAATGACCGAGACAAAAATAAAAACATATTGGGATCAACTGGGTTGAAATACATCATAGAAACTTGTATTATTTTGTAATCGGTCATTAATCTGTTTTGATGCACACTACATACTTTACTGTTTAAGTTAATTATTAAATCTCATTTTGCCTCCATTTTATAAAATATCTGATTTGTATTTTTATTTATACATTTTTTTAAAAAGTTTTACCGTTCTGTCCTTTACATTTCCTTTTCTGTTACCTTCTATGTACGTAATTACTATATTATTGGCTAGTTGTTTTTTAGTATTTAAATTTTTAGTATTTATTAGTATAATACTTATAAATTGATAGGAAGTACAAATTCAATTGTAATTCTCGATCAAATATTAAATATTTGTCTATCTTATCTACCTAATCATAAAACCTTATAGTATAAAAATATTTTATTTAGGAAATTTATAAATATCGATTCAATCGAATTTATTCATCAAATAAACCGTCAGATTATCAATATAAAGCGGGTGATTCAAAAAGAACTTCACAACTTTATAAGAAAAAATTTAGTTAGATAACTTACAGATTCGGTTGAGGTCTCATTTCATAGCAAAACACATCAGGTTTTGACTCACCTAGTTTATTAGTAGCGAATTCGGTTTCATCAGTGTAATTAAATGGATAGATTTCTGGTGTGGTACGTGCTCGTTGTGTGTTTTGGTTTCACGATTTGCATTCAGCAACTGCAGTACAACGTAATTTTTGTAGAGTACGGTAGGGAGCCACCTAGTAGGAATATTTCTCTTGGCACCAAACCTTGGTTGAGACAGCTTGTACTGTTAGACATACACAATCACCAGGACGCTCACGCGTCCCTAAAGCTGCTGTGGAATAACTCAGAGAAAGCTTTGTCAGTAGTCCGAAGAAATCAACTCGATTTATGTCACTGAGACTGGCATTGCACAAACAATTATTTGGCGCGTATTATGTACACGATTGCACTTTAACCATAATTCAACAAATTACAGATGACGACAAGGTTGCTCGGTCGCAGTTTTTTTGTGAAATCATGAATAGAATTGTAGAAAACGATACGTTTTTAGACAATGTAATTTTTAGTGATGAATCAACGTTTTACATCAGCGGCAAGTCAAACACCTATAACTGCCAAAAGTGGCATAGAGAGAACGTTATGAAACTGCAGCACATTCGTGATAGCTCTAAATCAATGTTTTTCGTTTTTTGTATCCTAAGCAAAGAAAGAATGTACCTTTCTTTGCTTAGGATGCAAATTATACAAATATATTCTTACAGGAGGCAACCGTAAATGGTATCATTTATCTGGACATGCTTCAAAATTTTCTAATTTCTTAGTTAGACGATGATGACCAGGATGGACGCCATTACTATCAGCAAGACGGGGTACCACCTCATTACCTCCCAGAAGTTCGAGATTTTCTTGATACCCGATTCTAAGATCGGTGGATTGTTCGTAAAGGAATAGTTGCTTGGTCACCTCGCTCCCCAGATTTCACTCGATAGATTTTTTCTGGTGGGTTTCATTAAAGATCGGATTTACCACCGCTGCCTGCTGATCTTGTTTAGCTAAGACTTCAAATTAACCTCGCAGCTGCAGAGGTAGCGCCCAACTTGCTGGCTACAGTCAGGAATGAAATCGACTTCAGACGTCGCATTATAAATAGAAGCCTTATCGAACTAAAGTGAATGTTAGGTGACAAACAAACTTCATATGTTTTTCTATGGAATGAGATAGTAACCGAATCTGTAAGGTATTTTAATAAATATTTATGCGCTTTTAAATTTGTGACGTCCTTTTTGAATTACCCGATATAATAAATATACTATTTCCCACTGCCTGGATTCATTTATTTGATTTCTTATATTATTTTTTTGATTTTTTTTTTTTTTTTTGAAAATGCATGGTATTCGAGGTATAACTGTCATTAGCTAGGATTGCTTTCTCTGAGAGTGAGGATGTTCAATAGCCAATTCTTATGATGAATTTGGAGAAGTGGGTGTATCAGTTCGCTCACATATCAAATAGTTAAGTAGTAGTTTCTTATTCAGATTTGTATAATAAAATTTTCTTTCTTTTTGAGTCTTCGTCATTTGATTGACTGACACACAAACATACAAACAACCAAGCAAACGCGCCCGATCACACAAAAATCAATGATTCATTTTATCACCAACCATTTAATTGGTTTGATGCTAATTTTTGTTGTTTCATTTCTTAGGTAATTTTTTAATCTCCGGGTATTTACTACAACCTGCACATTCAATTATCTGTAATAAAAAAATTTCAATTTTTTTCTCTACCTTCTACAAGCCCCTCTATAATCGAATTAACTACCTCTGGATATCTTAAACCGTGGCTTATCAACCTAGTTCGTATGTTTAAAAGATTTTGCCCCAAATTTCACTCCTCTCCTTATCATTTAATACATCATGATTTCAAAATTTATTGAACTATTTAAATTTTAACATTCAATTACAAAAATAATTTTTCAAAGGAGTAGATTCTTTTCCACTGTTTTTGCTGCTCATTTTTCATTACTGCAGTGAATTAAATATCATACGTATATATATATATAATATCATAAGTATTTCCAAGAATATTTATTTTAATTCTTAGTTCTGTGTTTAATACCAAAACAGAAATCTATTTTAAAATAAAGCTTATCTTGCTTGTGCCAGACTGCTTTTGATGTGTGCCTTATTTCATTCATCCTTTGTAATTTTATTAAGTAATAAAATTCTCCAATTACGTTGGGTTCACCTATCATAATATTTAATTCATAATAATCTTCTTTCTGTAAAAATTTCATTAGCTTTTAATCTTTTCAAAGGAAATCTTTGTCCTAAAAATAAATCCATGACATTCAATATTTACTTTTAATTCTCTTTATTCTAACTACTAAAATCAATCAAGTTGCTCCTTTTTTTAATATTATTAAGTAATTTATATTATTTCAGTATAGTATAATTAATATCCACATGAAATAATATTTGCTTTCCCAGCGGATATAACTATATTTAAAGAGGAAATTATGGTGATGTGTCAAAAATTGGGGGAATCGGGTTTTTTTTTTAATTTTTAGTTTTAGGATCCAACCAGTTCATCTAGATCAATAAAACATGTTTGTATATGTGTTGCGCTGTTTTTGCCCTTATATCTCAGGATTGATCAAATCGATTTCTTCAAATTTGGTTCACATATTTCTGTATATATAATATATATATATATATATATAAAATATATGGAGCACTGATCATAATTTTTTCTGTTTGTTTAGTGGGTGGGGGATTTAGTGAAAATTTCAATTTCAGTTTTCTACAAAGGCATTTTAGAGAAATATTTATTAAATAAAATTGGTTAATGCATATATAAATAATTCCAGAAAAAGTTTCTCCCAAAAAATCAATTCCCTCCTCTTAAAATTGAAATATATGTTTTTTGTTCGTTTGCTTTATCACCCTTCGGTTTAAACATTTTTCAAAAATTTGTTGAAAGTTTATACTTCATATATGGAACTATAAAAAAGTCTATAATTACTTACTTGTAAGAAGTAAAAGAAGTATTGTGATCGCGAAAAATTCCGGTTTTTAGATTTCAACGGAAATATCCATTTTGACAATTCCTGTACCCATTTTGGTTAGTTTCTGCATGACGGCTGTACGTACGTACCTATGTATATACGTACTTATGTATGTATCCTCGCATAACTCTAAATCGATTAGCCGTAGGATGTTCACATTTTGGATTTAGGACTGTTGTAAAATGTAGTTATGCACCTCCCCTTTTGATTACAATTGACTGGACCAAAAGTCCAAAGCCCAAAATCCAGAAAAGTGGATTTTGGGCTTTTTCTTAACTGAAGTAATAAGCCCTCATTGAGAACGTTTCAACGATATGTCATAAGTAGTACTTATTTTCATTGGTTCCAAAGTTATAGCAAAATAAAATTTTAATTAATTAAATATTTGGATCTTACAAGGGAAGGCACGTAGGTTCGAATCAGACTTCATCTCCTTCTTTTTTTTTTCTTATTATTAACCCGTGATTGTGAAAAAAGTTTTACAATAAATAATAATTAAATAATAAAAAAAAATCAGAAGTTATTAGTGAAATAAAATTTTATGTACTTTTAAAAATATGTTTATGTAATTTAATAGGCATTATTACTTATATGTATATGTAATACATTTTGTGAAACTTCTGATTACTTAATATTAATTGAGAATTATAATTCTCATTAGAATCAATAGAATAGAAGATAGAATCATATTATTTTTGAAATTTTTAGTTTAAACAGTTTAATTTCTCTTTAATTATCTTTAATTATTCAGGAATTTCTGTTTAACTTTATCAACATTAAAGTTAACTACCTTTGATATTGTCGCACAACAATATTCTCTGTAAGTCGGAGTTATTGATCATTTCGTTTATTTTTTTTTTGTTGCCAATAATTTAATCGCTCGTTGGCTTGATATAATTCTTCTGATCTTAATTTGTGTACACGTTTACTAGTTTTCAAATTTTCTCTCTATTATTCATCTTCCTCTTTTAATATTTTTATTCTTTCCTTGGTCTTAACGTTTTCTTCCTCTTTATATTCATCTTGTCGTCTTTTTTAAATATATTTCTTCATGTTATCTTTCTTTTTCCTGTATGATTGTTTCTTTTTCATCATTGTTTTTTTTGACTATTCACCAAATAATCTAATAATAAAAACTGAATACTTTACACCGTAAGGTTGAAATTAACATTTGTAACCAGTTAACAGGGGTTCACTAAACGGAATAGTTTAATTATTATTAAATTTTATCACACCAGAAATCTGAAACTTTTGTTAATCAGCAACTCACGAAGATACGAATAATACTGATGTACTAATACGAGTAATAATGGCACTTTTACTGTATCCTAATATTTCATGTAAGATTGCTGAATTAATAATTGTATAAATAAATAAAAACTAATATTTCAGCAATTGTGTAACTGTCCACTTTATTGAAGAATTGGGGGATCGTATCTCACTTTCAACTGAAATAACTTTAAATGAAATGCAGCAAAAAATGTGTATATGCAATTTAACAGGCGCACAAGGAACTCATTTGTGTCCACATCAGATTTATTTAATTATTAACCCTTTTAAATTATAAAACGTTTTTCAAAAAATCTATTTTTCTAATTTTAGCTTTTATTGAAGGATTTGTTAGAGTAAGAGAAAACTTTGCTTAAGCAAATTTTTTAAACTTAACCTATAAAAGAATATTTTTAGACATTTTTTATTTTTATTTATTCTGTAGTTCTAAAAAATATATATTCTGTATTTTTTTAAATCCTTTAATTTTTATTATTAAACTTTTTTTTATTTTTCTTCATAATTTAAAGGGCTATTAAAATTAAAGGAGCTTTAGCACCTGCGTTATATTCCGGGACCAAAATGAGAAATAATTTTTTTCATTACTTTCATAAACGTTTTACATCTATCAAGTTATACATGACAGGCATAGCCGGGAAAGTCATATAGTACTTTTCTGTTTATTAATTTGAATGTCTGTGTTCTCCAGTGTTTCAAACGATTTTAAAGTAATTGCACGATGGTTAGTTCTTTTTTTTTTTTTTTGATCTTATAAGTTCATTCTTGATTTTAATCTTCTCTGAAAAAAGTTTTTACTTCCTTGTACGAAGTAAAGGAAGTATTGTGAACGCGAACTATTTCGGTTTTCAGATTTCAACGGAAATATCCATTTTGACCATCCCTGAATCCATTTTGACTAGTTTCGGCGTGACGTCTGTACATACATACGAATATATCTCGCATAACTCAAGAACTATTAGCTGTAGGATGTTGAAATTTTGGGTTTAGGACTGTTGTAACATCTAATTGTGCTCCTCCCCTTTTGATTGCAATCAACTGAACCAAAAGTGTCCAAAAAACCAAATAAAAAAAAAAAATTGGATTTTGGAATTTTTCTTAACTGCAGTAATAAGCTCTAAATGAGAGCTTTTCAAAGATATGCCATGACTGCTACTTATTTTCATTGGTTCCAGAGTTACAGCCGAATGAAATTTTAATTAATGAAATATTTGGATCTTAAAAGGGGAAGGAACATCGGTTCGAATCGGATTTGATCTCCTTTTCTTTTTTTTTAAACTGAATTATTAACTTTTCATTAATAATATAAAATGTTATGTACTTTTTATTTAAAAATATGTATATATGTAATTTAATAGGTGTACAACGAAGTCATATGGTGTCCACATCAGATTTTTTAACTTATAATGGAATGCAAAGAGTATTTTATGATTATATAAACAACATCATCTGAAATTCAATGATGTTATAATTTCTTTTTTAAGCCTCAAAAGACATTTCTATGAGTGTGATATTTTTTTTACTGAATTGTCCTTATATCTTAAAAAAAAGTTTGAAATTTTATTTTAGATTCATTCTTCTTTAAAAATTTCAATGTATGTGGTAATAAAAAATTGTTGCAAATAAACCTGTATTTAAGCATTAATATCCAAGCAGTTTCCGATGATATATATATATATATATATATATATATATATATATATTTAAAAAATGCTAAATGGCTACTAATGATAAATTGTACTTGTTTATTATTTTTCCTAGTTTTACTATGTAGAATGTATGTTATTTGCTCAGAATATCGATAATAAATTTCTTAGCACATAAAGTTTATAGCAATAAAGGTTTATTTATTATTTTGTATTTAATAGTAATATGTTCTGCTTAAGCATTTTATATTCCTTTTACCGTAAATATGTCATTAATTTTACACGTAGATATTAAAATCTCTTTTTTTTTATACATTCGATTGTGTATGTATTCAAATTTGTTGATGTATACATTTCTATACACAAGCATATAAATCACCAAACTGTCGGGAAAATTGAAGACAATTATTCACCTTTTTTTTACTCCTTTTATTTTTGTATAATCAACAAAAATTTTATTATAAATTTCTTTCTCAAATATGATTTGTTATGTAAATATATTAAAAATGAAATATTATAAAACTTAATACAAATTATATATATATATATCCTTTTGAATATCTTTTATAAACAGATGTTTTTAATTAAATCTTACTAAACTGTCAAAAATGAATTTCTGTTTAGTGATAAGAAATCTCTTTATTCAATAAAAAAATAATTCAAACGGGGGTTAGAAATAATAGAAAATAATTTTAGAATTAATTTTAATTTTAGTTTTTTGAATCTAAGAATATATATGTGGTTTACATTAATTAATGAATATATGTTTATTAATAATTAAAAATAATTCTAGATGATAATAAACATTGTATAAATTATATGATAACTGAAAAATTGTTATAAAAGACAAATATATTTTAGGAATGTTAATTGAGTTTAGAAAATAAAATACCGCATCTAATTAATTAAAATTTTTGTAAACTGTTCAATGATTCACGGTTCCGAGGTTATAAAATTGAAATATTATTTACGAAGAGTGTATAATCTATTTTTGAATAGTTTACATTGTCTATTTTTCCAATAGTAAGTATATTAATAGAATAAAATCATTCAAATTGGTAATTTATTCAGGATTTTTGATCATGACGAAACGGCATAATATTAACATTTTAAAAATTAAATGAAGATTGTTGGCATTTCGAATTTAATTTTAATATTAAATTGAAAGGCCGCTTTCGAGTTAACAGAGTGGCCTTTCCAAGTTAATTAATTATTAATTCCGTCTTCAATATCTGGAAAGATTGTTATTGATGACGAACGCAATTTACTATAATCTTAATGGATACTACACTGAAAGAATTGCTGATCCCCGAATTCGTCTTTGGGAAAAAAGTTTTATTAATTCGAAGCTAGTAGTTTAATATAAAATAATTTTGTTGAAATTTATTATTCGGTAGTGTTATGATAGTAATACATTTTATCTAATAGCAGCTTTACAACAAATTTATGTTTACCTTTTTAAAAGTAGAATTATCGTCACTGTAAAGGAAAAAAATTAAAAATAGAAGTAGATAGGTAGATATATGAAGGAAGTAGGTATACGGTGTATATAAAATAAATAAAATAGCTGAGACAGGAGGAAGATAAAGGGTGCTTTTGGTCTCTTCAAGGCGGCGGCGGCTATCAAAAAATGACATCTCCAGTAACCTTTCAAATCCCGGCCATATTTTATATGTTCCTGCCGCCACTGCTACGGACCAATATAAAGACTGATAACGCACATTTGTATATCCGCAACAGAGCGCATACCCAAGTATACTTCTGTACTGTAGCGGGATGAAGATAGAGTGAGTAAAAAAAGAAAGATAGGTATATTGGAGCGATTGAAATATTGTAACTGGCTGTGAGTGGAGTAAATCAACTGTACCGTTCGAACAATATATTACTTATTATTACATCTTTTAAAGTTATGATTGAAAAGAGTTTTATCGTAAATTTTATTATATTTGAATTACATTTTTTATCTACATTTTTACAATACGTCTAGCAAAAAAATGTACGTAATAAAGGTAACAAATGTTTCTGAAAAATAAGCTATAAATTATTATTTATAATCAATATTATTGAAGTGATATTATCCTAAGGGTAATAGCTATGATTTATAATCTCAAAAGTTTCTAGAGATTATTATTTGTTAAAAAACACTGTAAAAACAGTAATCAAACTTATTCAAAAATTTTAATTTTTATTTAATGAATATTATTTAATTATTACTCATCTTTATCTCGTTCATCTCACTACTTTCACATCAAACTCTGCGTAATATAAAAAACATTTTTATCGTTTCAACTATGATTTTGGGTCAAATTCTTCCCATAAAAACCAGTTTGATTAAAATTACTCCGTGAGAATTATATTATTTAAAAACTGTTACCTACAAATTAATGACATATTCTTTTTAAGTTAAATATAAATTTGTGTGTGAGATCCGTAGTGGGATATGATAACAAATTCCTAGAATAAGGAATTAAAGAACTCGCTAAGAGTCGACTTAAGAAGATGATTAAATTTTACGTGATTATAATACTGTCAGCTTATCGCAGTTTGGAAAAATATCAACCGCAATTTGCTAGATAATATTAATGTTGGTTTATCGCCTTGTAAGTGGTCAGTACAATAGAATCGGCGTGAAGAAATTTTCGTTTTTATTTGGAGCTTACCAGATTAACGTATGGATATTTCACTAATTTCTACTAAAATTAAAAACAACATCCCTTAACATGGCTAACAGACATGTTGCTACAAGATTTATTTACTAAGCAGGATTTTATATTAAAAACAGTCAGGTAATCAACCTGTTAAGAAACGGAAAAGAATAGAACGCAAGGATAGCGGGAGTTAGTTTTTTTAATTAATTTTTTTTTGAGTTTTTACGGGCATCGACTACTAAGGTCATTAGCCCTCGTCACCTTCTTAGAAAGAAATTAGTATCACCATCAGGATCGTCATATGTAAGGGTGTAATTACTTACCCTTTACTTTACTTACCCTTAAATTTTATTTAAAAGCACAAACTACACACAAAACATTAAAACACAAAAGACAAGGACAAACACAACACTTACCCTTTGTAAAGGGCCCCGATATTAAAATTTGAGATAAAATTCTCAAAGAAGATAAAAGTAAAAACTATAAAACAATACCATACCATTCCATTTATTTTCTTATACCCGTCTCGTTTAGTTGTTAATTTAGCACCCTCGGGGTGACAAGAACCTCCGTGAAGCAGTATATTAGTCGCGCCAGGATGTCGTGGCAGTTGACTCCTTATAAACAGGCTACAGGCATCCATTGCAGTTACCCATAGCCTCGCGCCCTCAGTCCACCCTTGAGGGTCCCCCATGCCATCATCGGACACACCCCGACTCACTGCTCTTGAATGCAGACGAGCCAGGGTGGCCTAGGCAAGGCCTACCCTTGGCCTAGGCCAAGGGTGGCCTACCTCCCGTCACTATACGTGCCACGCTTCGAGACTCCCATATATAAATAAATGAAACTACCTCTTAGAGACTCTTTATCACAGCTTTAAATTTTTCACTTTTACAGACTTCTAAGAAGTCCACTGGCGTGTAAAAATGCAACTATCTTTTCTTCATTTCCATTATCCAGATCAGCAGTAATATCATTTCTAAGACGGAATTTCTGAAGTCTTCATATATGGTACACTCTTCTATTAGATGCTTGACTGTCACTGTTTTATTACAAACACCGCACATTGGTCTCTCTTCGCCGGTTAACAAATATGAATTTGTCAATCGCGTGTGACCGATTCTAAGTCTGGTCACAGCTACTTGTTCTCGGCGAGTCAACTTCACGTCGCTTTTCCATTTATATGGAGAAGTTTTAACCGAGTTTAATTTTGTATTTAAACTCCTCCATTCAGTATTCCAATTGTTTTTAACTACGTTAGTTAGACAGTTTTTAACATCTGCCACTCTTACAGGGAATGCATCCAAATCATCGCAGACTGTTGCCTTTCTGGCAGCTTCGTCTGCGCTCTCATTACCTGTAATACCAGCATGCCCTGGAGTCCATTCAAATACGCATCGCTGTGCTCGTTGATTTAAAACGTATAAAATAGACAGGATATTTGAAATTAGGACATCCTTTATGTTTTTGTTCCGAATTGCAACAAGTGCACTTAGACAATCGAAACAAATTAGCACTCTCTCTTCGCAGTAGTGTTCAGTGTAGCGAAGAGCTTGCTGAATGGCAGTAAGTTCTGCCGTATAAACACTGGCCATATCTTGCAGTTTCCAACGATGGGCTTCTCCATTTACATATATGGAGCATCCAACACCATGTTCGGTTTTAGAACCGTCAGTATAAATTCTAATATGTTCTTCGTAACTACTGACGGTTGCCAAAAATTCCTGTTGGATGATCACTGCTGGCTTATTTTCTATTTCTCCCTGAGAGAGATCCAACCTTGTATTTACCGCTGGCAAAAGCCATGGCGGTATTTCTCTTGTGTAAACTGCTATTGTATCTGGAATAGCAATTTCGTATTTTCTTCTTAATTCGTGGTACCTAATTTCGGCTGGTCTGGAATAGGTAGCACGACGTTCATATACTGCAGCCATTGGATGATTCATAAAAAGTTTATTATTTATATGGGCAGGAAAAGTCCATACGTTTGCTGCATATCTTAACAAAAGGATCTCTCATCTATAATGTAGTGGCATTATTCCGGCTTCGGACATTAGACTTGTCGCCGGACTTGTGTGGAAAGCGCCTGTTGCATATCTAATTCCGCTATCTAATTACGTCTAACTTTCTTAAATGCGACTTCCTAGCGGATGAATATACAATACATCCGTAGTTTCGATTGAACCAATGCCTTATACAGTCTCAACAATATCTCTTTATCTGAGCCCCAATTAATATTCGGTAAACATTTGATAATGTTTAGGGCCTTTTTTTACATCTAACACTCAAGTCCTGTATGTGTAATCCCCATGTAAGGGATTTATCCAATACTAGTCCTAAAAATCTCACATTGTCTTTATATTGTATTGGATCATTGTCGATTGTCAACGTAGGACTTTGATGAGGAATTCTCTTCCTACAGAAGTGTACACAGCACTTTTTTTTCTGGTGAAAATTCGAATCCATTATTCCTCGCAACTTCATTTAGAGCGTTAATCGCTCGTTGCAATTTGTATTTCACCATGGCAGTCTTGTTGCTGGCATACACAATTGCCAAATCATCAACATAGACGTTTTGCTGATTTCTACTGGAATGGCTAATATCAATTTATTAATGGCGATGGTGAACAGGTATCAACGGCGAACCTTGTGGTATGCCATTTTCCAAGATTTTTATAGATGAATATTCGTTGTTGTCACGTACTTGGAAGGTACGGTCATTCATATAGTTGCTGAGCAATACTGGCAGATTGCCACGAATGCCCCATTCATGTATCTGGAGCATTACTCCATGTTGCCAGGTCATATCGAAAGCCTTTTGAAGATCAAAGAAGACTCCGACACAATGTTTTCTTGTAATAAAGCTGTTATATAGAATATTCTCTAAGTTGATCGGTGGTAGAGTGGTATTGTCGAAAACCTGCTTGATATGGTGATATCAGGTTTTCTTTTTCTAAAACCCAAACGGGTCGATTATTTATCATTTTTTGAGTATTTTTTCCATAGTGCACGTCAATGAGATAGGCCGATAACTATTGGGCTCTGTTAGATTTTTATTTTTCTTTGGTACTGGAACAACATGAGCTTTTTTCCACTGCTGGGGGTACATTCCATCCCGCCATATTTGATTATACAGTTCTAATAGTCTGCGTTTTGCAGTGGTATTCAGCTGCCTGATCATATTATAGTGGATTTCATCCGGACCAGCAGCTGTGTTGCTTGCTTTCTCCAACGCTTTCACGAATTCTTCCATTTTAAATGGTACATTATTTGAGTAATTATACTCAGTTCTGAAGTTTAGTAGATCTTCAAGTTGTTCTTTATTGGTCCGAAAACCTCCTTCGTAGTTGGCCGTTTTGCTGGCCTTCTCGAAGTGATTGGACAATAGCTCTGCGATTTCGTTTGGAGTGTCTTTAATTTCATCTTCATCTTGAAGGCTGGTTATGAAAGCAAAATTTTAGCACTGGTCACCGCCTGTGGAAGGAGGGACACTCGCCCCCCCTGTGTGGTTTTTGTGGCCTCGAGGCATAGAGGCCACTTCAGTTGAAGGAGGCTTGGGAGCCTCCATAACAGACTCTGTAGCTTTTACTTTCTTTTCATCATCTAGAATCTCACTAAGACGGACTTGGATTTCAGGTTTAGCGTCCGTTTTCTTCTATACTGGAGCAACTTTCTGTTTCGGAGATATGTCTTCAGGAGGCTGTACAATTATTCTTGGCTTAACCGCTTCTTTACTGCTGAAAGGCTTAATTTTATTTTCAATGATCCTTTCAATTAAGCCAGCCAAAGTAGGCGCAAGTTTGTTAATGATTGCATTCTCACCAACAGCAACTGGAGCAGGAGCAGGAACAGCAGCCGCAGCCTGAGCATAGGTTGTTGTTGCTCTAGGTCTGCGGGTATTTACAATCTTCTTTGCTTCGAAGTAGCTGACCTTTTGCAGGGTTTTTACTTCCTGCACAGCTACTTCGTCTTTGTATACAGGACAGTTCCTGGATCTACAAGAATGCTGTCCTTTGCAATTAATACAAGTAGGAGGCTCCTTACATGGCTCTCCTTCATGTACTTCATCACCGCACACGCATATCTGTGGTCTCTCACACCTAACAGCGGTGTGGCCAAAGCGTTGGCACCTAAAACTTCGCATTGGTTGCGGGACAAATGTTCACACGTCTAATCGATGTATGCCCTCTCTTATCTTCTCCGGCAAAGTTGGCCGGTTAAAAGTAAGTACATGAGAGGCTGAAGGTAGGACTTCGCCATTCATTCTCATGTTCAACCTCCGACACTCTAGTACTCCTTGCGGTGCTAATTCTTCCACCATTTCCTGCTCCGTGCAGTTAAGAAGATCCCGACAGACCACAACACCCCTTGAAGTGTTGAGCGTGTCGTGGGGATCGACGCGTACAGCAAAATCTCCTATCTTTTGGAGCCCTAGGATCTTCTGAGACTGTGCATCATTCACAGTCACCACATGAAGTCCAGTAAACGTTTTTCTTATTTCTTTCACTTTTCTTATTTCTTTCACAGGGGCTCCAGCGCATTTAGTTATCTCCCGAGCAATGAGAAAAGGACTCTCGAGAAATTACCATCCTCCTTTGTAATGACCAGATACTTAGGTTTTGGAACATTACTATTCTTTAAAAAAGCTTTTTGTAAGTTTTTTCTAGCCTCACCTTCAATTTTCTTGAACTCCACACTCTTTCTCCGTTTTGCCTCAGGCGAAACGGCTGGTTCTAGACGAGGGTATTTACGTGAACTCTCAGCCACGTTTGTTTTTTGATCAGTTTGCATGATCGTTGATCCCTTCTTTAGTAAGGCTAGCCGCCGGGGTACACCCCCACTCCAGGGCTACCAACCCTGGAGGTCCGTTCCGGTACTCCGGTGGAACCGGCATATGTCTTGGCAGAGAGCGGATGCGCAGTCTCTGCACTGACTCCAGGCCCTTACACACCGAGGTTTTCAGGGCTCCCATGCCCCAAACAACAAGGACACCTTAACTACATGCTTGCCATCTCGGGGGGCATGTGGAGAACGAAAGGCCTCCGTTATACCTGCAAATAACTTCGACCGTGGCCGCCACATCGCCAGCTCTAAAGGTGCTATCAGTCGATGTCCATAATCGTTAAAAGTTTCGTACCTGCAGGTGGCCGCGAAATCCAGTCCTAAAATTCGGCCTGTAGATGAAATTCGGCCGAAAAATAAGCATATCCGAGAACAACACTCGGAACCCCGTTAGCCAGCTATATGTAATGTACGTATGTACAGCTGTTGCCGCCCTGGACGTGGAACGTAGATGTTGTGTTCCGGACGTGGGGATTACCTACCTTAGGGTGAGTTAGTTATTTCCCTACTAATTGCAGAGCTTGAACAAATGTCCCTTATTGCTGTCTTTCGTTTGTGAGGCAGGTCATTATTCATTTATTCGCGGTTATAGATATTTGTGTTTTGTTTACGGACGGAGTTGGTATTTGCGTTCCTGTCCATTAGACCGTTGAGAAATAACTAACTATCCACAACATTCATTATGAACGAGTGTACATTATGCATATTCAATATAGTCTCGGAATAAGACAATACTTCATATAAAGACCGAATGAAATTCAACTGTTTTTTTAATAACTTTGATACATGTTTGTATAGGTAAAATATAAAATCAATTATTACAATAAATTTCTGGCAGATTGAAGTTTTTACATTTTCTTAAAAATTATTATAATAATAAATATCACGAAGCACCTCATATTATAATTACTATATGTTGTATTATTTAAAGGATTTCTGAAGTTGAAAAACATCTTTTTTAAGATTTTGTTGACGCAGTATTAAGTTTTGATAAGGAGTGTATTTGGACAGTATTATAGTGTGCGAGTGAGTGACGCGCCTTATTGACAAGCCAAATGGACGGACAACCCCCCCCCCACCTCTCCCTTAACTTATTTCTCTGTCACTTCTCTACCCGGCCTACTGTCTATCTGTCTTTCTGTCTAGATGTCTGGTCTGGATGTCTGTCGCTTAGTGCCGACCAGGACCCGTGAGTGTACCTAATCATCACAACCTGCCACTCCTATATATATATATATATATACACACATACACACACACATACACACACACACACACACCGTTACATTATATACCAGCAGCTGCTTCAATCGACTTCATTTCTTTCCTTTCTTCGTTCTACTTCAATTTAACCTTTCCTTCTGTCATACTGCATCTAACGCAACCTTCTTGCCCAACATCCCCATTGCTTTATCCCTTATTCGTTTTATAACTCATTCTTACTTTTTTTATCGTTCTCATTTTCAAGTTAATTTAACTAATAATCAATTATTCCGAAAATTATTAATTAATTTTTTTATTGGTATTTTAAAAAAAATTGTAATTTTTTAGTAATTCAGTAATTATATTTTAAATAAATTACTGAAATCAAATAGTAACTTTTTTAATCTATGAAAATGCTTATATAGTTGTATTTTATATGTCTAAAATACTTTACCGTAAAAAAGTTCAAGAAATATACTCAGTTTATACCGGTTCAGTAACGGGGACCAGTAGAAAATAATTTTCATGCGAGGGTTATTTTTTCTTTCATTCTTTCCTCGGGAGGAGGAAAAATCTGCTGTCAGACGCCCAGCAGCCCGTGCTACTGGGTATGTGAGGTTTCCCGCCAAAATTTCACTAAGCGGTGACTCACTAAAAAACGTCATCACGGGACACAGTAATGGGCTCGCAGAAGGGCCGGGTTATAAAAGAAATTTACGTTTAAGCATATCTAAATATGTTTCTCATAGATATAATCCTAAAATATGTGTTTAGGAATGTTTTCGTGATAAAATAAAAAAAGGTTATAGTTCAATTTGTCTAATGAACTTAGAGCTTTTACAATGAGCTTAATGTAACATATAAAAGTGTTTCGTTTTTCAAATATAAAATTCTTAATCTTCAATTTTTATTGTCACCTGTGTCGTTACATCACATATCTTCAGAAGTGTCCTTAATGAACGGTTTATAGTTCACTAGGGTAATTCAATACACAAAAAATCCAGATTTAGGTTTGAATTTCATTTAGAAAGTCTGGTGTTACTCTCGGGAAGGTGATTTCCCGAGTAGTTTCGGAGAAAACTACTTTTTGTGTCGTATGTTTAAGGCATCAACCCAAAATCATCTATCGCTTCTGCGCCTACTCGTGCAAAAATATCCTTCTCTTCTGAGAGATTTGGGTGGTTAGATGCCTAAAACCTGAAAAGGGTTTTTTAGGTATTTTGTGGTTCAGGTTATTTGTGTTGCGATTGACACGTTTTTTCTTCCCATTAGTCGTCCTATTTCTTTGGATTACGTGTTCACCTATTCTCCTTATCGCTTTCGGATCTTTGGATGTAGGTCATTCCATGCTCAGAACGTTTGACCAAGGGTTCTGTTCCTCTTCAGATGTAGAATAAGCAAATAAGCTTAAGGATTGAAGCATCTATCTCGGGACGAGCTGAAGAAAACAATTCCTACCTGCAAATAAAAATGTAGTTCATATATTTCAATAAATTTTGTAAATTTATCTTTATGAGTGCTAACTGTTGCTAAAGATTGTCCTGCGTATGCCGATTTTTAGATATTTCTAACGCTTTCGGAATATAAATTAGAAATAAAAAACCTTTTCACTAAGAAAAGAGGAATTCCGGGGTATATTTTTACTTTCATAATTGGTATCAAAGCCAAATTTAAAATATTTTTCATCATATATTTAGGGAATTATAGAATTCAAACTTACTTAACTAGTTTTGTGGTTTATTAAAAATCAAATCCTACGTTATTTTAAAGATATTGTTGGGGTTATTTACAGAGCCATATTGTAGTTTTTATCATAATTTAGATTTTAAATTATATGAGATGTGTAAGATCGATTCTTAATTCAGTTTATCCTTCCAGCGGTGATTAAAGAGAAAATCACTAATTGTCTATTGATAGAATAATCCAATTATCATCTGAATTTTAAGAATCTTATCATATACCAGGCTTATAAAAATATGCGTAAAATAGGGAAAACAAATTTAACTCTCTTAGGTTGGCTCCAAACATTTAGACTAGTAATTATCCGTCACTCTGGTAAATATTCCTTCCAAGTTCTAATTTTGCATCTCATCTGAAGCAAAATAAACTGGATTTGAAAAAAGTGGTGTTTAAATACATTCTTAGCGGTAGCTTACCGGTAGCGAATGCAACCAGGCATAGGATATCCCTATGCCTTGTTTTAAGTTTTTGTCTCTTTCGTTCTTGGTACTCGGTAACTTATTACCGATAGGATATCCCTATGCCTGGTTTTAAGTTTTTGTCTCTTTCGTTCTTGGTACTCATTTTCAACCCATTTTTTTAATTGCTTATGGGTTAAAAAATAATCTTTAATATGTTCTTACTAAAGGAAAGCCATCACGATTTGTTTTCTAGATTATTTGTTGACTTATTTCCTAGTTTCGAAATACAACTCGCAAATTAAGCGCTTCACTAAAATACATATTGTATTACGAAGTTCTCTTGAAGCGTTTCGTTTCCGAGTTACGGCTAGTGAAAGAAATCGCTCGGATTTCAGGTACCCCGGTGCGAGATCGTACTGGAACTTTTAGGAAGTTAATAAGGGACAGAATTAATGGTTTATTAAGGTTTTTGATCTGAAAATTTGGATAAAATTGGTTTCAGAATCGCATCTGCAGTAGTTTTTGAGAAATCTAGGGTGAAAACTAATAAATTGGGATAAAAACCCGGTTTATTTTATTTGACGTACAATAACTTTGTTAAATGAGTAATGAACAATAAAAGTTTTAAACAAAACTTGTAGAAAATTTAATTCTGAACTGAATAATGTGAGATAAGTTGAATAAAACAAAGTTAAAAAAAAATTGCCTTGAGCCCGCCATTTTTAACACATTTCTTGGCATGCTTTTGTACTGATTTTGTTACTCTTTTTAATTCTTTACAGTTGTCCTTAAATTATTCAGCCGTCCATAATGCAGACACTTAATCCCTCACCAGAATGTATTTTTGTTTTATATGCAATACTGTATTTTTCACCCATCCCCAGGCACAAAAATCTAAAGGTGTTTGATAGGCGATCTTGGCGGCCAGGAATGGGGTTATCCCAGACCATACCATTTCTCAGTAAAACAATGTTTGAAGTGAGTGGAAACGGCACAAGAGAGGTGGTGCGGAGGCGCGCCATAGTGATGGAAGTATTCTTTGCGCTCTGTTACTAGAGGACATGTTCAGGCAGCTGGGGAAATTCTTGAAGACAGTTGATTAAGGCTGCACCATACGTTGACGCTAAATCGGTGTTGAAAATTACCTTCCATCGTTTCATGAGGATTTACTTCTGCCCATTTGTGCTCATTTTGTAAGTTGTTGACCCCCATCTCTACTGAAATTTGCCTCATCGGTAAACAAAACATACTTGTAGAGTTTTCGATTTGTATTCCACGAGTTGCAGAACTCCAAACGAAGCGGACCGTCTCCTGGGGTAGCTGCTGAACTGGGTATTTATGATAAGGATAAAACTGTTTTATTTAAGTGTCTTCCAAACCACTGAATGCGAAAGTCCGATCCGCTTAAAAAGACATCAGGTGTACTGACACCTGAATTACGCTGAATTTTATCAATAATTTTATTAATAACAGCGTCGTATTAAAATGATCGTTCGTAGCTGGTACGAATACTAGGTGGTGAACCAGTTTTCCGAAGACTGCAAAAAATTGCGCTAATTGTTTTGGGATCTGAAATCTTGCGATTCGGAAAACGTATTTCATGTTTTACTGTAGCAGCTATAGCATTACAATTACACACCCAAAATGAATACCATATGAGCGTATTCCTCTGTTGTAAATAACTACGGCATTACTTCAATGGCAAACCGATCACGTTGAAACTAAAATTCATAGAAAACCTTTGTTAACGATACCACAGTTCACAGTACACGATATACTTAATGCACCGTACAAAATGATTTAAACACTAATTCAGAATTGCGTATAACAACACTAATTTGCTGTTGTTATTTTATTGCCAACTTTGAAATA
Organism: Lycorma delicatula; assembly: GCF_047948215.1. NCBI lineage: Eukaryota > Metazoa > Arthropoda > Insecta > Hemiptera > Fulgoridae > Lycorma > Lycorma delicatula. The sequence continues at coordinate 136,879,923 of NC_134458.1, read as the reverse complement.
ATAACTTTTTAATTAATTTATTGCATTTCTGTCTTTAATAAATAAATAAAAATTACTTATATAATAATTTTGTTTACATTAAATAAATACTTTTCTGACAAATGTAGTGTGTACGGTTTCTAAATAAAATTCAAATTTTTCAACTTTTATTTATTTTATTCAACCTATATTGCACCATTTTGTTCAGAATTAAATTCTCTAAAAGATTTTTTGAATGTAATGTGTTTATTACACATTTAACAAAGTTATTATACGTTAAACATAAAGAACAGGGTTTATTACCCTAATTTATTGGTTTTCATCCCAAATTTCTCAAATCCTACTGCAGATACGGTTTTGGGACCTATTTTATTTCATATTTCAGCTCAAACCCATTAAGAAATCACTAATTATTAATTCTGCGTCTTAATTAAGGTACTAAAATTTCAGTACGGTCTCGTTTCACCGGGGTAGCTGAATCTGAGCGAAATCTTTCACTAGCCGTAACTCGCAAACAAAGAAATTTAGAACATATGTTTATATAAATTTTTCCTATTATTTTTACGAGAAGAATAGGCTCTGAAAATCCCGGAAGAACTTCGTTATACACTCTGTATATATGAAGAATTTACGACTGAAGTTAGTGTAGCATTTAACCCTAAATAATATTACATCTTACTTAGTCATACAAATGAAGTACTTTTACTAGTAAATAAATAAACCATTTTTGTGATGTGTTCAAGTTAAAATGATACGTTTTTTGTAGCCATTTAACCACATGTACTTTTGGAAGTCATAATTTGCTGATGAATGCCAAAGTACTACCGAAGAGTTGTAGTTACGGACTGCATGCTGCCATATACGTTTAAATAAATTTCAGACTTAATGCGATAACTGACGGTTATCGTATTGATGATACTAACATATTGATAATATTAACATATTTAATATCGATAAGATTAACGTATTTAAAATTTGGTAGTTTAAATATAAGCGCCAGACTATGGACGCATGAAACTGGAAGTACATTTATTCGAAAATGCTGAAATCCTTCTTTTTTCAATTTGATAGATATGTAGGACCTGTATTAGGAAGAATAAATGACCGATCCTTCTCTAATGTGCAGTTTGATCATTAAATTGCAGAAAATACGGTTAGGCATCTTTACAAATACTCAGACTTTCTACAAACACAATCAAAAATCCACTGCTGAATGAATATTCGTCCGCACATTTTATTTTAGTTTGCTAAGCACCCACTTCGAAGCACCACTCTTTTTGAGTTTAATTTTTTTATTTATTAATATCCCTTACATATGTAGTTGTTCGAAATGATATTCGTATTCGGAGCCAGATTATAACTGCTTGAATCAAAACTTAATCTACCGGAGATTGTATGCCCAATTGTAAATAAAACACACAACGGTAGCGTTTGAAATTATAGGATTTCCCAATTATGTATTGGTTCTCATATTCGCACTCATTCGCTTAACATTTAAACTTATTACACTTCCGTTTCACCCGATCTGTAAAAGAGAGAGAGAGAGAGAGTCTTTATCTGGGCATTAAGGGAAAATCATCCTTAGGAAACATCCCTCGTCCTGTTAGAAAGGTAGATTCAACATCAAAATTGTAAAAATTTGTGTACTAAAAATAAGTATACGACATAAAGAAATAGTTTTCCAGAAATTAATTGATCATTCGAGAATAAGCCCAGACTTCCTAAACTAAACTCAAATTGAAACCTATTCTCAGATTTTTTTTTGTGCGTGAAATTATTAAACTGAATTATGAATCGTTCATTCAAAATATCGATAGAAAGATGTAGAAATACATCTTATTTTTATTAGATAAAATTTTTTTCATTATTTTCATTATTTTTATTAGATAAAAATAATTCTAAAAATATCAGTATATAATTCTTAAAAGGAAAGTACCATCAAATGGAGAATTAGTGTTAAATGAATCGGATTAGTTTTTTTTCACTTTGTATATATATATATATATACATAAAATACATCAAAGAAAACTGGTTGACATTACTTTATATTCTATTCTATTAAGTTATTGATATCACATTAATTGAATTAATAATAAATCATTTTTAAGGGAAAAATATAATTAATTGATCTTCATAAGTTAGCATCAATTCCTTTTTTTTTCCGGGAATAGTAAACGTTATATCAGTCACAATTAGTTAATTATGTATAATTATGAAGTTTTATTATAATATTCTGGATTCGAGTTCATTTTGGAATAAGTACTTGGTTTATTAATTTTTTCTTCATTTTTTTTTAAGAGAGTTTAGTGTGAGTTGATAGCAATATTGAATGTTTGAATGAATGGTTTATTATTCCATCCCCTATGTCCAGCCAAGTTCTGGTTCCACGGACAGTCGTCCAGAATATGAAATAAATAATTGAATGGTAGAAAGGGGAATAAACCTTGCTGCCTTGAGAAGAGGGTGACTGATATTTCTGTGTGTATGTATGTATGTATGTATGTGTGTATGTGTATGGGTGTCTATGTATGGAAGGGTTGGTGAAGAGGTTAGGTTAAAAGTAAGGGGAAAGGAAGGTGGAATATGAGTATCGGAGAAGCATCACGTATTCGTATCCATGGAGACATCCATGCCTTGCTGGAGACGTCTATGACTGACCAGCAGTGGTTACCTAGCAACGGGGAAGACCTCTTTATTTGCACCGTCGACCCACCTAACGCTCTCTTTCTGTCTTTACCACCTCTTTCGCTACACCTACGTATAGACGTAACATAAGCACACACTCTTCAGCTCTCTTCAACAAATGTACGTCCGTATGATATCCCACTTTCTTTTTACGAATAGGAATGCGTAATTTCTGTAATACTACAAGCCAACAAACCAAGTGTGATCTATATGTACTACTACAGCTAAAATATACAGTTTAGTTAAATTCTTGTAAACTGTCTTCTGATTGGGTGGATTCCGTTATCGCTTAATTTTTTGAAACGGTAAAGTAAACCTGTTTTAATACTTTTAAACAGGTTTTAATACACGGTTACACAATATTTTTTATATTATCAAGCAGACAAAATTAATCAACTATATTACCAAAAAATCTACAAAAAGTATTCTCTTACTGATTAGCCGGAATAATAATTCTATCCTTCAAAATAGAAGGTAGTTAGTTCTTCAGCAAACATTTTGATGATCCAACCATATCTAAATCAAGATCATACTCTGTGATATTTGTTGTTCTGTGATTTTTTTAAATTTAAATAAATCTCGAAAATTTCCATTCAACTACGGATGTTTTGTGATAAGTTTTTGGAAATTTTGTGAACTCTATTTGCCCAAATCTTCGAGAAATCTACATGATTTGTGTCCAACTGCACGCGTGACTATAGCAAAAGCAATTGACAAATTGAATATTGAAAAAACGAAATTAGCGGTCGGCCCAATGGTTTACGAATAGATCTCATATTATATTCACTTCTTTTTATCTTCTATAAAATATTTGCAAGATAGTAACGAGGTTGTTTTTAAAATTATTTTTTTTTATTTGCGTAAAATTAATAATTAGTTTTTGATATTAGAACGATTTTTTTGACCGGAATCAATCATTAAAAATAAAAATAATAAATTGATTATTGTTATTTTAATATATTATTATTCTTTTCGTTTATTTTTTCTTTCTTATTCGTGTCTTATTATTGTAGGTGTCAAGGTTACGAAAAATCTCAATGCTTTCAGGTCTCCAGCCATCTGCCTCCCTCAGTCTCCTCCCGTCTAATAAAACCTCATCCTCCCATCGTTTCCTGGGCCTACCTCGACTTCTTCCTTCTTCTATCTTGTCTATCTTGTGTTGCATTCCCACATCTTTCTGGGCAGCATCTTCACTCATTCTCAAAAATGTCCCCTGCCATCTATATTGACCTTTTACTGTCATGTGGATAATGGGCTTTTTATTCACGGTTTATCTTTAATTACTGCTTCTAATGCGATCTCGTTTAGTTTTATCCAATAATCTTCTGAGATATCTTATTTCCTGAGCCTGTAGTTTACTTCTGCTCCTCTCTGACATAGTCCAAATCTCAGTGAAATACAGTAAAGGAGGAATATATGTTGAATTAAAGACAGCTATTTTAATTGCCATATTCGCCTCTCATATATTCATGAAGCCCCTGAATAGCAAGTAATGGAACTTGCCACAAGTATCAGTTTCATTATCAGCTTCTCCATTTTTATCATCCTGAACCAATATTTGCTTTCAGGAATTTAAAGCTGAAAACCTGTTCCAGTGCTTGTCTGTCGTTGGATACGCACATAATTTTGGCTGGTATACATTACCTTAGTCTTGTTTTGTCGTTTATTTTTATATATTAAAGTAATTGTTTTTTTTACTTCAGGATTTCCACACTGAAACGAAAAATTAATGTTAATTTACTATTTATTTAAATTTTAATATTTTGAATTTTGCGGAAGGTGAAAACCGATAAACTGATTAACAATTAATTTGAGACTGACTTTAAAAGTTCAAAATTTAAAAAACCGAGTAAGCCTTTGTTTACTTATTTTATTTTTATTTACATCCTAAAATCTACTTTTGTTTAAAGATGGATACCTCTTAAAAAACATTGCTAAGAATAAATATACAACTACAGATCGTAAACTATGTAAAGTATGAATGAATACATTACTTTTTAACTTAAGTATTGTAATAATTTACTCAAATCTTTTTACTCGTACTAAAATGGAATTATGTATATATATATATATATATATATATATATACACACACACACACATTGCTGTACCCCGTCGCGGCTTCACCCGCAATATTTTTTTAATAGCAAACTTATTTATTAATTTACTTATAAATAAAAGTTATTTAATCAAGAATACTGCTTTTAGATTTTAATTATCCTATAAAATGGTAAATAAGAATTTTTGTTAATAATATAGAAGGAATATACGATAAACAAGGAATTGTTGCCCAACACTTAAATTTATATAGCCCTGATAAGGGCCGATTTAGAATGTAGCATTGAAAAGTTAACCATTGCGGTAAACCTCAATACAAATGGAAATAATCTACCAGCCGCTAACAGCTCACACAATCTACCACAAGTCGAACCTTTGGACATTTGAACGAAATATTCATTGTAGCTCGAATAGTTGTGACCTCAATTATTTTCCGTCGTACTTGAGAATCCGTCCCAATTCTCCTCCACATGTGACACAATTATTTCCCGAACTTAGGTCTCTAATAGCTGTGTACAGTACATGAGATGAGAAAGAGACTCGGTACATGAAAATGAGAAAAAAATACTCATTATCTCCTACAATGGGTATAACTGTATGAGGAAACAATTTTCCATTAACATTTTAATATTCTATGCAAAATTTGATGTATTAGATTAATTAAATTTTATCCATTTCTAGCATCCCCAATTCGGCTTACCCACGCTACATGTTACTTGCCTTTCCCATCGCGGTCTTGGGATATTTAGCCGTCATGGCTCGCTCCGCTCATTTTTCTCTTCTAGCAAGAGAGCTCAAAATTAAACTTGCTTGTGAGAATAATAATGATAAATAAAAATTAAAGGCTGTTCAATTTATTAAACATATATCATATATTATGATTTTTTTATATTAACAGTTTGTGTCAGTACCGAACCCGACACGTTGAGTGATCTAAGAATTTCGGTTTCAAAACAGTCGTCCTCCATCATAAAAATACTAGTAATAACTAATTACCCGTACGAAGTACAAGTAAAAGTTTATTTTTCCCGGTTCTTAGCGTTACCCGACAAACACCACAAGGAGATGACCGGACTTCGTTCTCATTTTTTAAAAAATCTTTTAATTATTTTTATTTTATGATTTTTAGTCAAGTAACCGGACGCAGGTCCAGTCGCGTCACACATACAGTAACAGTGGATGTGTTGGTTGATCCGCCGAGCTCCATACCGTCATACTCCTTAAAAAATCGAAATTCAAAAAGACTCGAAAATTATTTTTTGATATTCGTATTTATCTGAAGAATATTTGCAAGCCCCATTCTAGTGAATATCTCGTTTAGTATAGTCGAAAATGGGGAAAATTTGCAGTTATTTTTCAAACTTTTTTTACCATTCTTCACCCCTTTCAAGGTCGAATCTCGAAAAAGTTAGGTAATTTTTAGGTATTCACATGTAAATTTAATTTAATTTAAATTTAATTTTTTTATGTTCTCTACTTTACGTTCAATTAGAGTAAATATAAATGTTTTTATTTATGTGAATTTTAGTGTTGTAAATTAGTATCAAATTAAGAAATAATTTTCTCACAATAAAATGTAATATTACATAATAATAAAACAATTGATATTAATTTTTCACTTTTGAATTATTTTGCACAACTGTTATTGCCGATCATGTTAACAATATAAAAATGAAGCTTTGTTCAACAAGAATGATGTTCAAAACTCTCACAACCAGCGTATCTGGAGCGACGAGAATCCTCATGGTACCTTCCAAAGTGAAAAATTGAAGTGAAAAAAAATTATCAATTATTTTATTATTATGTAATACTACATTTTATTGTGAGAAAATTATTTCTTAACTTGATACTAGAATTTTACAATACTAGAATTAACAATAAATAAAAACAATTAATATCTACTCGAATTGAACGTAAAGTAGAGAACATAAAAAATTAAAATTAAAAATTATAACATCAATTTTCTGGTATAACTCGGCTATTTGTTAACCGATTTAAAAAAAATAAAATATCATTTTGTTCAAAACAAAAGACTTAATATTTTAGCAAAAATACGTTTTCATAAAACTTATATTTATGGAGATGTAACGGATTGAAAAATAAACATGGCCTCCATTTTGTAATTTGCCAAGGTATTTAATTCCTGATTTTTTGGTAATTTTAAAACTTTATTACCAAGACGCTTACCAAATATTAATGTGATTCGTATCTCCGAACTTGAGATGTAAATTTTTATATAAAAATAAAACGGCGGACAGGAGGAGATCTAAGGACAAATTGCCATTTTTCCAAAGGCTATTTTTGTTTAGTTTTATAAGAAGAATCTGAAAAAGTATAGCCAGCTCACCATTTTAGAAACACTCTATATATCATTAAGCGATTTCTGGGTGTTTTTTTACATGAAAATTTCTCGTGCGATGATCAAGACTTATCGCTAGGAAAAAAGCGAGCCTATGGCCCGCCGCGAAATGTTATATGGTTTATATTGCATTACAAATTATTTTATTTACCTTTTTTGCCAATTGTAACTAAATAACGTTCATGAATTTAGCGTACTAACTTACAACAAAAACTTTTACACGTAAAACTTCAAAATCCTGGACAATTTTAGCTGTTTAACACTGCCCTAACCCCAATGTTTTTCTTTTTTTATCCCCAAAACACAAATATAAGTTTAGATAAATTGTTCTTATTAAGAAGTACGAACAGATGAATCTTTAGAGAAGTATAAATCGTTCAAAGGATTCAATCATTTGAATAGTATAAATCGTTCGAAAGCACCCCGGAACACCACCATTAGTCCGCACTGCGCCAATAGAAGCTAAAATAAAAATGTGAGCACGTACAACAAACAAACCCACGCACGGAACTTTTTTTATGGGAAAGATGCCTTCATATATACTCGTGTAACGTGAAATATCAAGTGTTGGAGCTACTTCAAAAAGTCAGAACAAGTTTTTAATATACAAAAATGGGCTGTCAGATCATTATCTGGCTCCCATTTTAAATAAGAATTGCGGAAACCTCTATTTAAAATGAATTATGTTAAATAATCCTTGTGTTTATGTTTACGAATGTACAATGTTTCGGAAAAAATGGTTACTTATTTCTAAAATATTAATCAATATCCGTTTTACCAAATCAGACAACAGAACCTTTTCTTCTAACTCAACACAATACGAGGAAAGGACTTATTGCTTCCGTTACCATTTTAATAAATTGCCGAACCTTGTAACAAAGCTTTCCTTCAATTTATAACAATTAAAAAATCTGTTCAATTTAAAAATAAATTTCTAAATTTTTCGAAATTCGATCTTAAAAGGGGTAAAGAAAGGCAAAAAATGTTGAACAGTGATTGCAAAATTCCCCATTTCCAACTATACTAAACGAGATATTCCCTAGTTGGGGCTTGCAAATACTCTTCAAATAAATGTCTAAAAATATATTTTTCCATAGATTGTATTTCAAAGGCGATTAATTTTTGTTTTACGGAAAGAATATTATTATTCTGTTGATGAGTTTTTAAATAGTACTAATTAAAAAAAAAAACATGATTTATCTGTATCCCATTCAGTGTATACATGTACATGTGTTCAAAAGCAGCTTCTAAAGTGTGAATTATTTTTTCTAGTAATTTTTTATATATAATGTATTTACGTTGAAATTATTTCATATATTTGTATTTGGATAATTAATATGGACTAACATATCCATTTTTATCTTATGATTTGTTTTTATATTTATAATTTATCTTATATTGAAGTGTTATTTATTTTTATATTTCCAACAAAAATTTATTTGTTTATCCAATACTGAAAATTGAAAAATATATGAATAATTATTTTCATTAATTGTACACTATGTAATTCTTCAAAAATTCTCCTTTTTAGTTATTTCCAAACCCTAAAAACCTTACGCTAAAGGAACCTTTTATAAAATAAAAAATCGAAATAGGTCAGTCTAATAAAGAGTAACGGTTGATTATACAGAAAATTGAATTAAAACTAAATTGAAAAATTAAATTAAAACTGAAAACTAAATTCGGATCAACTTAAGTAAACAGATCTTTAGGGAAGTTTTTAGATGCCATGAATTATGGATTTTAAATGATAATAAAAATGGTTTTTTTTATTTTTTGAAGTCGAGATAACATATTAAAAATTAATTTGTAAATTATTTAAAATGAAATAAAACCGTTATTCATAAGCTGTTACAAATTAAAAATAAATTGAACAATTACAAATAATTTTAATCGATTTTTGTTTCATTTTGAAATTATATTTACGAAAAAATAAATCGAATAATGAAAGACACTAAGAATGTGACGGTAAAAGATAAAGTGGAAAAAATATTTTCTTTTAATGGTACGTGTATTATAACCTTTAAAATTTAAGTGGCATTTTAAAATTGCGTTTTTCTAAGGTAATTGTATATATTTATTGATTCTGATAAATTATTTGACATTATTATAGTCTAGTTGTTATATGCAGTACAGTAGATTGCATTGAATTAAATTGCATGCTGCGTTGGTGTGGTAAGAAGTTTTTGTTTGGTCGTTGCACCACCGGCCAATAAAAGATTGCAGTCTACGGTAAAGTTAGGTGTATGTTATACACGTTTATACGTATAGTAAGCGGTAAGTGTGGTGTGTATATAAGAGTATTTGTGTTGTAGTGTGGTGGGTAGTAATGAGATGCAGTGGCTGGAGACTATAGATGTTGTCCACTACTGGAGCCATCAATCCTTCACGACAGTGGTTAATTAAACAGCTTATCAGAGACACAACCGGTGAGGGGTATGGTATGGAGTGGTAGGTAACCCCCTTCGCACCTCGCTCCGAACCCGGCCACCGCGTACCACCATCACTTCCTTCGTCACATCCGCACGATTGACTACCATCTCAAAACTCAATCCTGTCCAGTCAGTTCTGCCATGCATGCCTCTTTCTTTATCTGTATGAATCTTTCTATCCGTCTCTCTCTTTCTATATATATCTTTCTCTGTGACTGTTTAAATGTCTATCTGTCGGTCAGTAAAATATATTGTCTCGTTCAAGATTTGTGGCAAGTTTTTTCTTTATTTATTTCTTTTTTTTTGAACTGTTCTTTTTTGACTGTCTTGTCTTCTTCTTAACAAATATCAAGAAACTGAACTGTCGTCTTAATTTCGATGTTTTGTCTTCCATTCCATATATATATATATATATAACATTCTTGTTGCTCCTCGTCGTTTTTCTTATTATTTTTTACCACTTTCTTATTAGTTTTATTTGAATGTCACCATACAGAAAAATAGATTTACAAGAGTTGCGCGTGTTGTGAATCGTAATAGTCAGTCATGTATCTCTTACTCCACTTGGGCAATCCATTTATTTGTTGTATCTTTTAAAATATGTGCATTAATTTTAAGCTCTAATAAATACGTTGTGTTCTTATTTATATTTATTTTCAGATTGAAAATTTATTTAACCGATTCTCTTATTTACTTAGAGAAATAAATTTATTTATCTTACATTGGCAGAAATAAAAGCAATGTTTAATAATGATTGTTGGTAGTAAAACTAAATATATTACGTAATTTAATTAAGAATTACATGAGAATGAATATTGCTTTATTAGAAATAAAATTTTCTATAGTCGCAGAATTGTAAACACTGTTTTCAAAGTGCCTAAAGAGATCATATTTTATAATTGTAGATATAATTATACTTCCATGACTATTTCTAGTTTTTGGAACGAATGATGTTCACAATATGTCACATATAAAAAAGACTAATTATAATGAATAGACTCTTATATAAAAATATCTCTTTACAAAATATCTGAATTTAAATTGGATTTTTAAAAAGAATATTGTTTTATCGTTACCGAGGCATTTTTTTTCTTTTATATGGTTTTCCATAAAATATACAGAGTTGTTACCATGTATTTTACTTTGATTCCTGATGATGATGATTCATAATACATAAAAAACCTAAAAAAATCAATCTTATTAATTTACATCACTATTACTTATTTCGTCGTACGATATACATATATTGGTAAAACGCCCTCTATATCTACAGCAACTGTATGATCGATTAGAATAGGAATACGATATGGATTCGTTGTATGTACTCCAGTCATGATGAGAACAGGGTGTGTCCTGAAAGTAACCGAATTGGCTCTTGCGACGCGGCAGAGTTTCCCACTCTGGAAAACGGGAAAACTTCTTGTGGAATGTTTTAGTAACACATCGCAATGTCTGAGTGCTGGCAAAACTTCGAAAACGCGTTTATCGTACATCCCAAGATCTCTGACAGCTGGATCCAACACGATTATAATGCATAGAGCCAGACTGCGGTGTCAACGTGGGATTTTCTGACGGACAAGAAAGTGTCAAGTATCAAGGGGTGCCTCGGCATTGTCACCAATGGCTCCCGCGGGACGCGTTTTTGTTGTCTGAGGTCGATCTAGTTATAGTGTATATATTCTGAGCTGTCTATATTATTAATTGTAAATATCGAGTGTAAATAGTGTCTGAAAGTTCTATGTAAATATTGATGTGAATGAGAAGTGTACCTGTCATACCTTTACGTCAATTTCAGCACCACCCTGGCTGAGGAAGTGGGTTTTTAGCGGGTCCCACCACGTAGGCAGTGAACACCACACACCCAGTATGTGCGGATGCTGGGCGTTTGCTTCAGGCAAATTTTCTCACTTCCTACGGAAAAAGAAAAAAAGGTTACAATACATCAATAGGTAAGAAACAACGTCCTTTGGTTAGGTTTTTGAGTAAAGTCGTTTAATACAGATAACAATAATACTACACATGCGCTAACTCAAAGAGGTTTATACATCCTTTTCGCGGATAAAATGGATCTCCAGAAAAAAATTCTCAGAAAAGCACCGTAGAAGAGAAATTAAGAGTAAGATAATCATAATAAAGGGATAATTTACCCACACAGGGATCAGAAAATGAGATAATCCTATATAATAGTTTATTCATATCTCTTCCAGGCAGTGGACATGAATCCCGATCAAGGTACTGTTACGCGAGTTCAGAACTGCACATTATTACATAGTTTAGAAACAGTATAAATTTATATTTGTGTCTTCCTCTGCAGAGCCATAATGTTTTATACGCATTGTTTTATTCTACCCAAACTTTTTTTCTTGTTTTTCATAGAAATATGATGTAGATATACTTAATTCTGGTACAATTATGGATCCACCTTAACGTCGTACCTTCTTATCAGTAAATAGAAAGGGAAAAGCTGCAGTAGACCCCCTCAGACAACATGTCCTGCTGAAAACATCAAATACTGCACGTTCATTGATTTCATTGACACTACCCAAATAAAGCCAGTAGATGTAACCGTTCATGAAAATATAATATAAATAGGGAGTAAAACGATATTTTTTATTCACTTACATATTGTTCATACACGTAAAGTAAATATACGTTATATACTTATTATAATGCTAAAAATTATTTTTTAATTACAATTTAATCAAGTAAAACTATGTCGTAAGTTCCTGATGGTTTTGGCCGAGAATAAAAGTGCTCATACTATGTCTATGCAGTACACCTTATTTTATATAGATGCTTAATTAACCACAGAAGCTGGAAAAATGAAGGTAGAAATGTGATGTAGATATTTTATAACGAGAGAAAATATATCAAGCCAGATCGGGATTCGAACCCGGAATCATCCAAATAAAAAAAAATTAAGATATTAGATTTTCGGTTTTTACCCCATCGTAGCTTGTCTAATGGGCTCTCTCTTTTTTCTTACTTCCGGAATCACAGTAAGGTATTACGTCAGAATATGAATGAGGATATGTATGAATGTAAATGAAGTGTAGTGTTGTACAGTCTCAGGTGGACCGTTCCTGGGAACCCACAGGGTTGGTCTAGCGGTGAACGCGTCTTCCCAAATCAGCTGATGTGGAATTCGAGAGTTCCAGCGTTCAATTCCTAGTAAAGTCAGTTATTTTTACACGGATTTGAATTTTAGATCGTGGATACCGGTGTTTGGTGGTTGGGTTTCAATTAACCACACTTCTCAGGAATGATCGAACTGAGACTGCACAAGACTACATTTCATTTACACTCATACATATCGTCCGCTGAAGTATTATCTGATAGGTAATTACCGGAAGCTAAACAGGAAAACAAGAAGAGGACCGTTCCTGGGATATGTGGTTAATTGAAACCCAACCATCAAAGAACACCGGTATCCACTATCTAGTACTCAAATTAATATAGAAGCAACTGCCTTTACTAGGATTTGAACCTTAGACCTTTCCACTTCGAAATCAGCTGATTTGCGATGACGAGTTAAATCAAATCTTTTGTTACTTTTTAAAAATTAATCGTTATTTTATTGCTTTCATTAAATTTATTATTATTTGAACTTTTATTTTATCTTTTTAATCATTCAATATGTTTATCTTATTAAATTTAAATATTTTAATAAAACTACAGCAATTATCTAGCTAAGAATACAATGCTTTGTGTGTTTTTATCTAGATAAAACAATTAACTCCTTGCATTTTATATTTTAAACATATATCATAGATTATTTTTATATTATTAACAGATTAAACATTCTAAATTACATAATATAATTCAGCATTATGTAGTATAACTTCATTTCTATACTTTCAGTATTTTATATATATATATATATATATATATATACATAATAAATTTTTGAACGTTATTTTTATTTATATGAATATGTGGGTGTAAAAATGATATCCAGTTTCTGTTGGTCATGTAAAACTTATCGTAAAGAGATGATGTATATATTTTATTGAGTAATCGAAGGAGGGATATAAAGTTGCAAATGTAAGAAGGGGGAACCAAGATTTCGGCCAACTGTTCCGTAAGGTTAAGAATTGAACCGTAAGTCAGTAGCTCACCCCTTCACGTTTTATTTATATATACACGCACACATTTTAACATTTTATGGGTCATATCTTTAAGATGCAAAAGACAGCTAGTCCGCAAGATTAATGGTCTTCTTGACACATAATTCAATTTTAGGTTATCCTGGAAATTATTCAACATAAATATCTTGCCTTGTGACATTCGGTTCAGTGGTATTTTATTTCGTAAAAATTATCCAAGAAGTTTTGTAGTGTGATCGTACACTTTAAAAAAAAGTTTATATCGGACGCGTCCGATTCTTAAGTTAATTTTTAAGATACTGTTTTAAGTCAGATAATATTTTTATTTTATCGGCCAGTCTCTATAAATCTATTGTTTAATTTATGACTTAATTATTTTTACGTCGTAACATTAATTTAACCGGTTTGTTATACTTTTCTATTCCTTTCAGTTCTGTGCTAAAATTATAATCTCAAGATATTATTATCTTTTTTCTACATACTCGATTATTTGGTTTATATATTGTAACGTTAATTTTTCTTTTTTCTTTTTTTAAGAGTTTTAATACTTATCTCTTCGCCGTGTACGTTAACTATGAATGATTCTACTAAATAGCGAGTTTGAACATACATGTTAAGTACATAAACTCTGACGTTAGTAGATTATATTTGTCACTAGTTCGCTTACGAAAATTATGCTGTTTTGAAAAATAAAAAAAATATTCCAAGCCAGGGAGTGAAATGCTCTTCCATTTTCTCCATTTTTCGATCATTCTAAACGTCCAACAACACCACAGGTTAACGCGATGAAATATTTAATAGTGATACTAGATGTAAATATAACGTGGTTTGAACGATTTAGAAAATTAAAAAAATAATTAGTTTTAGTCATTCGTAAGTTTAATTTTTTAAAGAATTTTTATCCTCCAAAATTATTAAAAACGTTATATCATGCACTAACCTAGTCAAGAATAATGTATGGTGTATCATGTTGGGGAGGGGCATATTATTCAATTATAAAACCAGTGTTTATTGCTCAGAAATATATAATTAGGTTAATTTTTTTAAAAATCGACTGGCAAAATTTTTTTCCCTTTCTAAGAAACTTTATTTTTTGTTCCTTAGGTATTTATAAATTTATAAAGTTTTAAGGATCTTCTTTAATAGAATTATGAATAATTAAGTTAATAATGCAGAATATATAAGAAAATCTTGCTGAAAAGTCATCTTTTTATTGCTTAAAATAAAACTTGAATTACGTATATAAACGTTTCTACAGCTTTTTAGTTCTAAAAATCTATAACTTACTTTTCAAAGAAATCAAGAAATGTAGGAACAAAACTAAGATTAGTACAAAATTATTCTCTCGGTTGTTTGAAGTAGATAATATAGATTGTTGTTCGATTAGTAGAATGGAATGTTTGTTGGAAATTACCGCAAAATAAGAAAACAGGTTTGAATTGAATGGTATAAAGTATGCCGACAGCAAAATAAATAATTAACTATTTTAATTTATAGATTTTTTTAATATTATTTTTAATTTTGATGGCAATCCCCAACACAGCATATTTCTATCACTAAGTAGGTTTTTTTTTACATGGAGTATATAGTAGTTTAGGTTTGTAATGCATTTCTAAGATACTACTCATTTTCATTTTCTGTGCTATTCTGGTTCATTCAAAAAAAAACGGTACTACTCGTATGTAAAACAAAATTTGAGAAATAAATTAATATTTCCTTTTTCTTTCCGGTAAATACATTCTTGTACAATATATTATCTGTATTTTATATATATATATATATATATATATATATATATATATATATATCTTCTGTGAATAAATGTACTTCTTTGAGTATATTCTTCCGTATCAGCACACCAATTCCATCCACCGATGTGAAAATAATGTTCAACCCTCCAAGTGATACTTCATTCTGTCGAAAAGCTGACTCCAAAGAAAATTATTACTCTCAGAGAAAGCTGTTATGACTGGTATCACTCGCACGTCAATGACATTACGCGCAGCTCGGCCATAAGAATATAATCAAAAGCATGTGACTACTGATTAAAGATTATGATTGATAGCATACAGAAACACGTTGTTGCAGCCCTTTTATTTTTAAATAAAGGGTTTTATATACCTCTGCAACTTAATAGGATATTATAAAATGTACCGTACAACCTAATTTTGATTTAGTTTTATTGTATTTTTACAAAATTCTGTCGTAAATATTTCTCCTTAAATTTATTTTCATAACTCTTTATGTCGAATTTTATACATCCACCTATTTTTTTCAACATTTATTTGTTTAGTATCTTCACATTTTTAATTTATTTATATTTGAAATCTTTTCGTAAACTATATAACCAGTTCAAATCTCTATTTTATAATAATTTGTTGATTTTGTAAGGCTACTATACAGAATCGGTAGAAGATTTTTACCACGGATTCTCTTGATCTACCCAGGCAAATGCTGGTATAGTTCCATTTTTTATCCATGGAGTAGTATATCTACTCATTCATGACGCGATCTGTGTAACTTATTATTATATATCAATAAAAATGCAATATTTTTATATTGCATTTTATAATACAAACGTATTACATTATTGTTACACCACATATATATTTTAAAAATAATTTATCGTTTATTTATTGTGGATAATTTTTCATATTCTTATCGCTACACTACATAAAAGTATCAAAAATATATTTTTTAAAATGATTTATATTATAATTACTTAAACAAAATGTAATAAGATAGAGGACGATGAACCGATGAATTTTTATGTAGAAAAAGAAAGAATGATAAAAGTACAGCTACCATATTTACAGAAATTTTAAAAAGTGAAAATTAAATTAAAAGTAAGTAGAATTTGAATGGATAAAGAGTAGTTTAACATAATAGAAAAATAGTTACTGTGCACTGAAGTAGAGTAAAATATTGTGAAAACATCGTATATGATGTACTGAATAATTGGAGTGTAAATATGTATAGAAGTGAAAGATTAAAAAATAAAAGCTAGATGTATCTGAAATAAAATGAAGATAAAATGAGCAGCGGAAAGTAAAAAATTAAAAAGCAGTGAGAAGTTGGAATAAGAATATAACCCTTATCATAACAGTTCAGAGTATTAAATCTAATTAATTGGCTGAGATATATCATGATCAGTAGGATAGGATAGAAGATGCAAAGAAGGGAGACCGGAAAATATTAAATATTGTAGATTATTGAAAAGGGATTCTACAAATTAACTGGAAATTAAAGAAAATGGAATTGATATGTGGTGCAAAGGACCTGCCTAAGAATAGATAACCTTTTTATACTCCTACATATATTATGACTTGGACAAAAACAGTAATCTGTCTTAAATAATTGAGACTGTAGGAATTACAGTATAATTCTTTGAAAATAAAATATTATCGAAGAATAGAAATGAATAAGTTCATTGAACCAGTTAAATTACTATTACGTACAATAAGAATTTTTGAATTATTTTTATAAGTAGGAATTGCTTAATAGAAAAAACTGGCTATTTACATTTAAATTTATAATTGATAAATTATAATTTCATTAACAATTCGATTATAATGGGCCTGTTTATAATAATAATATTATGATGAATATTAATTACTCGGTAACTTAATATGTATTATAGTTACTACAGTAGTCACTTAAACACGGCTTAAACAAGTGAATTAAGTGATCACTGTCATGTTGTCGCCTCTTGGAGCTTCTGTTTTGTCTAACTTAGCTTGTTGTGTAACACACCTAGTTGTAAGATATTAATACCTCAGGCCTGAGGTCATCGTGTCACAAAGAGAAGCAGGATGTTTAATTCAAGATATATTAGA
Source organism: Lycorma delicatula (assembly GCF_047948215.1). Taxonomy (NCBI): domain Eukaryota; kingdom Metazoa; phylum Arthropoda; class Insecta; order Hemiptera; family Fulgoridae; genus Lycorma; species Lycorma delicatula. The sequence goes on along the minus strand of NC_134458.1, from coordinate 136,862,468 downwards.
ACTACGAGGAGGTTAAACTAACCTAACCTCTATATAAACCCCCCACTAACCTAACTGTTACCCTAAAATATTTAACAGCGTAGAATCATCACAGCCTCTTAGTTTGTGTTAATTTGTTATTGTGGTGTATGTACATATGTGTCTGTATGCGCGCACCCACGCCCAAACATCTCTGTGCAACTCTCTCTCTCTACATATATATATATATATAAATATAAACTTTACAACATACAAAACAAACTCACACTTACATACACACACACAAGGTATGTTTATGTTACGTCGTGAGTAGCCATGCAAGATTTTATAACATAGTGTCGCTCATAATACAACATGTCTGTCCCCCTCATGAAACTAATTCTCTTACTTCTGAGTTCTCATTTAATAATCTATAACCATTTATTGCAGAATTCAATAGGGACTAGTAAGAAACGCACACAATTTACATTGTTCATGTAAGTAAATTGAATTATGTTACACAGTTATTCTAGTCTTGTGTAATAATAAGTTAATTCATTATCCCATTGGAATTAAAATTTGATTTAATTTTATCTTTTACAGTCCATAAATATTGGAAAAAAAAAAGTTAATATTTTTTTTTTTTATATCTATGATCAGTTAACTTATTATTTTTACATTCCCGGCGAATGCAGCTAGAAGAACTACATAAAAGGGGGAAAGTATGGTGATCATGCCAAAAATGGGGTATAAGTATTTTTTTTTTGCAAATTTTTTTACGTTTTAGGGGTCCAACTAGTTCATCAGACAAGGAAAAAACTTATACAGAGAGATTCCGAATTTCACGGCAATGTCTAGAGTCAAAGATGATTCTACAGCCAAAAATAAGAAAAAGGTTCTTATACACATAGGTCAGATAAAAGTTTGTTAACGTGTTTTGGCTAAAGGAAAAATTAGCCCTGCTTTCTCATTCCTCTGTGAAATTAAACCGTGCTAAAATTCTTGAGGTACAAATCGGGGAGTAAATTTGGTGCTTCCTTATGGTTTTTGATCCAAGAGATTAAATATAATTGTTCCCAGACCTCTATCTCAGTTTTGTTTAAGAAAAACAGGGTAAACACAAAATATTTTCAGAAACTTTGACACCTATATTATATTCCGGACCCACAATAAGAATCATTTTTTTCATTACTTTCATAAAAGTTATATTTTATCTTTTCAACATTTTTTAAACAATTCTGTTTTAAATTTATTTATTTTTTTGTTCGGGATCACTGCTTTATAAATAAATTTTTCGTATAGAGTAACGAAGCCCCTAAAATCGAAATTGTTTTAATTAAAAATCTGGGAATTTTGATGCTTCAAAATTTTATTTTGGAAATCATAACTTGACCGGCGGAGTCGGGAAAATCATGCAATACTTTGCCAGTTTATATATAGCTGGCAAAATATATATTTATTTAACATAATTATATATTTAGGCTTCCAAATTTTCAATCTGTATAATAGTTATTTTTTCTATCGTCTAAGGTATAGTTTCCATTAATAAAATGTTATTATACGTTTTGGAGTGTCTAGCGCATTATTTGAATTAACTTTAAACAATATATATATGTAATCTGTTTTCTACAGTTATAGATTTTCTCAAATCACGACTGATTATTTCGACTAATTCCAAAATTATGTTCTATTTTGGCCTCTATTTGCAATACTCATGTTCGTTTACCATGTTTTAACTGGATTTCACTATGTTATGTTGTGTTGAGGATTATCTGATGAACGACTTCATTCGTGCATCTATTTCTCTTCTTAGACTATAATATCATTTAATGAAGGTATTCTAGCATAAAATTTCCAGAAAATGAAACACCAAGTAAGCTTATATTTAGTCGACTATCATTGAACATGTTATCTAATCTGATATACATCCTTTTAGTAATGTCAACTGAAGGGAGATTGTCAGAATGAATTTTTACCACTTTCAATGATCGGTTTTCATATTAATGTTGTAGTGTACAAGTATTACCATGGAAGTCAGTTTGTTCAATATAATCGTGTAAAAAACTTATACATTGTCGTTTCCGTTCAAGGGAAACTAGGTTGACCCATGGATTCGTTTATCATCTCAGAATTACCCATTATGTCCCTTTCCTAACTAAAAGGTGCGCCACATTTTTTTTGTAGAACTTGTAGGTTATGCCGCATTGCTTCAGAACTTAAAATAGTATATAAAATTGATGGAAAGAACAAAATGAGATCAAAAGTAACTTTGTTAAAATTCTAAATTAGGGATTTGTCTGTACTTTAACATAGTTTTCGTTGCTGTTCATATTTAGAGTAACGTTTTCACTTATCTCAAGAATTTATACAATTTCTTGACATGTTATTGCTTATTTAATTCAATTATTATTTTTATATTTGCTTTTATTTGCTTATATTTATTTTTCTGAGTGATGACCTTTAACAACAGTATTTGTAATGGTTTTGTTATGTTTTTAGGATCCGTGTATCTTTTAAGTTTTACTGTTACTTGTGTAATTAAGGGTGAACTTTTATAGTTTTTTATTGTTAGATTTTTCTCTTTTAATCGTGTGTTTACGACCCCAGTCTTTCGTCCTTTACCCCAGATTTCAAGAAATATAATAAATATACAGTTTTGGGATCTACATTTATATGTTTTTTCCTCAAATTTTCAGATAGGATTTCATATACCACTAAATTTACTTCTTAATTTCGAAGACAAGAAATATAATTTGGCTTAATTTTACCGAAAGCCCAGAAATCAGTGCGAAATTTTTCGCCAGCCGACACTCGTTAACGAAGTATGTTTATATAAACTTTCTTCTTTATTTTCACCATTAGAACGTGTTCCGAAAGTTTTTTACATAATTTTTCGTGAATAACTCTGCGATTATACAGACACACACTGATTCACGGTGAAAGGGAAATAATTAAAAATAATAATATGAAAAATAATAATTATATGGGAAATAATTGAAACTGATTCTAGAGCTTTCAATAAGGAAAAAGGTTCATACAAACATATGTCAGAAAACGTTTTGTTATAAAGTTACGGCTAGCAAAATTTTCGCCCGGTTTTCAATTCCCCCGGTGCAAAGAGGTCATACAAAAATTTCTAAGGCGTTATATAAAGGGGTACACGTGGTTTCTTACGTCTTTTGAACTGAAAAATCGAATAAAACAGGTCCCAAAACTGTATCTCCCGTACTTTACATAATATCAATCATAAAACAGAATAATTCGGTGACAAAAACATTTTTTTTGTGTATGAAGTACAATAACTATTAAATGGCTAATAAATTCGTAAACATTGCTATTAAAACTTTTAAAGAATTTAATTCGGAGAAAATTGATGCAATAAATTCTATGAAAGACAAAAAAAATCATCTTTTATTATAAGTCTGAATTAAATCAAAATTTAAATTAAATCGGAAGTCTAAATTTATTCTTCTAAAAATAGCTGTTATAATATTTAAAAATTAGTAGCTTTTTTCTGTTAGTTTTTCTTTTAATAATAAAAGTTTATTCTTGTTTTTTATACACTTTACTACTCAGTCTTCTCAGAATTAAATTCTCTACAAGTTTTGATAATAATTTACGTATTTTTTGGTCATTTAATTTAGTTATTCTACTTCAAACCTAAAAAACCGTGTTTTTTGTCGCTAAATCTCTCTGTTTTACGTCGGATATCATGTAAACTATGGGAAATACAGTTCTGGGACCTGTCTTATTTGATATTTCAGTTCAAAAAGCATAAGAAACCATCAAGTACACCCCTTATATAACGCCTTAAAAATTTCAGTATGTCCTTATTTCGGGCGAAAAATTTCGCTAGCCGTAAATTCTGTAATAAAGCGTTTTCGGATATACGTTAGGATGAACGTTTTTCCTTACTTCAAGCCCTACAGTCAGTTTCCAAATTATTTCCCTGTCCTCTTGAATCAATTTATAGAAGCTCTATTCTTATTTTTTCCATTGAATCGTAGGTTAGTATTTGATGTACATTTGTAGAATCTTCTTACTAATAAAAAGCATCTATTTGGTTAAAGCTTATTTATAAATGTTTTAGTATTTTCAGTATATGAATTTTTATTAAAATTGTGACAAAATAGTTTGAATACAATTATTAACGTATGTTTTTTGAATCAGATTTTTAGACGTAGTATATAGAACACATTTATTTCTTTTATCCTGTTTTGTAAAACATTGCTGTGTTAAAAATTGTCATGTTGCATAGAAAATTAATTATTATAACGTATTTTTTATTTCAAAGTAAAAACACAGATTAAAAGTTCATGCTAATTAAAGATATAACAGACATAAATAATAAAAAAACATTTTAAAATAATTTGTATAAGCGGAATAAAGTATCATTTTAAAATTTTTTTTTTTAATTTTCATTTTATTTTCGTTAAAGAATTATAAGTAAAAGAGATTTAAAGAAAGATTTCAACGTATTAAACTGTATAAAGAAGGTTGAAATTATTATTATGGAAGACTGTTGATGTTATGTATGATATAATAACAGCAATTAAATATGACAGCCGTATGGAAGGAAAATGTGGGGTGTGAAAGACGGATCAAAAGACTCATATAACACACACACACACAACACACATCATAAGATGGACATAAATACGGTACAGCTGGTGACCGTCTATCATAACTAACTTATAGCAAATCATATCAAACATATATATATATATACACACACACACACACACACACACACGCACAAATGTAGGATTCTACATAATATATATGTTATGCCACCATATGCTCTCTTTCGTATTAGTTACTCGCTCGTTAGGTTTTCATCAGCTTGATCTCCCTAAATCTTTCCATTATTATTTTTATTATTATTGGAAGTAGTAGTGGACGCTAATTCATTAATAAATTTGATTTAAATAAAACTGCATACGTTGTCTATACGTTGTAATAAATATTAATGGCTTATTTAAATACTATGATACATTTATAGACTAAAAATACATTTTCAAAAGTTCCATGTGTTTATTATAAATTTACTATAAGTTATTAATTACTGGTTTTTTTATTTAATTGTTTAATATAGAATTTTTTTATTGAACTACATATTATGTATAATTAAAAAAAGAATTTTAGTGACTAATGATATAAAGAAAGTACCTAAAAAATTAAATATTCTGGAAGATAGTAAAGAAATAATTTCTAGTGATATGTAATCTTTTTTAGGTATTCTACCACAAATGTAACATCATGTGCGCGCGCGTGCATGTATCTAAGTATATGATCAGCATATGTCTATTTTTTTTTTAAAATGATTATAAGAATTTATTATTTTTTTCTTTTTAAGAATTACTGTGTTAAAAGTTTATCATTAATATTAACGTGAAAACCTTGTGAGATCTCTTTTTAAAATTAAACCCCAAAAATTTGGCTTGCTTTAAAAAAATCTTAAAGTAATTATTTTTAAATAATTTTATGAAAGTTAAAGATTCTAAAAGTAATTAATATACATTAGATCTCAAAGTAATTAATATAGTATTAAAGATTCATACAAATTTTATTATCCGTTTTAGAAGAAATTTAATTTTGAACTTTGTGTTTTTAAGCAAGTTTATATTAACTATTCTAAATAAGAATTTGTTAGATTTATAGAATTTATTATGAATTTTTCTTAAGAGTGATGTGATTGTAACAAAACAGAATAATTCCAAGACTGTCGCACGTTCGCGGCTCGATCACGATACTGAGAAACTGACAATCGAAAATGTTTATATAATTACAATTTATAGGTTTAAAAACCAAAGTAAAGCAAGACAAATTAATAATAATAATAATTGTTTGTTGTTTGTTTTGTTTGTTTTGTTTGTGCAACAGAACAGTTACACAAAACCTTTGTATGTTGCACAGTATTACATAAAATCATATAGAACAATCACAATAATAGCTACAAGTCAACAACTCACATATAAATTAAAAACAATATGTAAAATACAATAATAATAATAACAATTATACAGGGTGTCCCATATAAAACGCAACCCATCATCAATCACTCATCCATGAAATTTCAAAAGTCAAGCTTACTCCCCTACTCGTTACTGAAATGGACTCGTCCAACATCTGAACATCGCGGCGACGCAGTAGAACACTACCGATAGTAACAACAATGCCATCATAACGTTCAGTGTATAGCTAGAGACAAGGTAGTGTTTTCGCTAGATGAACGTGTTTTCATTGCCGAGTCGTACTTCAGTACGAAATCACCGGTTGCAGTGCAAGATTTGTTTCGCCATAAGTACCCAGATAAACCGGCTCCTAACAAAACATCAGTATTAAGGTTAGTCGCAAAATTTAGAGTGACCGGTTCTGTTAATAACAAGGAACACAAAAGATCTGCGTCAGTGTTGAATACAGATACAGTCACTGAAATCAAATACCGATTGCTCGCCTCGCCAAATAAATCGATCAGCCGTTTGTCTGCTCAAATTATGTTTTCTAAATCAACCGTTCATCGGGCGACCAAACAATTACAATACGTCCTTATTGCATTCAAACGGTTCATCGACTTCTTGAGCCCGACAAAGTAAAACGGCTACAATATTGTCAACGGTTCCGTCGATTTCTGCGCGAGGGAATTAATGCTACGGATTCGTTATTTTTCACAGATGAAGCACCGTTTCATTTGGACGGCTACGTAATCAGCCAAAACAGTAGAATCTGGAGCACTGAAAATCCCCACGTTTATCACGAAAAACAATTACACCCGCAGAAGTCGGGCGTGTGGTGCGCGATATCGCGGAAGAAAATAATCGGTCCTATTTTTTTCGAGTACACCATTAATGCAGAATGATATCAGGATATTTTATTTCAGTTCATTGCACTCTTGGAAGAGGAAGACAGACACTGATGGTTAAAACATGACGGAGCGACATCGCACTACGCAGGTTCAACTTCTGATTTCGTCGAGGAATTCTTTGGTAATCGTGTTATCGGTCGAGGCTTGTGGCCACCAAGATCTCCAGATTTGACTGCGGCGGATTTTTTTCTACGGGGTTACCTCAAAGAAAAAGCTTACAGAAACAAACCACGAACACTTGACCGATTGAAAGTCAATATTGAACAAGCTGTATTAAATATCCAGCCACAAACTTTGAAAAAAGTTGCAAGAAACGCTGTAAAAAGAATTGAAGCTTGTATTCAAGAAGATGGCGGCCACTTCCAACATTTACTCTAAATGTAACGTAATGGATGGTAATAATAAAAATTACATTTGCATTTACACATGCCTTTTTATTATTTCAATACCTACCAATATAAGGTTGGGTTGCGTTTTATATGGGACACTCTGTATATTCAAATACAAAAAAAAAATAATTAGAACTTTAAATACGGTAGTTAGGAGTGATAATAAAAACATATAGATGAAAACATACAAAATCAAAAATACAATATTACTAATACATTTCAAATATCACAATAAGTTATAAGTAATAATCCTTTAAAAATAATAATTATTTTAAAACCATAAAAGTGAGCATTACTACCAGATTTATAATTTCGAAGAAAGTCCAAGAACAGGCTCAAGAAGTTTTTAACTATATCTTCATGTGTCGTCTCTACTGTTACACTAAGGATAATAATCTATCGCCACGTAACCTTCTCAAATTTTTAATGAAGGTCTTCTCATCTTCCCAAAACCTTATTTTATCCTGGAACTTCACTGCAACGCTGGTACACCGCTCAATCGGAGACACGGTAGAACCAATTGGTGTCACAAATTGTCTAAAAGACCTCACTGACCTGGTCTGGTTTCGTAAGACAACTTGGTAACGCGTCAGAAGTTTATTGTGTAGACCTAATAATAATAATAATAACAATAATAAACGATAATTATAAAACAAATAATAAAAGTAGAAATCACTACCACATCAACAATAATAATAAAAATAATAATAATAATAAAAAACAGTAATTACATACCAAACAGAACTTTTGTAATCGTCAGGATTTATTCACAGATAGATAAATAATGAAAACCAGAATTCAGTCCCACTGACAAAAGATATTAGCATGACAGTTAGTCTTAACACTTTTAACCACTAGTCTTGTATTAACAACAATAGTACAATAAATAAGACAAGTAAAAAGTTCTTATACCGCAAATACCTTTCCTGTTAACAAATAAAACTACCCTGACAATTTATGAACGAAGTTTAGTACATTATGTCTTTCACTTATAGTCCAACTAATTCTTGTTTTCGTGTACTGGAATTACTTGTGACGTCAACTTAATCGCGTCGAATCGGGATAATTTCTCTACCGTAGCACTGTCATCTCGCAGACTGACATCATAACGTTTCTCTTAGACTGATTCGCAGAACTGATATCATAACGCCTCACATAGACTGACTTCAACTGGTCTTCCTCGGAATATTTATACTCCTATCCTCTTTACCTACCGAACCGGACCCAACTCGAAGCATGAGAATGATCGTCCTCCCTCACACGTTCCCATAAATTCCTACCCTGGTCTAGTAACTCTTCCATAGAACAAACATTTGTTTAGGCGTGTCAGTGGGCAGTATTACAAAAGACGATTTTTAAACGGACCTGTTACTTTTACTAAAAGGGTTTCTTTTAGCCCCTTTTTGGATTCCTCCCATTATTGTAATTTCTACTACTTCCTACTTAGTTGGTAGGAATCCGTTACTCAGGTCTGTTATACCGGTCTTGTTACAATACCTTCTTTTGGTGCTCCTAGATAGCATGACTAAACTATACACATGTCAATGAATGAATCATATTGGAATTCTTTGAGCACAGTTATGGAAATTTTATGTTTTTGGAATGGATCGTTGAAATTAAACTTCTGAAAAATTCGAATACCTCTGAGCAGTTTATGTTAAGCGTTTTAAAGTGATTAACTAGAAAAAGTGTTTTTTTTTTGTTTTTAAATAATAATTTTAAAATTTTCCAAAGCGGTTGGAAATATGTACAATAAAATAATCTACACAAAAATAAATATATTAACATTTATTTTAAACATTTTCTCAACCCGTTTTGAAAAATTCCATTTATTTTCTGTAAATAGATTCGGATTATTTTCTTATTTCAATCACCACTTTACGAATATCACAATTTTTACTTCAACTTTTTTGTAAATTTATTTTTACTCCCACTATTTCTTTTGGTTTGATGATTTAATTTTTCACAGAAGCTCGTAGCTTGTAAATAGAAATTGTAGCTTTATGAAAAATTTCCATGCCTGACCAGGATTCGAACCGGAATTCTCCACATGAAAAACCGACAAGCTATCAAAGTATATAAAAGTAGTTTAGTGCGATGAAATTTTTACTAGTTATGTTTCATTTTAAGCATTCACTTAAAGTAAAACAAAAATAATTGTTTTTTCCATTGAAAAACTATCAAAACTTTTAAGAATATATACTCTATAATTTTAATAACATTTATTTGAACTATTCTTTTCCGCTTTTATGAAACTTAAACATTTTAAACTAGAAAATTTCTTAAGTTAAACTAAATAATAGAGTGATTTTATGTAATAATGAGTTATAAAAAAAAAGTAAATATAGGTCTTAAAAACTAAGGAATAAATTATTTTTAGGACAAGATGATACATCATGATGGGTGAATTCTTTCATTGTTATTGTTCCCAAAATTGTTCTATCTATTAAAGTAGAGAATCCCATTACAACTATAGTAGTTTGAGTAGTAGTAGTAGTAGTAGTAGTAGTAGTAGTAGTAGTAGTAGTAGGGGGTCTGTGAGCATTTTTCACAAAATGCAGCGAGAGATGCGGAACTGTGGTTAAAAATTTTAATAAGTTTTTCTTAAAGTTGCATTCAGATTATAAAATATAAAATTATGTTTTGCTATTAGTTGAAGAACAATATCCTTCAGAAAAAAGTAGAATAAGACATTCCATACTGTTTTACGAATACTAAGTTAATTATCTTGAAGTTTTATTAAAATAAATTAATGATCCGACCCGTTTTTATAAGAATAGAATTGATAATAATAAATCATAATATATTAAAAACAATGTAGCCTGCAATTTTAATGTCAGTTGTTTTGGAATGGTTACAGCTTACTGTTGTACTTTAAAAAATACGTACGGCTCCATCAATCGATCAATGTGAGGCTTAGTGGCATGTTTACTACCGCAGCATTTTGTCTACAACTGCTTTAACTTAACTGTCTTTAAATCTCTCTCACTAAACTAACTCACCGCCTTCTTTTATATACACTGAGTATATCCTCTATGTATGTAGTTTATATACTCTACTTTTTTTTTTTAATAATTCTTAAACCGTCTGCCAGACTGTTTCTGGCAAGTCGGCTGCTGTTAGGTAAAACCATCCCTTGTGACGATATAAAGTGGCTGTTCTCCATGTCATCATCCGAACTATTACGATATATCAACATTAAACAACGTATTAGAGTTTGTTATACTAACAGAATATTTACACGCGCGCGCGCGTGTGTGTATGTGTTTCTCTAGATATTTGTGTATGTATTTAATATATTATAATACTAACACTACTTTATCCATGTATATTATGTTTAAAACAGACAAATACATTCACATATAATAAACTAACATTAACAGTCACTAAAGGATCAACATTGACTAAATCATGACGGCCTTCCTTCTTCTATATCTTTATTTCTGTAAAGAAATCTTATTAGTCACTTTTAATTTAAAGATAATCTGATTATTTTTGGAAAGTTTATAAAGAAAAATGGAGAGATGATACAAAAAAAAAGATGTTCATTAAAATGAAGATTCATTCCTTCTTATTTTTAATATAAACAGAATTCATTTATTTATTTACCATAACAATTTATGTGGCCTGTACCATTTATAAATTAAAAATATTTTATCTTAAAATTTATATAAAAATAAATTAAAAAAGAAAAGAAAATACAGGCAAAGGAAAAGAGGAATTTATTTATTATTTTTGTTTTATTATTTATACATCACCTCTAATAAAAATTTAATTCTTATTAAAAGTATATATATATATATAGCCGGTCAGGGCTAGCCCTTCCCATCTAGCCATCTGAACTACCACTGGGTTCATTACATTCATGCTTGTGAGAATAAAACTGCTAAATAACAATTAAAGTCTGTTCAATTTATAATCAGTGCAACAATTTGGTCAGTAAGGGACTCGAAACGTTCTAAGTATGTGGGTTTCAGAATAATCGGCTCCAATCTTAAATCAGCTGATTTGGAAGTCGAGAGTTCCAGCGTTCATGTCCTAGTAAAGTCAGTTACTTTTACCCGTATTTGAATACTAGATCGCGGATACCGGTGTTCTTTGGTGGTTGGGTTTCAATTAACCACACATATCAGGAATGGTCGAACTGAGACTGTACAAGACTGCGCTTCATTTACACTCATACATATCATCCTCATTCATCCTCTGAAGTTATCTGAAAGGTAATTACCGGAGGCTAAACAGGAAAAAGAGAGGCTCCAATCTTAAAAATAGTAGTTATAGCTAGTTACCTGTGCGAGGACGGTAAAAATGTAACGGTAACTTGGGTACGGTTACCCGACAAACATCACGAGGACCGTACCTTGTTTCTTTTTCTCTCTTTTTTTGTGAACAATATTATCTAAACAATGAACTTGTATGCAATATTTACAGCTTTTCTCTATGGATTGTGTATGTACAGGTTGTTCCTACGAGAGAAGCCACACAGTTGCTTATGCGGGAAGCAGTGACTCTCCAAATGGAGACCAGCCATTTGGGGCCTCTGCCCTTGTGACTTATTTACTGTCATCAAAATATATCTTTACGTGGGAACTGGAGGTGGTTGAAAACGAAGAGCATGTCTAAAGGAATGTATGCCGTACACCGTCGCACATTAAAAGCTACTTTTATCGATAACTAAAAGAGATATCGAAAAAGACCTTTAAAAGACCTTTTTTAAAGAAAATGTAATTTCAAATACTGCAAACGGTTCTTGAATTCGATTTGACCAACGGTGTGGCCATTTGAATATCGGCAAGGAACATAAACCAGTTGTTACCTTAAGCCATTAAAACGACCACAATTTTCAAAAAGTGAAATATTTCTTAACGGCAATAGTTCTGTTTTCTTTCCAGATATGAAACCTATGACCGTAAAAAACTTTCATTCAGTCGGTTGAGAGTAGTTTTCGCGTGAAAGAGTAACAAGATTACAGAAACCGAGATTAAAGATTACAGTATATATTTATATGTATCTTAGCTTTTAAAATGTACAAATAAAAATTATTTAATTAAATGACTTCAATTTAAAACATATTTAGTTTTTCCCAAAATATGAAATACTTGGCTTATTGAACGAAGAGAATTTTAAAAGTTAATAAAAAATACGGAATACAAAAACATTTCTACATACCTATAAAAAAAAAATTTTCTTATTAATGTAACTTTGCACTTAAAATCAATTTTTAAAGACTGTAAATAAAAATAAATTACATGAAAAAATAGTAATTCCCCGTAAGCTAGTTTATTGCTGTGAAAGTCGTTTCGTCAGCACAATACACTTGCCATGAAAGAAACTGATCTTTGTTTAATACATAAATTTAATACAAGAGTTTAATACATGCTTTTTATTATCTGCTCATTTGTCAATGCTTCAATATGTCCATTGGATAATTGTTGCTCGAAAGTGAATCTTATCACTGGTTGCCTACATTATATGACATTCCATCGGAATTTAGGTTAGCATATAGAATAATTGGTTATATAAAATTATTGGTTGAATAATTGGAGGGGGATCTTTTACGTTACTTTTACCATTAGTTACGATTTATATATATAAATTAATCCTTATTTGTAAAAAAAATTCTTTTTATTTTTTATGAATATTTATATAATAAACATGATGGAATTTTATATCCATTTTGTTTCATGATTGTTCTAATTTGTGTAACTGAAGTAATAATCAAAACCACTTTTTTAATTAAAAGGGAAATGTTTGGGAGTGTTTATAAATTAGATTACACAATTAAAATAAGTTTTTAAAAAGGCACTAATCGAACTAAATTTCGACCAAAGTGTAGGGAAACGTTGCCAAAATATTTGGTAATAAAGAAGAAAGAAGGAAGTTTTACTAAGATCAGTCCTTTCGCGATTGCTCGAGGGATCACAGAAGTTGCAGAAGATTGCAATTGTACCGCATGCTACGGTAAATTCTCCAGGGGATGGTTATGTGCAGGAATTTTCTGAGGTGCACAGAAGACGAAATTTTTGATGAACTCTATGGACAAGGAGTTGTTGCATGTGACGGCTGAACATATGACGAATCGTAGAAGTTATACTCTCCGTTTGGCATGTCTTGATGTTTAACATTTCCAAGTATCCCGAAAAAATAAATGTTAGCTTTCATAAACTGGATGTTCATTTATTCGTCCCGACTCAATTGCAATGTTTGGGATGTCGAAGATTCTGAAATACAGCGGTCTGATGACTAGGAAAAAAATCAGTCCTTGTGGTGTCCCACGACATCCGGATGCTTGTACAGGGATCCGCCGATTCGTGCTAATTGCCACGGGAATCACTCTGCGAGGCGCGAAATTGTACAATTTAGAAGGGTGAGGTAGCAATCCAGGAGATAAAAACCATTAAAAGGCGAGCTACTTAGAAGCTAGAAAAATAGTGCACAGCAGATCACCAAAGGACGCGTGTCCTGTGCTCAGGTTATTGTGGCTCCTGCAGCTAACTATAAATCAAAGATTTAATCTCTGAACTGGCACCAAGTCTAGCGAACATGGTCGAACTTATCTTTAATGACAAATTGAAAAGTAGACTAATTAGAGAAACTACTCCAAAGTCGTCACAGAAAAATCATATGTTTCCAAACAAAATATATACGTTCTAAAAATGATCCGTCGACCAGTCAAAAGAAAAATGAAGCTAAATCGCAGAAGAAGTTTGAACATAATACACCGACAGTAAAATTTTAAATAAAGAAAATCCCCGCTCAGATAATCAGCAAAGAAGACAACGCGATGATAATTAGAAAAGAGAGTGATGGACAACCATCAATGGAGCTTCCGTAAGCTCAGAAGCCTCTAAAAGAGAGGAAGAGCACTTATTCGCCCCAAACATTTTAACGGGAAACGCATCATACTTGTACTCTGATGTAATGATCACTGCACCGGCTACGTCAGCAGCAAGATATCCTCTGTGATTTACTACGGAGGATCGGAAGATTCCATCTCCGAAGCCTCAGACACCCTGGAAACAGAGACGAAGGCCGTAAGGAGGTTGGAGATAAGAAATTAAAAAGGATGGTCTAAAGGTAAACCTAGTTGTTCAATCGTATAATTGTAACTTTTTGGCGAATTTTCATTAAGGATGAGTTTTTAAGAACTGCGGGACCCGTTTTGACAGATATGAGAACATTTCTTTGAAATGGAAGTATGTTTTAAGTCGCAAGGGTCGTATACACCCTTGTCATCTTGGAAGTTTTAATGCCTATGATAAGTTTCTTTCTGGATGATCTGTCGGAGAAGACTAACTAGTCTTCTGACTTTATCTTGAGTTTATCAGGCAGGCAAAGACTACTTTCTTTTTTTTTGGAAAAGGGCTAATGACTATAAAAGTTGATGCCCTTAACCCCTACCAGAAAAAAAACAATATGATTTCCGCTACCACGAAAATTAAAATAATCACAATACAATGTGAATATTTTCACATTATTTTCAGTTAACCGGCGGTCGAAATAAATAATACTCATTATGCTGTGTGTATTTTATAAACATACCCATAATACGTCATGGTTAACAAATTTCTATCAACGTTCGAATCCATAAAGATGTTACTAAATCTACATTGTGTTGTAAACGGGCGTTGTTCATTTGGTGATGGTATATGAAACGTGGAAAGACCACGGTCTTTGCACGTTATTTCTTTCTATATAAATTCATTAATATTATTATAATTAGTCCATTGTTCATTTATATCCAGTGCTGATGCCACGAGGTAATATTGTACCAAACAAAAAATACAGTGGCATCACTAGTTATACAAACTAAATTTTTAATTGTAATAGTTTTACTTTCCCGGCGAATATAGCTATTCCAGCTATATTAAAGGATAAAATATGTTGATCATGTCAAAAATCGAGTATCGGGTTTTTACAAATTTTTAAGTTCTTGGGTCTTACTAGTTCATCTAGACAAAAAACATATATATTATGTATATGCATACATATGTATATAATATAATATGTATATATATATATGCATATAATATGTATATTATATTATGTAAACATATATTATATGTATGTACAAATGTCTGTCGCACAGATTTTGGCCTTATATCTTATTAAATATTGACAAAAACCGATTTTTTTCAAATTTAACTCAAATATTTCTATATATGGGGCATTGATCGTATTCATTTTTTTTTCAAAACTCGTTAGGATGGTGGGAGAATATAGCAAAAAAACCAATCTCGATTTTTTCAAAGAAATTTTAAAGAAAACTTTATTAAAGCAAATTTGTTACCTACAATTCATATAGAAATAATCCAAAAAGGTTTTTTTTTCAAAATATCAGCCCCCACTTCTTAAAATTGGTATGTATCTTTCTTGTTCTTTGCTCTACCTCCCTTCGTTTTAAATATTTTTCAATAATTTTTTTTTAAATTTATATATTATACATATAGCTATCAAAAAATGTCTAAAGTCTGTTTTGTCAATTACAGACCACGTACCTAAAATGCAGAAAGGTTATTTGAAAATGTTTTTTTTTATTTTTTTATTTTAGCCTCTACTGAAGAGAATATTAGATTTAGAGAAAATTTTACTTAAGCAAATTTGTTTAGCTTAACCTATAAATGAATACTTTTTGAAAAATGTTTCTTAAAATTTATTCCCCACCTCTAAAAAATATATCTTCTGTTTTTTTTTTTTACTGTAACTTTTAATTATCGGGAAAGTCATGCAATACTTGTCGAACTTTTTTGTATTTACTTTTCAATTACCTTTAAGCGAGTTTGTGGGTTTTGCTTGCTGTTCTGTCATCGCCTGATGTAAGAGATAAGCAATACTATAAATAAAATTTTCGTTGTAATTTAAAGTTGAAGTATTTGTAGATCTCTATTTAAATTGCCCTTCAAATAAAGTTAAACGTAAGAGGTTCTTACGAAAAAGTTCTAAAATTGAAATCTTTAATCTTGGCTTGATGGGCTATATATTAGCAGAAATATTTCGTATTAAACTTCAAAGTACTCCAAATTGAAGTTAATAGAGTGATTTTTCCCTCTAATAAATTTATAAAACCTGTATCTGTTTTCTAGAAATCAGTGCTAAAATTTAATATCACTTTGAAATAAACGTAACAATTATTTAATTAAACAGGAGTTTTTTTTATTAACAAATTCGAGTTTGAAATTTTTTTATATGAGACCGTGTTTATCATTAAAAAAAATAAACTGAGATTTTTGCTTTATTCATACTTATTTTAGAATTAATCATTATTTTAAAGAATTTTTTAATTATTATTTTTTTATATTTTACTAATTAAAAACGTTTTTGTAAAATTATTTTTAACGTTTATTTTATTTACTCTGATATCTTAATAGTAATTAATTTTATTATAATTATTTGTTTTTTCTTTTTATTTTTATCTTTTGAGATTGTAAGATTGTGTAAAGAAATTGAGTAGTATTTTGACGCTAATGGATTGCTGTGTACTGCTGTTGGATGGAGTCAAGGAAGGCAACATCTTTCCAATCAGCAAGCAGCGCCTATCTCTCAGCTATTCTCTTTTTCTTAAATCTGTCTCTCACGACTTATTCTTTTGTCTTTTACATTCTGCGCTTTGATTAGTTTTTATTCAAAGGGATTCTTGATTTATTTCATGCTGAATTTATCTTGCCTGCTATTCTATCAAAGGATGTTTCTATCTTCTTAGTTCATCGTAAATATCAGAGTCAGAGTTGAGCAAATCTGAGGTATGCTCTTGTTTCACACAACTTACTGTATATAGAAGAATGACACTAACACACGTACACAGTTTGCTCTGTCTTTATCAATGCTACTTTTCATTTGTCATTTCTTCGATTTACACCTCTCTTTTTTATACAATTCCTCACCATCCCCTCCACAACTAACCGTTTACTTCTTCAGGAACAATTCAATCTTAACAAATCATTTTTTATTAAAATGCCTCTAATCTGATTTTTTCTTCTCCGCCTGACTGCATTCAGACGCTCCAATTTGCATTTAAATTCACTTTCTTAGCCCCTTTTTATTTATTTTTTTTTGTCAGTAGAATGAACATTGCTAAAAGAAAAAGGACAATCTTTTTGTATTTATTTTTGTTTTTATTATTATTTTTCGTTAGATCTCCATGATTTGGAAGTATTTATCCTTAAATTTTCTTAATGTCTACTGTTTCGTAATCATTTCTTTATTGTTTATGTATTTAAATAAAATAATATAATTGTAGCATTTTAATTGAATTTCATATAAAAAAAAAAAAATAGGGTGAATTAAGGATTAACTATAAATTACGTGCCATAAATACGAGTATATGTGTTTACTCATTTTAATTATGTTACTTCGAAAAATGTTTCTATTTTAAAGTAATTAGTAATCTTTAAATTTAAGATTAAATTTAATTTATCTTAAGATAAATTTTATCTATCTTACTCATAAATCAGGAGTTCATTAAATCATGTGGGAAATCTAAATTGGATTTTACACTTTCTCGGCTGGAACGACAACATTTATTTGTATTTTACTTCCTTTTACGAAGTAAAGGAAGTATTGTGATTGCAAAAAATTCCGGTTTTCAGATTTAAAGGGAAATATCCATTTTGACCATCCCTGAATCCATTTTGACTAGTTTCGGCGTGACGTCTGTACGTACGTATCTCGCATAACTCAAAAACTATTAGCCGTAGGATGTTGAAATTTTGGATTTAATACTGTTGTAACATCTAGTTGTGAACCTCCCCTTTTGACTGCAATCGACTGGACTAAAAGCGTCCAGAAAAGCCCAATATTCAAATAATTTTTATTATGGATTTTTTCTTAACTGCAGTAATAAGCTCTCATTGAAAGCTTTTCAACGATATATCATAAGTGGTTTCATTGGTTTCATAGTTATTATAACCAAATCAAATTTTAATTAATGAAATATTTGGATCTTACAAGGGGAAGGCACATCGGTTCAATCCGACTTCATCTCCTTTTTTTTAACTTTTAAAAAAAAATATATTGATTTATTAATAATTATTAACCTCTGCTTGTAAAAAATGTTTTACAATAAATAATAATAAAAAACAAAAACATATGAAAAATATCAGAAGTTATTAATGAAATAAAATTTTATTTACTTAACATTTAAAAAATAATGTATATATGTAATTTAATAGGCGTACAAAGAAGTCATATTGTGTTCACATCAGATTTTTTTTACTTCTATTTTTTAATCTTATTCTAAAATCTTGGATAAAAGTATTTGTTTTAGAGTATTTCGTTGAGTATTATTTAGTGATTAACTAATACTGTTTATTATTATTACTTTATTTATTTTTCAATATTACCTTTGTTTATATTTTTTTAACAGTATTTACTGATTTTGATAGTTTAACAACCGAAATATCATACAGGTTTAGATTTTAAGTAGAATTTTTTTAAAACTGTTTTCAACCGTTTTTTTGTTATCTGTTTATTTCAGTAAACGTATAATAACGCGGTTCTTTATTTAATACTATTTTATTTAGCACTTTAATAATAAAAATTCTCACATAAAAGATTATTAAAAATGGAAATGAATATAGTATTATTTTGAGTGAAAATATTTTGGTTTTTTCACAACCAAAATATTTTCACTCGGGTTCTTTTCATATCATTTGAAATGCTGCAGAAAAACTTATAGTGTAATAGCATTCAATTTCGGTTTCTAATGATAAGATTATATGCATTAAATTAGATTATATTTGATTTACTATATTAGGTTAGTTTAAAAACTTTAATTTCGCATAAAAAAAGCAATTACAATCGTTTTGGTTTTACAATAACAATTTTCTTTTTTTGCAAATATGTAAACAGTTTGACTCATTTTTAAAACTTTTGTTTTCAAGAAAAAATGTCAAAATGACACTTATTATTTTCAATAAAGTTTTTTTTTGTTATCTGTACAGGTTAACTTTGATTAGCCCGTTTAATAATTGAAAAATATTAAACTTCCCAGTAGGTGTTTGGCTGATGGGTTTTTCGTGTTTTCATGCTACATCAATCTGGGGATAGGTGTGGTTGTTTCTATAAGAATTCTGTATCTTTTCTCAATTAGCTCTTTCGTTCTAAAAGAAATTTAATGTTTCTTGTGTCTTATATTTAGACTGGCCAACAAAAAACCATTTTAGTGATGTGCTGCTTCCATCTGGGTTAAAATGTACCTAGATGATATCTTCCGATATCCAGTGATATTATGGTTAGGATGAATATCCATTGCTTTTTGGCAACTTTGAGCTTTCATCTGAGAAACGTTACAGAAACAATGACAGTCGTTGTCGAACTGAAGTTTCTCATGATATTTTTGATCGTTAATCTTTTTTCATTATCGTTTCTGTGGTTGTGCTTGACTCTGTTAAGTTCTCTTAACTAAGAATGCCGGGATCTGTAGAGCTAATGGATTCTTGTTGAAGAATGCAGTTTTTGGAATGACTAGAGGACGTTGTTCTCTGCGCGGTGACTATGAAATACCACTAGTGATTGAAATGTCTACCGGGTAAATCCATTATTTTTAATTTATCCTAAATCGCAGATATAAAATATTGAAAATTATAAAAATTAATTATTTAATTTATAATATACATTAAGTAATTATAGAAAGATACTCGTAAAAGTAATTATTTATGTTAAAATTGTAACTTCTAGTACCATATGAAAATTATTAATTTTACATTTTTTACTACCTTTGATAGGTATGCGCTCTGACTAAAGAAGATAACCAACTTATTACCAATTAATCAGATAATCACATAACGTAACACACGTAAAATAGATCATACAATCAATTATAATTTTTAATCTTTCTAAGACGGTTAAATTTTAGTTTTTTAAAATATCCAGGTATTTCTATTGATCGTCAAAATGATTTGCCAAATACTTTATTATTATTATTAACGGTTATGTTAATTTTTAGTAACCTTATTATAATAGTAATTAGATTTAAATAAATCTATGTGATATTTTAATGAGTTTTTCAGTAGTATTTTAAGTTAGTCATGGGTAATGAAGCCGTTACGATTCATTTAACGAATCGTTATGTCATGGAGAGTTAGGAAAGAATCTTTCTGTTGTTTCATTTGTTAGAAATTTAAAAGTAAATTAGATGATAAAATAAAAATCCTATTTTAGGAATTAAATTCAGCGATTTAGTTTAGTTTGGTGATGTCACATTGAGGCATCTTTTATCGCATTATTTATATAATTTTTATTTTGTAATTTATGTTATTTTTTACATCGTGATTTAATATTTTCTTAATTTATAAAGAAATTATGTATATTCTTTAATCGTAACCTGAATTTCTGAATTTTATTTTTATTGAAACAAAAAGATAAAAAGAAACGGGAGGAGTTTTTACTAATCATCAGATTTGAATGATAACGAACCCGAAGTGAGCGATTAAAATCGATAGAACTATTTCATTGATAATTTTTTGCGTAAAATCTTTCGTCAAATTATTAAATTGGGTAATTTCCTAGCATTTTTTAAGATAATTTATTTATTATTTTATTTAATAATATTTCATCCGCTATAATTTTCTATTAACATTAGCAGTGTTTCACCAATAATCATTAATGCCTTTATCATAATTGTACCAGTCGTTAGCTTACAAAATTATTAGGTCGAAATTGGTATCTTATTAATTTTTTATAGAGCTAATAATAATTTATCTCTTAATTTTGTTTTATTAAACGCAAATCGTACGCTTTTTTCCGCATTATCGCGTAACATAAACTGAGAATATAACTTCTCCCACAAAACTGTCAACCGGTTATAAGTGTACATTGTTTACGAATCTAAAATAAATATTAGGGAAATCAGATATTTCACAAATAATTCAAGCACCTGGTGTATATATAATGTTAAAAAGGATAATTTATAAAAAAAATCTTTTCAAGTTTTTTTTTGAAAACTGTTTGCTGTTAGGTTTTCTACTTATTCTTTCAACACTTTCTGGGGTTTTTTCGGTTTTTATTTTATGGGTTTTTTTTCTTATTTTATCGATTTACAGATAAAACGACTGTTTTAGCTAATTTGCAGTACGAAATTCCTTATTTGTGTTCGAGTATTACTTAAATTTTCCTGAAGTTTGTTTATGAAAAAATTAAATTGTATTTGTATCCATTGTGCTCATAATCCATTAATATTGCTTGTAATATATTTGTTTGTTACTTTGTATCAAAAACTACATTTTTCCAAGCGAGCAGACTAATCCTTCTTGCTTTTTGTCTATGGTGTATTATAAAAAAAATATAGTAAATTACCAAAATATTGCTGTTTGAAAAGTGTAAAAAAAAAAAGTGAAAATAATCGGTGTTGGATTACCTTTAAAGTATATCATGCTGAAAATATGAAATTTATTCTAAAAATTTTCAGGGGATTAGTTTTAAAATCGGATACAATTGAGGTACGACTTTATTATATCAATTATTTGGCCTTTTCTTAAACATATTTTTGTTTTAGATATATTTTTATTAGTGTAATTACATAATTCGATAGTTATCTGTATCTATTTCTAATTTCTTTAAATAATAATTGATTTTTCATTTAAAATAAAAAGTAATTTCAAATATTTACCGATATCAATCTGATTTTTCAAACAATTATTAGGTCACAATCAAACGAAAACGCTCAAAGAAGTTCATTAAGCAGATGTCTTTATCTGACAATAAAGGATAAAGAAAGGAGACAGAATAATGTAGGGGGAACAGAGGAAGTGTGAGTGTTGTTTATTTCATAGCAGATTTGCTTGAAGAGACATTTAGCTTGGTTGACACGGTTCTGTTCGGTTTGGAATTCTGTCTATAGTGTAAGTTTGTTCACTTGACAAGACAGAGACAGCGGATGAGATTTTAGATATGTGCAAGATAGTCGATACCATACAAACCAGATCGGAATTGAGTCAAGCCAGACGAACATATAGACAGACAGAAAGAAAGGAAGAACGGACATTCATCGGTCGGTCTCTTTACCTTTGCATTCTTCTTCACTTCAACCGCTTTTTTCATCTTCTCTTGTCCTCTTCATCTCTTTTAAGTTTACGCTTCACTCACTTGTCTGTCCTCTCACTTGTCACCCGTCTGTCCTCCTTCACATCGTTCTACATCATGTCATTTTCTTCAAAAACCCTTTTATCATTTTTTCTTTGTCTAATTTACTCCGATCTCCTTTTTCCCTCTCTCTTACTCATTCTTATCGATTTGATCCAACACCTGAACACCTGGCTTGTTTCTACTTCATCTTATAATTTCATCTTGTCATTCTTTTTAAAATTCTGTCAGATTATTTTTTTACTAAATAACTAAGTATTTTAATATAATACCGATGGTCGATGAAAAATACAATTCGTTATTGCCGGCAAGAAGGATGGTCTTGTAGTATAGTATAACGCTTATTTATTAATTTATTATTATTTCGTTTATCGTTAATATCAAATAAAATTCTGTTTATTTATAATGGAATATTACCAGGTTTATTTTCCATTAACTCTTTGTTCGTAAATTATATTGTAATCATCGAAACGTAAATTAGGTGGAATAAAAAGAAGTAACTGCTTTTAATTTAAAGAATATTCATTTAGTATGATATTGTTTAGAACCAAAATATGGTAAATATAGAATTATTATTGATCAAGCGATCACTTTTTGATAAAAATTTTGATTAATCACATAAAGCAATGTGATTAATAAAAATTTTTGGTAATTTTATCTTTTTGATATCTTTGTAATTTATTATGTTCCATTGTGTGCTTGTATGATTCTGAAGCAAAGTTATAATCAATAACTTTACTTTTTAATTAGTAGGGAAAAAATTATTATTATTATTATGCCACTTTGGTTTTGTATTTGGACATTTTTATTTAGAAATGGAGAATAATAAGATAAAATGTTTAGCTTTTCTTTAATATGTTATCGTTTTGCTTTGTATCATCAGGTCGGAATAATTGTTTTTTGGAAATTTTGTACGGTTTTCTTTTGGGAAAAAAAAATCGTACAAAATTTCTGTTATTATTTTTTAACTCTATTAATAATATAGTTATTATTTAACTATGTTTATTTTTTTCTATTTTCCTTGCTATTTTTATTTAACTCGTAGTGTACCTTTCACGATTCCGATTCAGTCTGATGTGTGTCGTTAAATAATCTTTCATAAATGATTTTGTGGTATTATAATATAATTTTTCAGATATTACTATAGAAACGAAATGTTTTTAACAATGTTTTTAACCTTTTCATTTTGAAACAATAGAATCTATCTTTTTCATAAAAATTACAATTGTCAAAGCAAAAAAAAAAAAATTCTACGAATAAAATTTTAGAAAAAATGTCATACATATTCTTCTATTAAAAATTAAATGAATGAAAAATTCAAGTTACCGGTTGTAAAAATGATTGGCGTCTTGATCTTGAAATATATCATAAATTACATTCCTTTTGAACAAAATTTATGTGGCACAAATACCCAAACAAATTTTCTATTTTTCCTGAAAATGGGTAAGTTTAGTTTTACAGAGTAATTGATGAACGATTTAATCTTATTTTTTTATTTTAATTCTGCTTGCTTAAAAAGAAATGACAAAAAATATTCTCGAAATCTTAATCGCTTTCTAAACACATATTATTTATTTCTAGAAGACCGGAAAATATTCTTATTGTAAAAAAAGAGAAAATATTCTTTTCTTAGACATTTAATTTATCGTTATAAACTAAGGAGCCTGTATTAATCAAGTAAGTGATTTTCGGTGAGATACGCTTATATCTAACATATCTTATTTACTTTATATATATCTAATACTGTATTATCATTGATAAAAAAATATTATCAATCAGATTTTAGGAAATTTAGAAAATTGGATTGATGTAGTATCAGGGATCGCGCGTTTAGTTAAAATATTTGAAAAGGTGACATTTTTTTCAGGTACGGTATTTCATATTAACTTATTAAAGAGCGAAATTCGCAAAATATTTTAAAGAGAGGTTAAACGTTGAAGCATTACAGGTGATAAGATAACAGACAAGCACAATATGTTAAGCGTAAACGTTGTATACCGCTGTCTGTGAGCATATATATATTATAGTGTTACGATGTGCGTGTTAATAATACGTAGCAAGGATAGAGGATGGGATGACTCCCGCATGCATAATTGTACACCGGCGTTCTCATAATTACTTTTTGTATTCTTTATAATTTTATGCTACGTTTTTACTTTCTTGTACAAAGTACAAGGAAGTATTATAATCGCGAAAAATTTTGGGTTCCAGATTTCAACAGAAATAAACATTTTGACCACCCTGAAAACATTTTAACTAGTTTCAGCGTGACGTCTGTACGTATGTATGTATATACGTATCTCGCATAACTCAAAAACGATTAGCCTTAGAATGTTGAAATTGTGGATTTAGGATTGTTGTAACATCTAGTTGTCCCACCTCCCCTTTTGATTGCAATCGAGTGGACCAAAAGAGTAAAAAAAAACCCAAAATCCAGTTTTTTTTTTATTTTGGACTTTTTTAACTGCAGTAGTAAGCCCTCATTGAGAGCTTTTCAACGATGATCATAAGTGGTACTTTTTTCATTGGTTCCAGAGTTATAGCCAAATAAAATTTTAATAATAAAATATTTGTATCTTATAAGGCGGAGGCACATCTGTTCGATCAGACTTCATATCCTTTTTTTAATTTTTTTTTAATTTAAGTATATTGATTTATTAATATTTATTAACCTCTGATTGTAAAAAAATGTGTATTTGTAATTCAATAAGCGTACAAGGAAGTCATGTAGTGTCCACATCAGATTTTTTCTAAATATGTCACCTGTTTTAGCTAATAGATTTAATCCTACCAATTTTAATTTAGGATCGAATGGGACACTATATCTTTTTGACCGATGGAAACAAAATTTAAATGGAATAAATTACTCATATTAAAAAAAATTCATATAAAATTTCGTATATATCGGTTATTCCAACCTGATGATACCAAGCAAAACGATTTTCCGTACTTATTTACAACAGTGGAATACGCTCATATGGTGTTCATTTTGGGTGTGTAATTGTAATGCTATAGCTGATATAGTTTAACATAAAATAGTTTTTTCCGAATCGCAGTATTTCAGATCCCAAAACAATTAGCGCGATTTTTTGTAATCTTTGGGAAACGGTTCGGTACCTAGTATTCGTACCAGCTACGAACGATCTGTTTAACACGAAGCTATTATTAAGAAATTATTATTATTTATGCAGTTCAGCACAATCCAGATGTTAGTATACCGTGACTTTCTAAGAGGATCGGATTTTCGCATTCAATGGTTTTGAGGACACTTAAACAAAACAACTTTTATCCTTATCATAAACAGCCAGTTCAACGTTTACACTCAGGTGATGGTCCGCATCGTCTGGTTTTCTGCAACTAGTGGAATACAAATCGACAACTCTACAAGTATATTTTGTTTACCGACGAAGCAAATTAAAGTCGAGATGAGGTCAACAACTTACAAAATGAGCACACATGGGTAGAAGTAAATCCTCATAAAACAGTGAAAGGCAATTTTCAACACCAAACTAGCGTCAACATATGGTGCGGTCTTTCTTAAAATCAGCTGTTTGGACTGTTCATATTACCTGGCCGCTTAAATTCTGACGACTGCTTGCACTTTTTTTCAAGAAGAATTACTGCAGCTGCTTGAAGATGTTCCTCTAGCACCGAGAGGCTGAGGAACTTAAGTACAGCCCTGAACAACTAAAAAGAGCAACAGGAGCGTACACAATAGAAGCGAGCTAAGAAATGTTTTGAAATTAGTGCGCTCATTTAGAACATTTATTATAAACTGGTACTCTTTGGTCTAGTGCACTATTTCTAAATAAAATTCGAATTTTTGTAAGTTTTCATTGTTTTATTCATCATATCTTAAACCGTTTTGTTCAGAATTAAATTCTCTACAAGTTTTTTTTTAAGTTTTATGTTTATCAGCCAATCAACAACGTTATTGTATATCAAACTTAAAAAACAAGGTTTTTTACCCCGATTTATTGGTTTTCACCCCAGATTTCTAAAAACCTACTTCAGATACGGTTGTTAGACCTTTTTTATTCGATTTTTCCGTCAAAATCCATAAAAAACTTTAATTTTTCTACTTAAGTTCTAAAAATTTCGGTTCGACCTCATTTTAACGAGGTAACTGAAATCCGAGCGAAATTTTTCACTAGCCGTAACTCGCAAACGAAGCATTTTAAGACAAGTTTATTTGCACTTTTTCCATTACTTTCACAAGTAGAATAGCTTATGAAAGTTGAACGTCCGGAACAACTTCATGAGGTACTCTGTTTAAAAATCATCTTGCCGAACTTAATCCTAATCGTACATATATATATATATGAGATACTTATATATCTTTCTAGAATTTTTCAGTGTTAAATTTTTTTTTTCTTTTTGGTTAGAGGAGGTGATGAATCTTCAAGATCTGTAAACATCCTCCGACATAAAAAATTAGAATCGATTAGCGTACTTGTATCCGTGTATCTATGCAGTAAGTAATGTAGCCGTGAAAATAGGAAAATACGAAGTTTCTTTTCAATAATATTTTCTGCTATCCAGCTTTTAGCCATTACCAATACTGTAATTATGTATTATTACGAAATTATGTAATTATACTATTATAATTTTTTTTTTTATTAACTTAAAATAGTTAGAATTTTTTTAGTTTGTAAATTGAATTACATATATTGACTTTGAATCCTATATCCAATTTTGGAAATAACAATAAAAGAATTAAAAATTTGTTTCTCAATTCGTACATATTTTTCTACTAAAAAAGAAACTATTAATGCCGTTCAGTTAGAACAAATGTAGGGATTGTTTGTACTTTTCGGTAAGTTGCATAATAATTAATGGGTATTTGAACGTATAGAATACTGAAATGACTATTTGTCGATTTTTTAAAGATAAGAACATATTTAGAACAGTAACAGTCACTGATTATGGATACAAAAGTGACTGAAAACAATTTGAAACAACTTATTAAAAACGTTGTGTTTATAAAATTTTGTTCGGTTTGTTGTTGAAAAATTTTATAATTTTAAGTAACATTTGTCACCGATCGTCAAGAAATAAACATAATTTGGTAAGTAATTAACTTTTTTTAGCTGCAGCGGTAAAGCTTCTTTTTTACGTTTATGGACTTATTTTTTAGTTTAATAATTAAATGATGCTGTATATTTTTAAATAGTTGTTTTTAGTAATGAAATTTTTTTTAACAAAAAGATTAAAAAAAAGTCAGGACGTGATTTTTTATTATTTGAGCGTGCGTGTGATTCTTTTTAATTAAAACTCGGACAATATCATGCTGTTTATTAATTTAACAATATTAGTTTGGGATGAGATGAAATGGGAGGTGTTCCGGTTAGGGTGGATGAATATTTGATAGGGGGAAACAAGTTTAGGGGTGCTGAGAGGTGTGGTAGCAGAGAAGGACACAAGTTGAAAGTTGGAAGTTGTTATTGGGTGCAGTCATTTGCGATAATGCCACCTTTACCAACATTCGAAGTGTGAAGAGCTGAGAGAACGAAAGAGCTACCCGCCGGGCGGCGTTATGAAACTTTCAACAGTAGTACAATGTAGTAGTAGTATTAGTTCAAAGAAAAACTAAGAACTGACATCGACCTGGGTCGGATAAAAAAAAAAAAAAAAAACAAAAAACAAAAAAAAAAGAGGAGGGTTCTTCAATTCACGCCAAAAGAACGGAGCAATAAAAAAAACTTGAATGTTTAAAATTTAACCTTTATACTAAATTAACCTACGAAGCCACCGTACCCCGCTTTCCTACTTTCTTCACCGTCAAATCTTGTCGTTGTTAGAAGACGGGTCAAAATTAATAACATGCTCTCTTCAGAATGGCACCGCATTTCTTAACTGAAAGCAACAACAAACATCTTTTAGATTCTAGAATACTCTACTAACCGCTGTACACACCCCAACAGCCAGGATTATTATTGCACTTTTGAGGCCGTGGTTTTTAATAAGACTTTACTTTTAAACATTAATTATAATAAAAATCTTTCCTGTTATTTTACCCTCATTCAATATTTGTTTGTTTTGTTAAAAGTGTTCATCCTGTAGAATACGCAGAATTTTAAGCTAATTTTTTTCTTTATTCATTAAATATAAAGTTACAAAATAACATCTCTGTTATGGATATTAATATTCTTTCTCTCAGTTACTTCAGATAAATGAGTACTTTAAATGTTATCTCAAATAAACTCCTAACGGCTTATTTTTTTTAATTTAACATAACAAAACTATACAAAATGAGATTTCTAATTATCTAATCCAAATATAAAAGGAAATATTAGCGTATGTGTTTATTTTATTGTAGGCAAAAGTACTGAATTGTTACTAAAATTTAAAATACAAAATTAACAAACAAAAAACTCATGGTAAAGATCTACTCTATAAAATTACATTCACTTATTTAAGAAAATACGCATAAACGGTTTGGTAAAGTGAAAAAAAAATAGTGTGAGAAAAAGCTGTCCGAATTAAATTTTATACGAATTAAATTTAAAATTCGTCAAATTTTATAAAAAAATTTGTCATCATAGAAATTCATCTTAAAAAATAATTTTAATAAAAAAATTACGAATAATGTCTCCAATTTTATTTTACATAAAAATCCTGCATAAAATTATACAGTTGCGCAATCTGCATACTCCAGTGAAGAAATAAATCTACCCAATGAGAAATCGATTTTTTGACCTAGTTTTCCACCTCAAATTAAAAAAAAAAAAAAAAATAGAAAGGAATATCATGTTCTCAGAAATTATGTTGAAATTTCTATTCCCTTTATAATAGTATTAATATTTTACTTTTTATAACATTGAAATACATAATTTTTAGATTGAATAGACATTTCACGCATCATGCTTAAATCATAGTATAGAATTGAAAAGGTAGATATAGTTTGATTTAAAATCTATACGTATTGTTTTAATCTTATTTTAATATCGTGTTTGGGGGTTCATTCGTCTATTTATTCAAATTTTATTTGAATAAAAAAATTATTAGACTGGTTTAAAAGATATTATTAAAAAAAGAAATTTGTGAATTTTATCAATCTCTATACATCTGGACGGGTTATTTTTTTTGTGGAGGTAAAGAACAGTTTTTGGTATCTTGGAATTCTATCATGGATTTAAAATGTAAATTAATAAATATGGTAGTGGTTGTTATCAAATAACAATTTTTTTGACAAATTCAAACAATTCCGTAATTAAACCATTAGATGTTGTACATTTTAAGAGTATTAAAAATATTAAAAAATTTGTTTAATTGTTTAAATTTTTATTTATTTGAATAAAATATACCTTATACAATAAATATGACCGACTAGTTTGCCTTTTTTTTGTGTATCAGACACAAAACTCTTTTAAGTTATTTATTTTTACGTGAATGATAGTCGATGATAATAAACGTAGCTTAGATATACGTTAAAAGCGATTTTCACCATTTGTAAAACGTTTTTTTTCAGCAAAGAAACCCATAAATTAATGAATAATTTCCAGAAACAACCTACAATAGTATAGGTTATGCTGAAAGCTTCCTTTTAACTTTCATATAGTCTGTATATAAGAATTAACACGCACAGTCGCATGCATACTGTTTTTCTCTTTTTGTCTCATTTATTTTATTACCTTTTTCTCTATATCTTCTTTTTACATGTTAAAAAAAAAAATTATCTTGGAATGCTGCTTTCTGCAGTAATTTTATTCTTAAAATATTAATAAACATTCGTAAAATTTGATATGAACTTCAAATAACATTCTGTGCCTTTGTTTTAGATTCTTGAGAACTAAATAATGAAACAGGAATTCTAGTTCTATAAACTATACATTTAGCCAATAAGTACTTTATCGGTCTTACTTTTTCACTTTGATTTATACATATGGGAAAGTTCTAGGTCTGACACAGAGATGGTGAAAGTATACCCAAATACCTATGATATTTGTCAGGTATGATGCTTTAGATGGCATTCTGCGAAGTTTCAGATGTTTGGGTTTAGTTGCTTTTTAGTGACGATTGAGTAAATAGAACAAGTTTTGACGTTTTCTGAAAAATTGATAAAATTGGAAGTTTAAGCTGGTATAAGTACTCGTACTTTAAATCCTTCGTTTTAGATCGTAAATAGTGGGATGTTAAATTTAAGCGTGATCGTACAGATGAATTGTCGAGATTTCCAAAAACTGCTGCGACCAACGAAATCGTCACAACAATCCAAAATTCTATATTAAATTATCGCCGATAGAAGATAAGCGAACTTGCTGACATTGCAAACTTCTCGATAGACCGTTTTCACTACATTTTTACACAATGTTTTGGGTGTGAAAAAGCTTTCCGTCCAATGGGTGCCGCTTTCTTTAACAGTCGACCAAAAACGCATTTGATTAAGTACTTCTCAAAGGAAAAGTCATGGCTACAAGTTTTTGGGATTCTAGTGATATGGTACGGATAGACTTCCTTGAAAAAGACATGAATATTATTGGGGCGTACTACGCGTCACTAGTGGACCAATTAAAGGGTACTATTCAGGCTAAACGTCCATATTTGGCCAAAAAGAATGAGCTCTTTTACCACGCTAATGAGCGGGTGCCTATACAGGTCTCGGGGTTTTCTGCAAACCTTTATGACCTATGCTTCGAAGTATTTTTGCATGCACTTAATTTTCCGGATTTGGCTCTCATCAACTTCTTCCTGTACCTAAACCCGAAGAAATGGCTCACTGAACGAAGATTTTCTTCAAATAATGAGTCAAAACTGAAATAACCGATAATTTTACTGAACTGGACAAATCACATTATAGTGAGGATATTAAAAAGTTGTAAAGTTGTTGGTCTAAATGTATCCAACTGCAAGGCGATTACATTGAAAAATAAAAAAAAACATCCTGGAAAATCTTTATTTTTTTTGAGGTTTTTAGGGGCATCGACTACTTTGGTCATTAGTCCCATCCCACTTTAAAAAAAATAAAAAAAAAAAAAGGTCAATGATTGACATTCTCATGAATCAAAAAAATG
Organism: Lycorma delicatula; assembly: GCF_047948215.1. NCBI lineage: Eukaryota > Metazoa > Arthropoda > Insecta > Hemiptera > Fulgoridae > Lycorma > Lycorma delicatula. The sequence goes on along the minus strand of NC_134458.1, from coordinate 136,831,164 downwards.
TTCAAAAAATTACATTTTCCTGTAACTTCGAATTCAAAAAATTACTTCCTAGGCTTTCCTTTCGGCCATCCTTTCTTGCACCGTTTTTCCATTCCGCGAACGGCCTCAACTTCCGATGACAGTGTGTCTGAGGCCTCGGACATGGCATCTTCTTCTCTTTCTGATGCCAATGACGTTCGCTGGCTTACATCAGGTGATAAAAGCTTCATTGGTGCTGTTAGCATCGTTGCTATGGAATCTAAACTAGCAAGCGATGCACTTTCCGCGGCTGATTAACTGGATTCTATCTCTACTGCAGTGCTGGGTCCAGCTGAAATAGATACTCTGGCTGAAGCTGTTCTTTGAGCTTTTGGAGGCTCCATTGATGCAGTTTTTTTACCATCTGCGTCTGGTGCTTTTTCAATAATAACTTGCACCTCCATTTCGGTAGACTCGGATTTTCTTGTCACAATTTCCTTAGGCTTGTGACTAGACGACGGAGTGATCTGTTTCTCTTTGTCAGATAAGTCGAGATTTTTAATTTTTACGCTAGTTGGTGGCTTTACGATCGCAGATTTGGCTGGATTTTTAAACAGCGCTGGTGCGTCTCTCATGTCAACGGCGTCGGTCCGGGGATGAGCCGTCTCATCTTTACTTTGTTTTCTCTGATGAGTGGACTCAATCTTTGAATCAATGATTCTTTCAATCATTGTCGCAAGACTTGGTGCCATCGTGTTAAGCAACTGCTCCACATTAATTTTAGATGTGGAAGGGGCAGCCGCTGCTTCTGCATAAGAAGTCGATGGTCGTGGTGTGAGCTGATTAACAATTTTCTTCGCTTCAGGATAACTGACCTTCTGAAGCGTTTTAACTTCCTGAATGGCTGTTTTCTAATTTATATGTAGGGCAGTTCCTTGAACGACAGTTGTGATGCCCTTTACAGTTAACGCAGATTGGAGGGTCTTTACATGGGTGACCCTCATGTGTTTTCTCTCCACATATACATATTTCCTGCGCTGCACATCTAGCTGCTGTGTGTCCGAATCGTTGACACTTAAAACATCTCATCGGCTGCGGAATGAGTGTCCGTACATCAAGCCGATGGATGCCAGCTCGTACCTTTTCAGGAAGGTTCGGCCTATTAAATGTTAAAACATGCGAGGCCGAAGGAACAACTTCACCATTTCTTCACATGGTTAGTCTGCGACACTGAGTCACTCTCTGACTCGACATTTCTTGTACAACTTCTTTTTCTGTACAATTAAGAAGACAAACAACAACTCCTCTAGATGAGTTAAGTGTGCTATGCGGTTGGACAGAAACCGCAAATTCACCGATCTTCTTCAACGCCTGAACTTTCTGGCTTTGCATGTCGTTGATGGTTTCGACATGCAATCCATTAAAACCTTTTCAGATCAGGAAGCCAGTAAAGTGGCTCTGTGCGGTGACAGTTTTAAAACGCTGTTACAAAATCATTTTATATGGGATCTAAGTCGGTTATTTTTTTTATATTCACAAAGGAATCAGTTTTATTATACAATTTGAACTATGGTTATACGAAGTAAAATGTTTTATTTGGACAAGAAAGAATATGACCATTTTTTTCTCAGAAATGTGCTTGTGTGTGTGTGTGTGTGTGTGTGTGTGTGTGTGTGTGTGTGTGTGACTAGTGTATTATAATTGCTATGAGGGTTACGGATTTATTTATTATTTACAAAACTAGCTTATTATATTAGCAACATAACGATGTATTGAAACACATAATAAATTATGTTATACGGCACATACAAAAAAAAAGAAATTTTTTTCAAAAAAATTAATTAAATATTATTAAGTTACCCATAACGTTCCAGGTTGTTCACTCTAAAAAGTTTTCTTTTCTTTCTAGTTTGTTTTAGCAAAATTCTTATAACCATCAGTGATATTTCATCTTGAAAATTGTAATTTTAAACAGATCTGTGTTATTTTTCCTGAACCATTTTCGTAGATTCCAAAGCCAAAAGGTGTTTTATCTGTCCCTTCTGTGATCATCATCAATTTTACGTTTGTAGATAAGGGTATTTTTTATTAATCGTGATATTACTTAAACAATATTGTATTTCTTCCATATTTTTGGTTATCTCAACTTCAGTAGGAGGATTTATTTAGTTTTTCTAGAACTGTGAATATCATGTTTTATCCAGTTTAAGTAATCATAAACTAAATACTTATAAGTTCACATTTGAAAAGATTCTAACGTCTTACACTACTTCTTGAGAAAAATCCAGTTGTGCGTAGAATAAAACTGGGAGTATGTAGCTGCTCATTTTTAGTTTTAGCCTGAGATTTCTACTGTACGGAATTTTTTATATATATGAAATTACTGTATGTTTATTCCATTTATACACTTGTAATCCATGCACTTATCTTACTCATTTAAGTAAAATATTTACCTTTTTTAATTCAGTTAAATTGTTGTATTATTCCTATTTAAACATACCTAGGTATTAGTCAGTGTTGAAAAGCAAAGAATTTTCTTAATATTATTTAATAAGCCATAGTCAATACATGATGCTTTAATAACTGGACGATTAGGTACAACTAACTTGAAATCTTTCAATTTTATTTGCAGTCACTATTTTTTCGTCGTTACTATTATTACTTGATACTATTAAATCGTACTCCAGTGTCGATGTAATATTAAAAAATGCTTTAGAGAAAATTGTTTAATTATAAAATAAAAGTGAAAATAGATTAAAAAAAAATCATTTAACTTAGATCCTTACAGTAGGATCCATAAATTTCTATAATTATATTTTCAGATCAAATATATTACTCATAAATAATTATCAGGTAAATTTATTTAAAAAATAAACATATAAAGTAAAAGATTCTTAGTAAATATTAACAATGGTTTAATTTTTTGTCAAAATAATTGAAAAATTGATAAATACAGTAGAATATTATTTTTGTTAAATAAAAATAATATAATTGGTTATACCTGAACTAAAAATAGGGAAGAAGGAATTTTAGAATAAATCGTGTCTTCGATACTTTTAATAATCGTTTTCTTCTCGAAGGTACTGGAAAACAGTATGATTTATTTGCATTGGTGTTTCTACTTGAGTCTACTTAAAATAAAAAAAACAGAAATAGACAAAGGAGTTTTCTTCTTAATGGCTGTGATATATTTAAATGATTACCTTGTAGTATAGTGTGATTCCACCGAATGGTTCAATTAATTCTATAAACCTTTATTTAATTTTTTACAATTAATGTAATAACTACTTTTTTTAAATTTATTGAATTGTTTCAACTGTTGATTATTATTCTAAAATAATCATAAAGTATGTGAACTGGAAACTGTTACTTGATAACACATGAATTAACAGTGTTACTTTATTTGTCTTTATTTAGATTAAATTTAACCTGAGACGTACGTCTTACAGCCAGTATTAAAGAATTTATAAACTAATGGAATCATCTACTTAGTGGGAAGTACTATCTTTACAAAAAAAAATAAATAAAATAAAATAAAAATAGTTATAAGAATTTTAAACCTAGGGTTTTATTATGTGTGGAATATTGTAAACTGCATCAGTCAAATCTGAGATTAATTAAATATTTTATAAATTCGATTACATTTTAAAAAAATGTTTTGTGTGGTCTAGTAATTGCTTGTTTTTTAAAACTGTTAACTTTGTTAATCAAAATAGAAATATCTTGTTTATTTCATATTATACGTAATTATTATATGATAAATGTGATATTAAATTACTTAAAATTCATATTTTTTAAACGGTCATGACTAAAAGAAAGTCTTGAGAATTTTCTTGGCTACGGATAGTTAGTTTGATTAGGCGTTTTGCAGTTTAGTTGAAGACTAGCTGTAGTTTTCGAAAAGGGTATTCGGAGGGGGGTATTTCTAGACGAAGAGTGTAGAGCGGTAGACTGGGGCAGAAAGATGGATGTCACGTCCAGCGACCAATTGGTTTCTCCTCGGTCGGTATCGAGCCCAGTCAAGTGGACTCTGATTCAATTTGGACCAGAGCTGTTTAATTACTGACGATTGGACGTGAGTCGCTAGCCAAGTGGAAGTAAAACTTCTTCCTCGTTTCTCGGCCGGTTCGTCCGTTCATTCACTAGGTACTCATTCGTTCACTCACTAAAATTCACCTTATTTTTACTTACAGTATTCATTTTAAAATTTTTATCCGGTAGAATCTTAAATGTAATCGAAATTTAAAAAAATGTAAGATCATCAAACAGAAGTTACAAAATTAAATAAAAATTAATCAATTTTGAAAATCATCGGGGTAATGAATCCAGGTTTCTATTCCTTAAATATTATTTTTAAGCGTTATATAAGCAAAATACGAATCCAGATCTACATTTTTTAAAGGATGAATATACACAACTTGTTTTTCTACTAATAGCTACAAATCATTTACTTACTACGGTGCATAGAGATTGAAATTATTCTTTAAATTCCACAAGCAAATTTAATTAGGATGTTATAATAAATTAAAACATTTTTTTTCCTATTGTGTACGTTGCAGTCTGTTCAACTAGTGAACAGTAAGCAACTCCCAATGGCCCAGTGAGATGAGGATGATATGTAAATGTTTGGTGTAAAAACTCAGTGTCTTGTAAAAACTCAGGCCGACCATTCCTGAGACGTGTGATTAATTAAACCCCAACCACCGAAGTATACCGATATCTACTGTCTAGTATTCAAAACCGTATAAAAACAATTAGCTTTTACAAGGATTTGAACCTCAGAACTCTCAACTTCGAAAATTTGATTTGTGAAGACGATTTTATCCCTAGAACGGCGGGTTCTGTTATTACTAATAGCAATTAGTTAATACCTCATAATGTAAATATTAATTATTACCTTATTTAATAATCTAGAGTTGTTACTTCTCGATTAGCGGTGATAAATTTATCTTTATAAAAATTATTTTATTGTTATGAAATAAGATATATTGAATCATTTGTTAGTGAAAAGGTATACTATTTTGTCTTTCACAGGAAATCTTTACAATCTCTTTGCTTTCACATTAAATATTTGTCGTTTTGAAAATCTTATTTTACTTTATAGATTTTAAATAAGTATAGTCCCATATTGTACATATCATGGTTAAGCATAATAAGATCCTACGTTAAAGGAATCTTATGATTTTCTCATTTCTATTTGAAATAAATTTTCTTAACCATCTAAAATATGAATTGAGAAAAACATTTCTTCGTATTCTCCCGGTTAATGGCTTTAGGATCCCATAACTCTGGTAATATTAATCAAATCTGGCAACATTTGGGTGGTTTTAAAAGTCATTTATTTAAACTTTATTGCATCTTGAAAATGAATGAAAATAGAGAAGAAATTCTAGCCAATTGAAATTTTATTTCAAAAAAGGTAAGGATCCGAATCTGGCTGCTAAAAGAAAAATTGTCATATCTGTGTACATGTGGCATAATCAAACTAGCAGTTCTAATGTTTTCAAAAGGGAAATTTTGAAATGATAGACCTCGATCTGATCGGACAATGATTGAAAAAGTAGATGAAATCATTGAAAAATTAAGCGAGACTGGGATATTAGCAGTTGTGATATTATTAACAAACTAAAAAAAATGCTACAAAACAGTTTTAAATCGTTTGAAGAAGGCCGGATTAAAAAAACTTGATGTTTGAGTACCACATGATTTAAAAATGAAAAATTAACTATTGAATTTCCATCTTCGAATCCTTGCTAAAACGAAACGAAATCCATTTTTGAAACGGTTGATGAAAAATAAATCACGTACGGCAATATTCTGTGGAAAAGCTCGAAGTCGAAGCAAAGTGAAGCAGGATTGACGTCAAGAACAGCCTTTTCTGTGTGTTTGTCACTCTCTCTCTCTGCGCGCGCGCATGTGTGTGTGTTTGTGATTGAAAAGAAATTATTCACTATGAACTGTTACCACCCGGTCAAACGAATGATTATAACTTCTACTTCCAACAACTCGAAAGATTACGTCAAAAACAATCGAAATAAACCGACCAGAATTGAAGGATAGTTTGAAAACATCAAATCACATATATCTTTGGTTATCCGTCGAAAATTGAAAGACATTGGGTGGGAGGTTTTAATGCATCCACCGTATAATCCTGACCTTCAACTGTCATTCTACCATTTGTTTCGGTCTCTATAGAACTCTCAATGGTTTAAAATTATCTTCAAAAGAGGGTTTTGAAAATCATCAGTTAATCAGTTGAAAAAAATCATCAGTTGAAAATATCAGTTTTTTGTCCAAAAACCAGAGAAGTTCTACGAGTAAACGAGATTAAAATTTTACCTCAAAAATGTGCAAAATACCTAAGAAAGTGGTCGTCAAAAACGGCAGACATTTGGTTTAATAAAAATTTAACTGAAATATAAATATTAACCTTGATTTAATTTTCCATTAAAATACGAAGAAACTTTTTTCCCAAATCTTATATTTTCTGGCCAATTTATTTTTAAAAAAATTAATAAATTTCATTTTACAAAAAAAATCACATTATTCAGTTGACAATTTATAAAAAAAAAAAGTATTAATTAGATAAATCTGAATTTTTGCAGCCTCATGAAATGTGTAATTAAAATATTATATTTTTCATGCAATGTTTTCAAAATTCTAATATTTTTCCCTATTTCCCTATTGATTATGTTTATCTTATTGCATATACAGTTGCAAATATTTTATGTAAAAACTGTCCGGTCAAGGTTCGCTTCGCTCACCCAACCGTCTACCTAGGGGAGGTCCGTCCCCTGGACCTCCGACGCGTTCGTTATGCTCATGGAAGGAAGAAGAAGAAAAATGAATGATGAAAGGGGACGTTATGTAAATAAAAAAAAAAAATTGAAAAGAGAAGAGTAAATGAGGAAGTAAGTATACAAACTTCATAAACACTTGAAAAAAGTAAATTACCTAAAACAGAATAGCAGTAACTATTAATAGTAATGTGAATATTAAATATTTTACAGATAAGAAAGAATTAGTCATTTTACTTCATTTTCTTTCTGTTATCATGGTGATAGAAATATAATGAAGTAAAAAAATTAAACTCTGTGTCTGTAATGAAATATCTTTAATTCACTACTTACTTCCCAGGGGACTAGGGCCTCGATCTATGTACCTTCCTTGGAATAACACGAATGTATCCTGAAAATCTAATAGCGGTTGGTTCCCGCGTGATGCTGTTGCAAACAAATAAACAGACTAACTTTCGATCTTAAGAACTTTCGATCTGTATAAGAAAATCTATTCTTAATTACTACAGACAATAAGTGGCCTTTTAGCAATGAATTAGCCCGTGACAAACACTTTAAAACCAATTTCAGACTTATTAATCAATCTTTATTAACTTAAATGTATTTTCTATTGCTAAGCTTGCTAATTTAAGTAATTATTTTGTTTATTTGTTAACTAGTTTTTTTTTTAAATTATAATATCATAATCAAAGTAAATCATTTTGCTAAAGTAAATAAAAAAGTAAAAAATCGATTTTCTGAAGTTATATATCTGACATTAGTTTTTTAAAACACAACTTCTTAACTATGAAATTCCTATTTTTTTACATAATTATTAATTGCTTTGTGATACTGCTGTGGTATATCTTAAACATTTCGATTTTTATCCACACATTTGAAACACTTAACATTCATGTTGTGACGTAATGTACTGTAAAATTATATTCTGATCTGAGTATAATATAATTTATTATATAAATTAAATAAAAAGGGAAATGAGAAACTGAAGTTATTATTGCTCGAATTGGGTTGATTATAAAAAAAAACATCTTTTATCTTTGCTATTTTTTATTTCATTAGAAAAAGAAATGCTATAGAATATACCATCGGAGACGGTATTAACATTAAAAAAAATCATAAAATTCACTAATAAAAATCTAGTTTTTTAAATTTAAAAACTTTACTTTTAAAATTTGTAGAATTATTATTTTTTTCTAAATATGATATTATTAATGTGGTATTAATTTTCTGACTTACAGAGGATTAAATATTAATTTTTATTTTATAAGATTTATTTTTTTAGGTAGGTTTTATAAGAAAGCTACCTATTGTAATGGGTACCATGATTCGACTTCTGAAAAATTCGACATATCTTCGTCTTTAACATCCCCCAGGCCCCAAAACCACCGCCAGCTCAAAGGTTTATATATATATTTATTTCACTTTCTTGTGGACACGACAACTACCGTAGTTTTCCGCCAATCACTTTCAAATTGCTCCTTAATAATAACTTGTCCGAAAATCTCGGTCGAATTCGTTAACGGACAAAATCTGACCACCTGAATGGAAATGGAGTGTGCTTTTTCGAAAAAAAAAATATTGCTATAACTTTCTTATTAAGTGAAATAAAATTTATTTAAAGTTCCTAATATTCTTTGGATAAGGTCCTAAAACTTATTTAAACAAAATTTTTAATTTATTTAACTTATTTAAAATAATTATTGGCCAAGGTGGTGGAAAAAATGGGATTTTGAAGACAAAAAACAGCATACCTCACTTAATAGGCACAGATTCGAATCGGTTTAAAGTGGTCGCTAGTTCTCTAAATATTACCTGGAACCTTTGTCTTTAACAATTTTTGATATGACCAATCCTTTCGGCAAGGGGTGACCAAAATTTTGCTGAAATTGTAAGATGGGCTTGTCATATGCTAAACATATGAAACTTTTTTTCACATGCATCCATTGTCGTATTGAATAAATTTGAAGTTTTTCTTAATTTTAAGTTAGAAATCTTTTTTGTCCCCCACTTAGCACCGGTGAAATCTACCTCCGCCTTCCGCCGTGCCGAAAGGGATTTTTTTTTTATTTATGTTTTCAGAATCTTAAAACAGACGTCTGTAACAAATGATTGAATTTACGTTGGTTAAATAAATTATTATGTAGTGGGTTTTCTTTTTTTTTATGTTTGTAAATAAATCAATGAAAGACACTTCTTTTTTAATAAACGTAGTTGTTTTCCTACAGATTTATCTTTAAATTGTTTTTTTTTGTTTTCTCAATTTAAAATTTTCAAATACAATTACATAAAATTCTTCTTTACACTACATTACGTGGAATTTATTTATGTGCAAGTCGTAATATTTCACGAGATATGTTCCTGAGATATACACATAAAGGTTACTATAAAACAGGTTATGCAGATAGATAATAAGGTACAGAATAATTAAATTATCTGACAAGGCCGTCGTCTATTTTCCAACACAAATTGCCTTTAAAGTGGCAGTAGCGTAGCTGTAGATTGTTGTAGAATTTTGTCCGGTCAGATATACGTACACGGATAAGAAGTATGGGTGGACTTAGCTAGCAATTATATCAAAAGTGTACGAAGGGGGTAAGAGAGTAATAAAGCGTGAGAGAGAGGAAAGGGAAAGAAAAAGAGAGGGGTATAGAGTAATAGACAAAAACAGACGACATATAACTGTAAATTATGTGTATCGGGAAGCCTTTCTCAACCCTTAAATAACGATACGGCAAAAACACAACCAGAAACCTCGTGTTATACAGGAACACAAATACACATCTACAAAAGATCTAATGGGAGACGGACTCCAGGATTTAATAGTGAAGTAGACTAGCCGGTTGTCCGGCCTTACAGGCAGCGACCGTGAACGAAAACAGATTAATCAAACAACAGATTTAGCTACAGCTTTAATTCTTCTCTTTTAACTCAAGTGAACTTAACTGGGGTTTTGATTTAAACAACAGCCACCTTATTTATCCAAGATTTTTTTTTACATGCTATTTCTTCATCCACACACTCCCGTCCTTAGTTGTCCTTATTTATTTCGTTTTTCTACAGGACGACGTTCACTAAAACTTTTTGCTATCTAATATATATATCGTAAATTATTTTAAAATATTTTCTGTTCTCTAACCGTCCTTCCAACATTTTTATCCTCCTTTAACCATTAACTAAAATTCCAATAAAATTATCAAGTTAAGGTAACATCATTTTTCATAACTTTGCCTCAATTTTTTATAATAAATGTTTCTCTAGAAATATTTATTTTTTCTTCCATTACAAAATAAATAAAGTATGTCTCATTTGAAAATTGAAAAAAGTACTATATTCCGTAAAATAAATAATTTAAAAAAACTTATTTTATAATCAATCTGACTTAAATTAGTTTTTGATAGTTTCCAACCATTTGGATACTTCTTTGTACGGCCGCTTAACCTGAAAGTAGAACTAAGTTTTCCTTGAGAAAGCTAGCCTTGTCTTCAAAAATTCTTTAAAATTTGGAGGAAAAGGCATTTGTTGTAGTATTTAAGCTGGTACATGAAAAATCATCAATCTGAAATGTGTACCTTCAATCCTGGATAAAAATTTACCTATCTCTTAAAAATTCTCAAGGAAATATTAATGGGTGATTGCCTACTGGTGTAGGATAATTCTTGATGTAGTTCTTTGAGTGACGTAGTTTGTCTTTTTTCATCATCCCTCTAAGGGTAGGTCACCCATTTTAATCACCATATACACCCTTATCCTTGATTCTTTCCTTTTCGGTGATTTTCTAGATGTTTTTATCTAAATCGTGTTTATTTATCTTTCAAAAATTCAATGACTGTATCCATGGTATTTTAGTAATTTTAAAGGGTGGTTCTACCTGGTGGTTGAACAAGAAGTTCAAACTTTTAATCCTTTGATATACGACATAAAAGAAGAAAAAAATACAAATTTGACTTCAATCTGTTTATTTTTAAATTGTATAAAAATTATTTATAGTGTAATAGTTAGTTTTATTAAGAAGAAAGTTAAATATTTAAGTTTAGGATAATGAACAAATTGTTGGTAAAATGAACGGTTGGAAAAATAAATAATGACATGATCAGGTTTACAGGAACAAAATTTGATACAGTAAATAAACTCTAGTGAGTGAAGTAAAAAATTGGGAGACCATGCTGCTGCACTCCAAAAGTTCGCGGCAGATCTCTAACACAGTCTACTATATGAGTTAAATTTTGTATGTTTAAATACATTTTTATTTTATCCATATTTTTCTTTTATGCAAATTTTAAATGATTGCTATAAAATAATCTAATTATTCTTTATGAGTATTCTTTGATATTATTTTTAACGACAGAATAACTCTGATATTTATCAGAAAAATATTTTAGTTTTAATTTTTTAATTTTTTTTTATGCTAAAATTATTCCAAATTTTCCTTATATTTAGTTTATGAAACTTCTTTTTTCACAATTCTGAAGAAGAAGTACTTAATTTATAAAGATACTCCTTAGCTGGAAAGAAAACTTTTCTCAGATTTATAACAAATATTTTAGCTCACAAAATAAAACAAAATACCAGATATTTGATTATTAATAAAATACAGTAGAAAAATTGTAATATGTTACATAATAATATTTTTTTTAAATTTTGTTATACTGTAGTCCATCATACAAATCACCTAATTATACGATATAAAATTTAAATTATTGTTTTCACTATTAAAATAACATATTATTAACGTAGCGTAACCTGTAATAATTTATTATTCGATAAATAATTATTTTATAGTAAAGCCAATATAAAATTAAGTGTTGCAATACTACACAGTCAAAGGAACGATTCTATATATTAGTAAGAGAACAGTTTCAAGCCAAACAGTAGGCTTAAATATGAATTAAACGTAAAAAATGAAGTATCTAACGCATAGCTACTAAAAGACAGATTGGGGAAATTGTGTTTGACGTAAGGATTAATTAAGTAATATCAACAGTGGAGGGGAGAACAAATGTTTAACTGCGCAGTGGTTTTGTCCATAGAAACTTCTTACCACTGCCTCAGAAATCTCATATGTATGTGTATATATATATATATATATATATATATATATATATATGATTTATTATATTTCTTGTTAATGTGTATATTATTCTGATCATAATGTAATCTCACTAAAGTTAGTATGAGTTTTTAATTATTTTTTTTACTGTTTTAATTAAAATATTAATTTATTATCATTATTACGTGTACCAATATGCTTTCAATGATTTGTTTTTGGTTTTGTTTACAGGTTTGTAATGTAACATCTTTTATACTTCATTCAAGGTAAATTTCATTTCTGTTGAGAAAGTATTGTCTTTAATTTTTTTATATATATACAAATACGGGTCAGGCAACTGTCGAGCCAGGGGCTCCGTTCCCTGGACCCCCGACGCGTGTCCTCAAGGTTGAGAGAATTTTAAATATTTTACAGATATTCATTAAATAAAAAATAATTAGTAATTTCACTTCACTATATTTCTGTTGCCAATGCGTCAGAAATATAATTAAGTAAAAAAATTAACTTTTGTTTCTTTAACGAATATCTTTAATATATTAGTTCCTAAATGGTCTAGGGTCTCAATCTATAGCTTAAAACCTACCCTTGAATAACAAAAATGTTCCAGAAATTTGAAAGCAATCGATCGGTTGATTCTCGCGTGATGCTGTTGCAAGCAAACAGACAAATCGAAAAATTTTCATATTTATACGTAAGATTTATATTTATTTCCTTTTTTTCTATTGATAAATTTTAAAATTAATCAATATAAATTAATTTATTTTTTATTTATTTATTTAAGAACTGTAAATAATTATTGATTGAAATCATCTTCCCCTGTTGAAATGAAAGCAATCTTGATTGGAATTATGTAAATGAATAACTATTTTCCACAAATAAGACGTGTATGTTGCTAACAAACATACATATATATATATATATATATATTCACTTATCGTAGTCTTTTAAAAATCTATTTTTAGTATTTCTATAATTGCAATTATTTAATATCTGATATATTTCTGTTCCGTATGAAAAGATAAATTTTATAATGAGGTGATATTTATTTTTAAGTTATCTTTTCCTTTATCGTAGATACGAGTTATTATTTTTTTAAATAAAGCGACGACAGTATTCAATAGTAATAATAATAATAATAATAATATTAATAATAACAATAGTAGAGTCTATGCTAGAGGTCCATATCAGTGCAGGTTGAAAGAACAAAGTACTACAGTTTTAAATCACATTGTTCATAGTAATTCATTAGCGAAGTGAGGGGTGGTTCTTTAAGGGTGGTTGAGGAGGTGGTAATAATACTAATACTAGTAGTAGTAGTAGGTCGGTGTATACGGGAAGGGGGTGTAGTTAAAGATAGGAGGGTAGGCCGAGGGGTAGATGACGGCGAAGAAGGGGTGTGTTTTGCTGCTTCCAGACTGTGAGTACAGGGAATTATCCCGGATTTATAGCTCGGTCCAGGGGGGGCGACCCGACCCCTTGTGAAATAACCCAAGAATTATCGGGCGCCCTTCTCCGTAAACACGTAATGTCGCATATTAATTTGATTTATGAAAATGGTTTCTTTTCTGATTTTATAACGTCCATTATAACTTTACTTTAGTAATACGGCGATAGATCCATTTCCTATTACTGTCGTACATTATTCTTTATTCTTCCAGTCCTTCTATTTCCGTTGCTTGCTGCCATTGTATTCTGCGCCTTTTTCATTTCCGTATCAGGCCGCAAGGCGTACTTGAATGTGTTTAGAAGATCAATCGCTCGCTCCTCCAGTTAGTTAGTTAGCCAGCCAGTACCCTTTAGCCGTACTTGTGTCTACTTGTGCAATTGTACCAACATTGTTCGTTTATTTAGTATTTTCTTATTCTCTTTTCTTTTCTTTTATGTTGTTATTTATTTACTGTTCTTTTTAGTATTCTTATTCTAACAATTGAAAACGTAAACGATATTTCATTATGTAAGTTTTAATTTGCTTTATCTTTCATGGTGCACTTGTTAAGGAACTGGACATTATGCCAATAGATTTTAATTAGTTCTTTAGTCTCTTATATCTAGATTACATATAAAATCTGTCTCTCTCTCTCTCTCTCTCTCTCTCTCTCTATATATATATATATATATATATATATATATATATATATTACCTCTTAAGAATAATACCTCTTAAGGATTAAAAAAATACGTACGTTACAATTATTTATCTAAAAATAAATTCATAAATATTGCAGTACAATTAAGAATACAAGTAAGGAATGTTATCTTACTTCGATGGGCAAAAAAAAATTTTTTTAATATCTTTGAGTTTAGCGCTATATAATAGCAAAAGGAAGAAAGAAATATCAGTAGTTACTTTATATTTCTTGAAGAAAGCATCCAGCGTCAGGTAACGCCGATGCCTCAATGTCCATAGTATGTCGCAGCAGCGACATTTTTTTTCAGAATTATTATTAAGGTTCCCTTCTCTGTAATGTGACCTCTGAGAGGAGCATCTCGTGCATTGCAGCTGCAGTATACCTAAGCAGAATAGGACATTCTAGAGGACTTAGCGATTCAACCTCGTCGCAGTCCTCGAAGACCGAAGAATTCTTTAACCGTCCAGTAACGATGTGGCGGATACGAGCTGTAGCAGTTGCTCTCGATACATTCCAGTATAGCGCCATATCAGTACGTTCTCGTTGATTTCATGTAGATATAGACATGTGTTCCATGCACATCACCTTTCTATCCAAGTCGCTTTGAGTACGCTAGCAGCAGCACTTCTGCATCGGGAGTGAGTGAGAAGTCGGACTGGGTGTATGTTTAATGCAACTTTTGCATTTTTATCAGCTCGATCGTTATCTAATACCCAAAAATGTGCAGGTACCCATTGGAAGACCATTCTTGATTCTTTATTTTTTATTTATGTCAAGATGTTATTCGGAAAGAGTAATCCCCAGGATCCACTTTGTTAAGAAATTCTATGGCTTATTTAGAATGTGAAAACCAGTAAATAAAGTATGAAATAAATAAGATATATAATCGCGAATTAAATCAGAGATGACATTGTTGTAAAGAGAAAAAATAGGTTGTTGAGATTACGTGTGAAGAAGTAAAGCAAGAAAGAAAGATTTGAAAAGATGTAACTATACAAAAATAAAAATACTGATTTATATAGATAACTAGGGATATAGGGTATCGAAAATATATTGAGGCTAAAGGTTAATGTAAAACAGAAAGCAATAATGAATAGCCTTATACCAGTTCAATGAATGAAAAAAGAAAAGAAAGTATTATTATTATTATATTTTTAAATGTATATTAAGTCACGTGTAAATATAATAGAATACTGTGCGTAAATATCTTTATTTTATAAGTATAATATTTTTATTTATAGACATTTAGAATATTTTACTATAAGAATTGAGTAAAGATTCACTAACTCCAAGGTTAACAGGATTTGGAATTTATAAGGAATCGTATTACACCAACTCTATTCATTATATTAAGTACAAAATGATCTGCCAAAATTTTAAGTTATTCCTTAAAAAAAGATTCTTGCGCAGTTTTAGGCAAGAAGATCGATTTTTCGTTATTCTATTTTGTTTCCTTTTGAAAAAGTATCAACTCATTCTAATCTAAAATTTACAAAAAACTTAAAAAAACTTTGATTCATAAAGAATTAGTTACACGTCAAAAAAGCACTGCAATAAAATTGAATCTTCTTCTCACTCACCATTGTGACTCACTGCATAAGCGCGTATGAAAACTGCACCAGTATATAGTCAACATAGCTTCAACTTTTTTCGACCTTAAATTGAGCGTGACTCAAAGATGACAACCAATCTACATAAAATGGTCACATCCACAACCTCAGATACACTATTACAGCATATCTAAATTTCAGTGAAATCGATGTAGTAGTTGGAGATCTCGATGGAGATTTTCAAGCCACAAAATTTTATACATAGGCCTATATATATATATATATATATATATATAAGCAAACCCCAATTTAAGGAATGGTGTTTTCAGTACTTCTCATATCTTAAAACGTAAAGAAAATTCATTTTCAACCCCTATCACACCATGCGACCGAAAGTAGTAATGCAGTACTTTTCTTCGAAAAGTCTGTAAAAAAAAAACTAAAAATCTGAAATCATTAAAAAATCTGAGGTATTTTTGTTTACTTTTTGTTAAATTTTTATTTTCTCAAAACTATTTACACAATATAAGTTCATCTATTTCATTGATTCTCAACCTTTATTGCCCACTGTCCACATTGAAAATAAAACTTTTCTTGCGTCTCCCAAGAGTTTTAAACTTACCATCTGTTAAAAATAATAATTGCAATTGCTGATTTTAAGATCCGCTCTTAAAAGCAGCAATTGCCTTATTGTTTTTAACGTTAAATATCCTATTTCTGAGTTGAAACTTACATTTTACATAATTTTTGCCTATTTTTTTTAATCAGCCATCGCCTTCCTAGACCGCCTGAACGTCCCCAGATTTCTGTTGGCTTTCTACCGCTCCCCTTGAAGGTCTCCAGTGCCCACAAAGAAGCGTTATCGCCCACTTTGAGAACGAATGATCTATTCAATTGGTTACATGATACTTACTAAAAAGCATATCTGATTGTCATAAGTTTCTTTACCAGAGGATGTCATCGTTATTTCGATTATGTTCAAAGATTAATCGAATTCAACCAAAATTTTCTTTATTGTAATCTGCATCGATGTATGAAATATCACTCTTTGAGTATATAAATTGTGTATTTTTATTAAATTATTAATTATTCTTTGTGAAAGTACGGAGTTTTATACTCGTAATTGGGAAATATCTGGTTGTCAAAATTTTTTGTATATTTTTAATAGAATTTTCTAGATCTAAAAGTATAACATGCAATGTAACGTATGAACCGATAAATTTATTCATTTATTATGTAACTGTATATATTATATGCAAGAGGATTCTCAAATTTATTAACAACCTATTTATTTGAAGAAAAAAATTTCAATCACGAGGAAACTTTTATAGAAAAAAAATTACCTTACTTTTTGTAAAAAAAAAATAAAATTAATTATAATAAAATATATGCTACTAATTTATTTAAATATTTGAATATATTATAAATTTAATTAGTTGAATTTATTATAACAAATTTGCGTTATTAAATGTGTATAAGATTTTATTCATCCTAGTCGTAATTGAAATATTCTAAATAATAAAACAACAATCTTAGTGTTTATAATTAATTGGCTTCAAGCAGTTGTTTTATTTTTTATATAACATTATCTAAATGATGTAGTTGTACCATAAACTGATTATGTCTCGGTTCATTAAAAATTTTTTAATTAACTTTTTATTGCGTTTAATTTTCTCTGTAAATACATGCATTATAATAAAAAAATAATAATTATAATTAATAATTTTTTTTTACTTATTGTTTAAATAATTAATAAACTTAATTAAAACAATTAATTAAAAACTAATATTAATAAATTACTTTTTAATTTTTAAGCGATTAACTTTGCCGCAACCAATTGAGAATTGATCTGATGCGTGCTGCTATCTGCATACTGTTCAAAACTTAAAGACAACTCAGTACGATTCGTTTAATAAGCGGGAAATCGTTTTATTCACACGAACATTTAACTTCATATTCTATCTTAGCTTATTGTGTATTGATAAATTTTTTTTTCTGTTTTGAAGCGATAATTAATTAGAATTTTTTTTTAAATACAAGAATAATTTATGTTATAAAAAATCTATTTCTAACGATACATCATGTTTTATTTGCATATAATTTTTCATTCCCAAGGTAATCAATGTGTTACTGATTACAGTTGTTATTTTACGTATATAATTTTATTTATATTAATTTATATTTCTTATGTCATACAAAACAAGCTTCTGAAATTTCAATCAGTACTATTTATAAAGGCACAAATTAAATTGTTTTTTAATAAACAGTTTAAGTTATTTTTTTAATTGTTTTTTTTTAATATAAACGGAATTAACTTTTTTAGGGTTCCTTTAATACTGTTATTTTATCTTTATGTTTTTTGATATTTTTATGTTATAAACAAAACAGATATAATTAATTACTAATGTATATTTATTAACAGTCGAAACAGATTTCCTTTCTATCATGTTTATTATCAGTTTACACGTAAATAGAAACGTAAATAGAAATAAGTAAATTTCATTACAATAAGCTAGTGTAAAAGAGTTTTCTTGTAACACCTTAATTAAATACATTAAAAAATATCAATACTAAATTCAAGATAGCATGTGCAGTAAACTAGGTACTAGAATCCATAAAAAGTCCAGGAAAACGAAAAAAAACACAATGTAAAAGAAAAAGTAACGTAAGAACAAATGACACTAGAAACTTAAAACAGTCACAGACATTAACATAAATAATTGATGCTTAGATACTTAGAATAAAAGCCTCTTCCTGATTATCAATATTAGGTTCCTAGGTCTTACAAATGTAGCTTCTTTAACTGTCTAACATCTTCGTAATTGTCTAAAACTATCACATGGTCATTAAGATTTATTTTATACTTGGTTATCAATCGATAGGTTACGTCCCGAATATACAGTAACCCTAAATACTCACGGATTTCGGCATTCGAAACGAACGATGGCGCCTGCGTTATTCATCTCGCAAATTTATTCTGTATTGCTGGTTCTTGCCGTACTTTAAAGTTGGATTTCGTATGTCCAAATCGATTTAATGATCACTTTTTTTTACAGTAGTAGCTTGTAGATTCCGATCTCCTGCCTATTAACCAGAACGGCACTTTAATTTTAGGATTTAAATACACATCTAATTTTGCATTTTCATTTCTTTTTGTGTCTCTTAAGCTATTTCATTATTTTTTTATATGTAAAATATTTTTATATCTGTAATTTTAAAGTATATAATGTGGAACTTCTTATATGTAAACAGGATTAGCATCTATATATTTATTGGATTCTGTATCCGACCAAAAGACTGATAGAAATTTTAGTTGAATTATAAAATCTAGTACATATTTGAAATTTGTCGTCCAAATTTAATTTATTGGTGATCAATACAAACCACCAATGTAAATAAAAATCTACATTTAAAATCACTAATATGTGACTTTTATTTGTTTCAAATCTTTATTTACAACTTGTAGTTACATTTTTTATGGAAATTTAATTAAATTATGTCACATTAAAAAGGAATCGTCATTAAAATTATTCAAATTACATAAATTAAAAATATAGAATTATTTTAATTATTCAGTGAGCTTAATATAACAAATATACTTCACATCATGCAACTATTTTCAACTACAGGCATTGGAGTTAAAATTATAATAAAAAATATCACATTTCCCGTTTTTTATAATAGTTAAGTTTCTCTAAAAATCTGAAAAGTTTTATTCTTTCCAAATTATAATTTTGTTTTATAGTTATCCTCCAAAAACAAACAAATTAAATGGATTATATCAAAAATAAAAAATCAACTACGAGTGAACTTTACGTTGCAATCGATTGAAAGAATAAATCAGTTTATACATACATACGTGCATATATATATATATATATATATATATATATATTTTTAATTTTTAACCGACTTCAAAAAAGGAGGAGGTTATAAATTTGAATACTTTCTTTAATGTGTGTTAAGCTGTATCTCCGACGTTAGTAAATCGATTTTGATAATTGTTTTTAATCGAAAAAGTATACTTTTGGAATAGTCCTTCATAAATTTTAACCAAATCCGATGATAGTCTTAGGAAAAATACCAAAAAACCGAACGGCTTGACACCCTTAGTCCCTAACCGCTCGCACCAGTACCGTGTTGCTTGCTCTGTTCCCTGTACGACTAGGATATTAATAACGGTCTATATTATCGTTATTTAGTCTCAGTGGAAATATTCATGGCATTTCTTTCTCTATTTTTCTTACTTATATAATCATTCCTTTTTTCTTGGCTACTTTCCTCTAAACTCCATATAAATGTTAAACCTACATTTAATATATATATAAAATGGTGAAAACATGTATTATTTCTAATTGAAAAATTATATTATAAATATATTTATATTACATTATACATTTTACATATGCCTTATATTTATATAACGCAATAATAAATTGTAATTTTGCAATAAATAATATTCTATAGTTATTATAAACACTTTTTTTAACCGGGCACTCTCAAACCCCGTCCAAATGTCTACTCGCATTAATGAAATCTATTAATTGGATAGATTACTTAATATCATTTACTTAATATCATTTCTGTCACAGCTTTCTCATCATGTGGTCTATTTAATAATTATTTGGATGTAATTTGGATGTAAATAAAACAAGGGGATGCCCTCTAAAGTTTTAACTCGCCTAAGAGTGATATAAATCTGGTCCTTGGCAAAAGTTTTCTTGCCGAGGTTTATCACTGCCCTATCAAGAGTTGTACCCTGCAGTTTGTGAACATTTACAACACAGCTTAATATTACAGGTAGCATTCTGCGCTCGACATCTCCGCATTCTTTTGTCGCTTGGAATTTGTACAAACTAGTGAAATGGCTACCTAACCATCAACATCATTGATTCTAAGACCGATAGTCTTGTCATCAAATTTCATGAGTACAGCTTTCAGTAACTTTCCTTCCTCGAATATCAAGCCTAGGCGGTGAGAATGGTTACTCTTGCGTTTCGTTTGACCAACATTTGTGTATTAAAACTGACACGATGAGCATGACTCTCTCGACTTTCATTCCGTAAGAATCGACTGTTGTATTTTCTCATTTGTGAAACTCTACATTTTCGTTGTGGAGAAGTCTCTGCTGAAATATTCATGACATTTCTTTCTCTATTTTTCCTTAAACGATCATTCCTTTCTTGGCAACCTTCCTTTAAACATTGGTGTCTAATATATATACACTAGATGCTACTAAAAAATAAAAATTAAGACCGACTTCAAAAAATAATAGTGTTAAAAAGTTATTTATTACCTAAAGTATTTATAACAAATAACTAAAACCTATGATCTATATAATGCAAATCCTACTTCAAACAATGCAAAATTAGTAATAGAAGTTTTACTTCAATAAAATGAGATCTACAAAAATATAATACAAAAGTGAAATGCGACATACAAAAATATTGATATAAGAATACATTTTAGATACTTTGGTACATACATTATCACCAAGTATGTATATATATATATATTCTTACCCACGATGTGGTGAACCGTCATCGCAAATCAGCTGATTTCGAAGTCGAGAGTTCTAAGGTTAAAATCGTAGTAAATGCAGTTACTTTTATGCAGATTTAAATACTGGATCGTGTATACCAGCGTTGATTGGGGATTGGGTTTCAATTAACCACACATGCCAGGGATGGTCGACTCTACACTGCACAATACTACACTTCATTTACATTCATACGTATTCCTCTGAAGTAATACCTTACGGTGATTTCGGAGGCTAAACAGAAAAAGAGAGAAGTATATATACCCTAGGGAACTCAAGATGAGGTAAGATCGTGAGACGCTCTCCCTTATATTCTCTTGAGATCCCATTTTACATTTGGGAATTAGGTTATTTAGCCGCCTAGCGGTCGGTTGAGGTACTAACTTTACGTAACTTTATGTTTAATTTGTGTTGGCTGGCACCGATTTCAGAAATATTTATTTGTTGTAAGTACTCTTACTGTAGTTAATAAAAATATAAAAATTTACGTTAAGGCTAACTGACCATAGTAGACGATGCCCCAATTCCACAAAATAATCATTTTACTTTTCCTTGTATTATTTACTAATCAATCTTGAATTATTTTTTTCTGTACAGCCAGTAGTACGATTTTAATTTTTTCATATTTATTACTTTATATTAAATTCTATTTTAATTATTCTTGTGCAAATATTTGTTGATTTTAAAATAAATTCTATCTTTTAAATATTCTTTTTAAGCAATATGGTGGTATATTGTTGATGTTTATCAAACCAGTTTGATAACGTACCTATTCATTTATGAAAATAAGTGAGATATGGTAAAAGTCTATTGAGGATATATTTATCTTTTACCCTATTGTAACTAACGGTTATACTGATTTTTTTTTGTTTTCTAAATATATTTAAATGTGAAGAGATGAAAAGTTATAAACAAATTTTATATTATACATTTTTATCAAGTTTTAGATGGAGTGTGAAATATCTTTTAATATTTTAAAGAATGCTAAATTTTTTTTCTATAAATTTTACATATTTGTGTTTAGATTATCGTAGAATTTCATATAATATTATATACCGTTCCAATTAAGTATTAAAGAACTAAATTTACAAACTTTAATTCTTAAGATTATAGACTTATAGAATAAATATCTCCAATTAATGGTTATATTTTACGCCTACGTATAATTAAATAACAAGAAAATCATTACATGGAATTTTTTATCTTACTGCAGTTTGCTCGACTGACTTAAAATTATTATGTTTATTGATATTTATAACTCATTAATGGAAACGAAAAACGTAAAGTTAAGTTCTTTAAACCAACCGTCTTCTTTTGAACACATTAACTTTAACCAAAGTTTCATCAACCTTGTTCTTATAAACGACCACCGGATTTACGGCTTTAACGAGTAGAAGCGGCACGCGAAAGGAACTCCCAAAGGAGTGTTTATAGCGTTGATCGGCTGCTAGTAAGGATTCCTATTCTGGTGCACCCCTTAACGATATCGGAGAACTGTACAAAACGTACTTCAAAACAACCAGCCGGAAATCGAATCTACGGTTTATAATCGAACCGATTGCTAGATGTTAGTTTACTTTTCTTCTTTTCATAACATTTAGTATTTCACTTTAATTATATAAATGGTTTCTACTGATTGACTAATCTTATAAAAATAATATATGTATTTTTAACATTTATTTTTAGTCTTATTCACAAAGGCCACTTCACCATACGTTTCGTATATTTTTTCACGTAATATGAGGAAATCAATATAAAAATAATACATAAACGGTAGTTCCAATATAAAAATATTTAACCACTAACGAGATAAAAGACTTCACGTGTGCGACAACGAATTTGTGAATTAGTCATTCCAAATTTAGTATATCATTATTTTAAGATCAATTTCTTTCGGTGAAGCATAACGCCAACAAAAGTGTTGAATAATCGGTATTTCTGTTGTACTTTACAATTTTGTTGTACTTTCGATTCAAATGGAAGATCTTGAAGAGACTGTTTTTTTTTAATACGTTTAATTTTATTATTTACAAATTGTGTGTAACTTAGTCTTATGTTTTTATTCTTTTTTTTTTTTTTTTAATAAAAATCATAATTTTTTTATAATCGCGTAATATTATTTTACATAATATTATTATTATTATTATAATTATTATTATTATTAATATTTTACATAATATTATTATAGAGTAAATACGGGCAATATTTTATGAGATTCTATCCACAGTCGTCCAGTTTTCAGTAAATTCAAAATTGCTCATATTACAATTTAAATTAATAAACTAAAAATTGCTCGGATCCTTTCGTCTGCATAAGTTTTATCACAAATTGAAGCGATTTAATAGAATGAAACAAATAAAAAACGATCAAACAATCATCTTTGAGCAAAAATAAGTACAAAAAAACATTAAATTAATTGAATTAAATTAAAAAAAGAAGGTAGTAATTGTAATCAACCTGTTTATCTAACTTGGAGCACGCACAGAAGATAAGCTTATCACGACTTAGTTTATGCGTTGTAGACAGTTAGTCGCTTTGTGTTATCTGTACGGGCGACATGAATTTCATGCCTTTGGTTGAAAGTATTAAAACTGAGGAAGAAGCAAACAAACTCTTTCAAGAGAATGGTGTTTTACATAACCCGTGGAAACGTAGCAGTGTTTATGAAACGGTAGTGCAATTAGATAATCGTCAGCGACGGACTTGTGCAAAAACACAGTGCTGTAATTATTAAAAAATTACGTCAGTGCACATATTAGGGTCAAAAATTCCGTTTTATAATGTTTTCATAAATTTCCGGTAGCAAAAATTTTCCACCATAATATTAAACAAAATTGAGATCGGAACAATTATTTGTGTAAAGTTGTAACTGACTGTTCGTTAAAAAACTCAGCTTAGATCGGTGGCCCCAGTATTATAGTATAAATCGACGAGTGCTTATTTTTCCGTAAAAAAAACATCATATCGGCCTTGAACTTCCTAGTGGGTTTCTGGTGGCTGTTTTAGGTTAGGGGAAGTAGAAATAGCTTTTGAGTGGCTGTTGATAATCGGTCGATTGAAAAATATTTAGAAATGTTTGGCAATTTATTCTACTTAGCACAAGGATAATATTGTACTAGTGGAAGGCCTACAGTCGTTTACAGAACATAATAAAATAAAGACAATAAGAACATTTTTGTTGAACCTGAAACAGGAACGCGTACGCAAACAGGAAATATCAAGTGAAGGTTGGCATAGCACCATGAGTGCGTTGTGGCACGGATCTGAAGATGATTGACACGCAGCTTTGTAAATTTATGTGACATCACCGACACGAGTTCAGTAATTTATTCAAAAGAATATTTAATGATTATTGTGTCTTACTAGTCTCAACAGTAAAGGTTAATTCTTGATAATTTTAATCCTTTGTTTAAATTGTAAAAATTTGATGTAGAAAAATAACAAAAAAATTCAATAATTCCCAAAGATAATTACGTAAAACCATATATAAAAAGAAAATATTAGAAAAGGGGTTTAATTTATAAAGCAGTAAACGTTTCATTAACTTATGAAAACCATTAACGTTCCAAATTTAATTGCTGAAATTTGCGTTTTGAAGCATATCTATCATCAACGATTACTTATAAATTTACATCAAAGTTATCCGATGATCCAGTTGGATTTCTACAATATAAAAAAATCTCACGTGGAGCACATATGACTTCCTTTTACGCCTGTTAAATTACATACACACGTTGTGTTTTTAAATGAAAAGGACATAAAATTTTATTTCATTAATTTACAATCAGAGGTTAATAATTAATAAATCAATATATTTAAATTAAAATAAAAAAGTAAAAAAAAAAGAGATGAAATCTGATTCGAATCGATGTGCCCCTCCCTCTGTAAGATCTAAATGTTCCATTAATTAAATTTTTTTTATTTGTTTATAACTCTGGTACCACTTATGATATATCGTTGAGAAGCTGTCAAGGATTACAGCAGTTAAGAAAAAGTAAAAAATTCAATTTTTTGGGGATTTTAGCCTTTTTTTTTTTTTTTTATACAATTTTGGTGCAGTCGATTGCAATCGAAAGGGGAGGTGCACAACTAGGTGCTACAACAGTCCTAAATCCAAAATTTCAAAATCCTACTGCTAATAGTTTTTGAGTTACGCGAGATACATACGTTATGTACAGACGTCACGCCGAAACTAGTCAAAATGGATTCAGAGGTGGTCAAAATGGATATTTCCGTTGAAATCTGAAAACCGAAATTGTTCACGATCACAATACTTCCTTTATTTCGTATAAGGTAAGGTAAGGTAAGGTAAGGTTCATCTCCTTTTTTTTAATTTTAAATACATTGATATTGATTTATTATTAATTAACCTCTGATTGTAAAAAAAAATTTCGGTAAATAATAACTCAGTAATAATAATAAAAAAAAAAAAATATGAAAAAATATCAGAAGTTATCAATGAAATAAATTTTTATGTACTTTTCATTAAAAAAAAAAAAACAAAAAATGTGTACATGTAATTTAATAGGCGTACAAGGAAGTCACAAGGTGTTCGCATCAAATTTTTTATCTAAGAAAAAATTATATAAAGATAGATATTTGATGTGGATTTCCAATACATCTAATTGCTTTATATTTATTAAATGTATTTTTCGTTAGTTAATAGGATTATAATTACGAGTTCATATGTATGATTTTATCAGTTTAAAACTAGAATTATTGATCGATATTTTTAAGTTTACCGTTCAACTAATTTTCCATATATCTTTCAGTGGAAAAAAAAAAAAAAAATTGTAATGTACATAATTATATGTTGTAGATAATACTATAATATTTATACAAAAATAATACAATCATATTAAAAATAATTAGAATCAATTCATGCATAAAAATTAAATATATTATTTCTTTTATCTATAGTTTTTACTTTATTTTTCTAATGATGTTAACTATTAGTATGATAAAATTATCTCGCTTTTTTATGCAGAAAACATTTTGGAAAGACAAACAAATTTAATAAAAACTATGATTTCTGTAGCACAGAAATTTGCTTCAGTAAAAATTATTATCTTATCGTTGTTTACTTCTGAAGAATAGTTAAGGACCGACTGATAACTGTTGTGCAGTAATTAGTTATTAAAAGGAGTGTAATTTTAAAAGATATTTTCAAAACTGTTAATTAACTTCCTGAGAAGAATACTATAATGATATGTATATATATATATATATATATATATATATATATATATATACTTACAAATACAAACACTATAAAAGCCTACGTATGTATATATGTACACATACGTAGCCTGCGAATATATATGTATATCTTGTTTACAAATGCAGAGCAACGAATATTAACGGTGCATGCAATTTGTGTATCTGTTTTAATTGCATCAACATAGAATGAGAGAGTGTGCGAGAATGGAAAGGGTTTATACAGGAGTGAATTGTAGTAAGCGGTCTACAGTGTATGATGGGGCATATTAAAACTCTGAAATAGTAGTCGGGGGGGTTTTATAGGGCGGGTGGTAGACTGTACAGAAAGAGCAGGGTGTCCCCAGTTTTTAAAAAGCCACTCATCCACCCACCGGTACCTATAAAGTGGAGCCAACTTTGTGTTTTTATATTTGTGCGCGACTGTGTGTACACGTTTTTTAGCGTATCGGTGTTAGTAGTGAATGAGTGAGCGCACGCCAGATAAAAAAATCATCAGGCGTGTCACATAACCGACTGAATTTACAATGTACATCAGTTTTTATTGAACTCATTATTTTTATCCGGGCCAGAGCTTAATAATTTGAGTAGATGATGTTTAAACAAGAGACCGGCAGTAGAGTGCCGTTGCAGAGAGCTACAGAGGATGCGGAGTAAGCAGCGATGTCACATAGGTGCACATGAACAACAGCTTTGTGATAAGAGTATAGATAGAGCACGACCCTGTAGTACCAAAACCCCTCCCTGCCCCCTTACCGACTAGGTTAGACATTATAACTCAGTACCGTGTAATGGTAGTTTAGATTAGCCAGTTATTTAGTACAATCATGTCACTCCGCCCCAAGGAATATACAATCACATCCTACCAATATATACCCCTCTCCCTTCCCGCTCACCTATCACCCTCACGCCAACGTACCCTCTTTTCCTACCCGCTACACAAGGTAATATCACCTACCCTTACATCTAACAGATCACTCCACCCCCCTGTCTATCCGATCCGCTCTGTTTTCCTCGTCTACCTACCTGCCTATTTGCGCATCCTTACCTTAACATTAATCCTACCCTGACTCTCGTCATCTATCTCTCTCTTTCAAACTTAAATTCTGATTCTCTTTCTCCCTTTCTCTCATCTTCTGCACGACTAGCTGACTGATCATTTAATTCTTCTTTATATTCCAGCAAGGGTCTGCACAGTAAATAAGTTGAATAAACTACTTGATAAAAGTAATACATTTGACTAGTAATTAACTAAAATTAACTTTTATAATCATCTGTGTGTAGTATTTGTCATCCAAGAGAAATTTTGTCCTTGAAAACTACAACGTAGTAACTACTATATAAAAAAAAATTAAGTTTTATGGTACAATAAAATTTGTTCTATTCTGTATTATTGTTTGTAATACGCAATTTATTTAAAGAAATTCGCTTAGAATTACCAGTTCAAAAAATTTCTTTCAGTTTTTTTTTCAAGTAGTGAATTGAAAAAACTTCGTTTATTTAATTATATTTGAAAACAAAATTTTATCTATTGTGTAATTTTGGTTTTTATGGTACTCTGTTTTAGTGTGAGCGCTGTTTAAAAAATAAACTCTTTTTCAGCTTTCGGTAAAGAAAGATTATTATTTATTCAGTAAACCGTGTATTTTGACTGCACGACTAAGTTACATATTTAGTTTTGTAATTTAGGTTAAAAATCGAACGGAATAGATTAAAAGTCTACCATCTCATAGCAGATTATGCAATGAGTAAGTGCTATACTTTGAATTCAGGAATAAATATTATTATTTATTTGTAACTTTTATTATTAATTTTTTGGATTATTCACAAAAATAATTTGAATATAAGAGTATCACGCTGTACAACGGTTACGTTTTAATAAATTCCAATGAAGAAGAAAAATAAAAAAGCTGGCAAAATGTTGCATGACTACCAAAATACAAGAGAGAATTGTTTAATGATATTGCATAAATAAAGTATAACTTTTATGAAAATAATGAAAAAAAATTGCGTCTCATTTTGGGTCCGGAATATAATATAGGTTCCAAAGCTACTTTAATTTTAAAAGTCCTCAAAGTGATAAAGAAAAAATACAAAGTAAAGTTTTAACAATAAAAATTTTGAGTTAGAGCTAAAAATACAAAAGCGGGATATATTTTTTAGAGGTAGGGATAAATATTTTTTTGCCTCAAATCACAGTTACAAAAATCACAGTTTCTACCTTTACGGTAGAAACGATAAGTTTCTACCGTGTAGAAACGATAAGTAAATTTTATCACAATAAGCAACTGTAAAGACGTTTCCTTGAAACAACTTCTAAAAACATCAATAGTAAATCAAAGATAGCAATAATAAAGTCAAGACAGTTAGGTACTAGAATCATAAAAAGTCCAGTAAAACGAAAAAAGCACAAGGTAAAAGAAAAAATAACATAAGAACAAATGACACCAAACAATAAATAATTACTAATATTAGCGTAAATACTTAAATGATGCAACACAAGAATAGCAGCCTCTTCCTGATTACCACTATCAGGTTCCTATGTCTAATATATGTAGTCGTTTTAAACGTCCAAAATCTTTACAATTGTCCAAGAAGTTAACAGCTAGATGGTTCATATGGTCATTAAGCTTTATTTTGTTCTTAATTGCCAGTCGATTGACTTCTCGAACATACGGAAACTGTAAATATTCATGGATTTCGGCATTCCGAGCGAATCATGGCGACTACGTTATGAATCTCGCAAATTAATTCTGGAAGCGCTGAATTGTCTCTATATTGCTGATATTTGCCGTGCCCAAAAATTGGATTCCATATTTCAAAATCAGTTTTATAATCGCTTCAATAACTTTTCAGATACAAATAATTCCGATCTCCTGACTATTAACCAGTACAGTTCCTTAAATTTGATATCTACCGGTTCCTTTTTTCTTTAATATGAACCTTCCATGTTGGACGACGATCTAGACACTGTATACTCTCAGCTCGTGGGATATAACCCCTATCTAAATAGATTCTTGGCAGTCACCTTTCTCACTGAGAAAGCCATATGGGTCGACTCGTTTGATTGACTTGTATTTTCCATTTCTTCAACATTTCGTCAACAAGGTATAATTCTATCTGCAAGCTAGCTCAGACATAAGTAGGATCATCATCGACGGCCATGATTGCCGCGTCATCGGGAAACGATGCAACTGTCGTATCGTAATAAGAATGTCCGCAGTAAGACGAAGTAAAGGATAGACCCCAAACTGAGCCCAGCGGAAACATTTGTACTATCAATGAAATCAGTTAACACCTACTTAGATTTAATGAAAAACGATCATCTAAGAAACTGTGCAACTCGTTTTTAGTTTGTATAGTAGACTTATCGATCGCTTGATGGACATCTCGAAAGGCAGAACAAAGCTTTTTCTCCTCTGAGCATTTGGTGACAACACGAATGATCCTGTACATCTGTTCAAGTCAGTCAGGCACTTTTCGTAAGTTTCACTCCTTCTTAATCACCTGTAGCATCTCCCAAGATGAGAAGGGCTTAATCGGAAGACTCATCAGAGTTGGGCTCTCGGAAAAGTTCATAATATCCTCTTCACTGGTGCAATGGATGTTAAGTGGTAGAAAAGCTGACCGCATGTGACTAGCGAATAGGCTGGCCTTCTCACTGCACTTCTAGCTGTTGATCAATCTGATTTCTTAAGGAATATGATTGTTGGTTTTTAATTATTATTGATGATTTATTAATGATGCCTTGGAGGGAATTGAGATAACTCGTTGAAATTTCCTCGTGGCCTTCCATGGTGAAATATTACTGAAGTAATTTTTAAATGTGTTCTCTTTGAAAGACTTTAACACCAGTTTCAAGCACCTTTGTTAAAGACGTCCTATCTTCTGGTCTTAACCCTGCTAATTTTCTCTCGAGATGCCTCTTCATTGGAATGAGATCCAGATCCTCCTGTGGATAGTCCGCTTCCCCTTGCCTGTCATGCTTTTCTTCAGGCGTTGAGCGCCAGGCTGTCTCCCGCAATATCGTGGTTAGGTGTTTGGTCGCATACTTTATATCAGCCGAATATTTCCAGCCGATCCAGCTCCTGCAAAACTTTCACTCAGTTTGTTATTGTGTAAAATTAGGGGTTTCTTCTTGCAAAATACCACCCCGCGCTTATAGTGTGTACGACCGGCTACTGCTCTAATGTTGTGTCGTAGCAAACTCACAGAAATGTATGCAGATGATACACCAGAAGTTACATAAAAGTCTAGTAGGACCTGTACCTTATTCAGATCAGATGACCAATATGTGAGTTCTAATACCAAATTCATATTTTCTGCATATCCATAATGCAACCCCTTAAAGCTCTATTTCGGGTTGTTAAGTCGTGATCCTTAATGAATATGTTTAGCATTTCAGTCCCCATCCGCTATGAAATGCAGACCCAGTGATTCAAAAAATTCAATGAATAATTCACTTAAGTTCATATGCCTAGGAGGACAGTAGACCGCCGATAGTTTGAGAGACCCGAGCCAGTCAAAAATTTCAATTAGGTCGCAATTGAAACTATTTCAATTATTTCACAATTCCATATGTGATGGTGTCCGTATTCTTTGCAAGCAGCGTAGTGCCCCCGTCCTCCCTGCGGTTCGGATGGTTAGTCATATATATTGAATAGCCCTTAAAATGAACATAATTCTGATCGCTGAAGTGCGTTTCGCAGGGAGGATAATATCTTAACGATTCTGTGGAGATAAATCGTCTCTAATTCTTGTCTGCAGGCAGCAAGACTATTAATGTTCCAGGTAGCTATTCTAATACATCTGCCCGTTAAAAAAAATGTTTTATTAGCTTGCTGAGTAAGCCTATCAAGCAGCTAATTTGTTGTATAAAAAATTCTATATTTGAGATCTATATATATTCTATATTTGATCCCTTGGGATCATAGGCATTCCGTCCCACAACTGCACCATAAGATCTAAGATTTTCTCCGCCGCCACCATAAGAGGCCATACTTTCAAAGACATCTCGGTATACCATGTACAAATGACAGCCCGACGGCCCGTAATCCTTCCCAGCAATCCTCTTACGTTAGTTCATCACAGAGACGGCATCCGCCGCTACTTGCCTTAGTTGATAGCAACTTTCATCAAACCAAACACTGGGTACTTATGAACTCTTAACTCAGTTGATTACACAGTCCTTATATTTAATATGTGGGTTACAACTGTACGATAATTTTGATAATTTGTCTGCACCCTTGAGAAGAATATACATCGTCCCCCCTTCTGGACCCCTTCTGGAAATTTCAATCCCAGAAATCAATGGTATTAAATACCAGGTTCCGCAGCAGGGGACCGAGAACGGAACCTAGCGGGCTTCACCCTAGTGACAGACTTTTCCACAGCCAGGTGCGCATCTCTAAATAGAGTGGTACAATTAGAGACGTTCCAACGCGTAGAGGACAGGTCTCTAACACAAGGAAGGAAATGCTGCCTCTATGTCTATAAAAATTACCAAAACATATTTATAGTCGGCGTTTTCCACCTCGCAAGAGCATTTAAGATGCAATCCTCTGTGCCAACCCCTTTCATGAAGCAATATTGGCTTCGACTTAAAAAACAGTTCATATCGATGCTTTCCCAGAGCCGTTCCACAACCAATCTTTCAAGCAACTTGCCGGTTACCGGCAAGAGGCTGATGGGCCGATAACTGCCGACCTCAGCCGGATCCTTTTATGATTTTAAGAGCATTCTCACCAAATTCACCTTCCAACAAGTCGGAAAGCAACCCCAGTTAAGGCAGCCCGAATCTACAAGCAGGTTTCATATGAATCTGCAAGCGGCTCTCTTATTATGATAGACAAAAGATGGTAAAAAATGTCCGAGTCAAGTTGGTCAATACCCGGTGTCTTTCTCAGTGCTATTCGAGAAACAACTCGGTCTTTATTTACACAGCCCTACGGGCTGTGGATGCCGTAAATAAATAGGCCATAACCCCCACCCTAACGTTCACTTCTGCTTCACCCTTCGAAGCATCTGGTAACAGAGTATCCAGGAACGCCTGGTATGTCGCCACCACCCCGACCATCAAACTCGCACCGAACACTGGACAGCACGTTTAATGGCTTTGTCCGGTAACATGACTTTGCGACTCGCACACGAAATCTTTCCTAAACTTAGTTTCGCTTCCTTGATGGCATGAACGTATTCGTTTCGGACGCGCCGGTAGACACGCATACCTCAGCGCGCACATCAACCACGATAATACCCGTCAGAGGGCCACGCTGACGCTGGTACCTTCTACACGTGGATCTCACTCTTGCGCGCAACACACTCAAGTCAAAGGACCATCCCAACTCCGTAGGGGAAGACACCCGCCTTGTGACGCTTCTGGTCGCCGCCTCCCCCGTTCATAGCCCAGATGGGCTTTAACGGGAGAAGTCAGAGGACCACCACTTTCTCCCGGGCCGTCGCCTACGACTAACAGACGGTCCCCGGAAGCAGAGGTCATGACGCCTCCAGATTCTCTTTGATCAGTGGACTGGCCACTACATAAGGGTCTGTCAACCCTATCGCAGGCTGTCTTGATAGTCCGGCCGAATTGATCAGCCATCAATTCCACCTTCTTCCTGTGCTCCATGCGCCGTGGCCGCCGTAGAACCCTATCGCAGCCTGTCTTGATAGCCCGGCCGAATTGCCCAGCCATCAATTCCACCTTCTTCCTCTGCTCCATGCGCCATTCCAACTCCTGTAAGGCAGCTGCCTTACAGGAGTAAGCCAGCTGATTAGATTATCTATACACGAAATGTAGGTAACAAATTTCCTTTAATAAAGTTTTCTGTAACATGGCTATGAAGAAAATCGAAATTGTTTTCTTCGCGATATCCCTCACTCCGTTTACGAATTTTGAATAGAAATATTTAGTATTTTGATCTTTTCTAGGACAGAGAGTAGTAGTCTTGTGTACCTCAGCGCACTTCACACCAGAAACTTTGCATTCTTTGTATATCCGTATTGTTGATATCTCATACTTGGACTAGACTCGAGGATTTTCTGGGTAACTTGCTCAGATATAGAAATATTTGAGCTAAATTAAATCAGGTTTTCAATCTCAGATTTTTTCAAGCCTGAGATATAAGGTCAAAAGTAGTGCAACACATACACATACGTAAATATGTTTTTTATCTAGATATTTCACTCTAGTAGTTTCACTCTAAAACGTAAAGATTGGAAAAAACTCGATTTTCCATTTTTTACACGATCACCATGCTTTCCTCTTTAATGTAGCTATGTAGCTATGTTGCTCTATTCACTGGGAAAGTAAAAATATTTTCTAAATTTTTATGTAAATAATTAGACTTTTCTTTAAAAGCTTCATCCTCTAAACTTATGTGGTAAAATCTTAGAGGGATTATTAAGAAAACTTTCGTTATAAGTAAGACAACCGTAATTTCAGCCTAATAATTTTAAATTCTCCCATACAATTTTATGTTATCCGAATTTATATTTAAAACTATTCCTTTGTTAATAAGTAATATCATTTTGATGTAATTTGTGGTTACATCATGAAAGGGAATTCAAATATAAGATTTCACAACTTATTTTAATTTAAAAACTTATTAAAGCATGACATAATTTTAGTGAGATATGGTAAATTAAAAGAGAAATGAATTATAAATAATAAGCTATATACTTGTATTTATAAAATTAGTAATTAATATAATCCAACAGATTGCTTATGCACTTTCGAACTGTTTTCTCATACTCCCTTATGTTTATAGATGATAGAATTTTTTAATTAATTTCCTAAATGTGTTTTTAAATAAATAAACATAAAATAATTACTTCTATATAATGATCGATCTTTTATTTTATAACTGTTTCTATGGAAACAAAAGAAATAGCGTTTTATTTTAATTTTTCTTTATTTACTGAGATATTAGATCTTATTAAGATTTTTACGTTGAGATTATTTTTGTATCAATAGAAAAATATTCTCTTAAAGACTGGTTGTAAATATAAGTTCTAGAATTATTTTTAGTTTTAGTTTTAGATTTAGTCTAAGGTGAGCAACTTATAAAACTGTAAATTTCTTGTAGTAGTAAATCTTTTTTTAAACTATATCCGATTATTTTTAAAATAATAAAATTACTAAGAAAAGTCAAGTAAGGCAAGATACAACCGAAATAAAATTTTTACAGGATGAAAGTAGACTATATATAATAGAACAATTTTTTAGCATTTAAATATGTTTTTTGTAATTTCATAGCATTTTTCATTTACATATTTATACATGATTTTTTGATAATTTTTTTGATAAGATTAAGTAAGATAGCTTAGGGTTAACAGCGATATATATCTGGAGAGTTCCTTCTTGTAATCTGTTATTCTTATTCTTCCAACAGCAATTACAGTAGGTGTTTCAATAAATAATACGTTGCTTAAAAGAGTATTTTGTAAGAATTAGCTCTACTAAGTTGCATCCAGTCATATGTGATGTATAATTAAATTACCATTGCCTAAAAATTAATAGATAGAATAGTTTTTAATTTTAGTAAACCTATTGGAACTAATAAAAATAACTTAATTATCAGATTGATTTTAAAAGGGAGGGAAAGAGAGAGAGAGTGAGAGAGAGAGAGAGAGAGAGGAAAAAATGACCTTGGTACTTTAAAAATTGTTTAATCATGATGAATTAATTTTCTTTCTTTAGTTCAGTTCGGTGTTGGAAGTATCGGCTGTTCACGATTATACAACCCGAGAAAAGGTATCTTTTGCTATTTCAATGGAACGCCCGTCCAAGAGAGCTTCGTTAAAGGCCATGAGCAACCATATTGATATGATGTAGTTATCTCCTGATAAGCTAAAGCTGTTGTTTCGCGATAAATAGTTAACTTTTGAGATAGATATCTGGTTAACAATTCCTTGTGGACATTTGGTATGACTCAGAATTTCACACACATTGCAGTGGCTAAACCTTTTTTAACCTTTTAAACTTATAAAAATGTAAATTTATATGAAATTATATAATAAATAAATTTTTAAGAATTGGTAGATATTATTTATTTATTGGAAAAATTATTTATAAACTAAATATGTAAAAAAGACAAAATAAAGTAAAAAAGTAAAACAGAAAGAATTCAGCTTGTATTTTATATTTATTTAGTAATAAAATAATAGGGACGTTTTTGGACAGGCTAAAAATCTGGAGAAAAAAATTATAAAATTCGTCGACGATAGTTTTTTTGCTTGAAACAAAGAATTGGTAAAAAAAGATGAGTTACATAGATTGATGGGGAGAAATTTAATATTTAAGAAAATATGAATAATGATTGTAAAGAAAAGAGAATTGTTAATTAGAGATTAAAAGTAGGATGAAAGGGTACTGTATAAGAGAAACTGCAAACTGTTTTTACTTTGGTAGTCCATTAAAAGATGAGCATAAAATTGGATTTTCAGTTGTGAAATAGTTCTTTGAAAATTAGATACATTGACAAACCGTGAAGTTAATTGATTTTAAGACGAATTTAAGGACAAAAGGATTGTGTTGTCCAAAATTCTTCTTTTTAGAAGAATTTGGACCGTGGGGCGAACATTAAGGCTAGAAAGTTCAGAGTATTGAATTAGAAGGAAGAGTAAAACCAGCAAATGAGGACAGAGATTTAATTACATAGACAGGATTAAAAATTGAAAATAAATTTCTTCTTTAAACAAAGATCTGGAAACGCTTCTTTAGCGAATTTAAGATTTCGCCTTCATTTCTATGCAGTCGGTAAAATTAAGCTAGAATTTAAGTTTTCGGATTCAAATTAAGGGGTAAATCTAACGGTTTTATCTGAAATTTGATCTGAAAATGGATAAAAATGTAGGTCCTATAACTATTTTTAATAGTTTTCGAGAAATCTGGGGGAAAAGAAAAAAGATTAGAGTAGAACACCTATTTTATGTTTGTCGTAAAATAACTTTGTTAAATTGGTAATAAACACATATTACATTCTTTGTGTGTGTGTGTGTGTGTGTGTGTGTGTGAGAAAGAGAGAGAGAGAGAGAGAAAGATTAAAGTGTGGAAACTTCATCATATTTCAAAACTGATAGTTAGGAGGTAGAAATAAGTGCGGATCTATGTAGTTAAAATATAATTATTTGAAGGTGTATTTGAAATTTTTGTCCACGATCTTTGATTCGCCGTATTGAATAAAACTTTTTTTATAATAGGAATGTGGACATGTGATACGTGATTTTAATGTAAAGATTTACGAGAAAAACAATAGTGAAAACTATTATTCGATAAATGCCTTTGTTTTTGAGTTATAAGTAATCAAATTTGGAAAGACGGAAAAATCACGATAGTAATGAAACGAGATAAAACACCCCGTAGTAACTTTTTTATTTCCTATTAACTTTATTCTTCAGAATTTCATCCAATAATGAACTTATAATAATAATAATAATAATAAAACACAATAACTAACTACTAAAAATGTACGGCTAGGTCAAAAAAAAAAAAAATCAAACCACGATAAAATAGTGCTTTTGTAATTATGTATAACCGCACTAGTTCCTACCTCCTACCTCCTAGTATCTTTCAGTTTTGAAATATGAATCAGTCTCTATACTTTAATATCACTCTGTGTGTGTGTGTGTGTGTGTGTGTGTGTGTGTGTGTGTGTGTGTGTGTGTGTGTGTGTGTATATATATAGTAAACTATCTGCAGTCTAAGAATAACGGTAAAATTAGTTATTGGAATAAATTTCAATACAAAAATCTATAAAGTATATACAGACGGTAAACTCAAATTTATATAAGTAAAAGAAATAATTTAATATAATTAATTGTATTATGTATACTGTCAGCCTAAAGTTGATTGAAAGGGATGAGCCGGTAGCTGGGTGTTATAGTTAACGGACAACATATGTATCATGAAAAAAAATTGTAATATATACTATTTAAAATTTAAATAATTTACTGATCTTGTTTTGCCTTATGTAAAATATATGAGTTTTATGTTTGTGTTCGTAAACGTACAAATAAGTGTATATTAACTTAAATTTGTATATTGTATAGTTAAATTTTATTTATTTTTTAACTCTGTTATGGTAATAACTGACTTGACTTCACCTACTACATACACACAAAAATACAGATATACATATGTATATTAACTTATATACCTATATCTAATATTCATATGCATTACGTATTACAGACGCTAATAAATTGTAAACCGGTAGACACCTGTATGGTAATAAAATATAACAATCACGCGCCTTTTTGACATCATAACATATACAGATATATACTCAGGTTATATTATACTACTATATTATTATATATATATATATATATATATATATATATATATATCGCCTTGCACCACAGGTTTAAAAAGATGATTGTGATGTGTTACTCGTTATTTATAGGTTAAGTTTAACTTGTAAGTTATATATAACATCAAGGCCAATTTGATGTCTGATATTCGCCAAATAACCAAACGAATCAAAAGAAGAAAGACAAAAACTTGTAGATATCTGTACATCATGGTGAGAATATAAAAATGATTTCAATATTATTACTACAATAACTCGGTTTATAAAAGTTGAAATATATTAATAAATATTTAATTTAATACTTTTCTGGCTGGTCTAGAATTTGCTATTCAAGTTATAATAAGTACATTGCTTTTCGTGCTATTCAAAAGTTGTTTTCACAGTCCTGGTTTGATTACCGTATTGTAATGCCTAGCTTTTATCGAAATGATTTTTTTTTGTAGTAAATATCTTTTGTTAGTTGGTAGTTTAATTCCGTTTTTCAAGTCCTTTTTTGGTCGGCTTCTTTATCTAAATCTTTGATTTTAATTATTTCTAACAGATGTTTAAATTTTTTTAATTTGTTTTTTTTTCGTATTTCTTTTTAAGAGACTTTAGGGAATCTTTGATCTTGGTTGTGAATTCTTTTTGGAAGGAAATTTTTAGACCTACTTTGCCTGCGGTTTTTGGTGGATTATTTATTCTTCTAACGTTTAGTTTTCCGAGAAAATTGCAACATCATCGACAAAAGCTAAGTTTATTGCAAAGGTCGTTTTTTTTATCTTTAATTCATTGATATTTTTTATGAATGAAGCTCTATAAATGAGTTGAAGGTCTTACAGAACAGCAGTGAACAATTAATAAATGAAAGTTTGTTGTCTCATCCTATTTGACCTCCCTAAAGACTAATTCTGATGGAACGAAACCCGTTACATAGTAATAGAACGATGTATAAATACGATTAACTTAGCGTAAAGGAATACATTTATGCAAGTTGATGGAACTGGCGTGAGATATGCAGTTGAAATTAACGAAGAGAATCGGTGAGACGGACGTCTTGTTACTATAATATTCATTTTAAGAGCGGGAGAAGGAGAGGATAGAGTAGTCTATGACTCCTGTAGATTCCCTACGGGCCGTCCATCTTTGAAATGTGCGTCTTATCTTAGGACAGAGGTCCAGTTTAATTAGATTCAGAGCTAGACGACGTCTTCCGTTAACTTTAACGACTCGCAAGGAAGCGAATAAAGGGAAGCGGAATAGAGAAAGGGATATTTAGATAATGTGAAACAAAGAAAGAGGAAAAGGGAGATGGAAAAGAAAAGTAGATAGAAGCTATAAGGGAGGGATTATAGATTATTATCGTCGACAAGGGTCAGATTATTTTAACACGATATTTATAACAAGATGGTCCATGTAACAATACGGTTTATATTTTATTGGTTACGTTGAAGAGGGTGAACTAAGGACAACCATCATTATTGCATAATCACTGTTCTTGCACCACACAAAAAAATAGTCCATACGTACACGTCTTATGTTCTACATGTTGCTTAGCTACGAATTTTAAATGATTATTTTAACAAATTTTTTAATGAATATTAGAGGAACATTACATCCATTTATGATTTAAAAATATATATATATATATAATTTTTATGAAATGTAACGATATTTTAATTGGAACGGTATAATTTTTGTCAGTAAATGGAAACCAGAAATAGAAAACGTTTTTTTGATGCCTAAATATATGATTTAATTACTATGATGGATAGCTGGTTCAACTGTAAATTTGTTAAATTGTAATAAATTCATAATTATTCATTTAAAAGAAAATTAAATCAGTGGTGTAATTTATTTTATACTTTTATTTATAATATCATCAACAATTTAAGCCATTACCGACTTATCAATGCAATGTAACTATATCGGTAAATGTGTAATCTTGAACCAACTCAGGCCGACCATACCTGAGACCTGTGGTTAATTGAAACCAAACCAGCAAAGAACACCATTATGCATAATATAGTATTCAAATCCGAATTAAAGCAGCTTTAGTAGAATTTGAACTTTGGAACTTCGAATTCGAAATCAGCTGATTTATAACGACGAGTTTACCACTAGACCAGTCCAGTGGGTTAAGTGTAATGTTTTATGGATAATGAATAAAACTTCTGTTATTTTTATTGCATCATATTTAAATTACATAAATTATAAATTACGAAATATCGATCAAAAATACACTTATTGATTCTTGAGATCGTTTGTGAAAATATTTTGTCTGCGTTCAGAAATATGATATGCAACAAATATTAATTTATTACTTTGAAAAATTCCAAACAATGAATATGAATTAACTTTTCAAATTATAGCATTGATTTTGCTGAAAAGATTTATAACAATATCAATATTTGTTTTTATTTTTGAGTTTTTTAACTTAATATTTCTTTTTTTATTTAGATTCCTAGAATTCTCTTTGTGGAAATTCAAAGAAATTCAGAGAAAAAGAAATAAAACTATTTTGATTTATCATTAAATTAAAAAAAATCCCAAAACTCTTAAAAAATTAAAGTTCTTTGAAACTATAATTTAGTATAACTTCTTCAAGTAACGTATTAGAAACATTTTACCACCACCTATTCAAAGTTCTGAAATATAATTTTTATATAACAAAGTATACTTTTTTTAAATCCTTTTATAAAGTTATAATATAAATTTTATGGATTTTGTGTTTTCACATATTTTAAGTAATGATAGTTAGGTTATTGTGGTTAAAAGATATTTTAGCGAGATAAACTTATTTTAATAAATATAATTTATATTTTATTATTATAGAAATTATCATTATTATTATTATAAATGTAGATGATTGTCCTTAATGTCGGTGATATTACGATATTAGAAGACTATTAGAAGGATAAAATGTAATATTATTGAATATATTATGATGTCCATCTAAACAGGGTTCTACCTAGAAATCTCCACTAGATAGCCACCAAACTAGACAACTGATTGTCGGTTTAGAAGCCGGGGAGGAGAATGAAGGTGAACGAGAAGGAGGAAGCTTGTGAGATAAAGAAAGAGAAAGAGTGAGAGAGTAATAATATGCAACATCAGGTCGGAACATGTTGCTGTGTAACCAATAAACATGTTTGTTTAAACATAAAATTCACATTTTAGTGTACATATCTTTTACGTTCTGGTCACATAACAGCATTCATTATCATAAATATTACAGCTTAGAAACGGCACACTGCGGTACACTTTAAAACACAAGCTCCTGTGTCTCACACACTCCGTTTTATTACTACTCGTTACACTTCCGTTATATTCTAACATTACTGAAAAGCTAATTGATATTGCACTCTTTATTATAATGGCATTACGGTTATTACATCTATGTATATTGTTTCTGTCAATCTTGTAAAATATCTACTCGTAAAAATAAATACCGATGAATTGTAAATTATTTTTTACCGATAAAAAAGCAAAATTCGATTAAAATCCTAAAGCTTATATAAGTAGTTAATTTTAAGATTAATGCTCTCGTAAAAAAATAATGAAAAACTCTCATATAATTATGGCTTTGTTTCATTTTGTTTTCCAGCAAGGAACTGTCAAAACCACTCTCTCTAATTTTACCTAGAAAGTAAAATAGCGAGATTTTTTTTTACTTTTTAAACTCTATTTAACAAGAAATGTAAATACAAATGTACATTTCTGATCGCCGAACTTAAATCCGTAAATCATAAATTTAGGCGTAAAATTCCGTTCACATAGTGGAATACTGAATTTTTTTACTTCTGTAACAAAAAGGGGGAGAATTTACAGCGACCAACACGTGAAAACAAAGCGTCTCCGAACCCGTATTTATATAAAAATATTTCTGTATTCTAATCATTATGGCTTTACAGTGTAAGTACAAGTACGACTAGTAAAACTAAAGTTTATTCGCTACTAAATACCGACAACTCTTACAAATCTTCAATGTCTATAAAAATATTAAAATATTTATTTTCCGATTTTATGCTTTAATTAAGTTTTATTTTGTTTAGGAATTTTTTTAAGCGAGTTGATTGTATTTTTTAAAAGGTAGATAGCGCGCTTCATTATCTTTTACAACCACCAGATAGAAGATAGAAACTTGAAATAGGTCCCTAGGCCGTAGAATGCCAATCAAGGTAGAAGGTGTTACAAATAAGGGAAAGGATAGTGAGAAAGAAATTATCTATCGTAACATAAATAATAAGACAAACGAACCATCTAAAGAGTGCTTCATTGCTTTCTTGAAGTAGTATGTATCCATCCAGCTCTCATTTCCTCAGGAAGTCTTTACTCAAAATACAAGCAGGATATTACTGAACAATCACATTATGATAGAATGCTAAAATATAAGCTGCAACAAACTTCTAGGAGATATTAAAGAGTCACCTGAGAACTGGTTCAGGTTCCCTGAAGGATGGTTCTCATTTTATCCCAAGAATTAAGCGCTGGGTGGAATTATCCAAATGAAGTACGAACTACCTCGCTAGATACCCAATAGAGATTATATATAATTGTAATATTTATTTGTAAGTAATATATTTCTATATAGCTTTTTAGACACCTACTCTATTCTGTGTACTATTCCTCGTTTTTCTTTATATTTAATTCGTGTCAAATAAAAGACAAATAATTACCTGTGAGTCTCAAAAACTGATCTCATATCTCTAAACCTAATTAACAAAACCTGAAAGGTTAAAAATTAATCATCTACCAGTATGAGAACAAAGGATTTATTTCTATAGTAAAGATTGACGTCTTTGTAAATTTTGTATTCTATAATTAAAAAAATAGATTTTTATTTTATAATAAAAATCGATTATACGTATTTATATTTATAAAGAGTTACCTAATGATTATTGAAATAAATTAAAAAATATAGAAACTATTTAAAAACCATTAAAAACAATTTATGAATTACCTATAACTAAACAGTTATTTAATTCTTAAGCAATCATCACTGGAGAAGCCTACATTCAAGGAAATCTGTAAGACTAAAAACAAAAATAATATAAACTAAAGGAAAATTTGCAATAATAAAAAATTAATTTTTATCTGTTTTAATAGAATAAAAAACTGCTGTTGATAAAAACCACATATAAGTAATCAAATTTGCAAAAATGGAAAAGTCGCGGTACTAACGTGGTAAAACGCCCCTTAGTAATTATTTGATTTCGTATTACCTTTAGAAGTACTTCCAATAATGAATTTATACAGTTAATGTTGGAATTAATGGCTCAAAGACTAATAACAATAGCCTTCACAATAATAAATAACACCGATAAAAATACACAATAAACAATAATTTTGAATAGTACTGCAAATATAAATGACTGGTTGGATCGACTAAATGTTTTCAGTACTAAATTACTTAATATAATAAATTTCTTAAAAAGATTTTAAAACGGTTTTAAAATTTTGAAATTAAAAAAAGTGTTTAGAGTAGCAAATGAGCTGTTACTTTACATCAAAGGAAGTTATTTATTAACTTCTATTTTTCTTACTATTTTCGATTGTTCAGTTAGTTTTATCAAATAAAAATGCATCCTTTTAAGCTAAACCGAACGAATAACGTTGATGATATACGGGTACCGTGCCTTTACAATAGTATTTATTCAATACTAGATTTAATAATACATAATTATTTATTTATATAAGATTTCAAAATTATAAGATTTCAAAACAGAAAACCAATAAGTAAATCAACTGTGACCAAGATAGTATAACGATTTGAAGAAACTGTTACTGTAAGAACTCTTACTGAAGGTAATAAAAAAGTTACTATGAGTTGTTTTATTATTACCTCGATTTTTCTCTTTCAGCAACTTTAATAACTCGAAAACGAAAGAATTTATCGAGAAACAGGTTGCTCCGTTGTTTTTATCGTAAAATGTTACATTTAAATCTGTATCACATGTCCGCTTTCCTAACTGAAATAAAAATAAAAGGTTTGATTCAATGTGCGGATCCAAGATGGCGGACAAAATTTCAAACGCACCATGAAGCAGTAATTTTGTAACTATGTAGATCTGCACTTCTTTCTACTTCCTAGTATCCCTTAG
The DNA here is from genome assembly GCF_047948215.1 of Lycorma delicatula. Classification (NCBI taxonomy): domain Eukaryota; kingdom Metazoa; phylum Arthropoda; class Insecta; order Hemiptera; family Fulgoridae; genus Lycorma; species Lycorma delicatula. The sequence continues at coordinate 136,787,529 of NC_134458.1, read as the reverse complement.
TTTTGATATATGAAGTCGTTTCCGTACTTTAATGTCACCCCGCATATTATATTAAGCCGATTAAACGAAAAAAAGTACAGCGTTTTCTCTTTTTGAATAAAGCAGTCAAGAAGAATCTTTCGAACATAATACATGAAAATTAGTAAAACTTATTATTAAAGATACACAGTGAAAGACAATATCCAAAATTATCACCCATCTTCTGCGATTGATGGGTTAAAAATACCTGGGCTAATATAGTATTAAAGAAAAAATATTTTTTAAGCCTTTTTTTATCCTTATGATAATCAAAAGAAGTTACTTCCTAAAAATAGGCAAAACCAAAAAGAATACCCTTTTTTTTAAAAGAAAAAGAAGCAAGAAGAAAATTCGTTAGTCAAAGTATCTTTAGTTCCCTGGTTTGTTACAGTGAATAGTTGATGGACGTATAAATTTGGTAAAAAAGGGTATCCCCTTCGTATTTGTGAACATCATTTTGACATATATTTATCTCTAATATGTTTGATAACAACTGTGTATGTATGGATGTGTGTGTGCGCACGCGCACTTTATTAACTTCATAACCTAAGACTGTTATTTAATGTGATACGTTATTATTATTATTATTATTATTGTTATTTTTTTTATTTATCATGTATATTCTGTTATATTATTTTAAAAACCCGGATGAATGGTTAAGGGAACATCAATGGATTATTATATTTTAAAAAGAATTAAACTTAGGACATTTATTTTAGATATGAAAATGTGTAATAAATAAATTAGAGGTATAATAAAGATCGTAAGGAGGGAAATAATTTATATCTGAAAAATCAGAAAATCATTTCCTCCCTTTAAAAATCGGGTGGTTTCAAAATCACTAACTAGGCTTTATCTGCCGAACTTTTTGTAATGTTGAATTACGTTATGTCAGGATGAAAGAAGTTTTCAAAAGTTATTATATTGTAGAAGGTTTATACGATTCCATCATTAAAAATAGAAATTTAAAAAATCTAGTTAAACTCAATTTTGAATTTTTTTTTAATTACTCAAAATGATGGTATAAAAAGTATTTTTAAATACAATTCATATTATTTAGAAATAGTGTACCTTAAAATATTACAGATTTTGTAATATTTTAATCGTTAAAAAAATTATGTTGCAAGTTTTTTTTAAAAAACCAAACACTGGGTGATTAAAAAAGGACCACGAATTCTGTTGATGTCTTATTTCGTAGCAAAAACATCAAGTTTTGACTAGCCTAATCTATTAGTATCGATTTTGGTCAACTAGCGCTGTCACCTGTATCGATACATTACTGGTGCGGAACGTGCTTGCTGTGTGTTTTGGTTTCACGATTTACTGTCGGGAATGCAGTTCAACGTAATTTTCGTAGAGAGTACGGTAGGAAACCACCTAGTAGACATACAGTTTTTTCTTGGCACAAAACCTACGTTGTAACAGGTTGTTCTGTTAAACACACAAAATCACTAGGACGTCCACGCAATCCTGATGCTGCCGTGGAACAACTGAAAGAAAAAAGCTTTCCACGTAGTCCAAAGAAATCAACTCGACGTGGGTCTCGTGAGAATGACATTCCACAAACGACTGTTTGGCGAGCATTACTTAAACGATTACACTTTAATCACAATTCAACAAATTATAAATGACAACAAAGTTTCTCGGATGCAGTTTTGTGTGAAAATGATGGATAGAAATGCAGACAACGATGCATTTTTAGATAATGTAATTTTTATTGATGTGTCAACATTTTACATAAGCGGCAACATGAACACCCTTAATTGCCGAATATGGGGTAGCGAAAACTCTCATGAAACTTTGCAGCACATTCATGATAGCCCTATGGTCAATGTTTTTTATGCCCTAAGCAAAGACTGTACTTCTACCAGGAGGCAACCGTAAATTATCTGGACATGCTTCAAAGTGTTTCAGAAGTCCAAGATTTTCTTGGTTCACGATTTTCAGGACGGTGGACTGGTCGTGAAGGTCCACTTGCATGGCCACCTCGATCCGCAGATTTTACCCAGCTGGATTTTTTTCTTGTGGGGTTTCAATAAAGATCAGGTTTATGTACCACCTTTACCTGCTGATCTTATTGAGGTAAGATGCAGCTGCAGCGGTAACGCTCGAATGAAATTGACTTCAGGTGGGATGTATATCGGATTACAAGTGGAAGCCATATCGAACCAAAGTGAATGGTTCAGTGACAAACATGAGTATTTTTCCATGAAATGAGATCTCAACCGAATCTCTAAGTTATCTCAATAAATTTTTATATGCTTTTAAAATTGTGAAGTCCTTTTACAAGTTAGAGTGGAAATAATTTCTAATTTTTATCATTGTTGAAAGATAAGGGTCAAATCTTTATATTTTAATATAATAAATACTATTAGAAACATGTTTAGAAATATTGTTTTTTTATTTTTTGCTTTTCAACTAAGCCTAATATTTTTCTCACGTCTTGATACCAGTAACTACATTTATTAAAAAGTAAATAGTAATAATAATAACAAAAAAGTTTGTGTTTAATGGAGATGTTAATTTCCATAAATAATGGGGTGTTAGACCGGAATTAAATCATCCAATAAATCGAGTAAACTTTTTGATTTTTTGTTGAAAAATTAATTTCCAAGAAGTCCTGTTCTGTTGCTGAGGGAAAACGTTTTATGAGAAAGGGTAAATTGATTAAATACCCCATCTTTTGTAAAATATCTTTACACTACTTTTTTAGTATGTTAACTTTTTTTTAGTATGTAATGCGTGCGAAAAATATTTATTTTTCATTAAAAATTTGTAACAGATTCTCACCCTGTCAGTGTGAGTTAATGTGAATAAAAAAAAAAAGAAGCCGCATCAAGATTTTAGAAGTGTAGAAAAAAAGTTTAATTTTCTATTTGAAAGGGGTAAATGATTGTAATGATGATGCTAATAATGAGGTTGTTTTGAAAAGCTTGTCAGATATTAGTTTTGTATGGAGTGGATATTTTTTTTTTTTTTGAATACAGAACGATTAAAAGGCAACTAGACAGATGTGGTATGTTAAAATGAATAAAGCGGATCGTAATGAAATAAAAAGTTGAATTTTAAAAAGGGAAAGAACGAGAATATCTGTTGCAAAAGAGATTGTGCTGGTGACTATGCGAATTAAATGTAAGTCTAAAGCCATCAGATAGGGGTTTAGTCGTTAGGTTAATGTATATTTAACGTGCTTTCATTGTTCACGTCTCGGTCAGGGGTTGGTTAAGTGGTTTAACCACCTGGTAAGATGAAAGGAAGAGCAACGGGAATATAAAAAAAAGAAAGGTAATCGGTCTCAAATTAAAAAATGTCCTCAATTTGAAAGGCAGAAGACATAGCTTCTACGTAGCGAGTGGTATATCGTGGGGACCCTAACTGACCCTAAGTCCTTTGAAACGTCAATCTTTTCGCTAAGTGGATGCAACAGTATACAGATCTTAACCCGACCGGCGAGAGAGGCGGTTGCGGGCGAGACGCCGTCTTAACCGGCTGGCTAGTCGGTATTGTACCCGGTATACAAACCGGGAGAATTTTACATCGCTGTCGTCAATATCTTTTGCATTGGATTTATTGTTGTTCCCTCGCGTTGTTCTAACCGCTTTGAAAGTACACAGCGAGTTAAATCCACCGCAACTACCGTGGTATTCCCCGCTTACATCCATTAGAATCGACAATGATCTCGCGAGACTTTGCATCCTTTAAAATGCAGCTATTTCTGTTACTGCTACCACTTTTTAGCTCTTTTACTGTCCGACAGCGCCCCCAAGAATTTCTCATCGTGCAGACCGTTTTTATCTAACCTTTAATCATAATATTCAGTTAATTTTAAAACAATGCATTGTAAATATCTTTTATAAAATCGAGTAGTAAATAAGGACAATGCATTAAAATAAGTGGGCTATCATAAAGTTAAATGATCTTTACATAACTGAAAGATAATTCAATCCTTTAAGTTCCATTTATTCTTGTCTAAGAGTAAGGTAAAAGAGAATAAATCAATTGAAGAAAAAGCATGTTTAAATTTATTTATTTAATTTTTTTAATTAATTTTTTGTAGTAAAAATCAGTACATTCCATTTTATACATCTTTGTAAAAATAAAGATCAAATATCTTTTTTAAATTGGTTTAGTTATTTATATTTTGAGATGAGATTTAAGTCAGTTTTTTCATTCTTTTTTTTGCTTCATATTAGTTGAGAATTTTTTCCGTTTATCAAAAATGTCCTGAATTTCTTGAAACGTTGTTTATTACACTATTTTATATTTGATTGATTGTAAACTGTTGTTTACTTCTGAAGTTAAGTATGTTGGATTGAATATTATTTTATATTTAAATTTTAAGGAATAATAAAAAAAAAACGTAGATTTTTTTTTTTTATAATACAATAAAACCTCTATATTTATTTTTTAATGAAATTAAAAGAATTCGAAAATTGTTGAATAAGATTTATCAAGCTGGTAATGAAAATATCTGTTTTTCGATTCTCTTATTTTTACAACTATTTTTAAAATTTTTCTTTTTTTCGATAAACGTTTTTAGATCTCGTTGAATTTTTTTTCTTCTTTTCCTCTTTTTTCCGTTGTTTTCTGTACTTTTGCATTCTTTCAGAGAGTGCTTGTTTTTTCTATTCTATAAATTTTTCTGAAGCTGTTTATTTGTTTTTCTTTTTCATCTAGTTAAGTCCTCAACTGTTTTTTGAAAGTCGATTCTATCTGTTATTATTTTGTTCCAGTCTTTATTTAGTTTACTTCCCGGTGCCACTCTATTTTTGTATTTCTATCTTTGTAAAAGTTAAAAAAATTGTTTTGTAAGTTTATTGTCACTCATTCTATGAACATGGTCAAAAAACTCAGTATTCTTTTTCCCATTTCAGTTTCTAAGTTTTTTATTTCTCTTTTTTATTTCCTAGGATCTTGTTAGATTTTAGCCTAAACCTTCCTCTGTCTTTTAGGGTCCAAAAATTTTCCTTAAAATCCTTCTTCTTTTAAAGGATTTCTTGCATTATACTTTCCTAAACATTCCCTTCCATATAGGGCTTCTGAAAATTTCTGTTTTGTAATGTCCTATTTTGGTTTATAGTAAGAATTCCTTATTGTAAACTGCTGTCAGTCTATAAAACTCGTTATGTTGTTTTTTAAAATTTCTTCACGTTGTTCAACTGTGTACTTTTCTATAATTTAACTCGATGTTGTATAAAGATTTCGCATATAAAAATCTCTACTTTGGTTTTACCGCGCAAAAAATGGCGGCAAATTTAAAATATTACTTCATTTTGGGACACCTTTTAATATAAAGTTTTTTCAATAAATTACCATATTTTTACGATAGATCAAAAAACAGTTTTATATATATATATATATCGAAGAGTAAAGGAGTACTTGAGCATAATTAATTGTTAACTATAGTTATTTTCTTTGCAAATATTATTTTTTACCTATTTACTAATAATGCTGAAGGTTTAAAATAGAAATAGCCTTAATTATTTCGAATAAAAGTAGTTTCTATTATAAAAGATTTGTAATTCCAAAAACTTGTAAAGTAAGTTAAGTTGCAGTGATAAGATCAAGTGTTTCCTCAATCTTTCCACTTTCTTCTTCCTTTGGTATAAATCATTAGAATGGTGGAAAAAATTTCATAGATAAACTGTTAAATGAGCAACGCTTTAAAATTTATTAATAGTAATCGTTTAATGCTTATGTGCATTATATACTGGATTTACAAATGAACTAAAAATATTAAACAAATTTAAACTTTATTCGCTGCTTTTTTATATAGTATTCACTGCACTGTGTATAATTAATTTGAAATTTACGTATGGAATATTTTAAGGAAAATCACTCGTGCGATTATTTTGTATGCGGATGTCAACATTGAAACTATAAGAATCAGGGCTTCATGTCAACGTCGTCAGATCACCGGTTAACAAAAATAGTTTTCCATTTTGCTTTTACTTAAAGTAATTTTTATCGATATATTTTTTATTTCTTTCTAGCGCTGATTTAAAAATGGCTTTATCGACCCACGTTTTTATGTTTATTATTTTTTTTAAATTAATAATAGCTATGGTAAACGTTCTAGAATGAAGTAATTATTTACAGTATTTAAGTTTATTTATAAAGTATCATCAAAAGGCTAACACCCAATAACAGTTACTAGACTCTTATTGTTAGACTTGAATGTGAAATATCCGGATGAAAAGAAGAGGCGCTGCTAACCTGCCATGAAAATTGGTGGGGGTGGCAAAATTGCTATTTCAATCAAATAATTTCTTATTTAAAACTAAGTAAAAAAATATTTTTGTAAAGAAAATCCTTTATGGTTTTCTTTTAATTAATTCTGGCTTCTTTTTCTTTTTTTCGGATAATTAAGAAGCATTATTCAATAAGTGAATCGATTGGAAAATAAAATTATCTATTATTATTACTTTAGTTCGTGTGTATATACATTAAACCGAACTGAAATTTGTTTTACTGTTTTTTTATAACTCTTATACACATAATACAAAAATTTTATACTGAAAGTAAATGAAAAATGAAAACTGTTAAACGTGTAAATTATTAATTACCATTAAGTAATAACACATCAGTAAACTGTATTACTTTGTGTTATGATTACTTTTCGTACATACAATAAAAATTAATACGGGAAAAAAATGAAAGTCAGGCACAACGTTTTCTTAGGAAAGGATCCTAATTGATTATTTAAGGAATTGATGAATCAAATCTGTCCACAGTCCTGGTAATAAGAAAACAGAAGTAGGTAATAATACAATTAAAATGGGATTATTTAAAAATAGTTAAAAACTATTATTAACTGATGTATATGCAACTTTTTTTAATATCATGAATAATCACTTATAGGTTTTTGTTTCTGTACAACATAAACCGACCGTGAAAAACGGCATCAAATCGCCATGTCTAGGTTAATTTTGGTATTAAAAAAAGAATTATTCAATAATTAAATGGGCTTTCAAAGTAGGAAAACTTTCACTTTTTTTTTAACGCATTTAAGAATGTTTAATTAAAAAAAGATTGTTGTTTCAAGATGATTCCGTTCTTCACTTGGTTCTTTACGAAAAATTATTATTCCTGTTTGTACGAGAATATGACTGTGTGCGTATATCATGTCAGTTCTCTTATACTGTGTCAATAAATTTCTTCCTTTTTTTCATTTTTTTTTTTTAATGGATTTATTTGTAAGAATTTGAAAGGTTTGCATTAATGAATTGTACCCACAACTAACGTTTTTTTTGTTTTTTTTTTAAAGAAGATGGCGAATATTTTTAAATCAATATATATATATATATATATATATATATATATATATATAATATATATATATATATATATATATATATATATATATAATATATATATATATATATATATTATATATATACATCGAGAAAATTTAATATTCTAAACAAATTTTATCAGTCATTTAAACCGGTTTAAATAAATTAATGTTTTAAATATTGTAAAATAATGATCCTGCGTATCATGCAAAAATAGTATATTTTGCATTCAGTTTGGGCCGGTTTTATAACTTTAGTTTAATAAAAATAAATTTAGGACGTCAACGGTGTGAAAATATCAGAAATGTATGAGAGAAGTTTAATAATTACTTATCGTTATCGTAAAATTTATTAGTACAAGGTAAATGAATCTATTTAATCGTGTTTTTAAAGGTACAAGATGAAGAAGTAGTTACTTTAAATTTATTTTATTTAATTTTATTTTTAAGAGGATAAAAATTAAAAAATATCGTACCCGTTAAAAGAAGTTAGATGACCTTTGAATACATTCTTTTTAATATTTCTGATGCTATACATATTTTGATCCCCTTCCCGTTGTGTTTTAAACGTCACTCAGACGAGATGATTTTCCTTCCTTTAAATATAACATCATTTTAATTTTAATCATCATCATCCTCGTTTCATCATCATTATCATCGTTCTTCATCCAGTCATTCTTCTTGTCTTCTTGTTACCATTTAATCAGCTTACTTCAATGTTAGACAAGCTTTTGACAGCTTCTTAAAAAGTCAAAACAAGAACTTGACGTCTCTACAACTCCCCTTTACCCTGTCTATTTTACCTTGCTTGTCTGTCACGTGACAAGCAAGGTCTTTTCTTCTTCTACTTGACACTTTCAAACGTCACTCTCCTGTCTTCTTCTCTATGTTAACTGTGTTTCTCTTTGTCGACCTGATACCATTATCTCATTCTGTCTTTCTTTTGTGCATTTGCATAATCGCTCACCACTTCCCATACCTCTTTACTCTTTCTATTCTCTAAATCTATCTTGTCTCTTTTCTTATCTGAATGCTTTAGTTGTTCTTCGACTAGTAACGTTATATTTAAAAATAATAATAATAGTATTAATGTTTTATAGTTGAAACATAATTACGAATTAATATTTAACGGTTAATAGTTTAATGTAGTACTAATGAGATTGTATACCTTAAGCGTTTCATTTTTTAATAAATATAAAATTATTTCAAATTGTTTGTACTAATATAAATTACTGATCTGTAATTATTTTGAAAAAATATAATTCTTTTTTAATTTTTTTTTTCATTATTTTTTTCAGAGTAAAAGTTCATATTATTTGTACAGTGACTAAAAGTTATTTATCATTTAAATAATGCTAAATAGTTTTAATAACAATTTACTATGCATCTAGTTTCATTTGGATTATTTAAAAATATGCTTCGTCAAATTTTTCTGAAGAAATTTAACTGAATTTGAAACGAAAGTCATCATAATATCTTATTTTATCAAGTTTTTTTAACCACTTCATTCATTGATTATGCCATATCATACCTGGTAAAATCCATTCATGGAGAAACAGAAGGACTCATTGATTACCTAAACCCATCAGCCGTGTCCCGATTTCGTGGTGAAAAATGTTTTTAACTCTGTCTATTTTTTTTCACAATCTTGCATGATGTTTATTTATATATGTATGCTTGTGAAATTTCAACTAAAAAGAACGGCTAGTCCGATTTTTCATGTATGATGTAGTTAATCGATTAATTATATAAATTACGAAAATAATTTCACCGGTTTTTATAAAATAATAATGTTTAACTTTTAAAATTGTAATAAAATATATATGTAAATAATGTATAACAAATAAAATTTTAATAAATATACGAGTATAATATCAGTATATGGATTAAAATAATTGTAAAAATGTTAGAAAAGCATTAGAAGGCCATTTAATAAGTTAAATTAATCTGGAAATACAATTTGAAATAAATGTTTATTAATATATAGAAAATTCTTAAGAATAATTAATAATGTTTAACTTAGAAAAAAAAAACACTTTAATAAACTGAGAAAATGGAAGAAATATTTCTTTAAAGGGGGAATATTTATAAATTAAAAAATAATGAATTATATTAAATAATGTAACAAAATTTTCTCCTTTTTTGTATTACTGGGTACATATGGATTAAAAAATAATACAATAAAAGCTTGAAAAAATATTTACATTATTTAGGGTTCATGATAATACTGTAATTATTACTAGTTTAGTCAACCCTTTAATATTAGAAGTCGTATGGTGCTTTGCTTCTTATTTTGGAGAACGGCAGTTCAATTTTCTCTCTCTCTTTTTCCCTTCACTCACTCCCTCTACTCACTTCTCTTTAGTATTTTTTTCTTTTATTTTTTTAAATCACAAAATTATGTAAAAGTACTGTCAAAATTTTCTCTAAAAAAATTTGTCGGTAAAAACTAGAATACAAAAGATGCCTCCTTCAGAAGGGGAGTCCATCCTACACCATTACGCTGGAAATCCTGAATTTTCAGCCTTAAAAAGTTATCTTTTCTTTCTGTTCCTTTTACACTTTTAAATTTTTTTTACAATTTAAAAAATTAAAAGAAAAAAATTATATTTAAAAGAAGGAATTTAGGGCAAGAGAGTGGGGGAAGAGAGCGAGAGAGATGGAAATCTCCATCTCAAGATAAGCCGTTCTTCTAAATAAGAAGCAAAACTTCATATGATTTCTAAAAAGAATCGATTAGTAATAATTTCAATATTATTATAAACCCTAACTAATATTTTAACATTCTTTCAAGCGTTTATAATAGTAATCGAGATGTACTCAGCAACATGATGAGAAATGAGAAAAGATTGATACTTTAATAGAATCCATATTTTTTTCAATTTGTAAGAGTCTGGCCTGGAACAAGGAGGTACCTTTGTATTGTAAGAGAGTTATGTACATAGCCTACTTTGCGCCAATTTTTTCCTACGCGGCAGAAACTTGGACAGGTGGCAGAAAGATGAAGGGTGGAGTTCAGACAGCAGAAATGAAATTCAAGAGAAACATGCTATGTAAGACAAGAAGGGATAGGGTATGATTAGAGAGAAACTGAAATTCGGAAGCCTTGTCGAGTCGATTGGAAGATCAAAGCTCAGGTGGTTTGGGCGTATTGAAAGGATGGATGAGAAAAGATTACCAGACAGGATGCTGTATGCAGAGGAAAGAGGAAAAAGACCTAGGGGTAGTCCAAGAATGAAATGGATAAAAACAGTGATGGAGGAAGTGCGCAAGAGAGAAGGGGCTTTAGGTAAGAGTAATGGAAGAGAGATGATTCACGGATCGAGGCAGGTGGAGGAATTTTGTAGAAGACCTAACCCGAGGAAACTTGGATTAAAGAGAACTGAAGAAGATGGTAATTGTTTAAACGCTCAACTGTTTTCGCCTGATTTTTTTTTTTTTTTAAACTGTGATACAGTTGATTCATATTAATACGGCATAACAACGATAAGAAATTGATGTAAACAATCTAGTTCATAGTAATTACCATATTTACACTTTTGATAGATGTGCTTTAATTACGATAAATGTTGTAGGTCTTTATACCGGTTGCATAAAAAAGAATATCGGGGTTTAAATCTGTGATAATATCTCTTGGTTGAAATGTACAGTGTTGATTTAAACGTAGAATCAAACAGTAAAAAAGAAAAGTTTTAGTAGCGCACATGATTTTTTTTCTCTATCTTTCTGCTTGACAGCTCCACTAGTAAAGGTGCGACTCTTGAACAGAAAGTTTGCTATGTTTTGCGGTTTGCTAAATGTGAATCTGTAGTTAGAAAGGATCTGTAGTTAGGAGGATCTGTTGTGATCCTCTGATTGTCCATCACATTCCTCGATGGCATAATCGGATATGAGTAAAGGGAAGTGTACGGGACAACTGAGAGTGCCTGAAGAAAATTTTGAATTTGACAGTGTTTCCTGTGTAGCCCTAAAATTCTACACCGGTTGTGAACTATTAATGCCGGTGATCACAGTATGAAATGTTTTAAGAAAACGCTTGCATATGCGTCCACAACATTTACAGTTGTTACAGGATTTGGTGCCTACTGACTAAACCGTGCAAGCCGACATTGAAATTGAAATGCTACAGGATCAAGATCACGACATTCTTGATTATATTATATTTGGTGATGAGTCAAAATTTTATCAGTGGAAAAGTTAACACACGTAATACCCGTATCTATCACCTACTTAGCCAACGGTAAGTTTACGAGCCGTTCTTTTTCTCTAAAGCAAAGGTATCAAGAATTGCTTATTTGGATATACTGCGTACGCCGCACTTTCCTTAACTGGAAGGTGGACTAAAAAATACTCCAAACATGCCAGTTGAAGTACCGGGAACGAGCTCTGTGCTGTATGACGATAGATGCTCACATTGAACACTTATAAGAAGTTAGAGTTACTGAACGGTGTTAGAGTTACTCCTTCAGTTTATTTTTGATTCATTAATCTAAGTCAAAGGTAAAAGATATTAAATAGCTTTAAACCCACGATAATCTTCTTTTTTTTGTACACTGTATATTAAAAATATGGAATTAAGAAATTACGCCGTAATTTAAAGTGCGAGATCATTTATTTCGTATTATAAGTTTGCCTTTTTTCATAAATAATGGCAAAATGATCATTAACAACAACAGATATTAGTGAATGTACTTGTAAAAATATTACATTTCCGAATTACAATGGTCATGACCGGTTCTGAAGAACCCTTACTAAAAAAAAAAAAACTAGTTTTAAAAATCCTGGTTTTTATATTGTTCACATGATTAATTAGGTAATCCTGGAAACAAAATATAATTGATTTGTTTATTTTTCAACTGTTACGTCTGTTTAAAACATATTTTAAAATTCGTATGTCTAGTTTTTTAACCGGCTTCAAGAAAGGAGAAGGTTCTAGATTTGATGTACTTTCTTTTCTAGATATGAATATAAATTTTCTTCATTAATTTCGAATGGATATTTTAAATCGTTGTATTAACGAATGAATTTTCTTTTTTGTTCTTATGATTTGTACAAAGTTTTCAGTCTAAATCATATATAGATTTGATAATTTGAATTGAAATTATCGATTGTTTTTCTGATGTAGTTCATAGAATATATATATAATTATAAAGTATTAAAATACGTCACCTATTTATATTAAACATTCTAATTTTCAGTTATTTCCGCGGAAAAATTCAAGAAAATTAACTGGAAAACTTGAGTAAAAATGAACACAAACTCTTGCATTTCAAAACGCCTACATCAAAGTTAGTAGTCGGCCTCCGTGGTGCGAGTGGTAACGTGCTGGCCTTTCATCCAGAGGTTCCCGATTCGAATCCTGGTCATCCATGGCATTTTCACGCGCTAAAAAATTGTCATTTCATCTCATTCTCAGAAGAAATACCTAATGGTGGTTCCGGAGGCAAAAAAAATCAGTAGAATTTTTTTATGTCTTTTCAAAGCAAACCTTCCTTATTTTTATTAAGTGGTAGAGTTTTAATTTTTTCGTTTTTTATGAATGATTTTTTACATAAAAATAGCGTATTATATAGGATTAACTTTAATTAAATAATATTAAAATCAAAATATTTAAAATAAATCAAATTAAAAAGAATATTAACTTCAAAAACCACTTTTGAGACATTCTGTTGTTTCAATTTTCTGTTTTATTATTTACATAGTTATACTCCTGAATAAGAGGAAGAAAAAATGTTTATTAAGAAATACTTCAACGATTTGAAAATTTGTTTTCCAGCTCTTTTCATAAAACATTATAAAAAACTAAGTATTGGTAGGATTTTACCCTTTTCTGTTTTATTTCAATTTTAATGAAAACTTAGCATTGTATAGTAGCTATCTTTGTTCAAATTGAAGATGCAAAGAATTTTCCAATAATTTACGACGATCTCTCAATCGGTTCTTATTTTTTTGTGTAAATATCTATAAAATAAAAAATTTACAAGGATTAAGATATATCATTTTTTTTTATTTGTAGTAATGAAATCTCATAAAATAAAAAATTATAATAACTTCTAGGATTTGATTTTATATCTCATTATTTCTTTAAGTTGTATTTTATGTTTGAAACTAGTTCTATTTTATTTAACATATTTAAGTTCTATTTTATGCACATATTACACTTGAAAAAGGTTCTATTTTTTTCAAACTTATTTCTCAATATTATAAGACTGGCGGTATCTATTATAAACACTAAATTAAATAAAATATTTTATTATTTATTATTATAGTTATGTTTTTTATAAATTAAAAAATACCTTTATCTCCTGTTCTCCTGTTATTATATTTGTGTGTGTGTATATATATATATATATATATATATATATATATATATATATATATATACTTTATTTTTATTTATTTACACATATAAATGAATCTTTAATGGAATGAAATATATTATATTTTGTTGCAATTTATGTAATCATACGTATATATATATATGTTTATTTATATAAAAAAAGAACATCCATGAATGATGCATGAAGATTTTAAAAACAAGGCAGCATTGAGTTGATGACATGAAAAAATAAGTAGTATATCTTAACAACAGCAGGAGCAGTTGAGAGTTATGGTTTTAAAACTGTGGACTACGGTGAGAAATGTGTTTATTTATTAGTAGTAGAAGAAGTTTGATATAGTGTGAAATATAGAAAGAAAAGAGATGAAAAAATTTCAAGAAAATGAGAGAGAATGAAAGAGTGAAAAAAAAAGTTAAATGCGAGATGGAAGAAGGAATGTACATATAATATATATACGAAATATACATATTTTCAAGGGAGATATGCGTTTGTTTTATTACTTGATTATTGTGTAAGAATCCCGCTGATTCTTTCCAATAGATCAAAAAATAAAATTATATTTGAATTTAAATCTTATATAATAAAATGAACTTATCAAGCTTTACAGCTAGCTCCAATTACATTACGTTAAAAATGATTTAGAATGAGCTCTGTATTATTTATAGTCTTATTTAACGTATGAAATTATAACTATTAGTCTATTATTATTATTATTATTATTATTATTATTATTATTATTATTATTATTATTATTATCACAATCACAGTAATAATGATTATTTTATGGTTATTTTATGCAGTATATTTTTATTTTATAAATTATGTTCAATTTTTGCATACAAAATTTTATTCAATTTATTTCATTTGAAATTCGCTTTAATTTTGTTTATGATTAATAGGTCAATAAACTTTAAAAATATTATTTTATTATTCTTCGCTAATAAAAATATCGATTGTTTGGTAAATTCTTTAAGATATTAGAATAAGTTATTAATAGAAAAACTATAATACTGTATTTATTTAAAACATGACGGCTAATCGTTAAAATTAGAACATGACGTTATATTACGTCATATATTTATTTACGTGTTTCGTTGAAAATTATATGCATTAAATTAATATATGATCATATATTAATTATCAATATTTACACTTACATTAAAATACATGGATATCGTAGTTAAATTAGAAAAAGCTACTGAAAATCTTTATTTATAAAATGAATTGTTTATTCATAGTTATGAATTATATAATATATTAATGTTTCAATCCAAATTGAATCGATCTGATAATTACAATTAAAATTATCAACTATTTTCTAATACAGTTAACAGAATAGAGATTTATAAAATATTAGAATACATAAAGTGTATTCAATCTCAATTGGCACTAATTAAAAAGCATATTTTTCCGTAATTTCCATGTCTTTATTCTATAAGTAAAAATTGTTAGATTTCCAGATTTAAGCAAAATAATTTTATTAATTTTTGTTTATTATAGATCACAGTAAAACTATTACTATGCATTTGTTATTATTTCTTTAAAAGTTATGAATGATTGAATATAATATTTGTAGGGAATATATACTTTTCCAGAGATATACCATTTACATAATATATTTTTTTTCCTTCAAGAATCAAAGTAAGTTGTTTAACACAAAATACAGTAAGAAATAATTATAAACATATGTTTCAATTTTCGTTCTAAAAAGGTATGCCTTAAGTACAATCATATAGTTCGTGTTCTATCATAAAAAAATCTGATGTGTACACCATATGACTTCTTTGTACGCCTATTGAATTACATATACACATTTTTTATTAAATGGAAAGTACATAAAATTTCATTTCATTAATAACTTCTGATATTTTTTCTTTTTTTTATTGTAAATTCACTTTTGGTTGTCAAACTTTTTTACAATCAGAGGTTAATAATTATTAATAAAACAATATTTTTAAATTAAAAAAAAAGTTAAAAAAAGGAGATGAATTCGGATTTGAACCGATGCACCTTCCCCTTGTAAGATGCGGGATACATACGTACATACTTACGTACAGACGTCACGCCAAACTAGTCAAAATGGATTCAGGGATGGTCAAAATGGATATTTCTGTTGAAAATTTCAAAACCGAAATTTTTCGCAATCACAATACTTCCTTTATTTGGTACAAGGTAAGGTGAAGATTCGTCTCCTTCCTTAGGGAAGGGGAAGGATTCAAATCAGAATTCATCTCCTTTTTTTGAAATTTAAATATATTGATTTATTAATAAATTATTAACCTCTGATTGTAATTTTTTCAATAAGTAATAACTCAATAATAACAATAAAAAAAAATATGAAAAAATATCAGATGTTTATTAATGAAATAAAATTTTATGTACTTTTCATAAAAAAAAAAAAAAAAAATACGTATATGTAATTTAATAGGCATACAAGGAACTCATGTGTGCCACATAAAATTTTTTATCTAAGAAAAAATTATTTAAAGATAGATAGATATTTGTTATGAATTTCCAATACATCTAATTGCTTTATATTTATTAAGTGTATTTTTCCTTAGTTAATAGGATTATAATTACGAGTACAATTGAATGATTTTATTAGTTTAAAACTAGAATTATTGATGGATTGTTTTAAGTTTACCGTTCAACTAATTATCCCTATGTCTTTCAGCGGAAAAAATGTAAAAAAAAATATAAATAAATATATTTTACAGATAATACTATAATACTTCTACAAAAATTGTACAATCATATTAAAAATTATTAGAATCAATTCACCCATAAAAATTTAATTTATAATTTCTTTTATCTATAGTTTTTACTTTCTCAGTCTAGAATATAGAATAAAAATTTTTCTGCTGATGTTAACAATTGGTATGATATAATTTTCTCGCTTTTTTATGCAGAAAAAGTTTTCGAAAGACAAATAAATTTAATATCTTAAAATTAATTATCTTATCGTTGATTAATTTTTAATTTTAGAATATAGGATTTAGAATCGATTTAGTTCTAGAGAAATATTTATAAATCTGGTGGTTTCTGTGAATATTGGTACTCTTTTATGCAAAACCTAGTAACGGATTGTGCTGAAATTTTACAACATAGGTTTTATATCAGGAAAGAATATAGAACTATTGCCGTTACGAAATGTTTCACCGTTTCAAGATGTTGGCTGTTTTAATGGACTGCGGTAACAACCGGATTATGTTTCTTGCCGATACTCGACTTTATAATGGCCAAACCGTTGGTCAAATCGAATTCAAAACCACTTCTAGTATTTGAAATTAGATTTTATATAAGAAATTTCTCTTTGTCTTTTTCAATAATTTTTTTTTTGATTATCGAGAAAATTAGCTTTAAATGTGCAACGGTGTACAACGTATGTTACTTTAAACTTGCCCTTCACTTACAAGTGCTTCCAGTTTTCCCATAAATTTGCTTTTTCGATGACAATAAATAAGTCAAAAGAACAGACGCTTCAAGTGGCTGGCCTCCATTTGGAAAATCAATGCTTCTCTCAAGGGCAACTGTAAGTGGCTCGCTCCAGAATCTCCTCTGGGAACAATCTGTATATCAGATAGATAAGCAGTAAATATTTTATACAAGTCCATTCTTTACATTATGTTCTTCGTAACTGTTTCACAAAGAATTAAAGACAAAAAAACATTAAAAATAAGAGAAACGAAACACGATCATCTCCTCATGGTTTTTATCGAGTAACGCTAAGAAAAGTGATAAATACGGTTTTACCCGTCCCTCGTATGGGAACCAGCTATAACTACTATTCTTAAGATTGGGACAGAATATTTTGAAACCCTCATACTTTAGAAAATTTCGAATCATGAACTGAGGAATCACGCTCTGAGGAAATTGCAATACACCGATAGTTTTTTTATAAATTTAACAAGCTTTAATTGTTATTTATCATTATTATTCTTACGAGCATGAGGATAATGAATAATACAGTGAGGTGTCCAGTGGTTGTTCGCATTGATTAGACAGGAAGGGCGAGCGATGCAAGCCCTAACCTGTGAAAATTTTATAAAATTACTTCAAAATAATTCAAATGTTTGTAAAAGTGACCGTCTTCCTTTTTCCTGTTTAGCCTTCGGGAATTACCATTAGGTATTACTTCAGAAGATGAATGATTATGATATGTATGAGTGTAAATGAAGTGTAGTCTTGTACAGTCTCAGTCGACCGTTTCTGAAATGTGTGGTTAATTGAAACCCAACCACCAAAGAACACCGGTATCCACAATCTAGTATTCAAATCTATGTAAAAATAACTGCATTTACTAGGACTTGAACGCTTCAACTCTTGACTTCCAAATGAACTGATTTGCGAAGACGCGTTCACCACTAAACCAACCCGGTGGGTTTGTAAAAGTGACGTAATAGATTTTTCCATAAAAAATAAAACAAAACTACTAAAAGCATAAACATTTATGAAAGTGGTTGATCCTGTTATCCACGAATACGTTTACATTAATTTTGGATAGATTTAATGTAATTTTTGGTTACTCCGTACAA
This sequence comes from Lycorma delicatula, assembly GCF_047948215.1. Lineage (NCBI taxonomy): Eukaryota > Metazoa > Arthropoda > Insecta > Hemiptera > Fulgoridae > Lycorma > Lycorma delicatula. The sequence goes on along the minus strand of NC_134458.1, from coordinate 136,769,341 downwards.
GATTTTGAGTTTTTTTTAAAGTATAATTCCATTGCAGTTCAATGAAAAGTAACTTTTGTTAATCATTTTTTTTTAACCGGAATTTTATGTCCTTTGTATTAATATTTTTAATTCCCGTTTGCAGTTTATAAATATTGTACATAAATTCCTTTATAGATTACTGATATTATTATCAATATTATATCAATAAAAATTACACAGGATTTATTTATTTAATCGGATTGCTACAGTACACAACTATGATCTGCCTATGTAGCAGTAAATCTTAACTCAGATTCAAAGCAATTTCTTATTTGATAAACAAGAATACTGTTTACTTTTATATATACGTGAGCGCGTGTATTTTTTCAAATAGGCTAACATTTAGGCAACACATATATACATATGTACATATACAAACGTTCACATATGTACCCGTTTAATGATAGTCTGGTATACTAATTATAAGAAACGACAGATAGCGAGGTAGAATTGCAATTTATGATGTCATAGTTAAAAAAGAGCAGCAGGCCTTCCTTACTTGCTTAAGCATATACGACGCTCTTTTTGGAACAATCTGAGAAGTTGCGGCCTTAACAAGATGAAGTACGACACAAATTATTACATTGTTGAAGTTAACTAAACAGTTCAATAGTTCAGAGAAGACTGTTTCTGTTACTTTCATAATATCACCCTCTTTGTTCCTCTTTATTTTCTGTTTTACTCTTTCTTCCTCTTCAAAATGTACATCTAGGCTAAGTGTGTGCGAGTATATTTGTATTTTCACTCGTCTCTGCAGTGAATCAATCAACAAACTTGGGTATATGTTGACGGATTTACTGCGAAGATTCAACCTACCACATATGTTCACACTGACGCGCATATTAAACTTTCTCATGTAGCACATATACACATGAATATGTTTACTGCTTATAAGTAGACATACATACAAGCTATATTATACAGACGGACTAAACTGCATGATATTTTACAATGTTATATAAACAAATGTAAAAGAGTTAAACAACTGCAGTGTCTTTAAATGATTTATTTTCTAAACAGTCTATATAGACGAGCTTATATATGTGTATATACCCTACTTTTTTTCTTTTTTTTTAGTGATAACCCTATCCTTGGATGTTTTCGCGTGTAGTAAATTTGTAACAATCTTGATAAATTTAAATTTTCGATGAATCATTTTCATTTTATATTTGGAACAGTTTTATTTTAAGAAATTTTAAACTTTTTTTTTTTTGTATGTGTAACCTAAATTGTAATATCCTTGTAATTTTTTATTGTTAATAATAAATTGAATGTATTTGTGCGATAAAAAAGTTTATCCAAAGATTATTTTGCTTTTTTCTTTGGTGCATTATTTTTTATAGAAGATGAAGAAACTGAACAAATATTAAAATTATTTCTTACTAAATATGATTGGTTTGTTCCAACAAATAAATAGTAATTATTATTTAGTCGATGTAAGTTTCATGTTTCGGTGTTTGAGTTTTTTATAATATACTATGACCATTAAAATAAAAATTAACTTAATAAATAACAATTAATTTCATTAACTCTTAATTGTTTTCATCCTCACTTTTTATACGTCCTGTCCTTAGAAACGTCGCTGGAACTAATTAGCATAATTTTAACTTTGCAATGAAATTACTATTTTGAAAACTTTTTATTAACGTGGATATTTTTATAACGATATTTTTTTGGATATTTTCATTACTCTTAATTTTAGGAATTTTTTTAAGTGGGGGACTTATACTTAAACTGATCAAAATACAAAATTTTTGATCAATAATGTTGTATCGTAACATTAATTTAAATCTCCCAAAGCGGATGAGATCATGATCGAAGTTCTGCTGGTATCTTTTATCTGAAAGGATTCTTAAACTATCTTTGGGAGGGTTTATCTCATAACGTGTTTCTACATGGGTAGGTCTTTTTTTCTTACCATCCATTCTTTTATCCCTTCTTCAAAGGTTACATAATTTTTCAGCCCTTGAACCTAGCTGGATGCACAACTAGTGAAAGATGTCGTTGGTGTGATCTCGTGGGGCGACAACGAATGGAGGACACATCTTTCATGTTATCTAATGGAGAATAACAAATGCAGAACATCACTGATGTGATAAAGTTGGGGGGATCTGTGGCTGCACGTTGGTTGTCCGAAGGCTCTGTTTCTTTTCCGTTGACTGATGAAAACTCTTTTTTACTTTTTTTTCTGTTTAGCCCCGGAAACACCGTTAGGTTAATGCCTTACGGTGTTTCCGGGGCTTCATCTTCTGAAGTAATTTCAGAGGATGGAATGATGTTGATATGTGTGAATGTAAATGAAGGTATGGTCTTAGGTCGACCATACCTGAGATGTGCGATTAATTGAAACCCAACCACCAAACAACCCGGTATCCACGATCCATTATTCAAATCCGTATAAAAGTAACTGCCGTTACTAGATTTGAACCTTAGAACTCTCGACTTCGAAATCAGCTGATTTGCGATGACGAGTTAACCATTAAACGAGCCCGCGGGCTGGTCAAATCTGATTGCTGAAATACTTTCAGGTAAAGCTGGGCTTCCTCACGCTACCTAAAATACGATAAAATTAACTGTCATTGCGCTTAACTATTTCATTATGCTTTCGAGGCTCTTTTAATCGTTGACTGGTAATTTTATTAGTAAGTAGATCATTACGTTTTATCATAATAATAACAATATAACGTTTTATCCTTCAAACCTCACCTCATACATTCTTGAGTTTCTTGTCGTCTTTTGAGATATTCTAACTTCAGAAATTCTGGGGTGTAAAATTCTGTAAGTATAAATTTGGCATGGCGTATGTGGTGTACTGTTTTCTTTTGTATTGCAGAAAAGGTTTGACCTAAAATCATACAAGTTTGTTTGATAGGTTTTGTAGTAGATAGATATCCATCAAAATGTTTCTAAAATCGGGTGAGAGGTGAGGTATTAAGAAGAGATTATTGTCTTCTTTAGATGAGATTATTGTTACTCAAACCGTCTTAGGACGATTTTAGAAATTTATAAGATAGATTATTAAACAATGCTTTCATTGAAGCGCCCTCACACACAAAAATGTTATTTTTATACATTTTTTTAACTAGGGAATATTTCTATCTTATCGAAAAACTGTTATAATTCTTCTCTATCTGAGTTATTATGGTTTTTGAACGTGTTTAGCTTAGCTTTCATTGTTGTAAACTATAGAGTAACCATATCTGTATTCCCAATTGCAACAAGCAAAATATTTTGATTCATCATAACTTTACGTCGTCAGTAATTCTACTGTATTCCTATTTAATACTTTTCAATTTTTACTGATGTTTAACGAGTTATTTTAATCAATCCTCTTCTTGTAAATTAAATTCCTGGCTTTCCTTAACTGAATTGGTTTGATTAAACTTCTTTTCTCGTAGTTTCTTTATTTTTACCCTATCTGTTCTTTTAATAACCTCCAGTCTTCTTCATGTCTAGGCTTAAAATGCCTCCAATCTCTCATGGAACCTTGGTCGTAGTGTACATCCTTTACATCCTTGTTGAAGTACACATTATGCATTAATTACAATAAATATTCATTTCTGTATAATGATTTGTTAATTATTTCTGTTCTGATTATTTCTTTTTCGCTTTTGAAATCGTCTCTTATTATACTTCCAAATTATTTGTATTATTTTACTTTTTCAATTTTTAATTTTTTTACGTAGACGTTTGTTGGCGGCATATTATTTTTTATTCGCATTAGGTTTTTAAAATTAATTTTTATTCCTTATTCCGTCATAATAACTTAAAATATATAGTTTGTCATTGAATATCCTGAACTTTAATTTCGTGAAATGCTATATCATCTACAAATTTTATACAGTATTTTTCTCTTTCTCTTATTATATCCCCTCTTCTCATTTATATAATTTTTGATCACATATTTAGCATAAATATTAAAGTAGGTTGCAGGTATTTTAAGTACAAATAGCGTAAAATATTATCATTGGCAAGTATTAAACAATGTCCTTAAAATAGGTTAGGACAAAACCAAATTTTCAAAAAAGTTTTACTAGTTTAAAAGAACATTCGAAAAGGTTAAATATCATTTTTCTTTTAGTAAATAAATACATTTTGAAGGGGTAAATATTTCATTAGTCTTAAACATAACATAATTGCTGGGAAAATGCAGCAATACCTTTGCAAAATATTTCAATCAGTATCCGATTGAACTTTCTATTATGATGAGGCGTGCTAGTAGTAATTTATTTTAAAACATAAATTATTCATTTTAACTGGTTTTTTTCTTTTTTCTTGTTGGTACTACCACGTACAGTTACACAGCTGTGTCCTAATGAAGACTTGTAATGAGTCGAGAACCACTTAACTGGAAACGATATTACAGTATACTATGCTACACTAAAAGACTCTGAAGAAAACATTGAAGTGAAATATTCTATAAAATTCGTTGTTATGTTATGTCGGTGTTGAATTTTTTAAAAGGCGGTCCATGAATTTAGACTAGACATACCGTGTCTTCCCCTCGCTACTGTTAATTGTCGGGTTACTTAAGCCGCAGTCATTAGAGGTGTTCCAGTAATGGCATCGCGACGTACACCTGAGACACATCTTTGATCAGTATTTATATATAATATAATAAATGTTTCTCCTTGTCCAATTCAATGTTTTTTACTGTGCTTTTAAGTGTTATGTAAAAATTTTCCCCCTTCAGTATTCCATTGTATAATAAACGGCGACCGGTATTATAGAATATCCCATGAGGATAGGGTCATACTGATTATTCCGCTAGAATGCTTCTAGCTTTTATTTATCTATATTACATTCTGTTTTTATTAATTATTTCTTTTATTAAATATAATTATAGTTAATACCAAGAAATAATACCCTCCCTCAGTATAAATGACAAATAAATTATATTTCATGACGTATATAACCTTTATACTTCTTTCTACATAATATATCTATCTAATGGAGAAGAAAAATACTTTCCTTCTCCGTTAAATATTTACTGTTATAATGTCAATAATAATGTTATCCGATTCAAGTACTGGTTCTACCGATAGAAAAATATGATACCTAGAAAAGAATTTAATTTTTTTGTTTTTAAATATATTGTTCTAATTGTGATCAGCTTTTTAAAAAAAGTTCTATTGTTTATTTCTATTCTAATAAATTTTATTATAGTTCTTTATTTTATTATAGTTATTATAGTTAGTTATTTTATTATAGTTTCTTTTATTACTTATTTATTTATACACTTCAACTTTATTTTCAGTTTTTACTGAAATTTAATATTAATACGTGACAAATGTCCAACCAATTTAATTAATTCTTTCGTTGTCGTGATATATCCGAAAACCATTTACAAACTAGCCCATATTTCATAATGTTAATTATTTACTTCTAGACTTGAGAACTTCCAAAACCTAAGAAATAGGATTTTTGAAGAATTCTCCCTCACCTCCTCTTCTATCTGTAGGGCATATATTCAGATTTACTAAATGTACAGAATTGGAATTTATTATCAGAAGAACTGAAGTTTATGAAAACATCTTTCAGTCTCAGATATTCTGAAATTGAATTATCGGCTCTTTTCCAAGCCACCGATCTTATATAGTTCATAGACTTACTATTGCAAATATATTTTGTCCTGTTTTAGAAAGTTAACATTGTTTATTATACGATTTTATTTTTATTAACACCTAATAATGACAATTCATCTTTTTTATATTGTCAAAGAGTTAGCCAACGAGAAATTAATTTTAGGTTTTGTTATAAATTAAAAGGAAAAAGAAGAGGTTTGCTAAAGTATAATGCTATCGGTGCGTAAAACTGTGAAGGCAAAAAGCAAATAGGGTTACAATGACGATGGTGACGATGATGATGAAATCGGTCGTTTAGTTTAGGAGTAAAGTAAGAGATAGCATTGTGGAAGATAGAGATTAGGATGTTAGTTAATGAAAAAGGTTGAGAGAGCCGGTTGAAGGATGTAAATGGAAGCTTGTCAGTGACAGGGTGAAGATGCAGGCATTGAGGTGGCTCGTTGGGGGGGAAAATTGGGGGAACCTCCTTGCGGTCAAGAGCCCTTCTCATAGATTGGATGGTCTCTAGCTTGCTCGCCTCAGGTCGAGTCGAGTTACCGGCTTAGCTTTGTGATATATATATATATATACCCTCCCCCATATTTCCCATCATCGTCTATATTTCGACTTATTATCCACACTCTGGGTCAATTTTAGGGTTCTCAACACCTGTTTTATGTTTATTATTTGTCCGGATATAGAGATAGAGAAATATAAAGAAGATAGAAAAAAATTCAATTATCATAAATCAGTATTATTGATATATATTTTTTCAATTTCTGCTCATTAGAATATTCTATATCGATATTACATTGACGCAATATAAAAAAGTAAATTAAATTTTTCTGATAACTTTTTTATAAAAGAGATAAACTTTAAAATAAATTTATTGTTTTTTATTTGCGACAGAAAGGAATTCTGTTCACTAATTCACCGTTTCATATTTTACATTCCATTCTTACTTGTGACTTTGACGTATAAAAATTATCTACAAAAGAGGTATTTTTAGAGCTGCTGATCCTGAAAGTATTGATGTTCATTACATAGCCAGTACCTGTAGCAAATAGAATGGCAATAACATTGATTTATTGTACAATTACTTGTATTCAGTGGGCTTTTGGCACTAAGGATTAACAATATATTTGATTCATTGTAGAATGAAACGGAATACAGTCTTATTTATTATAATCTTCATTTTTTATTTGAAATGGAAGCTTATTTTTTATGAGAAAGGCTAAATTATAATTTAGATTAACTATTTTCTTATATAAAACCGATTACTTTTGAAGCAATTCAAATTCTTTTTTATTAATTCTTTTTTAATAGACAACACAAACTTAATGATCAGTGGAAAATAAGTTTGAAAGGAAAACTTAAATTACATGCTGTTTTAAAGCATTTTCTCTGAGACTTTAATCTTCTGCCATTTTTCAGTAATCAGTTTTCATAATCTATTTCTGTGTTCTTCTGTGATTCTCCTGTTGTTTCCTCTTCCTTCGTGAGCCACTTCTAAACTCTTGTACTTTTTTCTTCAAAATTTCTTCTCTTATTGGTAGTAAGGATCAACAATACATTTGATTCATTGTAGAATGAAACTGAATACAATATTATTTATAATTTTCATTTTTCTATTTGATATGGAAGCTTATTTTTCGTGAGAAAAGCTATGTTTCCGAGATTCTTTCCTATTCCTAGAAGCCAATTGTTTTTAATGTTTAGATTATCAAAGAAGTTGAAATATTTTTTGTTAACCTTTCTTCATTCATTCTCTTTAAATGACCGTAAAATATTATTCTCTGTTTTTTAATTGTGTCGATTATGTTTTCAAATTTTCTAGAAATTTCCTCGTTTGATCGTAAAATTTTTTTATTATTTTCACACTTTGGGGCTAAATTTCTTCTTTCTTTTTCAAAATATTTTCTAATCTTCCTTCATTATTTAATGTTATTTATTTCGGACTTGTAAAGACGTTAAGTTTTACAGTCATGTTGTAATATCTGAATTTCCCATTGTAATAAATTGATTTATTACTGCAAAAATTTTGGTTAGTTGTAAAGCCATTTACATTTTATTACCAAATTTTTTGAACAAATCTTTCTAGTCAATTTTTCTGGATTAATCGCCTATGTTTTTAATCTCTCCACGATTTTAGATTTTCTGATTTTTTTTTCTACCTTTCTTTTGGATGTTCTTTTAGATTTGTCTTTGTTTCCGTTTTTTAAAGTGAAATTTGCTGTCCAGTTCTTTCAGCGATTTGATTCAAAATTTTGATTTGTTTTTGGGCTGTGTTTAGGTCATCAGTGAAGTCCTATTCATCATGATTATTATTATTGTATAGTTTTAAATTCTCATCTCATCCAAAATAAATAGTTTGATAATCTAACTACTTTTTTTTTGTAACCAGATATTTGAGTGTTTTGATCCTACTCATGATTCCCTTTCCGGTTTTTTTGCTATCGTTTAATATCGCCAAAATGAATTATCCTATATCTTCAGTTATCTGTTACACATAACGCAATCTTTATTTTATTCTGGAGTTTTCACCTTCTATATGCCCTTTACTACCTAATTAATTAAACCTGAATATCTTGTTTTATTTAATGGTCCACCAGTCTAATTAGTCTACTTACGAGATTACCATAAGTTTCTCTCTTCTCTCATTCATCTTAATATCTCTTCTTTTCGTATTTTTTCCAATCTCTTAATTTTCAATATCCTTGTAAAAACCATATCATAAAGGCTTCTATTGTAAAGGCCTCTGTTTCGCAGTTTTTAAGTTCTAGAACCCACAAGTATTTTTAAAAATATCTTTCTACTCTTAAGATTTATATATTTCTTTAGTACTAGCAGTTTTATTTTCTTCATGATAGCTCTCCTTGCTTTTGGCTATCTGCTTTTAATAAATATCTTAAGTTGCTCATCCTATATAATCTTTTTTACTACTTACTTTTTTACTTCTTTACTACTTATAACAAAATTTTGCTATTTCTGGCATATTATTAGTGACATAATGATTTCGTTTTTTCCAGGTAAAATATTCATTAAAAAATTGATTTTAAAAGTTTAGTTTCCTGCAAGGAATATCAGTAGAAGGTATTATTCCATTGTAACTAGTTAAATTTTTAATAGTGTAGGTTCTGACTCCTAGTCAACTTCTGTTTTTGGGTTTTGGTATCGTGCCCACAGAATTTAATATATAATGCGACTATACAAGCACAATCCTTTTATGAACAAGGAATGTAGCTAAATAAAGTGAATCAGGAATCTCTTTAATCTATTACAGCAGAAAGGAAACATTATGGACTTCATTAATTACGGTTTCTATATCTATATACATCATTGACTCATTCCAGAGCACAACATTTCAAAATTACCATTCTTTACGAATCATTTAAATATTTAATCAATTTCAGTCTTTTCTTAAATTTATTATTGGAGCTTGTCTTTAAGGAAGGATGTGATCTGTAATATAAAAATTCCATTTTTTATAGAATATTTTCAAAATTCTTATAATTACAATATTATATCTTTCATTGTAAATTATTTTATACTGCTACTGATCCTTCCAATGAATAATTTACATGCCTTTCTTTCAGCGCATAACAAATAATTTTTTTTCTTTTATGATTATACTCATCTTTAGTTAACGTATAAAGTAGCTGCACAACTGAGTCACTGCTTATATTACTAAATACTTTCTCTCAGAAAAAACACGTTAAAAAAATAAATAAATAAAAAGATTTAGTATGAATCAAAAAATAATAAAAAGGACTGATTCTATAGTATACAGTCATCGTCATCATCATTATACGATTATATGCCCTAAAATAGGCCCTTGCATCACGTTCCTATCCATTGTCCTATATTTTGTAAATGCTTAGACCTTTGAGGTCTTGATGTGATGGCTCCCATTTTTTTCGATAGTGTATAATCAGTATTCTTTTCCAACCTCTCTTTCGGCACCTTTTTCTAATCCTTTTAGTACTTAAATCAATCCTTCTTCCTTATCTCCTTATCTCCCGCACAATTTAGCTTTCCTATTTTGAATTAATTCTATTTTTGTTCACTCTTGTTCATTACTTCTACATTTTTGAAACAGAACAAAACTTTTTAAATTAAACTTTTTAAAAATACTATTTTTAAATTTAAGCTGCCTTTAATTTTTACAAATTCATAATATTTTTTCTGTTAGTTGATTTCTTTTATGTTTTTCATAGACTTTATTGAATCGATTTTCTCAGAATTAATTTCTCTACAAATTTTAATAATAAAATTTACGCATTTATGAGTCATTTAACAGAATTATTCTACTTCAATTCTAAAAAATAAAACGTGTTTTTCGTCAGCGAATTTTTCTGTTTTACGTTGGCTATTATAAAAGCTATTGGAGATACAGTATTGGGACCCTTTTTATTCGATACTTCAGGTTAAAAAAGCATAAGAAACCATCAAGTTTACCCCCTTATATAACGCCTTAAAAATTTCAGTATGACTATTTTACCGGGGGAATCCGGACTAAATCTTTCATTTCCGGTAACTCGATAACAAAGCTTTTTCTGACATTTGTTTGCTTGAAATTTTTTCTTATTAAGTTCTAGAATCAGTTGTCAATTTTCCCTTTCTTCCTAAATTACTTTATATATATATATATATATATATATATATATATATATATATAAGTTTTTTAATTGTAATTCACTTTCTTCAAATTTTTATTTTTTTAAATTTAAGTTATTAAATCATATTGATCACATTTCTAAGCTGTGCAATAATTTTGAAAGAAAAATTATGCCTTCAAGTATGATTTTCTTTTTTTTAATATTCTATGATTTACTTGTAAAGTTATGTTCTTGTATTAATTTACGTCATTCTATATACATGTGAGTGTGTGTATATTTTGAGAGTTGATAATAGCGTTGTTGGTAGGGGTATTACTGGAAAGGGGGGGGTAGCTATTACAGTAGTACTGTTTAGTACTTTAGCAGAGTGAAATATTACCATACGTGAGTGAGACCGGTGCCCCCCCCTTTCCACCACACTCTTGTGTAGTGTACCCCCTTCTGAACGTTGGAGCGCGTGGTGCGGCCCCGGCGCGCTCTGTTCAGTTCGAGTCGAGCGCTCTGCTTAGTTTCAGTATACGGGCAAATATCCATCATATTTCAATCAAGGGGAAACAAAAGAACACTAATGGCGTTCAGCTGGTACTAAGGTCACTGCAGGGCTGTTTTCAATCTGAGTAATTTATACTAGGCCCTTTATCACGCACGGCAAGCCGAATCTAATAAATCCCAAAACAGAGGAATTCCTTCTGCCTCTTCACCTCCCCGATAGTCATTCACGCTCTTACCGTGTTAGCTATCAAACTCAGCCACATTTTCCTGAGACAGAAAAATGTTTTGCAATTGCTACAAAATACTTTTGATTGTACTCTCTTGTTCACTAAAGTCAATCATTGTTTTCTTTGTACAAAAAGCCATACTTTCTTTATCCGATACTCGATTTAATAAAATAATTTTATTTTTTATTTAAATTAAAATATATTTTTTATCACCTAATTTTATATTTTATTATCAATTAAACAATTTAAAATAAATAATGAGCGATGACAAACGGTTATTGAAATAAGTTTGAAAAGAAGGTTACACTCAAAAACCGTTTTACAAAAATATTTACTTAAAAACTAAACGTAGATGGTTATTTTGAATGTTAAACAATCATTAGTAGACACTACGAAAAAAGTATAAATAAAAAAAAATATATATTTTTTTTTAACTAGACCGAAATAAAATTCCATATGATGTGACATAATATAATAATAATATTTAAAAAAATAAATAAAAAATATTACAAAAGTCATTCTTAAAAGTTTAAATGAAAATATATTAAACTACGAAAATTAATATGTTTGCGAGATAAGCTAGAAAAAGATTTCTCTGAAAAGATTTATAATTTAATGAAAACTGTAAATTGAGGATTTATTAAAGAAACTAAATAATTATATTCAAATTTGAATATTTTTGTACGGGTAGATTATTTTTTTACTTACTTTTAAATATTTATGGGTATGTAAAATTGTTGTTAAATGTCTTTTTATCATAAAATATAAGGATATCCATTTTTAGATAGTGGAATATAATTATTCTTTTGACTAAAGGACTTCATGTCGAATCAGATGATTTTTGAATGCGCATTCAAATTTTATGTGTACATCAACAATTAAAATAATTAATGTATATATTTTCTCATTGTTATATTTTATTTTGGGGCATAAAATCTTATATTTGATACTCAATTTTTTCTTTTTTTCTTTTAAGAGTAGGAGAAAAAAATATTAGTAATAAAATATAAAAACATTTTGTAACATGTTTAGATTTAGTCGAAAGATAAACATTTTCTGCCGAGAAAAATTGATTTAGTTCCTCAAAGGTGTTTTAAAAAATATTAGATACCTTAGGTAAACAAATAATTTTTTATTTTCTTTTAGCCTAAGAAATTATTTATAAGAAAAAATTCCAATAGTTTAGAATCGAATTTGTCACATCAATATTCAGAAATATGTCGATTTACATGTCATACTATATAATATTTGGAAACCCTTGTTATTTTTATTTTTTATATAAAAATTTATACCTATGTTGCAGATTAAATTACTTTAATAAATATTTCTTCACATGTTCAAACCGAAATCTCCAATAATGAGTTCAGTAAAGAAAATTTACTTTCGCATAAGTTATTATGGATCGAGCTAACTGACTTTATTTAATAATAATGTCCAGTTTTCCATAGTAAAATGTAATACGTCTCAAGCGCTTTCTTGTCTAAATATAATTTAAAAATTAGAACTAATAAATGGGGTGACATATTTGATAAAAATATATTTAAATTAATTTCTTTTCTGTAATGGAATTTAGGCATTCTCTCTGTAACAATTTCTACCACAACATGTTTATTTGAAATAATATTTAAATAATTGTAGTCGCATCTCAACAATGAATTCTATGTATTCTTTTATTTGTCTATTATCGATAAGAAAGGGTTTATTTATGTAAAATAAATGAGATAGATTTTACGAGAAATTAACAAATTTTCCCTTCTTAACAGGTGTCCGTTGTTGAATTTTTTGTTTTAATTAACCCGGTGTATTATTTTATAATTAAAAGATATAATTTCGTCTCTAACATTATTTACGGTTCATATTATAAAATATTTACTTTAATATTT